>NC_136896.1:14543365-15255865 GCF_949152265.1 Phoxinus phoxinus
TCAAATGACCCTTCGGTGCACCAAGCGACAGCCCTGGCTCTGTTTGAGCTGTCTAAAGACCCTAACAACTGCATCACCATGCACGAAAACGGAGTGGTCAAGGTACTGATCATACTTCATGTTTGTTTTATATGTTTGCATACCAATAACCTGCTTGTACATCTCCTTTTTATGCATTGCTAGCCGCTAAAACCTCAGCTAGCATAGTGCAAGCAGAGTTGGCACACTGCAGCGTGTGACGTGAAAACATCACTAATAAGCTTTGAAAGGATGTATTTGGACTATTTTCAAGCAACGAGGACTGGAGAACAAGGCATGTTTTCTTATTTTTCAAAGTGGGGTGGGGGTGGGGGGGAATGGGTGGCGGAAATAAGAGTGTTTTCTAACCGTCATGGGAATTCAGTAGAGCAAACAGCAGTGTGTATTCTGAGCTTCGCTCCGCCACCCCCCAGTTATCCCCTGTGTCCTAGCATGCCAGGGCTGCTGAGCATTGAAAGGCTGTTGCGCGGGGAACGGTTGCTCAGCAAGCTGCTGGGAAGAAGGAGCAGAATGTGACTGTGGCATGACTTTGGCCAGGGCAGACTGGTCTGGAGTGACAGAACACTGCTGGGATAGTTTCTGAGTGGCAGTTTCTGGAATCCACTCAATATGGCACTCAAATCAAAAGATACACACTATGTTAGACAACAATGCCTTACATGGTCTTTGAAACTTTCCGTAATAATTGCTCAATTTACAAGTAACTAAAAAGATTTATGTGTTAGGTGTGATGTAGGTTTTATTGTAGTGCTTACAGGGTTATTTAGGGAAAAATGCTCTCCACTAATGCCAAAAAATCAAGCATTTCAAGATGTGGCTGTTAGAATGACAGGTCTAGACTGCAACTGCTAAACCTAATACATTAGTAACACTTTACGATTAATGCATTAACTAACAATGAGCAATACAAGTTATACAGTATTTATCTTTGTAACCCGGTTCAAGTATTTAACTAGTAAAATATCAATATACTTATAAGTTCACTTGTAGTATACAGTTCAAACAAAAATGTAGTTGTAAATTATAGTTAACGAATAAAGTGTATAAAGAATACTTTTATACACTGAAAAGTGGGCCAATTTAGTCCCTGGTAGTATTGAAATTGTACGCTTACAAGTATACTTCTAGTAGATTTTTAAAGTATACTTAAAAATATACTTGAACTTTACTTGTTTTTTTACTTTAATAAATTAACTTGAAGTACAGTATATACTTATTTTTTGTTAGGGATGATATAACTCTATGTAACCTACCTGATTAGCACAATCCCTAAACAAGCTATTCCACACTCGGAAAAAAATGTTACCTTTAAAAACTTGCCTCAGCTGCAGGTACAACAGCTTGTCACTGATGCAGTAGCCTTAAAGGGACATCTTTTATATTATTTTCCCTGAAAGATTTATAGTAGTACCTTAGTACATATTACAATGTACAACTATGCATATCGTTTAGGGGTAGATAAGTTGTCCCTTTAAGGGTACTGCAGTGACAGCTGAGGTACCTCTAGTCTAGAGGTAGGCCTACTATTTGTGCACTTTTTTTCTGACAGTGCAAGTCTAGGAGGTCTTTTATAGCCTAAACCAACAACTTTCATTTACTCAGACGGGGCTAAACCTAGACCCCAAATACTTTCTATCTGACGAATGTGCTTGCAGTTAACACTATGAACTATGTATTCTTCAATAAAAGATGTATACCATTTTATTTTAGCCATGTACACTGCAATTCAGGTTGGGCGAAAAAAAAAAATGTTTTGCCAATATTCAAATTTAACCACATTTTGCTTTCCCAATGAGATTTTCACATGAGAAAACTGTTTGAGTGCTCGTACATACAGTTAAAAGCCTCCCCCACACCCCCAATAACAACTGGATATAAATTATGAGAGTGGTTGTCGTGTTGCAGCCAAATATTTTTTCCCATGTTCCTTTAATGGTGTGCTGTAGTCTGATGTGCTGGTGCCGTGAATGTGGTTCAGTTCAGCCCATAATTGGAGGCTGGACTGAACTTTGGGTGTTCCAAAAGAGTAATGTCCAATTTGCAAAAGTCGTTAAGGCGAATGTTTTTTTGCCCGGTTCAAGCAATGACAAAAACTGGACAGCACATGTGTTGCACCAACCAACCAGCCTTCAATTGTGCCCTCACTTGTTCTGATTGACACATTTTCTGCTTCAACCTGAGCACAACCGTACATTTAAAATATGATATATAGGCTAATGTGACAGAAGACGTGTTAAAACAATATTTCCTACCATTGTAAATGGGTTTCGAGAGAGAGTTTATCGGGGGAACGATGTCTGCACTGCAGTCTAATTTATGAAGGGGTGTAAAACTCAAGACTGCCTCTTGCTATTATTGCAATCGTATTTCAGAGTCAGAAGCTCTTGTACACCCAACAGCTTAGAGCTGTAATGATTTCCTTCGCTCTCTCTCCCTTTCTCACTTTGCATGCTGTGCCCTCTCAGACTTATGTTCTGTCTGTAACTTTGCTGCTTGACGTTCTTAATGGTGTAGAACTCAGTCCCCTAAGCTTTAGCAGAGGAAATTAAGCATTGAGAAGAAAATATTTCACACTGGAAAATACATTAGAGCACCCTCCAGCCTCTCCAATTTCTGCCTTTACACTTTTTACACAAATTATTTAAACTAAAAAAAAAAAAAAATTCCATTTGAATATTTCATAAAATATGAAAGAACATTTTAAATTGGTTCTGAAACAAAAGCCTTTTTGTGATTTTACAAGTGTGTTGTAAACAGACGTATGAAAGTTAAGCCCACTTGGGAACTAATATGGCTAGGGTTGCTGATCTCTGGAAGACTCATACACACTTTGAACACTGTTCAACATGTTGTGTGTATGAGCGTCCTGTAGCATGTGTCAATTAAACGCACTCCGTTTGATTTGACATGTACGCTCAGTATCTCACAGCTTTCATTCGGATGTGCCTCGTTGTGGCTGATGCTCAGAAAACTCTTTTCATCCGGTCTCCCTTTCCCTCCAGCACACCGCCACAGCTTTACAGATTGTTTGTTGAAACCATAAATCCTCACAGACAGCTTTAGCTAGATTTTTCTATTAAAGAACCCCTTTCATAGGCAAAAATACCTTTGCGAGACAAATTACAAAATACGAACGGTAATTATCTGCCATTTTCATCAGAGAGGATTCCAACTGGTGCGAGTTGCCAGATCCTGGTATGTTTTGTGAGGCTTAGATTGTATTTTTTGTGGACTGCGCTTGCCATGTGTGAAAGTCCCCTGATGTTGCTACTGTCCTCCTGAGCCTGTATGTTTTCCCTCTTATCCTGTTGATGTGTTTGCATTGCATGCAAATTAGCATAAATGTGCAAAATATGAAGGAGAGATATAAAAAGAGCATGATTCAGCCTTGACCTGTAGAAATATTCCATGCGTTTCCTTTTAGTCATGGTCTGTATGTAGCAGGTTAAAGCTGTTGTGGATATGGCAAGCAGATGACGTCCTTATACACACTCAGGTTATTCAGTCTCCCTTCACTCTCTCTTTCTCTCTCACTCTCTCGCTGAGCGCTCTGATCTGGCTACTGTTGCATGTGTCTGAAGTTTGCAGTGTTTTATGTCTTGAAACAGCATGACTCGACCCTCTGTTTCGTCTGAGGTGAGGAATGCAGGGTACCTCAGGTGTGAGAGTAAAAAAAGTTTTAAGAGATGCGTTGAGATGACATGAACAGCCTTAAGACATTAGGACTTTTCACACTTGGGTTATTCTAAACCCTGGGTTTCTATAAGCTACTGTTTCAGACTTACATTCCCAAACCCTGGGGTTAATGTTCTTATTTGCATATTTGTCTATCAAGTTTATGGACTTTTCGGACTATAAAGGTAAAAATTAAACTATCTCTTCTTCACTCCAAATAGTCGAGTTTTCTGTCACCACTTGACATTTTTTCCCTTCTGTACAGCATGTGGTGTTTGTTTGACTGTACAAGACACGTGAATATGAGGCACGTGATTGGCTGCATTGTTTCACACTCTACAAGTGTGGCACCGCAATGTGGGGTTAACATCTGCACGTTTTCTAAATTACAAGTGTAAAACGTTCCTTTATCCAGGGATAAAAGCAGGGTTTAGAGCAATGACAACCCAAGGTTAAGATCGTGCGAAAAGCAGTTTTCTTGTTTCTTAGCAAGTCATAAGTCTTATAAAATAGGGGCAGCCTGGAAAAGAATGATACAAAGTGTTGGAGAAATGCAACCCAAAAAAACTGTAGAAAGGAAAGAAGAGATGCATCTTCTGTAATGTCCATTTAGCTTAGAAGAAACTATCTCTAATAATGTGTAAATACAGTTTCAGGCCAGTTTCAGTGTTTTTATTTGTTGATACCTAAAGCTTAAATAAAATTTAAATATTAAATGAAAGACGTAAAAGAATGTAGAATATTTGTATTATTCTTTTCTTTTTTTTTTAAATGTTGCCTTCTCACTAACTAAGTTTAAGTACTTAAATGACTAAAACTGAAATAAAGGTGTTTAACTGAAACAGATATAAATCATTTGTATATTTGTTTACTCAAACTGAAATAAATCTGTTGTATGGTTATTTTGGGTGCAGATCACAAGAGCAATTTCACAGGTCGTTTAGGACACAAGCCGTTTAAAACTGGGTTCTATAGTCCAGCTATGGTGTGAATGGAGAAGGAGAGTGCATTAGGTAGTAAAGAGTGAAAGAGGACGAGAACAAGGAGAGGCGGGTGAACGGGGGGCTTTTCTCCTCAGGAAACGACAGCTTACCGCTGCTGCACTTAACACCGCAACACCTACATGCGTGACATAACATGTGTCTGCAAGCATGCGTACATGTGTGAGAACTTATGTACATGTGCTTGTACTGAATGAGAAGCCTGGGAAAACATGTTTTCGCTCTACCTTCCTGGAGGTCAGGATCCTCCCACTCTTGCGGCGTATAAGACAGAAGAAAGTCTTAGAGGCTCTCATTCATTTTTCAAACATGAGGCAAGTTATCATGTTACTGAGGTTTGGGAGTTTTTAACAAGTGGGCTATTATAGTCTGTTGAGAAAGCAGCTGGGAGAGCAGAGAGGGGCAGGGGTAGACAGAGAGCAGTGCTTATCTGAGGCTCCGCTCCAGGCCCTAGGAGCCCCTGTCTGGCCACGGCTGAATAACACTCTATGAGTTCTGGCAAACGGTGGCTGACCCTGTCGCGGGCATCCTCTGACTGCTCACAAAAGCAGCTTGTCTGAACGTGCTGGCATGTTGCTGTGGCCTCGTGCTTGCATCCGTTCGCCTCTTCGAGGTGTTTTGGGATCTATTTTAAAACGGCAAATCCAGCTGAACATGATAACTGATACATTCAGCCTGAAATTATGTAAAGAACTTGGAAGCGGTTTTAACAAATACAGACTCTACAGGAGGAGAGACGGTATCAAAGCTGCCGTTTTCCCAGTTTGTTGTGCATGTCAGTTCAGTTCAGGAATCTGGTGGAGCTCAGAGATAGAACATTAGTCTTTCCATCTGTTTATTCTTCACTATTGAACTTTTAGCAGGGAATTCTGGAAATGTCTTGCTTGTCTCTGTTGGCTCAGTGTTGTCTATATAAACTTGGTGTGTGTGTGTATAACATGAAAAGAGATCAAACTTTGCTCTAACACACTTTACACTTTATACTGACAGCCAAATCCACAAGCACTGATACTGCTTTAGACAGAATTTTAGGGTTGTACTGTACTTTATTTTGGTGTCATGTTGGTTATTGGTTTTTAGTTTCAGTTTATTTCACAGTACATGCTTGTACGTGTATTTACAGTGTACTTACCAATGAAAGTAATATATGGCAAGTTAATATAAAGTAATATTAAGTAAATAGAATGAACATGTGAAACGGGTATGTAAAATAAAGAGTTTTGTTTTTTACAGTTTTACAAAAAATGTTTTGCACTGCTCTCATTTAATCCTCACTTAAAGTTAAAACACTAATAATTTAAAAACATTGTTAAATCAAATTTTTAGCGAATCTCAAATTGAATATCCATTTTTATACTGTAAATTATAACTTAAAATGCATTTAAAATTGACTGATTTATTTTTTATTTTAGTATTGTATCAAATTTTAATATTGGCCATTTATTGGTTATCGGCCATAACATGAAAATAATCATTGACTCACAGTATTGCTATCAGCCAGAATTTTGAAATGCTGTATAAATGAACAGACTATGTTGACTATTTAATATAATTATTAATGTATTTATTCACAATATATTTGTATCAAATCAAAAAGACCTGGGAGTCTGATTTGACCAAGGCCTGCTTGGTAAAGTAAAATGTCTGGCCTAAATGTGCTGGGAGTCTGGGATGTACTAGATAAAGCTCAATGAATGACCTCCTATTGGTACTGTATTGATGGACACACATATACCGAACCAGTTTTTAATACTTGTGCCAGTGTGTTTGCCCACAGTTTGTGTTTATTTAGATTTATGAACACAACTCACCACTAGTCTTTCTTTCTGTCTGTCTCTCTCTCCTCCGACAACTGCATTATACCATGTTGTCCAACTTAACCACAGTGTGGCATTGGCACAAACTCTACCCTTTAGGTTCACTTTGTGTGACAGTATAATAAGTAACTCTCATATTACAAAAGGAGGAAACATTTTAATATATAGCCAGAATGTTCTGGAAAGTTTTCAGAGTCAGGAAACCCGTTTTTGAGAACAAGGACCAAGAGGCGGGTTACACAAGGCTAAAGTGGAGGGATCTGATATGACCTTTGATCTGAGGGAGGGTTCGGCCAGACTGTGTGGTTTAGTACATGGCCAAATGTTCAGATGAGAGTTTATAAACAACTACTAAACCTATTCATTACTGTAACAAACACAATTCTGCTAATATACTCCACTCACACAAAGGTTCTGTGCCATATTTTCACTTTCTACCTCTTGCCTCGCTCTCTCAACATAACTAAACACACTGATATGTGAGTTAATGAGCCGGCACAGTACTCTGCCATCCAGTAGGCAGCGAGCCTTGGCAGCCGCAGGAGCTGTAAACTCCTCTGGCAAAAGTCTGCAGTGTGCAAACAGTTGCATTTATAGCTTAATAACAGATTAGATGTCTCCTTCAAGCCCCAGGAAAGAACTGCTTGTAAGAAGCCTTCGTGAATGACTGTTATTGTAGCTATGCGGTTTTCGTTCTGTCTAATGAAAGGAGAATGTTGGCCAGCGTTTTCATTATTGGATTGTTATGATGGCTGTTTCTGACATGTTCCTCTCTCCGTCACAGCTCCTCCTCGTCATGATCGGATCCACGGACGAGATCCTTCAGGAGGCGGCAGCCAGCTGTGTGGCCAACATTCGACGCCTGGCACTGGCCAATGAGAAGGCTAAATACGGGTAAAAAGTGACCGCAAGCAACACAGATATAATCTTCCTCCCAATCTCAACCGAAGAGGGCAACAAATTAGTTTTTACCCCCCACTCAATGAGTATAAATGGATCAGCTGTGATGACCAATGTGTGTTTATTTATATTTTACTTCAGCTCTGTAATAATAGGAAGCATTTAACCAAAGCTAAAAATGACATTAATTCTTTGGAGTCCACATAAACCTGGTTCACCCTTGTCTTAGCCTTTTCCCTCTATATAAATGCTTTCTTCTTCATGTGTGTACACACCAAATGTTCCACAGTTTGCATTCTCTGAAATGGTTTAGAGCATGAATACAACACATTCACAAATGCAGCAGGTACTGATGTCCACATGTCTGAATAAAAGGCACATCTGGTGATGTGACTTGTTTAAAAAGTTCATGCAACCCTGTAATTGAAGACTGCGCTTACTGATTAAAGCAGAAACACTCACCATATTATCTCTCTCTCTCTCTCTCTCTCTCTGTTATGAAGACAGCATACATAACATTTAGAGAAAATAAAACCAAGAGAACACTTTTTTTGGTGATAGTTTCAAGCAGACAAAGACAGTCCCATTAATGTGAATGATATGCTCATAAATTCAATCAGCAGTGACGTGAATGGGCACAATGCTTGGAGAACTTGGAACAGTGCAGTAGCAGGTCCCTTCTGAGTAAATATGATTTTGTGCATAATTGACGTGCTGCAGTTCCCTGATGAGATGGAGTATTTTGCATTATTATTTGTTATTGAAAAAATATGGTGATGGCTCCTCTCAATGTCCTCATTAATTTTGCCTGTTAAAAGTAGGAGCTTGTATGAGGAAAATGAGACCACCTCAACAGTACAGCAGCAGCATGCCTTTTGCTCAGACAGACTAATAAAATGTAATCCTTAAAAATAATCATGTTTTATATTATCGGCATCAATCCAATGTCCAGTACTTTCTCTACCAGATATAATGAATGCAAAACAACAAAACAAGCAAAGATACAATTACGCGAACTAGTGGAAAAAGCAGTGGAAATTTGACATATAACATTATATTTGACTCAAATGTCAATGCTGCACTGTAAAAAAGTTTTTACCTGAACTGAACCCGATTCATAACTTTAGTTGGTGTAACCTACTGTAGATAGGTTGATTCAACTATATTTATATTTTTAACTAAAAATAAAATCGTAACTTTTTTTAATTAGTGCTTTGTATAATATTGAGTGTTTCAAGCAGCTTTAAAGGAATTGGACAGGGAAATACCGGTAATGATCAATGGTGCAAACAGAATCCGATTCTGCCATAAAGCTGCTGTAAAAAAAGACGCTTATAGCTTATTAGCTGTGAAATAAACGTTATCCAAATGTATTTGTTTTTAAGGTACAGAATGTTATTTGTCTATTGAGCAACAAAAAAGGTTTACAGGCACAGTTGTCATGTCTATGCAGGGACGAGGAGAGGTGAGGATCTATTAGCAAGCAGTCTTTATTCCATAGACGCACAAACAAAAAGATAATCCAAGCAGGAAGCCGATGGCAATAACCCAAACATGAAGACAGGAAAAACAGCTTTACATTTAGGTTTAAAGACAATGACCAACAAACAAGGACTGAAATTCAGGGGTATAAATACACTGGGTAACAAGAGGCTAACAAGGAACAGGTGAAGGTGGTTAGTCATCATAACTAATAAGGGAAACTATGGAGACAAAGACTGAGTCCAAAATCGCCCCCTATACCCTCATTCACTATACTAATACTGTTCACTTGGAGTGAATGAAAACCAGACAGCTGTTGAGTGTACATCGGTTGTACACTGGTTATTGTGTTGCATTGTGGGATAGAATGAGTGCACTCGATAACAATTTCAAAATAAAAGTCCTGAAACATAAAACACAAGGAATTCATGACAGAACAAAGTCAAGCAGTAGATTCCAGGCGCTCCAGAAACTGACACAAGATTCCACGAGTGTGGTGGAGCAGAGGCGGAACAGGAGGAGGAAAGTAAATTCATTAGTCAACTAGCGCTGAAAAAATATCGCTTAAGCATTTATTTATCTCAGTTGATATTTATTGAAATATTTACGAATTATTAAAAAGAAACATTGCTAAAGGTTGTATCTGTTAACTCCGGTAATATTAATAGACCTGAGCTAACATGACCCAACAATGAACAGTTGTACTTTTATAAACTAAAAAGTTTAATAAATACTGTATCATTGTTGGTTAATGTTATTTAATTTATTATGCTTATTGTCGTCATACCCATATTTTTGCGTGAGGGAGCAGGACAGCATCTTGTTGAAGCGGGACTAAAAAATTAATTCCATGCAAACATCTACATCAGAAGACTCCTAAAGCCATTGGCCACAACTGTCACATGACGTCAAAGTGAAATCAAACCCACATTTGTGGCGATAACCACCCAAAAAATCACATTTGTGGTCTTTCTACAGTAAATGTCATTTAAAGACAGAAAGTAGGAGACAAATGGAACTGAATATTTGAATTTTGGAATCAATATCGAGCTTGATTACTACTGATTTCCTGTGGCTCCACATTTGTCATACTTGATTCTCCTGTGTTGAGTCTATCATGTATGGCTAAGTGCAGTTTACTTCAACGGACTATAAACTAAGAGACTCTAAATGAGAATCATTGTCTTCTGAGTATACGACTCTGATCACCAAAAATAAATAAGGCCCTTTTAAACCCAAGCAGTGCAGATGTTACAACCGCTACCCTTCTTTTTTACTTCACCCCTTCATCCATCTCTGTCTCTCTCTGTTTCTCTCTCTGAGGTTGATGACTAGTAGGACATGCCTAACTAACATCATTAAACAAATGTTGCGTGTTTGACTGAAGGAGAGGAATTTATGGGATGGTGAGTTGAGGACAGAGGACATGTTTAAGTCATTGGGATGAGAATTAGTGCTCTAGCGTCTGTCTTCCTGCCCAGTCAGCTCAAAAGTGCAGACCGTTCTCAACCGCACTGCCTAAGCATGTTCAAACTTTCAGTTCACTTCTTATTCAGCCACACTTCTGTTTTAAAAAAAATACTGATAGCTACCTGAGATCTGAAGTTTTCCCTTTGAGCGAGAGGGGAAAAAACATGGGTCTCGAAGTATCCTGAAAGTGCTTTACTTGAATCTGTTATTTGATCAAGGAAATGATTCAAAGCTAATAAGAGGTTTTGTCACCACATACACACACAATTACCAGTTGAGCCCTTAATATTTGGAAATCAGTAGGGAGGGAAATACGCTGAGAAATGTTGCGGTCATGCTTCACCTAAACCTCCATCTCTGCCCTTACCGAGAAATATGACCTCATCAAAACAACCAGGAACCTTTTCCTTATTAGATTTTGATTGAATTACATTGAATACAGTCTCATTTGTATAAAATCATAATTCAGTGTGTTTACTTAAGGTCGTGCTGGGATGGAGCGATGTAATGCAAGTGCTTGCGCATGTGCTATTTTTTGTGAAAATGAAACGCGTCTGTTTGAAGTGGAAGGTTCCCGCAGCTCCCTAGGCAGTGGGTTAGAATTCTTCATAAAGAAACTAATGACTAGTAAAATTTTCTTCCAAATATCAGAAGTGGCTTTGTTTTCTCTTCAAGAGGACAAGGCGGCTGTGTTTTAATATAAAGCCAAATGGGGAGCAGAGCATCACGGCTGTGAAAATAAACTTGAAGTGTTTGTTCAGTTAGTACACAAACCAAAGATCTGGCTTGCTTTTTAGATAATTTCTTCTTCTTTTTTTTACACACATACAGTACATGCACTAGTTCACACAGTATATTGCAACAAAGTGTTAAGTTTCTGTTCTTTTGTGGTCACAAACCCTCAAAATGTAATATGCTCTCAAAGGTTAAATATGTCTTGTAATGCCTTTGCATAACTAGATGGTTTTGGTTTGCTCACTCACTCTCTCCTTATTGCTCCAGTTCCCTCCCTCTGTCTCTTTTTCTCTTAAACGGTTTAACTGCCTCAAATTAATTCTGACATTCCCATCCATAAAGTGTAAATAACTAGCTGGCCTAACAATAAATAAACAGAAAAATGAGTGCACAAATACCACAGTGTCTGGGTCGGCTTTCAGACCTGTCCCCTATAAAGAGCTCAATGACTTTAATAAAGACTGCATTGGTACTGACAGACCATGCTTATGGTAACGTTTTATGGACTACACAGATTTATTATAATAGGAAAATTCACCTGTAGTACGATATCAACCAGGGGCTGAGAATTATCAGAAAACTTTTAATAATATGTGGTATTGTTAATTGAAAGCAAAACAACTTAACCTTTAAGTAACATCATTATTCAAGTGTTTTTACTGATAGAGCTTTAAGAATTAGAACTAAAAAGTATGAATTTTTGTGTGTGCATGCTCAACATTAACAATAATCAGAAGATTAAAATCTCATTAAATCTTACCAAAATGTTTAATCTGTTTAGCAGCATTAACATTTAAGCATTTATTGGTCTGAAAATGTGTAATATTTTCGCTAGATTGCATTGTTGCCAGGGAGATGGTTGGGCTCATGAATATTAATCACATTTTCTACATTCGCCAGAATTGATTTGTGGGCGATGACTGCTAAGCCAATGGGATTTACTTTTGCATTTTTTCTACCTATTGCTGAAGCAACTAAGCTGGCAGAGGCTTAAAGGCTTTGCTTATTATCATTCCTAAATGAAGTAGTTTTAACAAATCAGTTGAGTGAACAATTCAGTGACTCACACATAAAGACAGTGGCTGCAAAAAATGCATACTTCTATACTATATAGTAAATTAAAAACAGTATGTGTATAGAGTATGTAGGCAGTAGGCGAAAAACGACCTGAAAAACAAATACTTCTGGCAAGATTCTGAAGTGCCCATACATTACTATCCCATGAGGCCACGAGAGGATTCATGAATGTCAGTGAAATGACTCAAATTATGCTGTAGGTCACATGAAAATGACAACACGTACGTCCAGTTTTAATTCATACCATATAGAACAGACACAAAGTAATTACTTTTTCAAAAGAATTTCAAGCTCAGAGAGTATGCGATTCCAAAAGCAGCCAGTCACTTTCCTGCGATTTGAACAAATCATTTGAGTAAATGATTCAATGACTCATTCATAAAAACTGTTATCTATGCCACCTACAGGCTGAACAATATAACCTGCAGAAAGAGTCAAATATATATTATATTTGTAGGGCCCTCTACCTGTCTTTCTTTGAATTATGAAGGACACAATCACCAAAATAGTTTTTTTTTTTTAAAGTGCCTACAGCAAAGTTAGGCCGGAATACGTGGTGGCCTTAGAAACAACAAACTGGCCCCTTCACTCACATTCTCTGAAGACGTGCCACAGACTCTTCCCTCATAACCCCTCTGCTGCTTTTGACATAGTTAACCACCAGATCCTCCTGTTAATCCTCATGATGAAAGGGAATCTCAGAAACCGTACTTCAATGGTTCAAGTCTTACCTCTCAGGTAGGTTCTTTAGTTTGTTGTGTGTTGTGTAACATCTAGCTACTGGGTTGCCTCAGTGCGTTGGACTACTACTCTTCTTCATCTACATGTCATCACTAGGATCTGTCATTCAGAAACATGTTTTTTCCTATCACTGCTATGCAGATGACACACAACCCTACCTCTCATTCCAGCCAGATGAAACAACAGCTGCTCACATCTCAGCCTCACTGACAGACAATTCTCGCTGGATGAAGGACCACCACCTTCAACTCAACCTTGCAAAGACAGAACTGCTTGTGGTCTCAGCCAAGCCAACACTTCATTGCAACCATTCAGCTAGGCTTGTCAATCATAACTCCATCCAGAACATCCAGGAACCTTGAAGTTGTGATTAATGATCAGTTAAATTTCAAAGACCACATTGCTAGAACTGCCCGGTCCTGCAGATTTGTCTTATACAACATTAGAAAGATCAGGCCCTTTCTACAACTCCTTGTCCGGGCTCTTGTTCTATCCAGCATTTTTGCTCTCTTGGCAGGCACTGTCAAACCTCTGCAACTGATCCAGAATTCTGCAGCAAGAGTGGTTTTTAAGAAGCCGGAAAGAGCGCATGTCACACCTCTCTTCATCAATTTGCACTGGTTGCCAATTGCTGCTCTCATCAAATTCAAGGCACTGATGTTTGCCTACAGAACATCCACTGGCTCTGCTCTGCACCCCTATACCTAAACTCACTACTTCAGACATGTTCCCTCCAGAAGCTTGCGTTTTGCAAGTGAACTGTGCCTTGTGATGCCATCCCAAAGAGGCACAAAATCACTTTCACGGACCATTACCTTGACTGTTCAATGCTGCTGGAATGACTTGCTTAAATCAACCCGAGCCGATGAGTCTTTAGCCATTTTCAAGAAACTGCTAAAGACACATTTTTCGTCAATACTTGACCCATTAATACTAACACATTCTGTATATATATATATATTTTTTACTTTCTACATGTACACTGCTAGACTAACTGGCACTTATATTGTGCCATAACTTATACAAATTATTGATTAAACAACTTTCTCAGCTTCTATCTCCGAACGGTTGCACTTGTTACTCTCATCTTTCTCGAATCACATCGCTCAACGCACAGGTGAGGGTAAGATTTAGCACTCGTAAAAATCACCCAATAAAATGAAGAAAAACCTAACTTTGCGTTGGATAGCGTTCATAAAAGCATACATACACACAATTTATACATCAATATATAGAGCTGTAGACTCTGGGTTACTTGTATATCAGACTCATTTATTGGCATAATTTTTTCTGTATTAATATAATATGATAGCAACCAGCTATAAATGTATATACTATACCGTACCTACCTCCCACACACACACATTAAGCACTTGGACATATATAAGATCTAGAGCAGCACAGACCTTCTCCTTTCTGGGTTCTAAACCTACCTGGGAGGCTTGTGGCTTTGGACCAAGAATGATATTATCCTCGACTTTTCATCAGGATGTGTTCATCAAGCTCTCAGCACCCAACATGGGTGAGAGAAAGAGAGAGGAGGTCGAGACCGAGACGGAAAAAGACAGACAGAGGGAGTACAGCAGCAGGCCAACTGCTGATGATTATCAGATTTTTTTTCTGCTCATATAGTGTGTTCGAGACAGTGTAATGGGAGCTTTTTGCTTTGGATTTTTACACAGCAGGAGAAGGTGGTGGTAACTGATCGGACCAGATATATCAAACTGCTGCCAATCATCCTTGTGTGCCACAATCTTTTATGGTTTTTACATATTTGATGTACTGCTGCTAGTTGCTCATAATGCTATCGGTAAATCACATAATGGCAGCATGTCTAAATGTGCTCTATGTAATGTTATATCGAAAGTTCCTTTGTTCTCCTGAAATCTAAAATAAACTCTGCTTTGTCAGCATGCACACAAGCTTCTTAATATGAGGTCACGAAGCGTCCAACCTCAATACACCAACCACACGAAAAGCAGCCCACTTCAAAAAAGGAACAGTATTACCTCTGAAAACAGTGCAACCTGAAAAGATAACAGCGTGCCAAAACACAGAGCCAGGCGACCCAGTAGATTACTAAACAAAACACGACACGCATACTTCACAGGCATTGATGTATTTTAGGAAACCGTCTTTAAAAGAAAAACACTGCTTGAGAAAGAAAGGAAAGGTGCGGAAAAAAAATTAACCAACAGCTCAACACACAATTATTTTTCTAGACATTGTGTTTGCCTGCATGAAAGACACTAATGCCATTCAGGTTGGACACAGTAATGGCCTCAAGTGTGTGTGGAAAAGCTGCTGAGAGTATACACACTGTGACTTGTGCTAAGGTCATTTGAAAAACACTGATTGAATCACTTTTAACAATCTCTAATGGGTGTAATTGTTCAACAGTTTATATTTTCCACAAGGCCCAATGATTTTAACAAATCTTGTCTGTGGCTTTCTATAAGTGGCCCCAACAGCGCAACGTTCAATGGCTGCTCAACTCATATTTAAGGCTTGTGGCTGGTGTGAAAATGTTGGTTTAAATGAGGGACAGGCTGTATTAATGATACCAGAAAAGGGATTTTGAGATTCTAATGAAACGGTAATGTCAGGAAATTACAACTACGACGAAAAAACTACCTGCGTTTACTTTAAGCCAGTTCCATTACTCTCAAATTCACCATGTTGAACTCGCATGTATCTTGTTTGCATGGCACTACCACACGGTCACATGCTGAAAGCTTCAGCGGTGAAATTTCTCCAAGTTTGTCATCAAACTTCTGTCTATCCTGTAAACGGAGATTGGGTTAGCTCTTCATAAACACTTAATTGTTTTATGCAGATGCTGTTGCGGCAACTCAGCAAATAAAACAAGTTGCTCCAGCAGAAAAGGAAATAAAATCGTAATGAAGAACACTTGCCCATGGGTTTAGTAAAGGTTTTCTGTCAGATTTTCTGTTTGCAAGCCAACCTACATCTTACTGTCAAAGTATATTCACACTAAATATTCAGTTCCACTTTATATTATGCATCTTTACTACTACTACAAAAAAAAAAAAGTTTAGTACAATGAATTTATAAGGGAGTAAGGGAAGGGTCAACAGTGTAATTATAGATGGAATTACAGAACTTAATTACAGATGTAAATACATGCAGGTATTTTTATATATAGCCTAAGTACAGTGTAAAAAGTGCATTATATCAAATTAATAATTTAAATGCCATTACATCGTACAATAACCCACTGAAAATGTAGACGTGTCAAGCTGTTTAGCAACAAAATCCATTGGTAGAAACACTGTATAAATAAACCAAGATCTTAAAAAAGACACTTGGTCTGGCAGACACCCAAAGCACCAGGGCAGTTTACTGGTGAAGTGCACTTAAGGGTCATTACACTTTCAGCAAGGCTTCACAGAGTACATTATCTCTCCCTCTGACCACACCTTTAAGCAGTGGGCATCCCAACACCACAAAGTGATGTGACTACCTGCCCAAGGGCATGTGGTTACCCTGGAGATGCCACTGTTAGAGTAAACCTGTGGGCACCCACAGCCCCTGATAGACAAGAGACAGTAAGAGAAAGAACATCATTCCAGTGGCCGTTAGTGGTCGAGCCGCGCTGTCTTCAATTGCATTCACGAGGTGTGTGAGTCACCCTGTTGATGTCCGGGAGAGTTTGTTCATTAAATAGGTAAAAATACACCCAAATAAAAGGAACGCGCCAATTATACGGGGCGTAAGGAGCGCATATGTGCCTCCGAGTTTAGTCACTTCACCTCCAAACACTACCCTGGATAAACCCGAAAGACACAGTCAATGGCATTCAATGCGACGTGTAAGTCGTGTAATTTGGGAAAATGAGAGGGTAACAGAATCACATCGATGCTCGCGAGGGAACTCACGCGAGCAGCGTTTCCTCAGCACGCTAGGTCTCCCGATTAAGCATCGCACATGGCGTTGATATAATTAATTTGTTTGTATATTGGTTTATAGAGGTTCTTAAGCGAACTGGAATAGAAGTAATTGTAGACCTCGGTAACCATGTTTGGAAAAGAATTAGGTTGTTCAATCAAGTGATTCCGCTCTCAAAATGTTAAGACAATAAAAATGAGGTCTCGAGGGATTTTCTGTCCTAGAGCGGTAAACGTTTTTGGTGAACGAAAGGAACCCAGACTTCCGCAAGGTCTTTCGTTATTACAGGGAATAAACCAAATATATTATTAAAAGATTTCATGTGATTTTCCCTATAATGTAGATATCACACTTGCCTATGATATGAAATAGAAATTAGCTATCAATAAGTTTGCAAGCGTTCCAATAGCTAGAAAACGCCTTTTATTTGAGTGGGGCAGAATGTAACAGTAGCCTATCTACTTGACATTAGTTTTAACATTTTATATAATAAATAGTTGTTTTCTAAACTGACTATGTAAATATTGTGTAATAACAAATAGGGTAGGCTATAATATGCCTAGCCTATATGACAATAACCGAGTTACAGACAAAATCTATTAGAACTTATACTTCACCTACACGGTACGCTATTGTGCTTCTGTCTCCCTCTAAATTGACTACAATAGTAGCTAACTAATATTTATCATGTCAAAATTGTGACTGTTTTGCACATCATACTGAGGTGAAGCTGCTTCTGATGAACTGCATCCAATAACCAGCTCTGGCTGATATTAGTAACTCAATACAGCTGTCATGCAGTCGGGTGATGGACGCGGTCCAGACGTGAACCCACACAAGGGAATATACAGTTGCACTGGCTGATGTCTCCCGGTAGCCTCCCCCTGCAGGCCGGCGAAACCGGCATAAAACAATCCCTGTATGTTCGCCGTCTGAGCCGCCAGCTGGGAAACACGAGACGAGTCCTGTATTCATGTTCCCGGGCGCGCTTGAATAAAGCACAGAGGCGAAAGCGGTTCGTGTGGTTTGCGCACAGGATTTTAGAGCGGAGAACATGTGAGAGGGGAATGGGAAACTGGATTACACTTTACAGAAAGACGCAGAAGGGGGAACGTTCAGGTACGTTCATTCAGCCTACTGTTTTCAGTTATGACTTGTAAATGTTTTCACTGTCGCGTCACAGTCTTTATAACTATACGTGACAGGGATGATTAGTAAAGTTTGGTTTATTTCCATCGCTCTCAATGGATTGCAATTTGCAAGGACCACAAATGTTGACTTTTTTTGTCCTAGGCTACATCTTTTTCTCTTTCCATAGGAATGTAGTCTAAATAAATGTAAAAATGGTAAAAAACGAACATTTCTTCATGTAAAATGTAGACTTTACACTTACAGACACATTGTTATTCATGTCTATGAAATTGACTAATACCGGTCAACGTAACATTGTAGCCTACATTCCAGTGTCAAACAAGCACCATTCATTCTGAACACATTAAATGTAATGCAAGTTGGCATAAACTGTACAGAAGTTTCAAACATATAAATTCCGTCAATATTCCTCACTCGAGCCTGTCTCAGACTCACGCGCTTAATGAGTTTTGCGTGTTTTGTTTTGGCTGTGGGGATCTTTAGGCTATTTTAAATTAAATGTAATGTATTTTTCACCTGATGTTTACAAATGTATGTTGGGTCAACTCTGGAATGATAGTGAAGACAGGTGAACTTTTATTCTGTTCCACAGGATTTTGTCAAGGCGCAGCGGCTCCGTTGAGTAGGACATCCCCACGGCGGCCAAGGCGCTTTCAGCGGACCGACACAGGGGGAAAGAAGGACTTGTATACCAAAGATGAACACAATTGTGTTTAATAAGTTAAGTAGCCAAGTTTTATTCGAAGAGAAGGCGAATGAGGTGGAAAGAAGCAGTCGAAATTATTTAGAGGTGATAGATGGACAGCATCCGGACCTGCTCTCCAGCAGCCCAGTCATCAAAGACAGCTCAGCCATCCGGCACAGGAGAAACGGGTATGTCAGAAACTTCAGTGTCGTTTGTAAAATGTACTGCAGGTTCAACATGCTTACACAAACTTCCACTGCAAATTAATGATTTCAAATATGCAGTGTACAATATTTTAATCATGTTTCATCAAGTAGCTAACATCTTTATTTCCATCCATTTATCTCGAATTTCTTAAAGGGATAGTTCACCCAAAAATGAATATTTTGTCACCATTTACTCTGTTACCCCAATGTTGTTCCAAACCTGTAAGAGTTTAATTGTTATGTTGAACACAAATTAATTTTGAAGAATGTTAGTAGCCTAACCAGGCACCAAAGAAACTCTTACAGGTTTGGAACAACATCAGTGAATAAATTATGACAAAACTGTTCATTTTTGGGTGAACTATCCCTTTAAGTCATTCGAAATAGTCCTTCTAATTTTTAAACCATCAACAGGTGTTCACATTAGTACCCCTTTGATTTGACTTTTAAAACGTTTTCAAAATGAGTAGTTTTTGTTGTTGCAGTAGGCTAGATAACTGCTTTGCACATTATTTATTTTTCTTGACGGAATAATTAGCCTAATTATGGTAAGATACTTAACACATTAACACATAAATGAAAGCCTGTTTAAGTCATATGTGGTCATTGTAACGCTGTTAATGATTGTAACCGCCTGACAGCACATAGAACCGTATTGAAGATAAACATCAAGTTGTTCAATTTTAAGGCCAGCGGTGAAAAGCAGTGGCTCGTCCAACTTTGACTTTTCATAGTCTTTTTTTGTTTTCTTTCCATAAATTTTGCGCTCAGTTGTGGTTAGAGAGCATCTGGTTTGAATTCACAGCCTGTTCGCCGCCTTCTTATCTAGGATACGTTGAGGTTTCAAAAAGAGAATAGCAGGAAATTAATATTCACAATTCATTTAAGTCGCTGTCGATGGTGCTGAATTAGCAGGGGCTTGTCGTTCGGGTACATGAGGTCATTCGTGTTCGGTAGCAAATTTAAAACACGTACGGGTCTGTTTCTAATAAATAAACATTTCCTTCAACTGTATGTGTGGTCCAGTCAATCACGAATATTTTTGTAGTGAGGGCGCAAGAAGAAACCATGTCATCTTTGCCCTCCGAACTCAGCGCGTTCAGCCTCAGCGCCCTAAGCTGTTTACCTCAGCCTGTTTTTTATTTGCAGACAACACAGTGCTTCATTATACGACTGCGATACACAGCAACACCGAAGCTAAATGTGATGTCTTGTGAAAAACTTGTGCAAACATCCTCCGCTGCGGGTGCGTCTGGCTCGCGCTTATTGAAGGTCCGTTTGCGCGAGTAAGCGGAGCCAATAGGATAACACTACAGCCGCTCTGCTCGCCTCAAGGGGAATATCACTGCTAATGAAAATTATTAATATAAACACAGAGGTGTGTGTCGCCGATATCGAGAACAGGGAGGAAAAAAACTTCTTTGGGTTGTTAATACAGATCTGGGTTACAAGGAAAATATTTGCTGAACATGAACCTCGGAGCGTTGGGGGAAAATATGTTAAATGTGCAGTCAGGTTTTTGGAAGATAACATGGTGATATAACAGCGCCATACTGACATCTACAGGTTTAAATAACCAGCTTCTGTTCACTCTTGAAAATAAAGGTTCCGATCAGAAGAAAAACACACTAACAGCAGCCTGATGCTACAGGAGAACATTTTAAAGTTCCACAAAGTTCATTTTACTCTTTAGTTCGAAGAAACGCCTATGCAACAGTTCTTACAGGAACCCTGACCCAGGACACCAACATACTTATCTGAAGATTGTCATATCAAAAACTTTTCTTTACAGCAATATGGTTAATTAAAACCCTCTTTACGCACATAACTATTAAAGAAAGTTTGTGATGTTTAATGTGAATTGAGAATAAAAGTAGCCTAACTGTCAAGACTTTTATACATTTTGTTTCTGCAAACCATCTAGCCTCTCAGTACCTATAAAGATTTGACTTTTTCAAACTATTACAGTCACTATGGGAGTAGGCTACTTAAAACATGTGTCATAATGTGGATGTTGGATTACATGCAATTATTTAAGTGCATTGTCTTTGTTTTGTAGCCAGACTGTAAACTGATTCTGAGTGAAAATGATTCGCTAGGAGAGTTAATTATAGCATGATCCTCATTTCACAGCGCATGACCGTAAATTAGGCCCTCATGTAAGACTATTAACCCTTACGACATTTTTACGCATCTCCCATATATAACTTGTAACATTAAAAAAGTTGTAAAACTTGAGTTTTTCGGTCTGGTCACTGCATGCTGGCATGTTACCTTTAGATATAGATGGTTGTAATTTCATATTGATCATCAAAATAATAAAAATACAAATAAGGGTTTAATTTATTCCGTTAATTTTTTGTTACTATTTTTATATTGCTTTATAGATTCCTTTCCTGTCATTTCCTGGCAATAAAACAGAAGTCAGTAAGAACGAAAATACCATTCTTTCTGTGGAAAATATGTAATAAATCAATCCTATGGAATTTCTCCACATGAGTGCCCATTCTTAAGTCTTACATAATTGTCATGAGATTTATGTAGCCTTGTTTATTTTCCACAGGTCTCGTCAGAACCCAGGAAAGGTACGGCATAAACGGCAAGCTCTGCAGGACATGGCCCGGCCTTTGAAACAGTGGCTCTACAAACACCGGGACAATCCTTACCCCACTAAAACAGAGAAAATCCTTCTCGCGCTTGGCTCGCAAATGACACTTGTGCAGGTGAGTAAGTTCATTTTCCACAACCTTTCCATAAGCGTGCTACCAAGAGCTACTGGTTCTTGACAGAAGGATTATTAAAATGACAGTTTTCTTTTTCCAATAAGATGAAGGTGCAGGTGTTCATTCCAAACACAAGCTGCAAGAAAATTCAGGTTTACTCTAGTACAGATTTTCTTCTTTTTTATTGTTTAGCCAATACAGGGTCCCCGCGGATCCTTAAAAAGTATTAAAAGGTCTTAAATTCGATTTTTTAAATTTAAGGCCATAAAAAGTCTTAAAGTCTTATTTTTACTTATGAAAAGTCTTAATTTTACCTATGAAAGGTCTTAAATTTTAGATGACACTTTGACTTAGACGTATCTAAATACTTTCCAAATGAAAACTATCTAATTAGCGTACGTATTATTTTTTATTATTCTTCTATCTTCGTGGATTTGCTTGTTCACGTGACAATTCGCGTCATTTACGGCAGTATTATCCTGCGTCTGTCTCCTGCGCGCGAGAGGAGAGGATAAGAGAACGAGTAAATGTCAGTTCAATAGTAAGTTCATTCTTTGTGCTTAGGATTGTCTATGAACTATGATATTGTAATCATTGTAAACTACGTACGAGGCACCGCGAGTTCGAGCTGAAATCGCGTTTGTCTCTCATGCTTGCTTTCACTGCGTGATGTGTCAGTGCAGTTATAGATATGTCCCCAAATGAGTTTTTGTCTTATTATATTTATATCATATTATGTTGTTATATTAGAATATCACGAGCAAGAGTGCCGTTTTCCTGTGCTCAATTGCAAATGTGCTATTTATTTTATACAACAGTTAAATTAACAATAAAGTTAACATTGTGTGTTACTTTTTATATTGTCAATATTTTGTTTCCCCCTTTATTTCGCCGACGAGAATTTCATAATGAAACTGTTGTCCAACAGACAGCGATTCTTTTTTAAAAACTGAAATCCGCGTTTTGAACGAATCATTTGATTCAATGAATGAATCGGCCGTTTGAACAAATCTGTTGAATAAATGACTCCAACAACTCGCTTATTAAGACAGTGACTTACCGCCACCTACTGGCGGGTTTAGTTTCATATTTAAAGTACCCTTTAATTAAAATGTTAAAATTATAAATCATTTCATATTTAAATATTGAATAGCTTTATTTATGCAATTGTAAATTAAGTGTAAATATTGTCACCTCTGCACTGCAAGGATGGACTTTTATTTAATTATTTAATTTGACAGTGGTACTGTATTATTCTAATATAATTTAATTTGAATGTTAGAATTTTACATAAAAGGTGATGCATACCTCCAAGTACGTTTAGAAATAATTTCCATATTTAGGTGAAAATGCCCCTGGAAATCAATTTAAGGCGGCAAATATTGCCCCCTAATAACATTTTTAATTTCAGTCACTACTGTAAACTGACCACTGCATAGAATATGTTAAATATTAATATCTCTGTGAGTCTAATATACAGTCTAATAACAGGCCTAAACCAGCGCATGGTGTACCAGTACAAATTCAGTAAAATATCATCTAATTATTATCAACAAAACTTTGAAAATATCGAGATATATTTTTGTTAATATTGCACACCCCTAAAGTACGGTATTAATTTTGATTTCTTCAGGTCTTAAAAAGGTCTTAAAAAGCCTTAAATGTTACTTAAAAAAATTTGCAGATACCCTGCAATATATATTTAAATTTAGAGACACATGGCTTGTGTTTAACTCTTCACATATGCGTTTTCCAGTTTGCGTCGGTTTCTGTGTACACATCTGTCTCAGTCTGTGTCTCTGTATATACACATGAAGACATAAACATGTTCTCTAAATTTGTTAAGAATTGGCTCAGCCTGGAGATGCTATCCTGGATGACCCTCATTTTTTTTTATCTGGTTCTAATAATCATGAAAAGCCATTTGTTTTGTTTTTTTGAATGTGAGCAGACTGCACAGCAATATGGAAAAAAGTGGCTGCCGAAATCACGTTCGGCACATGCATGCATTTCATATTTGTAATCACTTTCGAATGCGTGCTCGCTTTTCGCTTTCAGATTTGCTCAGCGGGAAGGGAAGAGGAGGGCCCCGCACCGGCCCTGATCGTATGATACCTCAATGCTTCCTCCAAAAACTACTGGCCTCCATTGACCTGTTTAAAAGGAAAAATATGGCTGTTGGCCTTTGAGAACTTTATATAAAGCAGAGGTCAGGAAACTCTGGGCTTAAATAACTTCTTTTTTTTAAGAAGTGCCTCAGCACAATGCCTTTCATAAGTGGCTTGAAGTGTATCGGGCATGAAAAGTTTTCCTAGTATAACATCTAATGGTCTCTGGTCTCTGTGAAATGGAGAAGGCTGGGGCGCATGTTTTTATTGCAAAAAGACAGACGTCGGGCAGAGGAAAGGGAATATTATTAGGTGAGAGTGGCAGAAGCCAGAATAAGCACCCAGCTCTTCATCAACGTAACTTTAGTAATGTTACGTTCACAGTGTTCCTAGGATATTTGTATTTGGATGTGGGCATCAGCCTATTGGTTTTCATAGTGTCCCAATAAACAATCTGGGTCCTTTAGTCCAAACACGCATGTCTGTGTGTCAGATACTTATAGGCATACAGATGAGAATAAAAACTGAATCAATAAAAGATAGGCCTACAGGTGAAAAAAAATTGTTGTCTTTTTCGCGCATTCATAATTTTGTATTTATTGGTCAAACTTTCCTGAATACCATTTCAACACCCTCCTTCTTTCCACAGGTGTCTAACTGGTTTGCAAATGCTCGACGGCGGCTGAAGAACACAGTTAGGCAGCCTGATTTGAGCTGGGCCCTTAGGATCAAACTCTACAACAAATACGTCCAGGGCAACGCGGAAAGACTGAGCGTCAGCAGTGAGGACTCCTGCTCTGATGGTACGACACACACTCACATAAAACAACCTAGCCTAAAGATTCTTACACTGTATTTATCAAGAGACCGAGGTGTCAATGTGATGCTGAAACCTTAAGGATATTTAATATTTAACAGTATGGGGGACCAAATGTAAAGATTAACAAGCCAAAAATGGCAAAATATGTATTGGTCTTTTAATGGTCTTAACCACTTTAATTAAAAATCATTGGTTAGGAAATTAGCAAGAATTGCACAAATACTGTAAAGTGATTTAGCACGGGATAGCCTTCCCCAACTTGCAGACAGCTTTTTACAGGAAGAAGAGTCCGTATTGTTTCACTCAATGTTAATGGCTTCAAACTGTAAAAATCTCTCTCAGTTTAATTTGAGTTTAATGTGAGACCAAATATTCAAATATGAAAATGCTGTTATGATTTACTCACCCTCATGTTGTTCAAGGCCTGTGTGGTTTTCTGTCTTCTGTTGAACACAAAAGAAGATATTTTAATATATTTCTGTTTTTTGTCAATACAATGAAAGTCAATGGGGTCCAATGTTGTTTTTAGCCCTACCGTCCTTCATTGTATGGGCAACATTCTTCAAACATTTTGGGTGAACTGTCCCTTTTTTTCCTGAATGGAAAGTTTAACAATTAGTCATTGAAATATCCATTTTAATTGACCACTAAATAGAAAATTGGGGGGAACAAAAAGTTGTTGTGGTGGATATAGTGTTGAATCATACATGCAGTTCAACCAAAAATGAAAACCCTGTCATTATTTACTTACCCTCATGTTGTTCCAAACCTGTATGACTTTCTTTCTTTTGTCAAACACAAAAGATCTTTTAAACAAATAATGAAAGTCAATATTGTTTTGGCGCCTGCTGACTTTAATTGTATGGACAAAAACAATCACAGCATCCTTCAAAATATCTTCTTTCTCAGTGAGTGAGGGCGATTAAATGACAGGATTTTTGTTTTTTAGTCGTACATGTACAACATGTGTTGCAGAGATATTGCAATAAACACTGTGTATATTCTCAAGCAGTGATTAACAAACACAATGTGCAAGCAAAACTGCTCTTTAAAACAAACAAGCACAAACAAATTCACCTATCCTGCTGCTAAATTTGATTGGTATGCAGTGTTGTGGTATTTATAAGAAACTGCTCGGGGTTTCCTTCAGCATGTAGCTGAAACAGACCAGACAGGATGCTTAAACGCAGATGTTTTATTACAGTCAGTGCAACACTCCAAACATTTTTATAGCATCGTATAGCAGCCGAGCCATAAATCAGGGTCGGGGTATGTCGAGCGCAGTGTTCGTGTGTTCATCCTCCTCTGTGTTTAAGTGAACCGGACAGACGCGTAGGCTTACAGACAGTCATGCACACTGTGATTAACACACCACAATGGGGCGTCAGGACTCAACCACAAACACTCACACACACAATCTTGCACTTACATGCATAAACACAAAAACATCCTAGCTTACCATCTAAAGTTCTCTCGTTTTTCCTTCTCCTTTTTTTCTCTAATTCACACGCTCAGGCGTTACAACTGCAGGGACGTTGTTGGCTCTCTGACAGACTGCATGTTTGTTGGCCGCATCGCTTTAACATAAGCATCCGCACACAATTCAGACATTCAGTCAGAACACTTATCCCCCTGTGCTTAACAGTGACCTCCAAACACACACACTGTATTTGGTGCCTTGATTAGATGTCTTGGACAAGGACACACACTCTGTGGTTTAAAGAGGAATGCCCAGTCTTTGCCTCTCAAATCGGTCTCATCCTACAAATAACTTCCCACTTTTCTTACATTTGAATAGCATGCAATCCGTGTCAGCAGCCTGGCTTAACCTTTGACCTCTAATTCCCTCACCTTCTGGTCAAATGTAAACTTAGAATTTCTGTGCTCAAATTATACGGAAAATTATTGTTGACAATTTGATCAATAATTAGCAGTTGCATCAGGTATTTCAGTAAACATTTTGATGCGCTAAATCTTGTTGCTCAAAAATCCTTGGATGGAAGCTTGGCTATTGAAATATTTCTTGGGGAAAATATGTCTTGCTGTACATATTTGATTTATCTCTTGGTCACAACACGCATTGAGAAAAGAAAGCACAGAGTGATTATATTGTCATAAAGTATATAAAAACAATGTTAGCCTAATTTATATAAAACATGACAATGGAGCTCCAAAATTCAAAAATTTAAAAACAGTATATTTCACAATTAGTTTTGCCTGTACTAAATGTCTCTATTATAGTACGATTCACTTTTGAGAACAATGAGAACTACCAACACATAATAAAGCCAAAAAGGTCAAAAGTAAAGAAATTAAGGGAGATGTTATAAAAAAAAAGTAATTTTTTTATATTTGTCTTCTCTTCTGACATGTTTTCTGTGGGATTCACTCAAATATTAAGAACTGTGATTATACAAGCACATCATGTAACATGGCACAAGTTGTTTACTGTGCATATGAAATGTCTCCGTTGTTTAGAGGGAAAGTTTTGTTGCACAGACGTTTCATCAGGTCTGTCGTTCCCGTGTCTGTGCTCAGTAATTATGTGCTACACAGAAGATCTAAGCTGCAGACACACTCTTCACACGTTTGAGTCAAGATAGAGCCTCGCAGTGAAATCCTAGCTCACTTAGGAGGCATTCACTCACGCAATCCTAACCCTGTATCCAAGGAAATATTGCGTTTGTGTGAACTCCAGTGTGTTTACCTTTGTTTCCTGCATTATGGAATGGTTGTCAAGGTAGTATACAATAAGGGTGCACTAAAACAATCTTTAAAAAATGTTGACTTTTAGGATGTGGAGTGAGTGATGTGGCTTTAATATGCTGAAAAAACTGTAATTTGGCCCATGGACCTTCTCAAATTAGTAAATCAAAACCAAAAAAGAATCCACACATATAGTTTAAAATGAAATTGCTAATTTAAAAGAATTTGAGAGTCCATGATTATATAGTTTTTTTACTATGTGTTAAAGGAATAGTTCACCCAAAAATAGTTTACTCACCCTCAAATTCATACACGTTTGGAACAACTTGAGGGTGAGTAAAAGATGACCGAAGTTTAATTTTAGGGTGAACTATCCCTTTAAGGTGCTGAAAACAACAAGGACAAGTCAAGAGATTAATAAAAATGGTTTTTATGATTTTATTCTGCCTTTTGATAACAAATGTATTCAGTTTTTTGTAATTGTTAGATGAGGGGCAATGTCATCTGAGAGAAAACATTTTGGACCTTCCAACTGCTGTATTACAATCAGCATCAATGCCCCTAATATTTTGTTTTCTAAAATCCAAAAAATCATCCAGTAATATAACATGTCTATGTCTCTCATTAATAAATCACTGATGGGACTACAGGTGGCTGAGCAAATAATATGAGATGAATGATGGGGTGTTTTTTAAAGAATGATCAACGGAACGGAAAGATCAACTGAACACACTCTCCGAGGCTGAGATATGATATTGGAATGTCCAAAGCCAGGGTTTTGATGAGAAAGATGATACTTTTATTAGTTTTGTTACCAAAAAGCAGAATGAAACTAGACGATTTATCACTTGCAGTTCTACCGAAGTTATTTATCTTTACGGTCAATTTGCTGAATAATTTATTATTATTTTTTAAATCTTACACCAACATTTTGAACGGTAGTGTAGGTGCCAGTTATTTCAAGCAATGAAATGTTTGCTCTTACTTTTTTTGCCCATTTTACTTTATCACATGTATATTTGACATTTTCATATTTCATATACATGTTTGTGTTTTATCTTCTGAAAATCTATCTAAATATAAAATCGATTAACTTTTTGAAATTTTTTTTTTAATACTTTCTCAAATGAGGCCATTGAAGGCTCAATGATCCAACCCTTCTCTGCTTCACCCTCTGTATAATCAGTCTCTCAGAACCCAATTTGATCTTACTCACTCACTTGCATTTGGGAGGCCCGTGTTTTGAAGGAGTGTAATCCAGTTAAGAGTTTTCAATGTGCTGGAGGGGTCATGCAGAAGAGAAGGGTGATTCAATTAAAATGTGACCTTGTCTCTCCCTGCTGAGAAGGTGTAAAGGGCAGGACATCAAAATATTGACGTTTTATAGTTCACTTCTCGTTTTTCCCCTCCAATTGTCTTCCCAAATTTGTATTGACATATTTTCATGTGTCCTGCACCACATCCAGATGTTGACCCAGCAGCACGGGCCCAGGTCGGGGAGTTTCATAAGCCGATGTACCAGAGCGTCATCAAGAAGGAAGGTGGTGCCGTGGGGGCGGGTCTTCGAGCAGCTGCGGACGCATCATTGTCTGATGACTATGTGTCGCCACCCAAATACAAGAGCAGCCTGTTGCACCGTTACCTTAACGACTCGCTCCGTCACGTAATGGTGGCCAACGGCGTAATGGACGCGCGGAGGAGGAACCACTCAGGCTCTTTCAGCTCCAATGAGTATGATGAAGACCTGCTGTCACCATCTTCTTCAGAGGCAGAAGCCAACTTTATCTACAGGACTGGTGAGCTGCTGCCAGTCTTACATTCTTTCCTTCTCTGTGTGTGTGTCTCTCTTGCTCTTTGAGAGGAAGAAGGGCATCTTGAAGCGGTTTCATCAGCCCAGTATCAGCGGTGTTTGAATCCATGTATGATTTTGGCTTCTTGTTCTACAAGTAGAGTCACAGAGGGGTCGTTTGTTGCTCTATTCTCGCTCACACATATAAATCATTTCATTTAAACTTGACAGTTGTAAATATGTTTTTAATCGAATGAAAATACTAGTATGTTAAAAATATTGCAGTTCAATAGTTCAAAGAATTTGTGCTTTTATATTAAGCTTTGTTCTTTTGATAAAATGTTTTAGGTCATGCAAGTTTAGATTTGAACTTGCAATGAAGTAGAACTTACTGTAGAGTAAACTTAGCTCATACTGGTTTAGTCTTCAGCCCATTAACTATCATTACTTTAATCATTGTGACAGTTATTCTCTCTCCTCCATCTTCATTCTCTCTTTATCTCATTATTTTTTCAGTATTACACACATATTCAACACAGTTTTGAGTTCATGTCTGATCAAAACAGCGTTCATGGGGGTAGTTTTAGGAGTAGGTTTAGGGTTAGGCATATACAGTTTGTACAGTATACAAATCTTTATGTCTATAGAATGTGTGTGTGTGTGGAAACTCTTAGAGAGTCAAACTCTGACCTGAAGAATTTCCTGAGGTCTATCTCATTGCATATCTCAAACAAACAAAAATTTCATACCATTGGTCACTAAAGAAAGCAAAATTGTCTATTCAGTGGTTTCAGCTTTTACTTTTTTTAAACAACTGCTAAGAGTAGACATTTGTACATAATTTTTTACATTTGATATTTTCATTTTAAATGAGATTAAGTGGGTGATGTGCACAGTTTTGGGGGTCAGTAAGATTCGTATACATTATATAAATATATACATTTATCAAGTGACAGTTTCAGAAGATTTCCATTTTAAATAAATGCTTTTCTTTTGAACTTTATATTCATTAAAGAATCATGAAAAAAATGTATCAAGGTTTCCACAAAAATATTAAGCAGCACAGCTGTTTTCAACATTGATTATAATAAGAAATGTAATGATGCTGAGAATTCAGCTTTGCCACCACAAAAATAAATAATATTTTAAAATAGACTATCATAAAGAGTTTATAATTATTATTCTATACCATGTTTACTGTATTTTTGATCAAATAAATGCAGCATTGGTGAGCATAAGAGACTTCTTTCCAAAACAATCTTACCAACCCCAAATGTTTGTATGGTAGTGTACTTGTATTATTTAGTGAGAGTAATTGGAAAATAATAGCATAAAAGTAAGTAAAAAAATGAATTGCCATTTCCTGTCAATTTCCTCTTTGCAGCTGCTTGATAACAGCTTTATTCGCTTTCTAGAGCTTTCACCTAACCCAGCTTTCTCATTTAACAAAAAAAGGCAAGCTCCACCATAGTTTAGGACTCTCTAACTCGTCTGTTTGAGGTCAACGTTGGTTCAAAGTATCACGGCAGGGAGCGTCTGCAGTCTCACAGTCGGCTGTGTTTGCTCCCATGTGCCGTTTAAGTCCTCCAGGTGTTTGTGATGTTATCACAAATCTTTTGGACAGTCCAAAATGACAAATATGCTTCAGGAGAGTTCTGGCAATTATTTAAGCCCTGTTCATCATCATCTGGAAGAATGTCAGCCCCTATTGATCATTCGTAGGAATTTATGTGAGATACTGTGTCGACGACTAAGGCCTGCGAGTGCATGCGTTCGCTCTTCTCCTCGATAAGGAACCACAGGGTTTCTTCAGGTCAGAACACTGCGTCTTTGTCCTGACAGGATTCATAACTGATAACATTGTTTGCTCCTCACTTCTTCGCTTACATATTGTTGTTCACATCAAGCCTCTAGGATCTCGCCGTGCAGTCTTTGTTTTACTTTGTTTCTCATTTTATTTTTGCCATTTCTTACTGACAAACATGGTTTGCATTATCTCGGAGCTGAGGAACAAAATGCTGGAATTCTCTTCAAACCCAAAAAGCTGTTGCTAACTACCTTTTGGACCAACGTTTAACTCCCTGTGCGAAGTCGAGGTTGCTTGCGTAGACACCTGCTGAGAGAGACAATGAGAAGCTTTAGTGTGTTTTGTTGTTTATTTCAGCTTTAATCAGTTCTTTCCTAAACGTAGTTATACTCAATGGATATTTATGAGGCTTTCATGGTAAATACCATTTCCTGGCTAAGGACTCTGATGGCTTCGTCAGGTGGTCTGTTTGTCATTTTGCGCATGAGTATATGCCAGGCGAAAGGTTTAGCAGCACAGCATCATATACAGCAACAATTGTACAACAGCGAATAAGGGATCAATCAGAATGAAATGCAGCAATAAACGCTGAATTAAACTGATATTGAATTTGTCATTCAATCTTATTACTGGAAAAAAGGGGTTTGTATCATTTCCTCCTAAGGTTTCACTCTCTTTTATTCTCTGCTATTCACTTTCCTTCCATTTTTTTTTCTTTCTGCATTCTAGAATATCTTCATGCAAACATTCCTCAAGTTTCAGATTAATATGGCATAAGGTTGAAATTTTAGATCTACGCTCTGTTTTCTTTTCTTTTTTTTAAACAGATGTCTGTCTGTCTCTACGCTGTGTTAGCCAAGAAGCTAATGTTTTAGCCCAGACATCTTTAAACCAAAGTGGCATCTCAGAATCCACTGGTTAAATGTAGCTTAATGGAACAAATTTGATCTAAAGGAGCTCTTTCCTCCTTTCTATCACTCCTCACTCGAAGTTTCAGAGATCAGACGTGGCAAAGGAGCTGTCGGGCCAGCTAAGCCTCAAACCCTCTGATGGAAAACTAAAGAGGCCATTGTGTAAGAAAAATATGAAATAAAGCGCAACAGGAACCCTGATGGGAGTTTCATTGAAAACAAGAAGCGAGAGAATTCCAGGGTGCATGCCAGGGATTTTATGTCAAATTGCACTTTAATGGGATATTTAATGGCAGGAATCTCACTCCGTGTTTTCGCTGCATGCGTGGTATTGGGTTTAGGGCCGTCCTGTATGATATAGATCAATATGCCGCACTCTCAGAGCAGATGAGAGCTCGCAGTAAAGTGAGAGCATGCAGGAAAATATTTCTCAGAACGTTGTCTAGCGCTTTAGATGTATTTTCACAGGTTGCATCAGAGGCTGGTTGTGCAGGAATCTCATAAGCCACATAGAAAGAGCGCATTTACTCTAGAGTGATGTTATTTGTCTTCATATTGCTTTCAACGGGGTCCTTGTGATCCAGTTATTGTAACTTATGTGTCAGTTGAGGGGTTTATGAATATGATATGCTTCAGTGAACAAATGAATTTGATGAAAGTATATTTTAATATTTCAAGTGTTTTTGAAATGCTACCTATTACAATTTTGGGGTCAATAAGTTTTTTTTAAAGAAAGTAATACTTTAATTCAGCAAGGATTTCGGTAACACTTTAAAATACGGATCCTTTGTTAATGAATAACTACACAGGAACAAATGAGAAACACAATGTTAACAATCTAGTAACTACAGTTAACTAACAAGTAACTCTGATTAACGAATTAGTAATTAATAGCACACAGATTTAAGTGGTAGTTCACTATTAACTAATCAATAACTACTATTTTTTTAATACTTCCCAGAGAACTACTGAATTTTTTACAGATTTAAGTGGTAGTTCACTAATAACTAACCAATAACTACTATTTTTCAATACTTCCCAGAGAAATAATGAAAAAAAAATTCACAATTCATGCAAAACTTAATAACTAATGCAGGAAAAATGACTAGCACTAGATTAACATTACTGCTAGATAATGTACACTAATTATAAATATGTAATAGCGTAGCAGACTTATGATTTGGGAAAGCTGTCAATAATTAGCCTATGCACTGCTGTCTTTTAGAGAACTATTCATAAACTAAATAATTTTTAAGAATTGTTTTTATAAATGCACTGGAACACTTACCCTGTGGCCGATTTTCTGGCATTCCTCTGGACTGGCTTTGAATAACTAGACTCATCATGGTGAGTACTGGAACATACTGAGTCATCAGCCATCCAAATACCAGTTATCTTATTCTTTAACCTACTTCTCAAAAGTGTTTTTATGTATGTCTCTTTGCTCATATGTAGATATATATATAAATATGTGTGTGTATATATATCCTGTGAATGATTAGATGATTCTACCCTTTCGGGTTGGCTCTTCATTAGTAACTACAGCATGGAATCATGATAACTAGTAATGACTCAAGTGTTAATGCATACTTTTATAGGACTTACTAATTATTTGGATCTGTATTCTAAAGTGAAGATCATGTTAACTAACTAGTAATGACTCAAGTGTTACTACATACTTCTATAGGAACTACTAATTATTTGGATCCGTATTCTAAAGTGAAGATCATGTTAACTAACTAGTAATGACTCAAGTGTTACTACATACCTCTATAGGAACTACTAATTATTTGGATCCGTATTCTAAAGTGAAGATCATGTTAACTAACTAGTAATGGCTCAAGTGTTAATGCATACTTCTAAAGAAATTTTCTAAAAGTATAGTATTTAAAAGTTCACAAACAATATCTCATACGCTTGAAATGACTTGTGTTTGGTATTCCTATAGAAGTATGTAGTAACACTTGAGTCATTACTAGTTAGTTAACATGATCTTCACTTTAGAATACAGATCCAAATAATTAGTAAGTCCTATAAAAGTATGCATTAACACTTGAGTCATTACTAGTTATCATGATTCCATGCTGTAGTTACTAATGAAGAGCCAACCCGAAAGGGTAGAATCATCTAATCATTCACAGGATATATATACACACACATATTTATATATATATCTACATATGAGCAAAGAGACATACATAAAAACACTTTTGAGAAGTAGGTTAAAGAATAAGATAACTGGTATTTGGATGGCTGATGACTCAGTATGTTCCAGTACTCACCATGATGAGTCTAGTTATTCAAAGCCAGTCCAGAGGAATGCCGGAAAATCGGCCACAGGGTAAGTGTTCCAGACAAGTGCATTTATAAAAACAATTCTTAAAAATTATTTAGTTTATGAATAGTTCTCTAAAAGACAGCAGTGCATAGGCTAATTATTGACAGCTTTCCCAAATCATAAGTCTGCTACGCTATTACATATTTATAATTAGTGTACAGTATCTAGCAGTAATGTTAATCTAGTGCTAGTCATTTTTCCTGCATTAGTTAAGTTTTGCATGAATTGTGAATTTTTTTCATTATTTCTCTGGGAAGTATTGAAAAATAGTAGTTATTGGTTAGTTATTAGTGAACTACCACTTAAATCTGTAAAAAATTCAGTAGTTCTCTGGGAAGTATTAAAAAAATAGTAGTTATTGATTAGTTAATAGTGAACTACCACTTAAATCTGTGTGCTATTAATTACTAATTCGTTAATCAGAGTTACTTGTTAGTTAACTGTAATTACTAGATTGTTAACATTGTGTTACTCATTTGTTCCTGTGTAGTTATTCATTAAAGCTGCAGTCCGGCACTTTTTTGGGTTTAAAAATATCAAAAAAGACATTTTTGAAAAAAACCGTAACCAGCCAGTGTTCAAAACGATCTGCTTGCCTTACCTCGATTCAAAACGGTAAGCTTGTAATAATGATTTTAATTCCAGTGGTACTGGTGGATTTCCGCGGGAATTTCGAGCATGTCTTTGCGTCATTACGTCACTTCTGTACACATAGAGAAGGAGTCCCCGGCTAGCGTGTGTGGATGATAGTGGAGGTTTAGCTTAGCACTTGGTATGGCGGATCCCGAAAGTTTAAAGCGACAATCACCAGGGACAACTGGAGATTCACCAGTTGTAAAACCCAAAAGACTTCAGACTTCAGATTGGCTACAGAAAAAATATATTTTTCACGTTTTGACGTGATATAAGCAATCGTTAGATTTAATCAGCATGATATAGCTACTGCAATGCTTCCCCCCACCCCCCGAATTTGGTCAGAACAAAAGTGAATGTTACTTACTTGTTCAGATGACATTTTCCGATGAAAATTCTAATGTTGACACTTTCAAAAAGTATACTCTGAGATTGCTGATGACAGTAACGTTACAGTATCCACAGCGACGCGACAGGTTCTCCTCAATACATTGTGTTCATCCGCGCTGTTTCATGCCGATTTACTACCCACGCACAGTTAATAATTCCGCGAATAACTGCAATTGCAGATTTCTAACAGAGATGGCGACAAAGAGGAAAAACGACGGACTGCAGCTTTAACAAAGGATCCGTATTTTAAAGTGTTACCAGGATTTCTTCTAAATTAGATGATTATAGTTGTGTTTGAGCAATTTAACTAAATATACTTCTATAAATGTATAGCAGAACTGTTCCGCCAAATGTTCCCTAAACCCTTTTTAAAAAAAGCCACATAAAAAAGTGATTGATTGATTTACAAGTCAGTCAGACGCTTCCATCATACAGCGTACAAGTATGGGGTTTTTGTCCAGAATAAACAACAGTCCTTTTGCCATTTATTCAAAGCTGGCTATGGGAGACAACGCTGGTGGTGATTAATAACGTTCCGTTTTTATATTGATAAACATTCTCCTCGAATGCCCAGAAATATAAAAAGGAGAAATTATATTGTTCTGATCTGTAATAGGAGTAAAAAAAAAAAAAACAGTCCAGAAATTTTGCCAAAGAAAAAATAACATTTATGGAATGGTTCTCTTTTTCCAATCAGTCTTTTTGCTGTGCTTTAGTGTGTCAGCTGTGCTCTGTGGGACATATTTCTTCACAGAACCAAAAAATGTCACCTGTGTTTTACGACATGAAAAGACCCTTTTCAAGGTCAGTGGACATTAAACCGAGACAGGAGGCAGAAATATGTTAAATGAAAACAGAGAGGCTTGACAAGGCCACCGGGGCTCATAGGTGCCAGTCACTTATAAGAGTCCTGCAGACTCATTGGACTAAAGCCACCAAAAGAAAATACTTAAAAAGTCATTGTCCAAGAAAAGTACAATCTCTCCAACTTCCAAACGTCAGAGCACATTTCAGGCCAGCCTCATGGCGTTCAGAGGTGCAGTAGGTGGGCAATTCATCCAAGCCTAAACATGCAACTGAGTGAGAGCACGTAAATTCAGGCATTATTAATGTGCAGGGCCTGCTGTTCATCTGATGATTGACAGCCATGTGTGTGTACAGCTGGAAACACGCAGGACACTTTTATTGCTGTTTTTGCAGTTGCACTACACATCCAACCACATACAGTAGGCTACATAAAAACATTGAGAGTAAGAGAGACCTTCAAACTTTTTAATGGCATCAGACTCTCAAAGCACGACAGGCTTTGGCTAACATATTTTAGCGTTGTTTGACAGAGACATACAGTGCTGGGGGAGGGATGTGTAATTTAGAGAAACAGCCTGGCAGGGATATGTCATTTAAAGAGTACATGCTGAACTGTGGGATTTATGGTTGCTGACCACAGAGCAGCAGGACAATGACTGATCCAGCTCTACTGTGCACATCTCAAACGGCAGAAAACGCTTATGAAAACATCTTTATTTCATCTCTAACTTCAATACTGTAATATTAGACCTAACCATTAGACTTAGTTATTTTAGTAGTAAATATATAACACATTCTTATACATAACACAATGAATTCCACGTGTACCAGATGTGGGCCGGATGTGGACACTTTGTTGTGGTCTGGGATAACATTCCCATGGCCATTTTTTAATCAACATTAAAACTAATTTGAGAAATATTTTAATTTATAAGGTAATTTATATATTTTAGGCCCTGTAACTGGACCCTATTTCAAACAAAAATAAATGAATATAATATAAGGCTCCAGCATCCCCACAAGGCCACAACCCTTACATTGGACTAGGGATGGATTATAATATAATATAATGAGCTGCATTAATAATTATAAAATAATTGCCAAAATGCTGTATAAAACAGTTGTACATGTAGTATGCAGAAGCAGAATAAACAACCCCTGCTAGAGTTCAGCTTCAGCCTCGATCCGCAGCTACTCAGCTCTTACAGCCATACTAGAAACTGACAGACAGGTGTGTTGGTCATTTCAAGATTTGCTTCAGACTCTGGGTTGCAGTTGTCAGGATCGGGTCTCATCATCCATCACCAGAGGATGAGAATGTCGAGAGAAGTGAAAGGTGGAGAAAAGAGAGATGGAGGCAGAAGGAGAGGAAGAAAGGAGAGATGAGAGATGTGCTGGAAATGAGGGATGCAAGGTGAAGTATTATGAAAGAAAGTGAATAATGCACAATAATGAGGAAATGTACAACTCTAATGGATATCGACAAATAGAGAGACACTCGCAATACTAAGAGAACCACTAACTTTTTGGAATAGTATTTGCAAGGCTTCACTTTTTTTCTTTTTTTACAGTATAATAAATAATTATGATAAATAATAATTATGATAATTATAAACAAGTTAAATATAAAAACCTTTTAATTAATGCTTTTATTAGTATCCTCAAAGTGTATAATATCTGTCTTAAAGAGAAAGTAAGCATCCTCTTTTTAGCATTATAAATATCTTATTACAATATTCTGCGTGTATCCAGACACTGTTAGATACGATTTGATCCATCTTTTATCATTTAGTTTTGGGAGCCATTTGTAACTTAAATGATTAAGTTCAAAACTTTTCCCAAAAACTGAATTCTTAGTCTCTCGGCACCGTTCTGTGTATAAACTGTTGCTGAAGCTCAAGAGCAATATATCGTGATGAATTGCAAATAGTCCGAGCCACACTTGAAAAGTGAGTGTGTGTGAATTGTGATGACTGTACGGAGGAGAGGTGTAAACAGACACACACTGCTCTGGCAGCTTTCATGTGAGAATAGATAGCAGACAGGAGGAAAGAAACAGTGAATGAATGGGAGACTATTAGATGAGTGTGGAGAACCTAATGGCTGTAAAAGAAAGACTCAGAGCATCAGAAAGAGCACAGCAGGGCATGTGTGTTTTTGTCTAACTCGGAAAGTAAAGTTTTGTGTGAAGGGGGAAAACAAAAGAGGCAGTTTCACAAGAATAGATTAACAGAGGAAAATAGAAACCGGAGAATCAAAGAGCACATGATAAAGAGAGAGAATGTGCGTGTGAGCAAACCTTGAAGTTGAAGGAACATCATAGCAACTTATTTCACTATGTATTTTCTGGATCAAGTCTGCAATCATTATTTAGTTCAGAAAACACTTTCAAACATTGTTATATTACACTCACTGTTTTTTCCCTGAGGTTGCGGTCGAAAGCAATTCTGTTGTCATCTCTGGGCAGAATTAACTTGCAAAGAAACATGTAATACGAGATCAAAACAAGATTTTCCATTCGGCAAAATCATTTGCAATGATTCCAAAGTTGCTTGCTTTTAATTGTTTTTCCATTTTGGAATGACACTAAAGCCTGAGCAAAACTGAATTTTATTGGAGCTGAAAAAGGTTTGTGATGCGTTCTAGATGGAGCCTTATCTACGTCTGATAACACTTTAGGCAAATGCTTTCAGCATGAGCCCGTCTCTCTCTCCCTCTCTTCCTGAAATACGTCAGGATGCAGATACCGTCTGTAATACCTCAGTGGTGTGCTATGTTCTCTCGCTAGCGTGTTTGAAGTCTGTTTGTGCGACTTTTATAGGGACTGATAGGGTGAGAGATCGGAATCAATCGTCCGGCCATTAGCAAATAGCAGATCCACACGTCCGTGTCCAGAACAGGAAGCCAATGGATGACCTCTTGTTAATGGTCAAGACTGATGGTCAGAGAGATGATGAAATGGTCAGAGAGATGATGAAATATACCTTGCCAACAAAAAGTATTTTCTAGAGCATTTTCTTGATCATGTACAGACCAGTGTCAGAAATAGTCACCAAATGTTTTCTTTTTTTAAAAAAAAACAAAAAACTATTTGTGGTGACCAAACAGTTTTGTTTACCATATTCATTGTATGGACAAAGACACACCAAGACATTTCTCGAATTCTTCTTTTATGTTCCACAGAAGAAAGAATGTCATACCAGTTTGGAATGACATGAGGGTGATGACATACTGGTTAACTTATTCCCTTTAAGGGTTTAAATATTTGCCCCCTGGAATTGATGTTAAGGTGTATCACCATCCATTTATGTAATACTACAATTCATCTTTTTTTTAATGTGGACAGTTGCACCTAATTATGAAATCAATTCAACATGAAAATATAAAAGTAGTTAAAACGTAAGATATACCGGTAATTACAAACACTGAATTAAATAACTCATTTTCTATAGACAGACAGACTCTCTCTACTGTCGGAGTTGTGATGTGTTTTTCAAAGTTGACCAATTATTTTTATGAAATAACACCCCAAAATAGCTACATCTGCAACAGCATACATGTTTGAGACAGTGAGTCTAAAAATAATCAGACAGCTGCAGTGTCTGTAACCTATTTTTGGTCTGGTTGTCAAGGGAGCACCTTGAGATGCTTGGTACTCAAACTGTAGGCAGCACACTTATCCTACAAGCTGTAATCACCACTTTCACTTATTTTCTCTCGAACATAGTAGATGATGATAATGGTTTTATTCTGTTAACATTAATGGCACAGACAATAGGCGGAATTTTAGGCTGCTGTCACTTAAGACCGAATGCACAGACCGAATATTAGCCAATAGCCAAGAGAATACTTGCTGAGAAGGATATTTTGAGATAATTTGTGTATGTGTTCATTCAAGCGTAAGTAAACGCGAAAGAGGAATCAATTCAGTGTTCAAGCGCAGTCTGAAACTCTGCGTGCGTGCGTGCGCGCGCTTCGGGTGTTAGGATGTGCGCACAGACAACAGCGTGCAAGTACTAATTTTCGCCGCCTCTTAAAAATAATTTGAATGTGTAAATTGGCAAGGTAAAACTTTTACTCTATGATGGTTAAACTTAGCAGTTAATCCGCGAATCACATGCGTGCCGAACAGTGGGGACTGGTCCGTATTAATTTTATCGTCATGATTGCCATCTTACTGGAGTAGGAATTTTCTCCATCTCTGTTAAGTTAACGTGTCCCTGTCCCCAAAAATGTTGATACTCAAAAGCACTTCCCTCCACGTTTTCTGCGGCGTATTTTTAATTTTTTACCATGCATGCGCACCAGTCATGTGCACCCCTGCCTGTAACCCATCACTACATAGGCCTAAAGTAGCATATTATTAAATATAATGTTACATGACACAAAACGACAGATCAGTTGACTACGGGATCATTTTGACCCCCCATTTGAAACATTTGTAAATTTCTGTTGCATTTTTGCCCAATGCCCTAGTTAATTTGTGACCCTGGTACAGACTGTTCTGTTATTTGGCTGGTAGAGTTTTTGTTGTGGTAATTTGTGTTTATTCTGACTGGTAAATACAAAATGAGGCCAAGATTTAACACATTTTGCACACCGATGCTGAAGCTGCAAGTGCCATTGGTGGCAGCTGCTTTATTTTGGCCGTGATCAGACTGTTATTGTTTGTCATCTGCTGTGCAGACCCAAAGAAATCCTAAAAGTATGAAATAAAATGTGTCTTAGGATGAGCTTTAACGGTTTATGAGAGGCCGTGTCCATGATGCTGAAATATGCTTTTCTGTCTGTCTCTCTCTCACCCTGTTTACCCCTATACAGTATTGCCACTGTTTGGTTGTTCTTTCTGCCCACCAGTCAAATTCACAGCCCAGAACATGTCAGCACCCTCAACTCAGTTTGATCCATAACAGATTAATGTGCTGTGATTCAAAGGCTCAGAGAAAAGGAAGTCCAACAGTGTCCAGACTGTTGTGTTTTTCACCAGGGAGAGTTTTTAAATATTACGAGAACATGTCATGTGCAAAGAATCACTATCATTCTTCACTCTTCTGTTGGGCCTCATGCCTCTTCCAACCACCCTGACCCAGAAATCCTGGATATTTATAGTGCAGCGATTACTGATAAACGTGAATGGAATGGAGAGAATGGAAGAACGGAGTCAGTAATGGGGCTGCTGTTTAAAGACGGTCATTACAGAGAAAGAAACCTCAACCAAAAGTATGATCTGGGAAGGCAATGGGAAAACAAGAACCAAGACATTAGGCTTAAAAAAAAAAACTGTGAACGTCAGAGACGAGTTGAAGAGAGAAACAGAACAGAAATGATGATCACAGGAAACAGTCAGAAAAATGGAAGCACACCAAAAGACAAACTCAGACTGTTTGAGATGGATTTATCTAGAGAGTGACCAGAAGAGACACGCTCAAAAGAGAGAGCGAGACATAGCGGATGGCATGGATGTTGATTATTGCCATCCCGGACAGCTAGTGAGGGAAGAGCTGGCAGAGCCGAGACGACACTCGCCAGCTTCATCTTAACATCATTCACAGGCCTTCTATGACATTATTAAAGAACAACGTTCATTTTTCTCAAGCGCACATTGGACGCCCGTTGTAAAAATGAGACACCAAGAACTGATGATGTCTGTCTGCTTTGGGCAGAACCAATTTTCCTCTCCTTTATTTTGAAGTCTGTGACTGCTATTTTATAAATCAGTAAAAACAGGCAGGGATTATGGTCATTGGTTTGGGAAAACCGAGCAGACTTTTCGGATTTCTCCGGTATAAATGTGACAAATTCATCGCCGGCCATTTTCTGATGTTCACTAATTTTAGCAAGTTATCTTATTGAATTCATAACCACCTTTCTTTGTTCTACATGCCGGGATGTGTCTTAATGGCTTTAAAGCAGCATTTGCCACACTCAGTCACCAGAGTGACATTGACGTATTTTCCATTCTCGTCTGCGTGGCTCTGAAGCCAAAAAGCTATGACATCTTGCCCAGATTCCACTTGTCACTTCTCTTCACGCAGCTGATAGATGGATGATCAAAAGAACAAATGAACGGATGGATGGAGGTATAATTCCAGCCCCAGTCTGCTTTGACATGCCAACCATGATGCCATTTTGTCTCAGTTGTGATCGCTCATTGAGAGTTTGCACAGAAACAGACCATTCTGCAACAGTTTACACAATCGTCCATGCCGCCAATGTCCATTCAACCATCCCTATAGTTTTCATACCATATTCTACTGTATATATGAACGATTCAAAAGCTACCCTTGATTTCAAGTCTTGTTCTTCTGGCAAACCTTTGCAATCCAGGGACAGAAAGATCAATGTGTTCTCTGTGTTAGACAATGAGAAGGCCACATGTATGGCTTTATTTCCTTTGTGCAACAAAAAAGTAGACATTTTGAAAAAAAGAAAAGGGGTCCAATGTGGTTTTGGACCTCAATGACTTTCATAATATGGATAAAAACAATATAAACAGTTCTTTTTTGTTCCATACAGGAAAGTAAGTCAAACAAGGTTTAAAATGACAGGATGAGTAAATAAATATCTAGTTCAGTCATGAAACTCTAGAGGACACAAGTTGATAAGTCCTTACATGCAATCATATCATTACTACATGGCACAAGCTAATTTGCTCTGCTGATCCTGCAACCATTGAGCTTACTTGCTCAACGTTTAAATTGTCTGGTTCAGTGTAAGCTGACCCTGCATGATGTTTTCAGAGAAACCCTTCACTTCCCCCAACTCCACCTATCTAGATTTAAACATGATGTATGTATGCCTAATGCCTATTCATGCAGCAGCTGAATATCTCACATCCTCATGGCAGTGTCTCCCAATCGATTGGCAGTAGCAAGCCATACTTGCTCTACCAATCCTACAGTAAATGCATTAATATTATCATATTCTTTCACATTCAACTATTCAGAGAGTTGTCATAGTTGAGCAGATTTTTTGGGTGAACTATCACTAAGCATTTTTATATTTATTGTTCATCAGTGTGTAATATGTGTATTATGTAATACTGTGTGTGTGTATTTTTGTCTGAATAATTGAAAGCAATTGTTGGTTTGTGCAGCAGTGAGTAGTGAACAGACCATACATCTCTGTGGCAGCTGTTTGCTGGTCTGATCTATCTGTACCTGGCAGAGATATAAAAGTCGTCTTTGTAGCACTTCTTTCTTTCTCTTCCTGTTCCCTGTGGTGATGGTAAGTGTACTGGGGATTTTCAACAGCCGTTTTATTGAGCATCATACAAGTCCCCCGACTCACGGCTAACAGAGCCATGTCAGAATTTCGTTCAGTAGCAAACGCTGCAAAAAGGATAATAAAAAAAAAAAACACCAGAAAAATAGTAACAACTAGCACAGTTTGATTTATAGATGATTTATAATTTTTTTGGCATCGCCACTGTTTTTAAAAAATCTGAGTTTTAGATGTTTTAGGCAGCAGCATTTGGAAATTGCAGTAGGTCCACATCCAATTGTCAGCGGAGTGTTTTCCTGGGGGAGAGAGAGTGGAGTCACAGTCTCTCTAAAGAAGGTCACCTGATGCTGCATGCAGACAAGCCCCCTTAGCAGGCCTGGTTCTACGGGGATGCTAGAATGTGCTAAGCACCCTCAAACGCAAGCAAGAGCACCCTCAGTTGATACTGTTATAATTTGGTAAAACAGATGTCAAACGCTTTAGTGCATATTTGTGTTTGCTCTCTGGAGAACGTCAAATGTATCTATTTACAAAGTGTTTTTGAAGCGGCGAGCAATGTAGCCAATCACAGAGTTGTGTTGACCTCTTAAACGCAATGGCCAACCAGAGGTGTAAGTCAGAATCCACTCGCCGTTCAAAAACGCCAGAGTTTTTATTCAGAGTCAGTGCTGAGTTAGGCAGGCTTGCGAAACCTCTCATTAATAAGCAAAGTGTCGACACGATGCAAGTAAGAGTTTATAACGGATTATAATTATAATGATTATAACGGAACTTTGAGATCACAATGAACGTTTGGTGATTGTAAAGGGAGCGGTCATGGCTCGCTTTCGAGCCTATACTGTATAGTCTATACCGGAGGGAGGAATCAAAACGAGATCCAGGTTATAGTTGTATTGGTCTTGGTGGACCTGATACACACGCTGCTGCAGAGGAAGTATGGACTTGCTACTGCCAATATATACACAGACATGCTGCAGTGAGCATGTAAGATATGCTGCTGCTGCTGCAAAAGTAGAGACATGCATAAATCATGTAGCAGATTTAGACAGGTGGAGCTGGGGGAAGTGGAGGGATTCAGAGGAACTCTGATAACGTGCTATATGATCAGCTTACTGTGAACACTGAACCAGACTAGGGGTGTGCGATATTACGATTTTTGATCGTGGACGATTAAAATGTCTCCACGATCTGCTTTTGAAGAAATATCGTAGGATCGTGCATTTTATCAGTTTGCATTTCTGGCGCCTCCGTCTCAACATACTGTACAGCGCGACGTATATCCACATGAAATGCAGAGGAACGGGACACTGCAGTTCACTAAAGTTCATTATTTGCATGTGCTTTAAAGCCTTGCCGGTTAAACATGTCATTCGCTGCTGATGCGCTGTTCTAACGAGCGCTTTTCTGAGTGCAAACACCCGACGCGCGCATGCACTAAAAGCCTGTCTAACAGCGCCCGTTACTGGACTAAGTTATCTTTCGAGTCTTATTGCGCTAATACTGTCAAATACACACAAGGTTTACATAAACAAAGTTGGTTATGTCTAAAGTGAAAGAAAAATAGAAAAAATTAAGAAAAAATCTGCTTGTCAAATGCGTGTAGACTCGTCGCGCACAGATCTTAAAGTGACAGTAGCCCTAATAGTAAACATGCTGCCGCTTGTCCTTAAAGGGACAGTTACCCATGAAATAAAAATTCTGTCATTATTTACTCACTCTCTAATGTTGTTCCAAACCTGTATTCATTTCTTTCTTGTGCTGAACACAAAATAAGATATTTTGAGGAGTGTGGCTAACCGGGCGGTTGCTGGTCCCCATTGACTACCATAGTAGGAAAAAAACTATTATGGAAGTCACTGGGGTACATCAACTGTTTGGTTACCCACATTCCTCCAAATAACTTTTATTTTCAACAGAAGAGGGAGACTTATTCGGGTTTAAAACGGCTTGAGAGAATTTAAATTTTTGGGAGAACTATCCCTGTTAATAAAACAACAAAATACAAAGAGCATCTCACTCACTCTTGACTGAGAACTTTAATAGTAGCTTTAATAAGAATCAATGTAAAATTTATACTGTGAAGTCTATGTTGTGTTTTATTTTCAAATGTTCATTTAATTACTTTCTTCAATGCTGTTAAATACACCTGTAGCTGAAAAAATAAAGCACTGTTTATTTCATTTGTATATTAAGTTGTGTATGTGTATCTTTGTTCTTAATTTTTAATAACAAAGAAAATGACAAATATTTTTTATCTTCGCCACTTTGGGCTAAATGTCTGCCATTCTTTTTATTTTATATTTTGTTACCTAAGGCTTTGTTTTTAAAATAGGGACATTAGTTTGGCTGTGATGCTCAGTCACTTGCAAAATAGTAAAACCAACATGAAAAGGAATCGTGATAAAATCGTGAATCGTGATTTTCCTGAAAAAAATCGTGATATGATATTTTTGCCATATCGCCCACCCCTAAACCAGACTATTATTTTTTTTAGCTTTAGTCAATGTTGTGATAATCTTTTCTTACCTATTGTAACGTTTATTGGAGTAATGGGCCTGCTGAAAAGGTCTTTACAAACGGCTGCGAAAGCTGACTGTTAGGATGTGGGGAAGGGTTAGGGGTTAGTTTCGGCACACCCATTACTCCGGCCTGGAGATATCTCTGATTTCATGGTGACTTTCACAAAAAAATTTTCCTTATTAAAACCTACTGACAGTTACACCATTAGTCATGTTTGACTACAAAAAATATCTAACTGAATTCTAATTTAGAAATTAAAAACATTCATCATAAGATCTGTATCAAATCATTGCATACATAGTGTATTTCTATAATGCTATAATTGCCATTTCTTTTCATTCTCTCATTTCTTTTTCTACTGATTCTATCTTTTATATTATAGTGGCTTCACATCTTTTCCTCCCTCTCCTTCATTTCCTCTGTTCCTGACCATCAGGAGATTCATGTTATTTAGAAGATTAGATACATTACCAGCCATGATTTAGGAGTGAGGAATGGGAGAAGGTTGTTGTCTTTATTTGTTAGGCTAGTGGTCGTCAGTAGAAACCAATCGTGAAACTGCCAAGAGAGTAAACTGAGCTACTGTCACTGCGGTAATAATGTCAGACAAAAACAGCAGCTCTATCACATTATCTGAATGGTGTCCAAATCAAATTCATATTCAGTCCTGCAACTGGTATTTTTAGGAAACCAAACCTGAATTTTCACAGTAGCAGTTTCTATGCAGTTTGTATTTATCATTACAGCCTTGATAAATGAACTTGTTCAAGACAGAAGAGACAGTTACGAGACTGAGGAAAGAGCAAACTTGGAAGAGCCGAATACTGGGGGAAAAACACTAATAATTTCAAGGTTTAATGGCATGTGTAGCTAAGGACTGAATACCTGCGTTTGACAAAAAACAGATCTAGATTTGTTGTTTGTATCAAGTGCAGCAAATCAAAACCCTCGGAGAGCAAGAGCTTATCTAGAACAGACAACCACAACAACCATATCCAGTAAATACAGAAAGATACAGCAAGAGAAAACTGATACGAGGACAACATGTGCCTGACAAGACATCATCTGAGTGAACCTGATGACACAGATTTACATTCGATTTTGTGACAGGAACATTATGGGAAAATTCAGGAAGAGATTGACCGAAATCTAACTCAGACTGGATGAATTAAGGCAAGATTTCCCGACGGAGGATCTCTAATCGCTCCATCTTCACATGAACTAGTTTCGCAATCACACACTCCGGTTGGGTTAATTGAACCCAAAACACATCTGTGAGTATCGAGAGGGGAAGCGCACTGTTATTCTGACTAACACGCTCATTCTCAGCCGTGTAAAACTATTACTGAACACGCTGAGCACAACAGGATATTTCCCAATCAGCCTCACGCCAGCCTCGGGCAGTACTGGCCCGCTGCTAGCCATTCCTCAACACCCAGTTGCCATTCAGCGCACATGTGAATGGTTTTTGAGGAAAAACAAGTTTAACACCGGCTCAGACGAGCCGTTGGGGATGATTAGGTGCTGTTTGGCCCTGCAGGTGTCCGGGCAGCACTCCAAATGTCCGTTCCGGATCCAAGGGGTGTGTGTGAGCAAAAGGTTTGGGATGGGATGAGGTGAACATATAAGAAGCGCTGCCTCAGGGGAGAGAACCGAGACATCCGGACTAAAGGCATGAGGTTTAACTCAAAACGAAACCCTGGATCTGGATTTAGAGAATTCAGCGCCTGTAAAACTCATCCAAGATGAAAGTGTGAGACATGTTAAACCATAACTGTCATGTCCAGTAACATATCTTTTACAAGATTGCAGGGTTAGGTGAGCACATTAAGAGGGGGGGAAAAAAACATGCGTGTGTGTAGAGGTGTAAAGTACTTCATTACTACTTATTATTTTGAGCAGTTTGTACTTACAAGTCAAGACTACCAGCCTTGATTTATGTTTGATTTAATATTGAATGTTGAATTGATATAATATTTAACAAAATCACTTGGTTGCATCCAAATAATTTTGTGGACGTAAGGGTCAGAATGGATCACAAAATACATTTAGTGAATGAAATATTCCTTTTGTGAACGTGAACATGATATTTTGTAATATTGAATGTATTAACCCAAGTTGTATAGAATGAAATGTGCCACATTTTTCTTGCACAAAATGAGATGCCTCGTAAAAATTATATAAACTTGCACTTCAGAGAAAAAGTAAGAATTGCTAAATGTAAACTAGGAATTGCAACGAATAAAGTGATTGTATGTTATAAACTCACAATTATGAAAATGTCCAAATAAGTATATAATAAATATTTTCCATATAATAGTGTTTTTTGTCTGATGATCATATAAAAGCCAATTCTTAAATTGTTATATTCACGAACATAACGTTAAGAATAAGTCAGATATGTTTATAAAGAATAAGTATAAACTTATGCGTGTGTGTGTGGTAGAGGAACTGGTGATTATTACCATTAAGTAATTAGCCTTAAGTGTGTTGCTGACCTCTGCATTTAACAAATAGCACATTATTATTGTGCCAAGCATCTGGATATGGAAGATTCCACCATTCACAGAGTAAATGGAAACAAGCCTCTACAGTCTCAGTCAGTGAAGCATCTCTCTCCATTCACAAGAGTAGCACAAATCTACACGTAAACAAGTCCTCCGAATGTTTACTTTCGGTCTTACTCTGCCTTTGCCTGCTTGTCACATCTGTCAGTTTTAAGATACAGTGTTTTGTTATTGACACTGGTTTTGTCCTGTGCTTGAATTTACAGAGACTCTGGAGCATGGATCAAATAAATTTGACAGGTGCGTATGACTGGAACTGACATGCACGCATTTTATGGTGCGTTCACGCCATGTCGTAATTACCGCAATTAAGAGATTTCAATATGTAAGAAGCATTCACCTCTTCGCCGAGCTCATACTTGTACCACCTGACCACTGCAGATTCATGTAGGTGTTGATAGTGTTGCCAAAAAAACGCATAATTCCAACAGCTCAGAGTAGAATGTCACGTGTTGCCATCACGAAATTACGGTAATTATGACATTGCATGAACGCAGCATTAGTCAAGTGTGTCTAAACTTTTAAACTTTGGCTGTAAATTAATCACTTACATACTAGTGAGCATCTTTCAATAAGTTTTTTTAAACATATGTTAACAGAAGCATGCAGAAGGAGAAGGGACAGAGGAAAGACGAGACATACTGGAGGGAGATCAACGCGGCCATGGCCCTAACTAACCTGGCTCAGCCCAAGGACACGGCCACCGCCACCACCACCAGCTGCATCATCCAGAAGTCCTCACACATAGCGGAAATCAAGACTGTTAAAGTGCCTATCCTGCACAAATACTAATGCACACACACATTCGCAGAAGATCCCGCTCTTCTACCTTTGGAATTAACTTGTCGTTTTGAATATTGTTTATTACTTTGTTGTACTGATACAGAATGAATTTTTTTGGTACGTTTGTTTTTATTGTTATTATGAGTACGATGAAGTGCCCTGAAATGCAGCACTTGTTCAGTTCACCGATTTGTGCATTTCCTTTGGGTCGCACAAACTTTTTTGATAAGTGTTGACGAATAGTCAGTACGACAGTATTTCTGAACGAGACACTTTTGCAATGTTAACTTATTTTGATATTAATCAGAAATTTGTATTGTATCGCACCAAAGTGCCTTCATGCATCTCAAAGGAGAGACTAGTGAGAATGTACAGTTCATGTCCTCTCTGAATGAAATAAACGGTTGAACGGTGAAATGCCAGGAGTGAGACGCGCACTCTTCTCACAGCCAACAAGAGATGCTGACCTTAAAATGAAATCAGCACAAGTCACAAAGACATGCACATGAACCTAAGGCCATTTCTGCATGTTTTGTCTTAATATCTCATGTGGCTGTGACTACGACATTGTTTTGTCTCTAAAAATTGAAAACTTCAACTGTCACCTGCCAACAATAGCCGTGAGTCGAGAGATAAGTTCAGTCAGCCTACATCAAACTTGAGAGATCTTCCTTACGGCCTCTGCTTCCTCTCATAAACTCACAGTTATGCACATTTCTCAGACACACAATGAGAAAGAGAGAGAGCCAGACTTCAAGGTTTCATCTGTATCTGTTTGAGACGAGGACTGTGACCCAAAGGGATATTTATGAATCCATTATCAGTGCTAAACCGAACGTGTTGCCTTCGCACGTTTCTGCTCAGAACAAGGTACTTCAGTGGAAGCAGTAAATGATTTGGCCAGTCGTGTTTTACCCCCCTTTCTCTCTCAGCTGGTTAGAATTACTCTCAAATCGCTGTTTACAAGAAGTACGAGAGACACTTCCACACAAACCATAGCAGTATTACCACATCTCCATGTTTGTCCTGCGGTTTTTACTCTTTTTGTCTGTTTTTGCCTTTGGTGAAACCAAGTTGTGTTAGCCTTGTATTGACTGAATGGAAAGAAACTGCAAATGTTATTTACATTAGAGTTATGGATGCCAAGTACACAATTTAGAGAATTAAAACGCCACTTTTGAAGTGAGCGCAGTAACACTTGCTTATGTTGTTTATCTGTTTGTTTGTTTTTTTGAGGAAAGTCTCCACCTGCTTGTGGTGAGACAGGCCAAAGAAACTTATTCAAAAAGCTGCATGCACTTATCTGACTACCCCCCTTATTTTTTTATATTATTAAAAATAATATTCACAAACACCCACTGAGACTATAATTCATACAGTACATACCATGTCCTGTTTTCCTGCTCTACAGAGTAGTGTAGCATATTTTTTGTACATCATTTTCAAGCAAAATGGGAAAAAGTATAATCTGATCTGGTTTTGAAATCTAATTTTCCTTTCATTATTTCCTCTAATCCGTTCAAATCACACATGAATCTCTTTTGGCCTTTGCAGTGAATAAAGAGAAGAGAAAGCATCAACTTGAGTTTGACCAATTCAGTTTTTTTCCCCTTGCACACTCTGCTCAAAAGGATGCTGACAGACAAAAAGTTATTTTGTGCACACTTTAGAACATTTGAAATGATTAAAGACTGTAAAAAAACTTGTAATAATAGTCTGATTTTTTATTGTTAAGTTATATTCTTTCTTTTTTATTTTATTTTAGAGACTGGATGTTTGTCCAATGAAGGAATGCATAATATCTCATTTATTCTTTGATTTTCTTTTAATGTTCAGTTTTACGCCAGGAACCTTGTTTACTTCAACGGAACATTAAATAAAAATTTTTTGATGATATGATGTTGCTTGGCGTTTCATCATTAAAGTTTGTAGTTCTGCACAAACCTCTAACATCTTTCCTGATCAAAGATTTAATTGCTAACACAGGGTATCCATTTGCATTTTAACTTCAGTTACTTAATGAATAAATATGAGTTTTTTATTGACTTTAAAATGAATAAATTCCAAACAGAAATGTTTTAGGGCCAACGTACGATGAATAATTCACAGCATTGAGGCAGACAAATGAAATTTCACTAATTTGTCTCTGCGGTTTGACCCGAGTTCAGATGACAAGCTTCTCTTTTCTTTTTTAGCCTCTGCATCTTTTTGAAAGCTGTCCTGTTAACTTTGCCAGAGGCAGAGACCTTGTTTGCCTTTACGCTGGTTTCAACCCAGTAAATACAAAGACACCGCACAGCACAAACAGAGCTGGAAATGGATGATGAGAATGGAGTTCTCTGTGATCTTGTCTTTCCTTAAGGGTTTAATCCTGAACAAATGTTGGGAATGGCCTCACTGTGGTATTGACTGTGTACAGCACAAAGATTCATGAAGCTGCGCATTTAGCTAAACAAATCGTAACTTTATCCTCTGACCCAAACTGAAGCATTGATGTGCATTTCATTTACATATTCTAGAGTTGATCCATGAACCCTGACAACAGCATCAGAAAGCCTATTTCCTGTGTTTGCTCAGCGTCTATCCAAATATAACATATGCAGTGATCCCAAAACCTATTTGGACACTTAAATCAACAAAAAGTCGGAATGTCATTGCTTTAGATACAAATGATCAAAACCAAGTGTCATCTGCAATGACTTTCTCAAGCAGCGGTTTTCATGGTCACTTTTAAAGGACGCATGAAGTAGTATGCATTTGTTTTATAATCTGAAACCTAATAATTGTTTTGCAGGATATTTTGCATTAAAAGAAAATGCCATTTAGCTCAATATTTTGGTACATACTACAATGCAGACATTCATGCATCTTAATACGAAGTGTGAATTAGTGTTCAAATACTTTTTGTGGCCGCACAGTGCGCACACACTAATTCTAACCCGGCTGTCAATGAACAGTTTGAAAAGACTTGCAAAATAACATCAACAGAAGAGAAAGAATATCAAACCAATGAATGAAACCAACACACAGCCACCAAGATTTCCAGACTCTAATTTCTGTCCTGATTTATCTCACTCATCTCTTCATATTTCTCCAGTATCCCTCTTGCATGTTTATTGGTAGCATGCATCTTGGCCTGGCTCAAAAAAAATGTGGAGTATGGTTTAACATGCCAGTAAAGCAGAATATCTATCTAGAGAGAGATTTTTATGTGCAACTTTTAATGTTTAATACACAAACAAGGATATAAAACGTTAATTAAGTATTGTTATAATATATAGTATAAAAAATATAATGGGATGGTGATGGACAAAAAAAATGAGGGAGGAATACTTTCAGATCAAAAAATCATCTCATGAAGGTGATAATTCTTATGTCTGTTCTTTAAATTGTGTTTGTTTGTTTCGTCTTTAACATCAACGTGCCTAGGAGCTACTGATGAAAATGAGTCAATTTGGCCAAATCTGGCACATTTTGTTTATGTATTATTAATGTGTATTGTCCCTCATTAAATAAACAAATTATAATAATTAAAAAACAACAACATAATAATAAGAGCTAAAATGAGCATAAATCTTGTCCCCTTGTCTCTGTTCAGTTCTCACTCTCCAACTCTCGTCTCTCTTCTCCGGTTTCTCTCTAAGCAGACTGGCAAAGAGCAGCAGTCTGAGCAGGAGTTTCCACCGAGGCCATTTGTTGAAATGTTTGAGCAGGTTCGGTGGATCTCACCCATCATAGCTGAACAGGTTGGGATGCTGGGCTGGCCAGCCGTGTGACACTCCAGACATCTCTCCACCCTTCTCATCAGACACAGGGTCCAAGACACTGTCAAAAACTACACACACAACCTGAGCACAAAGAATTTCCAAAATTATCTGAACCGGGAAAATGTCAGTCAGATGAAGAAATCTGACCCATGTCCCATATTGGAATAATTAGTTACCTTGCCTAAATGGTCTGTTGGTTCATTAATTATCAATTGCCTGCATGGACATGTGCTGGATACATTATAGTCCAGAATCTGAGCCCTGATTAGCCACAGGGTCAGATACTATTTGAACCCCATAATGATTATAAATGTATTAGGTTTATGTGACATTACATTTATTATATATTTTGTTATGTTTATTACATATAACAATAAAAGTAGTATAATATAACAATAATTCTCAAAACAAAGTTTGTAGTTAGTAGGATTTGTATTAAAGGAATTCATACTTTTATTCAGCAAGGATGCATTAAATTGATCAAAAGTGACTAAATACTCTTATGTTGCAAATTATTTCTACTGCATTTCATTAATTGCTGTTCTTTTGAACTTTCTATTAATCAAAGAATTTCAACATTGATAATAATAAGGAATGTTTCTTGAGCAGCAAATTAGTATATTAATGATTTTAATTAATGAAGGATTTTGATTTCTGAAGGATCATGTGACACCGAAGACTGATGTATTCCAGATTTTTCAGCATCATTACTCCACAGGAATAAATTACATTTAATATAAATATTAAAATAGAAAACATTTATTTTAAATTGCAATAATATTTACATTTAACCATTTAGACGGTTTTATCCAAAGTGACTTACAAATGAGGAGAACAGTAACAGTTTCACAATATTACTGTTTTACTGTATTTTTGATCAAATAACCAAGGCCTTGGTGACCATTCTTAAAAAAAAAAAAAAAAAATTCACAGGGATTAATAGGATTTTCAGAATATTTTTTCAATAGAAGATAATTTACCTCAACCAGAGCATGATAGACAAGATATTTAATGGTCTAAGATTTCTTTAATAACTTATATGTGCATAAATGGTGCAAAAATAGAGTGATAGATAGCTGGCCAGGCGCGACGCAAGTGTTTCTTGCTAGTTTCAGCCTGACGCAGTTATCATTATCGCGCCCTGCACCACATTGTTTAAATGGCAAATGCATTTGCATTTGTGCGCCCATGGGTGTGCTGGTCTGAAAACGAGGTGTTCAGGCGCATTGTTGACGCGTTGCTATTTTGAGGCAACTGAAATAGACTCCGCCATTGACCAACAAAAACCTGGTCCTAAAGTCAATTGCGCAATATTTTTAGAGCACGATAATGTGAGCCTATAGGCGGGTCCACAACGTGCGTACAATTAGCTTATTACACACACAGGGCACACAAACTAACCAAATATTAAAAATAAAAGGATTGCAATATTAATATTATGTACATAGATATGGTGGCATAGATGGCACGCTTTAACCTCGCGCATGAGCAGATGCGCTCTGGAGACGCGTTCAGTCTTTCGGTTTGCAAATTCCGTCATGTAAATAGCAATCCGCCAAGGCTCGCGAGCGCAACTGGCTTTTAAAGGGAATGGGAGATGAGACTCTGGTTGGTTTATTTCTCGTTACGCCCAAAACACACATTTTACTCAAGAGAATAGTGAAAAGTTGGGGACAACCCTTTCAGACCATTTTCCCGTCATTAAACTAGCAAAAGTGGATTTGGACACGCCCTAAGTGCGCTTGTGCCCTGCGCTTTAGACCATGCGCTTAGATCGGTAAAATAGGGCCCAACAAGTTCAAAGTCTAATGCATTATGTTTCCTAATGGATTTAGAAAATCTTTGTTGTTTTCATTTCAGAGCAGAAGGTGCTAGTTGGCATTGTTTTCCTGTAGTTTTTGTTCATCTTATTTTATTATTACACTTTACATTACTCTTCAGAGCAGCACGGAGGCAAGTGTACTTCAGTGCGCTAACCTGAGGTGCTTAAACATTTCCTGTCTTTAATTCATTGAACCTCCAAGAAACCACCAGAAACATCAACAGAGAAAATCAGTGGTTTTAAAGGAGTTATTAAAACACAAATGCACAATATGCTGCTTTGTGTAGCGCTCTGGTAAGACATATAACAGAGGTGTTTTACGGAAAAGAGATTAATCAGAGACGATGCTGGAATTTCAACTCGCACTGAATGTGTTTCGCCCCCAAAAAGGAAAAGATTAGGACTTTAAAACTGAGCCATGTCATAAGAAAAATATTTTCTTTGTTAAAATTAACAGAAAAAACAGATAACCAATCTTTTCAGTTCCTGAAAAATGTTATTTATTGATTGAGATTAATCTCCGAGAACTTTTTTTTTTAGGTTTGTCCTTGATTTTTATCTATTAGTAACATGTCAGCATGGCATGAAAAGTCCATGGCCTTTAGGAAAATGTCCATAACTTTTGTTATTTACATGGGAGATACAGATTTTATTTTCTAAAATAGAAAATACATATTTTGTAAACTTTAAATTGTCCTAATGTTGGAAAATAGCACAAAAAAATGGATATATAGATATATATATTAGTTTCCTACTAAATTGAGTTTTGTATTAACTAAATAATTATAAAATAATATTATTATTAATAATAATAATAAATAATTAGTAGTAGTAGCAGTAGTATTTATTAAAGAGGCTATATGCGTTTTTCTGAAATTTAAACTCGCGACTGACACCTGTGGCCAAAAAACAGAACTGCTCTTCCTTTCTGCTCGCTCTCGCAGCACGCGCTCGTACGTGCACATTTCACAAGTCATCTGCTGCAAGGAGGTCAACATTATGTTTACAGAGGTAAGAACAGTCAAATACATATATTGTTTGAGATAAGTGTTCTGAGTGATCTGAAACGTTTAACATGAACGCGCTTGACGTCACATCCGCAGACAGCGCGGGAAAAATCCGACCCGACAGAAAATAGGAAAAATAGGATACAGGCTTATAGGTGCACCCACTGTGAGCAGACAAGGTGTCAGTATGCTCATCAGGAGATGTTTGAGTCATAAATGGTCAAATAAAAAGGCTATTGTTACGTTTATTTTGGGGAAAAAGTTCCATATAGCCCCTTTAATGATAATGCTAAATTTTATCCAGTATAAAGGAATATTTCTGGCTATTTGAGACGTAATTATTGATTGGGTTGTGGTGGTAAATGAGACAAACATTTGAGAAAAATTACTAGATGATTCATTATTTTACTCTAATTATGACTTTACATTCTGTTTCGCTGCTGCCATGAAGCAGGACAAAGAGAAACAATCTGGCTTTCACTAGTGTCCTCTTCTGTCTAAACTTAAATCAAGTGCATTCGCTGCTATAGCCCTGTGTTTTGTTTAGAATAACTGACTTTCCTTTCTGAACCGAATCAGCCGTTGCCAGGTCAGGAGTGCCATGCCACGAGTGGTTATGACAGCAGAAATATATTACAAAGGAGCTTGAACCACACAGCACATAATGACAAGATCAAACATAAAAGCCAGAGAGGGGAGGGGGCGAAACCTCAGGGCCCATGTTTCTCTGTCTAATATTTCTAAACCGAAAGTTAAATAAATTCCTCAGTACAGCGAAGTGGAACCGCGTCAGTAGAGCAGATGGAAGGGATGGCAGCTGCAGCTGGAATGCGGTTTGGCTGAGAGGGACAGCGAGAGAAAGAAAGCAACGTCCTCACGCGCTTGAGCCGTTCATATTCTCCAATACACTGCTGCTGATGAAGTGTTCTGCATGCGTGCGTGTGTGTGTGTGTGTGTGTGTGTGGCATGGAGTCAAAAGAAAGCACTTAAAAAATTTAAAGGTAACAGCGACGACTCCACTTTGGATAAACCTACTGTTGTCAATAAACAAACCGTCTAGACTCCAACTCAAAATATTGGTCTCTGGGTACGTTTTCTGATGTATTCTAGACTATACAATGATAAATACACAGAAATCATATTAGATGCCTATGTCCGCTTGCCAAATGTTTTCAGGCAGACAATATTTACAACTAAACTGACAGTAACACATATAAAGCGCATCATATCATGATGAAAAATTACAGACAAAAGTTTCCATCCGCCTAGAGTCACAGTGTTTTAAAATTGACCTCTGAATGGGGCTTATGATTTACAAATAACCATCTGTAACAAAACCTCGACTCACTTTGCTCAGTGTCTCCCTTTTTCTTTCCTGCCTGCTGCTAGTTCAACATATCTGTGTCTGTAATATATCAGTAGCGAATGCTTCAGTCTCAGTTCCTCTCACACCTTATCCGAATCGTAACCATAGTAGGGAATTGTATAGTAGGGTAAAACGGGAGTCAGATTTTGTGCTATAACAACTAAATTAGCAAATGTTTCAATTTATTTCCTTTAATAACACATTTGTTAATACATAATCATCCTGCACATTCAAACTTATATCTAAATATGTCACAATTTAAAAGTAAATCCACATTGGTCCTCATTCACCAACTGTTCTTATGAAAAAAAGTGTTCTTAAACCCCACTTACGCACTTTTTACGAAGATTCTGATATTCAATAATGTTTTCTTGGATTTGTTCTTAGCTAAGAACAAAATCTACACACACTCAAGAGCACTCTTTCACACATTTTGAGTGATGACAGTTTGCTCCAAATAATTGGTTACTGCATTTTATTTAATTCTACAGTCGTTTACAATTTCTGATCATTTGTTGAAAAAAAATCATAGTATGCAAAGAAACTAACACTGCAATTTACGTGGGATTCATCAATCCTAAGAACACCGGTGCGAACAATTCTGTTGTTTAAGAACATGTCATGAATCCGACGTAGACTTTTCTTAGGAAGTTTATTAAGTACAAAGTTAAGAAGATTCTTAGGAATATATTGGTGAATGAGGCCCATTGCTCTTAAGGGGGGCATCTTCCCCCATGATACCTTACAAGTTACTCTTTATGAGTGATTCATTGATTCTGAAACTGATCTGTTCAAAAACACTGATTTGGAAATAATTTACTTCCTTGGTAAAATTTGTTCAAAAATACAGATTCATTCAGGAAAGACACAAGGCGATGACAGAAACTGAATATGCCAATTTCCAAACAACATAGGCAGAAAAAACGATAACTTACCAAATTAATTCTGAAATGCACATCCAATTTACTATCCCATAAGGTGATGGGAGAGGATTTGTGAATGGCAGTGTAGTGATGCAACTGATGCTGGTCACATGACAATGACAATGTGGTATGTCTAGATTTATTCTACATTCTAGATTTATGTCTAGATGTATGTCTAGATTTATTCTACATTCATACCATACATTGATTACTACCATTTCGAAAATACTTTCTAACAGTCATTAGAAGTAACTGCTTATTCTAAAGTAGTATCTCAGAGAGGATGTGATTTTGGATGCAGCCTTAGTGATTTTATGAGTGAGTCATTGAATTATTCACTCAAACGATTCATTCAAAAACACTAATTCATCAACAAAAAAACAATATTCTGTGTTGCTTGAGACTGGTAGCGGTTAATTCTGCTTGGGCTTCATTTAGAAATATTTTTTTGTGGGCGGATCAGAAATCAATCAACAGGAGATATAGTGTTTAAAATGCAAGTTACTCAATGTTGTATAAAAGAAATACACTTCGTTAGCCTCATAGCATAATTGCCTAAGTCATTTTTTGGCCAAATTGTGATATCTGCCTATTTTTACTGTCCTTCCACTGCTGCATCATCCTGCCTTTCTGCCTATGTCCTTAGCCAATCACAACACTTATTAGGATCCAAAAACACTATCTGCCTTAGTCATCTCTTTGACTTAGGCAATTTTGATACAAACAAAATGGCAAAAAACATGGAAAGACATGTCCAGAAGTGATGTATTAGCTCTTCTGTTTGATTCGTTTTCATCTGGTAAGAGTTCATATTTCTTAAATTTTCTAGACACTAAATGTAATTTCAGTCAATCAAAGGGATTATAAACTGTGTATTTAAACTTGAAATCACATTTTTTGCTACAAGATAAGTAGCTATCAAACACTAGCTAAATATTACCTCATTTCTGGTCAGAACATCACCATAAAAAGACATTTAGGTAATTTTAGGCAAGTGAAGTAATTTTTCAAGCATTTACTTTTAATTTTAAGGCGAGACACGGCAGGCAAAAACATCGTTTTTTTTTCACTGGTCAATTTTGAGATTTTGGGCTATTTGTCTTCAATAACATGTCTTCTTTCAGACTTGTGGTGAAAAAAAGTCCAAAATACACATTTAGGTCTTTATTTTACTACACTTTGTCTATTTACGTCTGTAGATTTCTCAGAAATTCAACAAAAGTTGGCGTTCTAAATCAACGCGCTGCTCCGCGATCTCTCTCTGCTTCCTTTTAATCACGCACATGTCTGGAAGGCTCCCTTAGCAGTGAGGTTTTTGCCCATCTGCAGTCCAAACACTTCGAATCAGTCGTAGAGGCCAACGGAAAAACATTGAGAAAGTCATTGTCTGGAGTGATGGCTGTGGGTATCAAAATCGGTGTGGTGCCATCAGCAACACCTACCTTCATCTGGCCATGAAGCATGGTGTCACCATAGAGCAGAAGTTTCTGGTTGCTGGGCACACACAAATGGAGTGTGACTCCATGCATAGCCTCATTGAGCGGCGCATCGTCAAAGAAATTCACACGTGATTACATTGTTATCTTTGAGACTGCACGAATGCATCCATCCCCATACAAGGTGACTCAGCTATACCACAATGACTTCATGAAGTTATCTGGGGCCTATGTCACCAATATTCAACCAGGTAAAAAGGTTGGTGACTCCACAGTCCATGGCCTCCGGGCTCTCCAGTACTTGGCTGATGGTCAAATCCGGTACAAGTTGGAATTTGAGTCTGAATGGGAAGACCTGCCTCAGCGAATTAACATCCCCAAATAACCATTCTACTGGGTCCCACTCTTTCCTGCCCAATTTCCAATTACTCTCAGGAAATTCAATGACTTGCAGGCAATAAAACCAGTACTACCAAGAGTGGCCCACCAGTACTATGACAACCTCCCTCATCAATAGACAGTGTGAAAATGGGTGTGCACAGCACCTGAGTAGAACTTGGTGGGAAAGGAAAAGTGGTTAAGGTTAGACATTAAGAAACAACTTGGTTAGGGTTAAGTTACACATCTTGGTTATATTTTGGAGAATAAGAAAACTATGGTTATATTATGTTTGCACAGCACCTGAGTGGAACTTCAATTAAGGGTGGAAAAGGAAAATAGTAGTTAAGGTTAGACATTAAGAAACAACTTGGTTATAGTTGGCAAGTTTTACATCTTGGTTATATTTAGGAGAGAAAAACAACTTTTGTTATGTTATGTTTGCATTTATATGTAAGAGAAAAAATGCCTAAGTCATGGCATGTTCTGCCTAAGTCACTTTTATTTGTTAGGCAATTGGTGATGGATATTTTTCTTTTTGCATACTTGTTCACACATCTGGTTGAATGTACTGTTATAATATCAACAAAAAATCACAATGTGATTTCTAAATAGTGTTTTTTCATGTTTTCCAAAAACGTTGAAATATGACTTAGGCAATTATGCTATGAGGCTAACGACTTGCAATTGTGCTGTTGGTCTGAATACCAGCATATGGCTGTGATTGCCTGCGTCCTTGTGCCTACGGCCAAATGACAGGTTTAATAATTGTTGTACTCACACACACACTTACCCTTAACGTGACATATTTTCTCTTAGGGAATCCACAATTACACATGTAAACTTGGCAGGCAATGTGGCATCACTTTGCCAATGGGTATTTTGGGACCAAACTCATACAAGAGCGCCATGACGGCTTCATAAATCCGAACACTGACAGACACTTTCCACAGGCAGGCCCCGGGCCCTGCATACGGTGATTTGCTCCCTAACTCACTCATTTCTAAACATGTCTTTGTGTGTTTGTATTTTTGATATAACCCTGATTTCTGGATTTAAACTCCATGGCGGGAGACTTGTGGTGAGCAGGAGTCACTTTACAACACATTAAGAGAGTGCAAATACTCACTAAGCAAGGAGAAACTGAACACACAGTGTGTCAGCAGCATAACAGGTCCAAAGACAAGAGCTAGAGTTTGATAGAGGCCTTATCCCTTATCTTCTTCTGACAGCAAAACTATTTTTTTCAATTACACATTAAGTCATCAAACAAAAGAGGTTAGTTCTCCGGGGGAAAAAAGGAAAGTCGCGCCAGACTGCAACTTTTCTGCTTCCTTCATTGTTTCGCTCCTGGAAAATGATTGATTGGCCAACATAATTGAATCAACATTGACTCTTTGTGCACATGCACATCAAATTACAAATAGGGCTCTTGCTCTCTGTCGTCTATCCAAAGCAATAAAAAGACAATAAAACAGAGAGATGTGCCTGGGAATCGCTCTATGATGGTAATATATGTCTCTCTAGATCCTCTGACGTCCACTGTAGTTCACTGAAACACTCCACTTTCCAGTCAAGCTATTGCTAACCATCAAAGGTCCTATGAGGTCTCCACCGCAACAGACGGCTTAATCCAGGCCTGAAGATTAGACAAACTACTGGACCTATAAAAACTGACAGCATAACGCGAGTTTTCCTTTTTGGAGCACACTAGCCATTGTTTAGGAGCTCTTTTACTGATATTCAAGAATCTAGAGGCTTTGATTTTGACATTTGAGATTGAAGAATCCGAGAGGTGCAGACTTTTGATTAAAGTATTGGGCTGACATTTAACAGGGTATCTGAAATTAAGTAAGCAAGCACAAGCAAAAAAAAAAAAAAAAAGTATAAGCGATAATATTTACCCCTTAACTAGGGGGCCGGGGCCTCAGAAAACTTTTAAGGGGGGCGCAGGATGACTTGAAAGTATTTTTTACAGCTGCACCTATTTATCGCCCATTTAAAAAAATTTTTTTTACAACCATTCGGCATAATTGGCTATAGCATGAAAAAAGACAGATATAACAAACTGATGGTTTATTAATTAACTGCTTGAAGGCACTGAGCTGTATAATGTCTGTTGCATAATCAAAAGTTTTTTCTGGGCAAAATAATTAAATGTTTGCTGAAACAAAATGTCTTAAATTAATGTAAACAGCTGAGAAATAAAACGCCCTTTTAATATTGGATCCTTGCAGCTCTTAAAGTGACAGCAGCCTGATATTCCTGCTGCGCTGCGGTCTGAATTTTATTGTTAATCAAACAACAAAAGACAAGAATAATAATAATATTCGCTCACTACTCTTGACTAAATAAATTTTGTAACTTTAATATGCATTTCATTTATAGTGAAGAATATGCAATGTTATTCTACTGGAAACTACTGTCAAACCTAAAAAGCACTGTTTTCATAATGCATCTTTGTTCTGTTGCATCATTTATGCATTTATGCTGGCCTGCTGAATGTAAAATTAATCCAATCCGTTCATTAGAAATTATTTGATCATGCAGCAATAAACTAGCAAGTATAACTTAATGTATGCATTAATCCAAAACATGGATCAAAACACTATCTATTAAAGGTTGTATCAGCGAATTTCAGACCCAAAAATAAATGATCATATTCATCTAATCTTTCCTAACGATCCGCTAGCTGCCCGCCCCATAAGCAAGCTGTCAAAAAAACGCGTCTCTGTAGGCAGCCTAGGCTCTGAGATCTGCACACAAAAACAAATGGTTTCACAAACACTCAAAACCAAAATAAACAGTGCTCAACCAATCACAGACAGGGGCTGGGTGTTGTGAGGTTTTGCGCTTGTGCACTCAGCCCTCACAACAACCAGCCCCTGTCGGTGATTGGTTGAACACTATTTATTTTGGTTTTGAGTGGTTGGTAAAGGCAATTGTTTTTGTTTGCAGATCTCAGAGCCTAGGCTGCCTACAGAGACGCGTTTGACGGCATGCTTATGGGGCGGGCAGCTAGCGGATCGTTAGGAAAGATTAGATGAATATGATCATTTATTTTTGGGCCTGAAATCGCTGATACATCCTTTAATGACAAAAGTTCAAATAAGAGAACAAGTGACAAATATCGGTCAATAATTGTTAAAATCATTATCAGCCAAAAAAAATCCTACCGATGCATTCCAAGTATTTTTATTAATATATTATTATTAATCTAAATTAAAATGCTAAAAAAAAAAAAAAAAAAAAAAAATACACTGAAATCATATTTTATTACACTCCTATAGATTTCTATATCATATACCTATATGGTGGCTTCGAATATTGTTTCGGACAACTGCTTCTTTGACCCAGTTTACACCTGGTATCAACATCCATGTTGGGTGATCAAATCGCAAGTGTTCAGTGCTAAAAATTCTACAAAACAATTTGTGAAACATGTGGCCACATCATATTTGAGTCCTAATGCGTTTCAGATAACTGGACCGGCGACCGCCTACTAACCTGTCAATCAAGCACTGATCTAAAACAGGTTTTAAACTTTTTTTAAAATCTTATGACTAAAATGGAGTACATTTGAAAGCAATAGTGCACTGACTTTAGCTATTTTATTTTACTTTGTATGCTTTATTTTACTTTTAAAATGAAGCATTACACTAACATAAGGCTACACGCATAATGATGTAGTTAGAGACTTTCTGCTCACAGGAAACACTTGAAATGGTAATATCAGGTGTAGAAAGGGCTGCTGGGATGTGAAGGAGGGATATGACGGCCCACCTGGTCTGTTATGTGCTGTAGTCTTATAATAAAGCTGCTGGTGGCAGGACTGTGAGCTCAGAGCACGTATGACCTCACTCTAGTGTAGGCGCTACTGTCTAGAGCTTGATTGGCCAAATGTAAACATTTTAGCGCTGAACTTTGCCAAAGGTGAAATCAGACTTGAGACCTCCAGCAGTGTAGTCGAAAGCATCTCAAAACAGGGCTGCTTTTGCACTTTTAAAGCCAGAAGTGTAAGAAAGAACTACTGGCACTCACTACACGCTCAGAAAAGCATTAATCATTAGCTCTATTTTTTTGTACCGTACAGGGTAAAACATTTTCAATGAGCCAACAAATCATAGTTTGCGCATTAACAAGTGCACTAAAGTGAAAGGGTTTAAATCTGGTGCAGTTAAATCAGACTGGCCTGTTAGGGGCGGTGTGTAAAAACAGACAGGTTATCTGCAACCTGGGACAGACATGTAAAAACATAGTAGTGATTTACTGCTACTTTTAAGTCCACCAGTATTACACAATTTGATGGGTTCCACATTATATTCCAACAGAGACTGGCTATTGAAACATCCATCCATGAAATTTCAGGCAATTCTGTGCCTTCAACTCATCGACGCGTCCAAGTGCGCCAGATCAGACAGTCAAAGAGAAATAAATACTACAATTATTTCACAAGGCAAGATTATTTACACAAAACAGAGAGTCTGTTACTGCGTGTGCCAATCATATGACCCGTAGGTCCACCAGAATGTCATCCTCTTTCCGCTCATTCCTCAGGAACACAGAAAAGGGACTGTCTCAGTGAAACATGCGGTTTTTCCATGGCATTGCCTCTTCTGCTTGAGGAAAACGTACACCCTGCGTGTGTTGATACAATGTGATTAGTTTATTATAGAAGCCTGTGGCTACAGCGCTCTATACTGTAGTAGTCAATCTGGTAGTCTTTATGTGTGCATGTACATGTGGAGTGAATGACAGAATGCTACAGGAATCCCACTGAGCGGACCCAGGCCAACGGGATGTCATATGGGAGCACACTGAAAACCACAGATCTGCTAAAGATGAATGAAGCCACTAATTCATACTCTGGCCTCCCATGTGCCCACTTAGCTTTGTGCTAAAAACTGACTTTGAGAGCAAAGGACCCTTTTTCCTTTCAACATAGGGCCTTTTATTTTCCATCACCACTAAATCAATACGCGAGGGGCAGAAGACGGATGGTCACGGTCACGTCAGTATTCATGCGGTAGATATTTGCATTATGGAATTTAGACAGCGTTATTAATTTCCTTTTTATTGATGGGGAAAGCACTGTTGCCCATTTGTCTGGAAGACAAAAGGTGAGGAAAGAGAAGAAAGCAGAATTGGGTTTCTGGATGTCAGAGCTCTGTCAAATATAGAGATTGGAAACTGATCTGAGAGCGTGGACAGTCCAGCCAAGTGTAAATTGTGTGCAACGGATCTCACAGCCAGGATCGCCATCTGTCCGGAGCAGAAAATTGGAATTCAAAAGTTTGTTTTAAAGATTGAAATCAGAGACCAGACAGTGAGCTTCTTCATACAGTACGTTTAAAATAGCTCTCTGAATGTTCTTACTCATTTTTATCGTCTTATATCTGCTTAAGTTTCTCAACTGTGTGTTAATGAAATTAAGCCTAAAATAACTGGCCAAACATTTTGTTGGTAAGCAGCAGCCAACAAAGAAAAGTTCAATAAAAAGGTGCATTTTATCTGAAATGACTGCTAAGCAGAGTTGGGTAAGATACTACTAGCTACCAATTACATCTTTAACAGTGTAATTAGATTACTGTTACTCGCTCTAAAAAAGTATTATGTTTTATGTTAAGTATTACTTTTATATTATAAAAGTATAAATTCTAAAAAAATATTTTTTTAAATAACTAATTACTTTCTAAATCCCATATCAACCTCGGCCAGTTGATCAATACAAGGAGACACAAAACTGCACGTTTGATCCTTCCAAATAAACAATATTCAATTGTATAAATTATTGTTGAACTGACCAGTGGATTTAAAGAGAGGTTACATTAAAACCAAACATTTTAACATAAAATTTGTATGTTAAATACACTGTTTTATATAGAATTGTTCTATAGTCTAAACAGTGTTTAATGAAATTATATCAGAAGTAACTTTTTAAATTACAGAAAAATTAAGAGCAATCCCTTACTTACATTTAGCAGACACTTTTATCCAAAGCGACTTATATTGCATTTCAAGGTACACATTTTACATTCTTATCAGTTCTTACTTTTCCTGGGAATCGAACCCATGTCCTTGGTGTTGCAAGCTAGCCTGGCTAACACCAGACCCAATTCTCGTTGAGACTTGGGTCTGGGAACCACATGTGCATTTTCTCGTATTTGAGGCGTGGTTTACGAATGCCCGGTGCCGTTTATTGGGTGCTAAGAATGTCTATCAAAAGCGCCTGTACGTAGCTCATAGCCAATCGTTTCCATTATACCAGATGACGTATGTAGAGCGACAGAAATTAGACAAGGAAGAAGACGATGGGTAAGATATTTTTGTGTAAACAATGACGTTCAGCGACTATTGCCGTTTGTGCAAGATAAACATGAGGGTCAAAGGTATATATGGATATAAACAAACTGCTTAGTTGTGTCGTCATCGTCTTGCTGCCTTTGTTTTTTGTACACTCTGTGACTATACAAATCACAACATGTAAATAGGAAAATGTTTGCGTTATTTTGTCACTTATTTGGATTAGTATGCTAGCTGCAACCATTTACATCGAGTCTTTGTGCTAAGCTAGGCTAGCGGTGGGTGCATCAAACAGACTTATAGCACGCACGGAGATGAAAAAGGTATGTATGGACTTATCTAACTCTGGGGGATAAGTTGAATAGGCTAAAGTCCCAAAAAGTCGGAGTGTTCCTTTAAGGGTACTGCCCCAGTCAGTGACAAGGTGTTGTACTAAAAGTAATTTAGTGATACTGAAAGTTATTGCATCCAACCAAAACTTGTTAAAATAACAATTTCGTATAAGTGAGACTGAGGTGCAATAATGTCATTGAAAGGCCACACACAGCTTGTGAGTTTAGGTTGAGTATGAAGGAACTGCACTATGACCAATATGAACTTCCATGAACTTGCCAACTAGTCAGAAGAGCTAATCATCAAGAAAGAATAAACTGTGGTTATTCGAACAGTTCCTGCATTTTAAACACTTGAAAGCAATTGATTATGACAGTCGCAGAGGATTATTGCAAAAAATTACATGCATTACCACAGACTTTTCTAATCAACTTGATCCTTAACATAAATACTGTTTCAGATCCAGATAGTCTCTCATTCTGGATTTGAAAATGGATTGCAGCCAAGCAAATTGCTTTTCAGACCAATGTCACGCTTAACTGAGGCTTCAAATCTGGCCAAATATGCCATCAATAACTAGAGGATCCGTGGTACAAAGAAACCCCTGCATTTCACCACACATTAAGATGCAGTTACCGTATAACTCTAATGAAAATGTTCCTTTGGTTTATACACAGCACGATGCGCTAAATGTGCCTCTAGAGTGAAATACAGATTCCGAAATCATGGCTAAACCCTGACCCTTCGTGTACTTTCCGCAAGCCATCCTCCGACCCACAACTGCTTTGGCTGTGTTCCCCCGACCGACACGGCATATCAATCAAACTGATAACGAGAACAGGGCGTGCGAGTAGGCCAAACGCAGTGATTTTTAGGGAACTCGACACCTTTTGAAACCACTATTGCAGTCTCATAATGATCTCACGCAGGACAGTGCGATGAGCCCACAGAGAGGCCGTCTGAGCACTGAGCCATGCACGAGAGAGAGGGGGAAAGAAAGCATAAAAGACCATGGTTAATGAGACATGGGCTGATGGCCTAGACAGAAATGTACAGATATAAGCGAGTTTGGTGAAATGAGCGAACAGTGTCTGGAAAACAGAACCCACTGATCTTCTACAGTCTTCATACACAGATTTAAACGACAGCAGTGTTAATCTCACCAGCTAAATTACTGACAGTTGTCATTGATAAAGAGTTAACAGATATGAAAATAAATATATGAGATGAGGAAAAACAAACAACGCTGGATATTAACAATACACTAACAATGTTTCTTGATGAAGAAAAATCTAGTAAGAATGATTATCATTAATGTTGGGGATTGAACTGCTTGAGCTGCATGAGCTGAGGCAACAGTGAATAAAGAGCGGTAAACTGAAGCACTTTGTTAATGGGTTAACTTCCGCTAACACATAGCCTACATGATACGAGATACACATAAAATTAATATTACAGCTTATTGCTTCTGCACAAATGATGCCAATGATCATGATCAATGTTATTTTCGCAGACTAAATTAAGATGCAAGTTTAGTCAGACTAAAACAGATTAGCCTACATTTAATTTTTGTTGTGGAAATGACAAAAAAATTGAAGGGATCATTTACAAAGATCTACAGCACCCTAAAGAAATAGTTCAATTAAGAGGGGCAATTCTATCATCATTTACTCACCCTCAAGTTGTTTCATACCTGTATTAATTTCTTTCTTCTGCTGAACACAAAGTAAGATATTTTGAAGAATGTCGGTGTGGCGAGGCCGAGGGCTGTGAGAGAACGACGCGAGGCCGGTGAGGTGGTGTGATTACTAACGAGCGTCACCTGCGCGAGTGCGCGCCACTCAGGCCTCATATCACGGCACGGAGGAGCTACTGAATCATTAAAGGAGGAGTGACGAGTCGACAGTGAAGGACGAGAGGACCGGGCCTGGACTTTTATGTGTAGTGAAAGGGGGTAGTCATCAGTGAGGGGATACAGTATTTACTTTCATTTTGTGTTTGTATCCTATTAAAGTTTGTTTGAACATTCGACTTCCCTGAATTACTTACCTTGCTACAGTCGGTAACAGTTGATGGACCCCATTGACTTCCATATTTTTTTCCTACTATGGAAGTCAATGGGGTCCATCAACTGCCGGGTTACCGACATTCTTCAAAATATCTTCCTATGTGTCGAGCAGAAGAAAAAATACAGGTTTGAAACAACTTTAGTGTGAGTAAATGATGACAGAATTTTGATTTGTAAGTTAACTAACTCTTTATTTGTTTATTATGCAGATACAACTAAGAGTGTAGTATTCCCAGCTCTGGGAATTTATAAACTCTTTCCATGAAATTCCACAAATTTCTCCCCAAATTAAGTGTAGATAATGCAGCAACAACAACAACCTTACATAGCCTGACTCCACTGTCGAGGAAGCCAGAAAAAAATGCAATGTTAAAAACTCAAGACAGGGGCCTAAGAAGATTCCAAACCAAAGTCGATAAATACGCTTTACCTGAAAAGAGCAATATGGATGGTCTCCCAAAAGTCGAATTTTGGACACTGATCCCCAGAATACTGGTCCAAACCAGGCTTTTAAACTACCCTAACCAGCAGCGTAATTAGGCCTCAGTATTATATTATGCAATTATAATATTGCGCCTGGAATATCCGTTCCTGATCCAAGAGAAAGGTGAAACTGGCAGGTGGAAGCATTTAGGGAAGACTCTGGAGGAAATATAACATACTGAATTACAGGACTATAGCATGTACCGCCAGTCATATAAAGACAATACCGTATGGACACCACAAATCGCCATTAATGTATGATCGACACATGCTTTCTTCAAAATGTGAATTTAATTCAAGAAGATTTTTCAGCTATGCCTTCATTTTTCAACTAGGAATTACACACCTCTTGGTCAACCGGCTCTGAAGACATATCCACGGTGAAAAACCTGTAATCACTATGGTTACCGGACCTGCCTCTCTGTCCAAATACAATCATTTGGCTTCATCACATCAGACGGGTGCAGAAACCATATGAAGATGCCGTCTGAACATGTGAATAAGCAAACACTTCAGTCACTACAGTGTTCACACAGAAATGTAACGGGAAACGGTGAAATCACAGAGGCCTGGAGATACATTCCTGTGGTGGGTCATATTTAACAAGAACTCACTGCTGGAAAAGGTATGAGAGAAAGTGAAAGAGAGAGAGAAGAGTATTCAAAGACAAAATATTGTCATTTCAAGTTCAGCATTATAGTGAGGAGAGTCAAACATCAACATTACAATGTATTTATGAGCATTTTTTGCAAATATTTACATACAGCAATTCATGTGCAATAACAGTATGCAATATTGTGTACGGTAAATGCATTCTTGTGTATTATGGTTTTTGGATTTAGTGCTGAATAGCAATAACGTACATACAGATATCTATAACACAGAAAAATGTGATTCATTCAAAATTAAAGTCCTCAAGTCAAGTAACTCATATGGGAGCATTTTGATATGTAGTGAATGGTTAAAAAATACACTATTACATAACTGCCCTAAAAGACAGAAGACATCATTGCATGCATCTGGAAACTATACAATACATATATAATCTAATAATCAGCATTTTTTTTTTAAACAAATAAAAAGGAATGCATAAATGCTAAAAATTTGGAATTCTCTGTGGGTGTACATACAAACCCAGCGTTTCCTTGCACATGTGCCACACACTTTTTGAAACTGAGGACTTTACCACCCAGTTTTTAAGCAATGAATACAAGACTAGACATCTGTGACCCCCTGGACGTTTCTCTAAAACAAACAGAACAGACTAAATAGTCCAGATCGAATAGTCCATAGTCCAGATTAAACCAGGAGAATGGAAATATTCATTTGGCATCGCTATTAAGTGTCATACATTTTTTGGGGGAACATTTATTATTTCTAAATTTGTTCTTTTGTTCCATTTGTGTGTGTGAAAACCAGCCATCTATAGTCACACCCCAATGACTCGCTCGAAGGATTTTTAAACATTTTTTTCCTTTCTCTGAGATGGACAGACATGTCAGGACAGTAAGTGTTACAGTGTCCATGAGTCTGCAGGCGAACAGAAAGAAATGAACCTTTTCCATCGATTCCTCTCTATTCTAGTTATTTTTTACCCTGTTTTTACGCGTGTAATAGAGATTAATTGTGCCAATCGGTTTGATTTAGATTATAAACATGTTTTTAAGGTGGGCGGTCCGAGTCAATAAAAGTAGTAAAACAGATCCAAAACCTTGGTAACTCTATTATTCTGTAGAGACTGAGGGACGTGGAGAAACAGAGACAGAACGGAATTGAAGACAGATACATGTAGCGAGAGAGAGGAAAGAGAGTTAACAAGTGACTGACAGTAGGAAAAAGTGGGATGCAAAGATAGACAGATAAAGACAGAATGGTGTTCCGCATGTTGCAGACATCAAGCGAGGGCATGTTGATGGAAATCTGTGTTCTACTGAGGTCTTATTCCAGCAGTTTGAAAGGTCGAGTTAGACTGATGAGTGTTTACCTCTCACTAAATAAGAAACACAGGCACTGGGACAAAACAAAGTAAAACATTGCGAGAAATATACAAACCAAAAAGCAAACTGATCTGAGGTATAATGGAGTAATCAAGCTTTTTTATCCCCCTCCTGAATACAAACGATGAGCATGCCGTCAATAGAGTTCTTTAAATGAATTTCATCCCTAAAAAAAGGCAAAGGTCCCTCAAAGGCTTATAAAGTTTTCCAGCCAGCATCCTTGTATGTGTGGCTCTGTTAAATGATCAATGCTTTAAGCATGTGACATGACTGTTTGCTTATGACAACTTTGCTTGTGTACTTGTGTGTGTGTGTGTTAACTAATCTAACCTGCACTGTTTAGACACCGGTTTGTGGGTTAGAGAAGTGAGCAATATCCCCCACAGCCTCCTTGACCAGTTTGAGAGAGTTCAGACAGGGCAACTCCTCTTGTCTTGTGCACGCTCTCCCACAAGCCAGGAGTCTGCAGGATTTTCTCCACCAGCTCCTCGAATGCACATTGAACACCATCCCTCGTCTTAGCACTGGCCTCTGCATGAGCGAGCGAGAGAGAGAGAGTGAGAGAGTGAGACAAGTGTACAAACACTACACAGACTATATCACCTAGAGAAATCTATGACATGAGACCAATATCTAGGGAGCCACAGGAAAATTACATCATGACAATGCTGATTGGATGATATCACCACAAAAACATTCACTAGCGACTATCCTGAGTTGTGACGTCAAAGGCACCAGCAGAGATATAAGTCCATAATAAATCCATTTTATGATTGTCACTCCAAAAAAGAATTAGACACTGTAACAAAAAACAAAAAAAAGTATAAAACAATGTATTGTACAGATATATATATACACACACACACACACACACACAGTTTTAAAGTTTTGGTCTGTAAGATTTTTATGTTTTTGAAAGAAGTCTGTTATGCTCACCAAGACTGCATTTATTTGATCAGAGAAACAGTACTACTGTTAAATAGTCAAATGTAAAATAACTGTTTTCTATTTTTAAAAAAAAGTGTTTAGATGTAATTTATTCATTTGAAGACAACGATGAAGAAGTTTCATTTTAAAATAATTCTAATAGGCTGATTTATTGGTGAAACATTTCCTATTATCAATGTTGAAGATAGTTGTGCTGCTTAAGATATTTGTGGAAACAATGATACATTCTGTCAGGAATCTTGCTGAATAAAAGTGTTAATTTCTTTAAAAAAATACCTTACTGACTTTTAGTTTGGTGTGCAAGAAGCACTTGGTTTTTAATAGTATAAGTCAGTAGAAAGTAGAAGGGGATAGGAAACATTAAATTTGAGAAAAAAAGAAGAAGAAACATTGGCCTCCAGCACATGGGCTGCAGCCATATTGTCCATCTGCAGATTTCATTTGGTGTGAGGGCTTCACGGCTAATTCAGACAGATTGCTGCTTACATACCCACTCATGAGGCGTGTCACATGACTTACAAACCAAACCCACAGCGCAGAAGAATGCAGGACGTCACCCACAAATACATATACAGGACTGTTACGATTACACAAGCTCAAATGAGAAATAAATCAGAACCATTGAAAAGTCTGACTTGAATTTACTGTCATAATAAATGAATGCTCAACTTATACAAATAATCCATCTGTCAATTAAATAACATAATCTTTGTTTTTAGCAAATGGGCCCAAGTGTTTAAAAATAGCAACCTGTGTGTATTACGGCCGTTGAATAAACTAGCTTACGTCAAAAGTCTGATTTTTCCATGTGTGAAGGTGATGAATCTTGAAATGAAATATGGGAACTGAAACCAAAGTAAAAGGGCAATGTATTCCTATTCAAAGGAATATGAGGATTCATGAGTAATTCATCACCGTATGAAGGGAACATCCTAGGGACAACTCACCTATGAAAAGCATGGAATGTTTTCTAGCGAACTTCAGACCCTCGTCTCGCTCTATCTCACGGTCTTCCTGCACAAAGAGAGAAAAATCAGTCATTGTTTTTTATTAGAGTTACAAATACAGGAAGGGTTTTTCCATGTCCATTATTTAATCCAGAATAACTACTACTTTTCTGTAGATGCATATAGAGCAGTGTAGAAATGAAGCTGAAACAGCAAACACAGAGAACTGGGAACTAGGTGCAGGCAGGTGTTTTAAAGACCAAAGGGAAATATATGACAATGTATTGAAAGTCTGTATTAGCTGTATAAAAAAACTAAAATGCATAAAGTGTAACTTACCTTATCAATTTTGTTTCCCACAAGCATCTTGACAAGGTCATTTCTTGTACAGTATGTGTCCAGCTCAGTCAACCAATTATCCAGCTTAGCAAAAGTCTCCCGCCTAGTGACATCATACACTAAAAAGACACAATATGACAACAACATTAAATAGGTGATAGTTAAGTACACATTAAATTGGATGTATGCTTAAATTGCAACAAGAATTCTGACACCATTCAATTTTATCAGACTGTAAATGTGCTGGTAACATAAACACTTTGTATCAATATAAAGCAGTATAAAGTTTTCATGTTTTTTTTAAATTGTATAGTTGTGAGAAAAAAAACAGTTTTGTTTGTGCTTGCTTACCCAGAATGACACCCTGAGCTCCTCTGTAGTAACTGGGTGTTAAAGTTCGAAAACGTTCCTGACCTGCTGTGTCCTGTAAACATTAAACAAAATCAGCCTTCAAGTGAAATGGTGTTAAAAAAAGAAGAAGAAAAGAGTACCGTAGACTTCCTTTAGGGAATAAAGGACAGAACAACACTGTCATCTTGTGGTATGTTAGTGAAACACAGCCAACCGTTTATACATGCATGTCCCATTCTGTAATGTCCAAACTAATACCTGTTTTCCTGGAGAATAAATATGTCTAATAAACTAACAAGCAAAATGAGTGGGGAAAAAAGTAAATCGGTGCTCCTCTAAACTCATAAGGCAGAACATAGTTGACTACTCACCCATATTGCTAGCTTTGCTCTGTTTCCATCCACAGCCAGGGTTTTCACCTTAAAATCAACACCTTAATGGAAAATAAATGTAAGTTTAAAACACATTGAAAAAATGTTGTTTATGTGTGTGAAACAGACACATTAGCAAATTCGGACAGGTAAAAAAAATCTAAAATAGCCTAATTCAAATATATATATGGAAATACAGTCTAGATGCGTTATGAGGTTTATGGTAAAACCATACATATTTAGTGAGGCAGATTTAATTTTTGATGGACCCAGATATTTGTCAGGCAACAAGCCCAGAGAGACTAAAGTTAGAAAGACCAGAATTTACAGCTGAATGGGGAATTGTGGGTTTATTGCATACAGATAAAAAAGAAAATAGGACGACTCGACCACCTGTCTCATCACTCAACAAAGCCACATCACTTACAAACATAAGTGATTTACATTTATAAAAGAAAAATGAAAGTATGTGTAAAGTTGACAGGGGAATAAATCTCTCAGCGCTCTGTGAATGAAAGATCTGGAGGCATGAAATACTCCTGCATTTCAGCACAGCACTGACAGATTTACCAGAGGAAGCCAAAGAAGGAGATCTGGACTGTGGTTTGGTTTGGATTGGGGGGTTCTTTGAAAAGAAAACGGCAGTCACACCAACACACATCAACCTAAATGTGTCAAAGTGACGGCCACGGCTTTGGCAACCCATTCATTTCCACAACATATAAGGTAAGGACCAGTAGATTATACATTGGTCTTCATTGTAAAGACACTAGTGAAAAGTGTAGCTGTTGAACAGGATTTGGCAAGCATAAATATACTTTTCTCAATATTTAAAATTTTACTTTTAGTTTCAGAATTTCAACAATGCCAGCAAAGCTGTTTGTCAAGTATGACCAGCAGAGACTTCTTCACTGTGTGCTGTGATGTTGCTTTCATTACATTAAAGACGCACAATTAAACTAAATGAAATACCAAGAAACTCCTCATGCACAGCACAAACAAGTCTGTGATCTGTCAACAATTAATAACACATACAGAACTAGATGGCAATTAAAGCACAGTAATCATATAATACTAGGCTATATTTTGTAATATATTGTATAAAGCCTATTTTTTACATATCAGACACTCAAAACACAATGTGACTGTCTGTTTTTAGCCACAAAGGATGGGAATACTACTGTTTAAACCTGTTTTTATGTGTGCTGTGCCTCTTATTTATAGTCATATATGCCTTTTCACACTTACCAATTGTTGCACCAATTTCTGGATCAAACGTATCATCTGTAAATCTTAAAAGAAGACTGAGAGAGAGAGGAGGGGAAAGGAAATGTGGTTAGCAGCTTAGTATAAAGCATTACAAAAGAGACTTTACTTTACTTAACAAAGTTGCCCACATCTGAATCTGCATATCTATATATCTATATATATATATATATATATATATATATATATATATAGGCTATATATATATATATATATATATATATATATATATATATATATATATATATTTGAGATGAATAGATCAAAATATTTACAAACATTCAGAGCCCAATGCTAGGTGAGATTGTTCTAATAAGCTAACGTTAGAGATCTAAAGCTAGGTGAGATGGTTTTAATAAGATAGAGATTTAAAGCTAGGTGATAGTTTTAATAAGCTAGAGATCTAAAGCTAGGTGAGATTGTTTCAATAAGCAGCTCGTGCAGTGTGTGAGTTGTTGTTGCTGTTATTCTATCAGCTGACATCTGTAAACTTTAAGTCTCATACCTGGATTTGCCCACCCCGCTCTCTCCAATGATGAGTATTTTCAGAGTGGTCAAAATATCCTCATTCATCTTTACCGGAAAATTCCACTGCGTGCTAAAAAATACTGTCGATGGTAATAAAATATTAAAATGGAAGGAGAAAACTATGATTCGAGGGCTAAACGTTCCTCTCTTCTTCGGTAAAATCTCTCGACGTTGGTAAACATTTGAGAAACACAGTTCTGCCCTCTAGCGGAGGTTTTCCGTTCGATTTACAAAGTACACTCGCTGTTCATTTCAGAATGTTGTACCTAACATACAAATGGATATTTATATATATATATATATATATATATATATATATATATATATATATATATATATATATATATATATATATATATTTTAAAACTCTTTATTTGAAAATAAGTCTCATACTGATTGACCCATCCATTCTCAGCGATGAGAAAAGTAACAGATCTATACCAGTTGACACAGCCACATAAATGGACAAATCTGAAAATTCTGCACTTCAGTCATTGCCAGTGTGAGTGAGAAACTTTAACTGCTAAATAAAATACACAGTAAGGAGTTAAAATATGATAATTGTTTTTACCCAAATAAATACATAATTGGCAGAAATTGGCAGATAAACAGATGTTAAAAATAGTTATTTTGATTGTTTAATCTGCGTACGTACGCATGAGGTCGCCATTGTTCTGTGTAAATCACTCACTATTTAATGACTCCAGAATTTCTGTGTGGGATCTGTTTGTCAGAATTAAAGGAAACTTTACATCTTATTCATCTTATTAGACTCTGTGACTAGATCGTTGTGAAATAAAATCTGAGCAAAATTTTAATATAATAGTTTGGTGGCGTGGCCGAGTAGCCTACTGGCGCCTGCCTGATGTATAAACGTTGCATCTGCACAAAAATTGCATTGAAATGAAATGTGCGTAGGCAATTTTCCACGCACATATCGGGATTTATTAAAAATTGCACAAATTGCATTTATAGCCTGCTACCTCATAATGTCATATGTTATATATGATTATAAAATGCTGGAAGAAAATATAATCACGACGTAGATGGGAATGGCAATTATGCAGATGACGTTATGCAGACTAGTAAAACGAGGCGTTTTAAGCTCCATATATGGTCATTTCGGGGAGGAGATGCACGTACGCAATCTACTGCTGCTGCCTGGAGAAGGTCCTCACTGCAGAACATGAAATCCACTGGGAGGAGTTGGATCCAGATCCAACTCCTCCCACTATATATACTTCGCCCCCTGCACGCCCCAGCCCCACCACCAGATGAACCAGCATATCGGTGATCACCATTGTTTGCTCTCATCAATGTAAGTCTACATTTTGATTACTAATATAGTCGAGATAGATTAATAATTTAGTGTGCGTCTTTAAGTAATGATCACACTTAAATATATGTTAAAGTTTTGACAGTGTCCATACTTTTTGATAACACCAAGACATGTTTAATAGTCCGCTAAACTGGCATCCATTAATGGCAAGTTAGGTCGTTTGTAGCGTTAACGTTAGCACGCACGTGTAGAGGTGGCCTATCTATTTAGCTAAACTAATTAGCTTTGGATAATACTGTTGGTATGTTCATATGTTTATAGCTAGGGTAAGCTAACATGTGGTGTTGTCTGTCAGGTAGCTATCTAGTTAGCCATGCTACCCACTAGCCAGGTTAGGCAAACACTGCACTCCAGGTATGCATTGTTAGTTGTTGCCATGGAGTGTTTTACTTTCAATGATGAATTAAAACATTTAAAAAAATAATGAACATTTAAATATTTGCTTTCTTTGCTAACCCACAGGATATGGAGGTCGAGGAAGAAAGGGGGAACTTTTCAAAATAATATGTGAAGACACCCACCCAGACTTCTGCAGCGAGTTCTGCCAGATCTGTGCTGACCTGAAAGGATGAATAGTTAACGTTAATTGTGAATGTCCGGTGGTTTCCCTGTAATGTTTGTGTAATTTCTGCGTGTGCTCCCAATGTAGTTTCCTTATGTTTTGCCTTCAAAGTTTCCCTACTGTTTTCAAAATGTCTGTTTTACCTAGTGTGTTAATAAACGTGTTTTTTTTCCCTATTTAATTGTGCTGGTAATGAATTGTTCATGCATTTTTGTAAGTGAGATGCTCTTATGTTATGTAAATTAAGTCAGATTCCCTTGTGAAGTCATTTATAAGTTTAAAATTAGTGCTGCTATAATTTAGTCACTTACAGTTGCATAATCAGTGGAAAAGCACACATATTTTCTACATGAATTTAAACTTGATTTAATATTACTCAAAAGTAGACGCGCCTACTTATTAATATTATAATATTTGATTTAATATTTGAAATCAAAGTGCATGTGGACTACTGAGAGGGGTAAAAGATCAGCCAATCAAAGAATACATTTCTTTTTAAGATATATTTATTCTTGCGTAACAAGGAACTACATGCTTTTCAGGGAAGATGAAATGTAAGAATTTTTAATCAATCTTTTTGTTTTGGATTATAATGAAACGCTTTTTCCAAATGAAAAAAAAAATCACATTCACACAATGTACAAACTACAATGTTTGTAACTTTTTTAACTTCATTAAATAAGATTTGTTTTCAGCAAGTTTGTTTTTCTGTCAAAAGTCAAATCATCTTAATTTATATAGCGCTTTTAACAGTGTTGTTTCAAAGCAGCTTTACAGAGATAAACTTATAATTTAAGGAAATGGAGATGGTTTTGGCTTTATAGCGGTTCTTTAATACAATTATTTTCCAGCTAAAGTTAGTTTTGATTGATTCGCTTCCGTCGCAACGATCATTTGTTATTAAATTAGGTTCTTAAATTAGACGACACCATTCTCTCTACACAGACTTTAAACGCGAACCTGTGAGAAACGCTAGGAACCTGTCGACCAATCAGAATGCAGTGGGAGGAAATCCAACTCCGCCCCTCGGATCTGGATCCAACTCCGCCCATCGGATCTGGATCTAACTCCGCCCCTTGGATCTTATGTACTGCATTGAGGTGCTACTGGCTGCCTGGGTTTTATAAAGGGAATTTTGCGCAGGTTCTGTGTCGTAGGCTACGCATGGTTCTATAATGAATCTGAAAACTTTTGTGCATATGCAAACTTTAGGATGAAATATACGTTTTATACATAAGGCCCCAGGTCAATGGGACTGTAAATAAGTTTCATAAATATGAAAATGTTGCCAGCTGTGGTGTATCGCGGCATTTACAGTGAATACACACGTTGGAACAATATCATACACATACAAGCACATTTTTAAAAGCAGTTTATTTCTATATACAGTCCTTTTGTTGCCAAGTTGACAACAGTCATCAGCAAAATAAAAGAGTAATACATAAGGTGCAAAACAAACAATTCAGTCTTTACTCCAAACCTCAAAGCAACATGACATTTAAAGCAACACTGTTCACATTCCACATTCTTTTATTTATGCAAAGTGAGGCTGAAAGCGGACTCAACCTAAAGGTTTTATTTGACAGTTTTACTGTGTCAAATCAGTAAATCGCTCTAACCAAAGAATAAGCAGTTGTGCAGAAAGATTGAAGCATCCCATCTACTTTGAACTGGAGACAAAGATAACTTCTAAAGAGATTTCTCTACATACCAAGGTTTCATCCAGAGCTGACTTTTACAAAATGACTGGATAAAGAAAAGCTCTAAAGACCTATGGGCCCCCAAGTAGAAAAAGTAAAAATTATATTTACACAGGACCCTGTAGCGTAGCTTGAAAATATGTAGCCTCAAATCAAAAGCTGAACTTTACAGCACAATAAACAAAGAGTTATAAATGTGCCTTGAACATTAATATCTAAATTAAGCACAAAGACTCCATGATCTGGCTGAATAAGGAGTGAACGGGTTAAGCATTGTTTAAAAAGCACCATTTTCAGTATGTCAGGTGACTGGACTTTTCATTCGTCAAAACAAATCAGGATGCTACAGCCTGAACTCTTCATTCTTTTGTTCAACCAAACATTTGGTTTTTGGAAGCAAATAGATTACTTACAAACTCTCACACCTGCACACTCACAAATAACAACTGAATGAAACTTCACATACTGTATGCACGCTTCTTTGTGCTAGCAAGCATACAGTGCATGTTTAACTGTCAGTGTATGACGCATTGCAGTTTTAGTGCAGTGGATGCAGTGTGTTCGGTGGAGGGGAAGTGCTGTACTTTCAGACCCAGTTTCCAGAGCAGTCGGCCAACAGAGGACCACACCCTGGCCTGAGCTGCCCTGTTCCCCATGGGCTGCTGTTACCATAGCCAAAAGTTTGGCCTGACCACTGGATTGAAAATAATGGGCCAGACAGCGAGGAGGAGGAGACGACGCTGGTAAAATACTTTCATACAGATTACACTTTTTCTGAAAAGAACAAGCTTTGAGTGATCACATTCTGTATTTTACATTTATCTTAAGACATAGATGCAACTAGTTTGAAGCCAAATGAAAGGCATTACTAAACATCAACAGACAAACACAGAAAAGCTTATATTTACTTAAACATTTACAAATAAATACTTGGAGATTTTGTCTTCCATTAATGGCTTCTTGTTGAAGAAATAAACAGACTTATAGACTTTTAAGTGATTACCAACTGAGACCAGTGAGCTTTGCGCGCATAATATTTAGATTGTAAGTTATGGACCATAATCTGACATGTTCTGTGTTCATGTCATGATAACAAAGAAATCTCTTCTTATTACAATGTAGAATAACTGTTTCTATTTTTAATATATTTTAAAATTACGTTTATTCCTGTGGTTGCAAAGCTGTATTTTCAGCATCGTTACTCCAATCTTCAGTGTCACATGATCCTTCAGAAATCATTCTAATACACTGATTTGATTATTGATATTTGATATTTGACATATATATTGATATATATATATATGTGTGTGTGTATTACTGACCCCAAGCTTTTGAATGGTAGTGTTTTTGTATTGTTATAGTTTACTACTGAAATTTGGTATTGTGGCACTGCTGTTGGCCCCTCATTTGTAAGTCGCTTTGAATAAACCCGATACATGTAAATGTAAATGAATAGCCCTAGTCAGAACATAGTCCAATGTGATAAATGATAAAACGGCACCGGACTCAGTCAGTCTTCCAGAATTAATTCTGGAAAATAGTGTCTATGGTTCAGTCAATTCAATTTCAACATCACTCATATATGGACAAAATTAAATAAATAGATAATGAAAGTGAAAAGTTGGAGGAAAAGAACTTATGTGCCGGATTTCATCTCCCATTCCTGCAAAAATAAAGAATACAGATTGAGTTCATAGGGGAAAATATATGCACTGTAAACATTCTAAAGTAAATGCAATTGGAGGCTCATGCTTTTATTACACATGTGATGTGTAAAATAAGCGTTATGTAGTTACTGACCTTGGCTTTCCTGAGGACGTGTCCTCGCACAGGTGAGGCTTTCTGTTGTGTCTGGCGGCGCAGCAGAGACGCGCTGTTGACTGGCAGAGAGCAGGTCTCAGTGTCACTGGTGTCACAGCTGGAGATGGGCGAGTTGTCCACCGTTCGCCTCATTAACACTGGAGACTAAAGACATAAAAGAGGCATTTTGATACTTGCTTTTCTTTATCACCAAGAACTGAGCGCGACACAAACCTACAGTTAGTATTACATCATGTCTATATTGGAGAAATTGTTGCTGTTTTTCCAGACCTGTGGGCTGGAGCTGCCCGTTTTGGGTTCAATGGTCAGGCCCAGTGTGACGCCACCATTCAGGGCTTTCTTCAGACTCTCCTTCACCTCCGTCAGTTCCAGCTCCAGACTGACTCGTTCATCCTCTTTCAGTTTGCATTCATCCTCCACTTTCTTAAGTCTCTCTGTCAAAGATGCCTGAGAACGCTTGCCTGGGTGGAATAAACAGAGGGTGAGATTATAGCTGTCATTTGAGAGACAATTTGCACTACTGCTGCATCTCATTTTCTGCTGCTGAATTTAAAGTCACATGGCAAAACATGTTAGAAACATTTGTGTGCCAAATCAAATTTGGTACGACTTATGAGGAGAGACATACCGGGGGGGGTATGGAGAAAAATTACGTCACACATGTGAGGCAAGGGCAACAAGTCTCTAAAAATATTAGATAATTTTATATTTTTAGGACAAGGCAAGGTTAGTTCAGGTTGTAAATGGTCATGTGGTATAACCCTCAAATAACTTAATGATATTTATGAATGAATAAACTTACATTAAAAAATAAATTTACAATTAAATGTGTACACTCAGGTATTTAAGGTATAATGAAAATATGTTTTTACTTTTGCACTTGAAGGTTACATCACAATTTTTACTAAATTTGACTAAATCCATAAGAAACCAACATAAATACAAATACATTCTAAGTACACTACAGTTTAAAAGTTTGGGGTCGTTTATTATAATTATCAATGTTGAAACCAATTATGCTGCTTAATATTTTTGTGGAAACTGTGATACATTTATTTTCAGGATTTTTTTATAAATAGAAAGTTCAGAAGTCAAGTCACCTTTATTTATATAGCGCTTTATTCAATACAGATCGTTACAAAGCAGCTTTACAGTGATAACAGGAAAACGATGGATTTCGGCTGAAGTCAGTTTAGTGTTGATTCAGTTCCGTTGTAAACTGAATCTATAATCTATATGAAATCTATAATTTCATTATAAAGCACTTCTGTAAAAAATGATGTCATCAATGATATACATTATTTGAAATACAAATATTTTGTAACATTATAAATGTCTTTACTGCCACTTTTGATCCTTTGAGCCTTGCTGAGTAAAAATACTAACTTCTTTAAAAAAAAAAAAATTATTAACCCCAAACTTTTGAACGGTAGTGTACAAGGAAACTGTGTTTTACTTATTTTTCACTTGATGGTTAAAATAACAAAATTTAGAGTATAAAACTTTTCTTGAAAATGTTATAAAAGTGATTTTTTTAAATCATATGAAAATAACATGAATACAAAGAGCTAATTTCTACGAACTTTTCGTAACACTCTAATTTGTCACTGACACAGATTCAGTCAAACTCAAATGCCATATATCCTCACCTGTGTTGTTCTCTATAGCAGTGCGGAGGTCCTTCCTGTCTTTTTTCAGCTGGGTCAGGCGGTTTCGAATCTCCTGCTTCCTCTTCATCAGCTCATCCTCTTTCGTTTGGAGTTTCTTGGCATCTGCCTCCACTCTGTTTTTCCCGTACTTATACTGATCCAAACCTGTGAAGGTTAATGTTGCCTTATAATTCAAGTAAACCATTAGAAAATATCTCCATTTTAAACGTTTGGATTCAGACTTTTTTTATGGCATTAAAGGCCTCTGAGACCACAAACACAGATTAAAAGGCAGGCAGAATGTACAGTGTACCAAATTCAAATATTTGCGAGTCCACGTAAATGGCCACTGGATAGTTACGATGTCTGTGACTGACTGACTGCCTGTCTGAAATGGAATTTGGCGTGATTGAGTTTACAAAAGAGCATGTCAGCGGATCCACTGCTGTCTAACAGCACTGCAATTTCCACATACCGGCATTCTCCACAAATCTGTGTGGCTTCTTTTTCCTTGAAAGAAATCAGTGGTGTAATAGCTAGGATAATGGATGCAGACTTAATGTCTGCTTAGTTTTATTTCAGCGAATGTCCACTTATAAAAAAGCTCGTTTTGAGATTATCTATCAGATGTGCTCTCGTATGTTCAAATCTCTTACTAGAGTTGTTGCGTTTCACTGGCAGAGTGCTGCTAACTCCATTGGCCTTTTTGGGCTGGTTCTTGTCCAACTTCTGCTTTGCAGCGAACCCATTGGTGATCAGGCCTTTCTTTCCTTTCAGCTGATTGGAAGAAAGAAACGTATGTGAGCTTTTAAACACAAAAAAAGGTCAAATTGATACGTGGGCTCCTAACAAACTGATATATAAGAACTTTGATTTCGCTGTATCACCCGTTACATTTTAAGTGTGTGATTTGTGATTTAGTTCTAAGATTATTACTTCATACAGATACTTTTACAAAGGTTTCTTCTGCAAACCACATCTATTGAACCACACATGTTGCTAGAGGGGACATTTTATTGTAGTTATACTATAAGCTGGCAGAAACCCTTTTTTCTATCCCTGTCCTATCAAATTTAACCTAGGGCAAACTAAGGCCTCAGTACATCCATTCAAGGCCATGGCCACACAGACATGGGTATTATACAGATCAAAAGCAGTCATTTCTGGAGCTGGGTGGTCCATAATGCATGCACTATGCAGCATGCACTGTTTATTTCCATTCTATGTTTGGTAATAATATTAACTTAAAATAGGAATGAGATAAAGATATCCACTGTTTAAAATATACTGCAGGGCTCGACCCTAACACTTGTGTGCTTGTTGAAGGGGCAACTGAATGAGAATTTGACTTGCCCAACTGGACAAGTAGCCTGATTAAAACATCAATAACAAAAAATAACCCTGTGCTTTTTTTGGGGCTTCAAAATATCAGTTACTATTCACTCCCGTTATAAAGATTGGAAGAGCCAGGATATATTTTTTATATAATTATGATGTGTTTGGCTAAAAGAAGAAGGTCATGTACACCTAGGATGGCTTGAGGGCAAGTAAATTATGGGTAAACTAACCCTTTAATCTCAAGCCCTGTACTGTGTTAGTCACCTGGTTAGTTTTAGTATTAGCAGCTGAGGGAGAGGAGGAAGAGGACAGAGATTTGGTGGAGAGCGGTGTGTTGTAATGCCCTGTGGAAGATGACGGGCGGGTGGATTTGGGAGAGTAGCGTGCTGCTAGTTTGGGGGAGGGCATGTTTTCATAAAGATCTGTATTCTCATAATTAGACTCTTCTTTCCAACGACGGTCCCCTGAAGCTGGGGTGGAGTAGTGCGCATCTGGTACCTTCCGTAACGAAAGCGTGCAAGCAAGAGAAAAGTGATTAGAAGAGAAAGAGAAGAGAGAAGTTAGGGAGGATCAGGAACGGAGAGGAGTTAGGCAGGATTAGAAATGAAGGCGAGAATTTAATGGATTTAAAGGTTGGGAAGTTGCATACCGATCCATTGATGCAGGGCACATCATCATAATGCAGAGCGACCCCTGAGGGGCAGGCGTAACCATTGACCGGGTTATCCAGGTATGGGTTTGGAGAAACTGCACGCTTACTGGTGAAACTGAGAACACATACATACGTTCATTACTACCTGTACATATACAAATGTCACAGAGAACTCCAACTCTAACTTTAAACAGTACCATTGGGGAAGATACTTCAAAACTGTAGCTTGAAAAGCTACAAGCCACTCGTGAGTCAAATACTTCAAACTATAGTCAAGCTACTATTTAAAGAAAAAGGGGGGGAATATATTTTTAAAATTTACATCACCGTTTTAAAAGTTTGGTCTGTAAGAATTTTGTACGTTTTTGGAAAGGCTGCATTTACTTAATCAAAAATGGCGTAGGAACAGTATTATTGTAAAAATATTATTAACTTTATATATTTTAAAATGTAGTTAAGTCCTGTGATGGCAATTTTAAGCAGGCATTACTGCTCAAGAAAAATCTCTTATTATTATCAGTGTTAAAATAGGAATGAGATAAAGATATCCACTGTTTAAGATATACTGCAGGGCTCGACATTAACACTTGTTGAAGGGGCAAGTGAATGAGAATATCACTTGCCCAACAGTTGTACTGCTTAATATTTTTCTGGAAACTGATACATTTTTCAGGATTCTTTAATGAATAGACAGAAAAGAACAGCACAGCATTTAGAGAAAACTTTTGTAACATTATAAAAGTCTTTACTGTCCCTTTTAATCAATTTAATGTGTCTTAGTTGAGAAAAGTATTAATTTCTTGTAAAAAAATAACTTTTAAATGGTAGTGTACAAATATGTTACATATTTGTATACATACACAGTATATATACATTATACTGTGTATACTGTATATACAGTAGTCAACATGGAACAGACCAGAAAAAAGTCAGAGAAAGAGATTTTGTGCCTCTTTGAGATGGCACCACAAGACTTGCAGAGCAATACAATGTGACATGAAAAATAATACTGCTACACCGCTACATGTTGAAAAAAGTAGGTTAGGAAACTAGCATGCTAATAAAAATATTTTCTCACCAAAATGACTGCTTGGCCAGTTGAATGACATTCGCAGTGGTCTCTACGTCAATGTAATCGTAGTGCAGTGCAGCAGGATCTGTAGTGGAGCCCGTTTCGGCCAGCAAGACCCCCAACCACCTTCCCATACTCTCAGAGGATGAGGCCTAATGTGGAAAAGAGCGAGGGAAGACGCAATTAATGAGTGTCAGTGGAATATGAGACAAATAAAGCACTAATCTATGCAATCTCTGCAAATCCACTCTACACATGATACACCACTGACATCATTACGAGAGCCTGCCAACCTAACCATCCATCTAATCCCTGCACTGAGGTCCTGTCTCAGACACATTAATTGCCCTGTAAGAGCTGAGGGACTTGGCCCGTACCTCCAGAACAGCCACCTCCTGTCCGTTGCGCAGCAGACGGAAGGCGAAGGGATGTTTGGAGTCCAGCCCTGGAATGACCTCACACCCCCGTAGCGGCAGAGAGGCCATGTGTGTCTTCAGATCTGCCCGGTCTTTGTGCAGCAACAGCTGGTTGTCTTTTAGCTGGCACCAGCGCTCTCTCCAGCGGTTATTGGACAGCACGTTCAGATAGCCTGTTAATGAAGGATTGGGCAGAAAGGTTTAAATGACAGCCAAGAGACACACAAGCAGTATGGAAAGTTGTTGATGACAGGGGTGAGGAGGGGAAAATCAATATTTAAAAAAATTGCAGAATTTATATTTTCAGTTGATTTTTCATATTCATATTTTTAGGGAAAAGGGATAATAAATTCAACCAAATCTGAAATTAGTTCAACCAAATCTCAGAACAAACTGAATATACACTTCCATTTAAAATTAAATATATATATATATTTTTTAAGTATGTCCATGAAATTTCCATGAAATACTTTCAAGTTAAAAACGTCTAAACACAACCTACACATCCCAGTATAAACACTTCTGATAAATTATTTGTTATTAAAAAGCATCTAAATTCACAAAGCACAGTTCATTTTAATAGAAAAGAAAGCATAGGCTACTGAAGCTGTCTACACTGCACAGTGAATCATTCATTTACATTGTGTCTACACTTCGTTTGTTATAATGAGAGAATTCACAAAGAACAAAAACTCTGCCGTTTTGAGCGGTGAGTGGATTCTAACAAACACCTCTGATTGGCCATTGCGTTCAAGAAATCAACAGATATGTTTGGGATTAGCTACAATGCTCAACGCTGCAAAAACACGTTGTAAAAAGAAACCTTTGACGCTCTCCAGGGCGCAAATACAGATACGCACTGGGTCGTTTGCCAAATATGTTTTGACAATATTTTATTATTACGGAGAAACCTGATCCTAGACCAGCAGTTGTGGGCAGCAAATTGACAGTGGACCGGAAAAAGCGTTGAGAGCAGCCGAGTGTCAAAAGGTTGGGCAATTCTTGACTTCATGCAAATATCAAGCAAAGAATGCAGGGCGGCAGCCAATAACTGTGAGGTTCAGTTAGAAACATTTGTCTTGAACGTTCAAAAATACGCAGATTGTGCCGGAGTTTATGCTGGATTAAGTGCGTAAATGAATTGTTTTCAAATAAATGCTGTTCTTTTTTAACTTTCTTTTCATCAAAGAATCCTGGAAGACTGGAGTAATGGCTAATGAAAATTCAGCTTTGCCATCACAAGAATAAATAATATCTTAAAATATATTAAAATGAAAACAGTTATTATAAATTGCAATAATCTTTTGCAATATTACTGAATTTACTGTATTTTTGATTTAATAAATGGAGCCTTGGTGAGCATAAGAGTTTTATTTCAAAAACATAAAAAATGGTACCAACCTACAAACTTTTGAATAGTAGTGTATATCAAAATGGTATTGCAACCGCTCACCACAAGTTGGGACATCCTCCTCCGCTGATGAGGTCTGTTCATCTGTAGATGGTTTCTTCTTGCCCAGGCTTATGATTTTAGTGATTTTCTTTCCAGTCACACGTCCCACAGTGCCTTTCTGTTCTGATTTAGAGTTCTTCTTGCCTTTGGCTGCAAAAAAAAAAGAGGCAAATTAGTGTCAGAGATTGAAATATGGGATTTTATAATGTAATATATCATACAGATATGCTAGATATCTAGAAACCCAGTGGTGTTGCAACTATAACAAGAGATTGGTTTGAAAAAACATTTTGTTTGTGAGAAGAATTTGGTGGGAAAAAGGCTGAATTATGGAAAATGACAAAAGGCAATCTGTTCACTTTAAAATGTTAGTAATTTAGGCCAGAGATTGAACTGACATGACTGGACACATGTCTACAGACTAATCTAAATCCTAAACAGTGCGTGAAACCGATTCCATTCTTCTCCAAGTTGTTCAGATGCTTTTTTCTGAGGAGTGTGGTCTGTGGTTATTTAAACCAAAAAAACAACCTTGAGCACTGAAAGTGAAAGGACACTGGACTGGGTTAACATGTGTAAGACGTGTACAGCACAGCAAATTACAGGCTTTTAAAATTTTTCAGAAGGTCTTTACTAGAAAAGCAGCAAACGAGGACATAGAAAATATATAAAGAGACAGTGAAAACACTTTTGCTCTTCAAAAGACCTGATTTGGTCCAAACTCCACTGCAGAAGATTGCATCTTAGTTGGCGACTCCTTTAATTAATGCTAAGCCCTTCTGAACCCAGAGTCATCTAAAGTTTCTGTCTCTGTGCAGCAGCCTCGGGCATGAGGCAAAGGCCAGAGACACAGATGCAAAAACCATTGGCCCTTAAAGGACCTATGCATAGTTCTTCATTTTATCATGAGGGAAAATTCTACGATCAGGCTAATATGATTTCACAGCGTCCCAGCAATTACGACAGCTAGAACCAGATTAATCTGCCTGGCTCTTTAAAATGTGCTTCCATCTTCCATCAGCAGAGGTGCAGCAGTTGGCACTGGTGTAGTTTAAGAATATCTCAGGTGTTTTCAAACAGAGACGTTTGTGTTTCTGCTGCCAAAAAATGCGACCCTAAATTTTTTGTCGTACAAAAGATTGAACTTAATTTATGTACCTGTGATCCTTTAGATAACCCCACTCACACTTTTACAGGAATGATTATAGGAGTTACTTTATCTGTAGGTTTATCAGAGGTCAGCTGCCATAACTCATGTGTAAACAGCACAGCAGTTACTGCGGCTTGTGGCTGTGATGCTGAACTATCAATCACATGGGTTTGCAGATGCAAAAGTCTTGGAATCCTCTCAAATTAGGCAATTCTTCACCAAGTCTGAGGCAAGGCAGTCTCAAAAAAAAAAAAAAAAGAAAGACCTGAAACAGATGTCCTGAAAAGTTCAATCCCAGATCGAGACTGCGTGGTGTAAATACTAGATAAATAATCCTATTAGATTATTTAAGAAGGGTCTCCTTGCCTTGACTTTGGCATTGCTCGAACAATAGAATCTTTATAAAGTCAAATAAACATCCACTTTATAGTATTATATTTACTAGTGTTTTTTTTAAGGTACTGTTGCAATGTTAGTTTTTTTTAAGACTTTTAAGAGACTTAAGAGTTCACTTCATGAATCAAAACACTAATAAATACAGTTTATTTGATGTTCTTTTAAAATGTTGTATTGACAAATTATTGACAAATCAATGATGAATTATTTCATTATTATTTTTTCAGTACATCATCATCATGATTGTTTGATTGAGGTAATAGATCAAATAGATAGAGAAAATAGATCAGGTAGAAATAGCTCCTAACCACTTTTTAAAGTGTATGACACAAGATACTCTGCCTTTATATAAGGAAACTCCAATGATAAAGGATTGAACATGAATACTCACCTAGATCTTTGCCATCTGAGATGCCATTTTCATGGCAGGGCTCTCCGTCGGAACTGGGCCGATCGCAGGACAGCTTCTGCAAAACAAGAGTAAAGTTAAGGATACACTTGCAGTTACAGAGAAAGCACACATTTTAACAGGAGAATGGATACCGAACAGCACAAACAACAAAGCATTCAATTTTAAATTCAATGGTAATTTGTTTATAGACATACACATTGAATGCATACAAACAAAGTGTATGGAATACCAAAGCCCATACAATTAAACCTCTACGGTCTACCCAAACAAAACTCAAAGAGCATCTGTTTAGCATTAAGTGTGAATAATTAGACTGGGCTCATGCATGCTGTGCCAGTTTAAGAGGTTTGACATTAAACCCCCTTAGATCTGTCTTAAAAACAAGACACACACACATAAACAAGTGCAACATGCACACGCTGCACAAATAATGTCACACCATACTAAAGAATGTGTTTTTAAAAAATGATAAGATCACATTTCCTCCCACACCTATTTAACCTTGCCAGCAGCACACATCCGTGGCAAGATGGAATTAGGTACGCATATGAAGCTTTTATAGGCCTCCATTCCCTGGCAGCAGAGCCACTGTACAGGAAAACAGAGAAGAGGCGCCTGTGCTGGGTACTGAGGTGTGGTGAGGCTGGCAAGCATGCAAACCAACACACAGTCTCACATACCTGCATGTAGGTAGACCTGCATGTATGCTGCAGGCACAGTAAATCCACAAACACACAAATGTAGTTTACATAAATTGAATTATGAATCCACACCTTTTCCAGCTCTGCTTTGTGAATAGGGGAACCAGAGCCAGCACCGTCACAGTCCACCACTCCATTTCCATTGGAGCAGACTTCTTTCATCACCTTAAAGAGACCACAGAACAAAAAGTTAAAGTGCAAAAACAACAGGCAGAAATGTAATATTCCTCAAGTCTCCATATTTAAATGACTGAGGATGCTCGGTATATAGTAAATAAAGAAATACACTGTGTAGAAATCTTCTCATGCGATCACTTTCTCAAAGAATATCATATTAAGAACAATCACACACATCAAACAATAAATTATATTTGTATGTTTAGCAGGGTTCCCACACTTTTTTACCAATGAATTTCAAGACTTTTCTGGGATGCAGATACAAAAAAAGATTTTTTTTAAAAAAAGATTGCACTCACAGATCAATTTAGCAGATATATTTTATATTAATAGTTACAACTTAAAAACTATAGAAAATATATACATTAAGTAGGGACATTTCCCAAGAATTATTAAAAATTATTGTTTAAATTGTTTTTTTAAATATAAAAATATATTTAATTTATTATTAATTAGAGGAAATATAAAGAATAAATTAAACTAGAGCAGTTTTTACAACTTTTCCAAGACGTAAGATTTTATTATTATTTTTCAGGATTTTTCCAGGCCTAGAAAATTGCAAATTTCCCATGGGAACCTTGGAGTAGTCTATCAAAAACTTTCTTTGCTCCCAGTCAAACAGATGCCACAAACTCTCCACCACCTCCACGTTCTGCCATGCACATGCGCTTAAATGGATTCTGCGCGTCACATGCAGTTGGAAGAGCAGCTGGAAGGCTGTTACATGCGTCATTGCTCTCGTGGCTGTCTATGCGCTGTGCAGTGGCTCTGTGTGAATGAGATATCCAGAGATCTCCAGACTGCACAGACTCTTCGCCGCCACATAAGAGCGTGACCTCACATTACCTGGGGGTTACATCCAAAACCCCCACAATCAGTGGGGTCTAGTGAACTAAACGGATAAAGAGAGCATCACAAAGAGATGCGCTCACCTTTACACACCCTCACACCCTCTTCCCAACCTGCCCCCATGCCAAAGACCAAAATATAACCAAATATCCTTTTTGTTGAGCTCCTCTGAGCATCGTAACTTGACGCAGCACGTTGGGGTTTGGCAACCGGCTTACATAATTGGGCTCACGGGAAAATTGCAGGCTGTGGCCTCACTCTTTGGCTTTAACTGCAAAGATGTGGGTTTCTGGGATACGCTCAGTCAAAAAAACTTTTTTGCTGTGCTAATGTGCCCTCATGAGCATTTATATTTTCAAATGAAGAGTTAAGGAGAACTACTGCGTAAAATCCAACAAACAAAGTCAAAGTTAAAGGTCAAACAATTGAGTCGTATTGCAAAATTGCCACATTAAATGCAATGCCAAGTAGAGGTCGGCCGAATAATCGGCACCGATAACCGATTGCTGGATTGGCAAAAATCCATAACAAGTTTTTCCTTCTGTTGCTGGAGTGGCTGAAAACGGTCTGCTGTCATTATACAGTATGAGAGTGGTCTCTAGAGGCGAAATTTTAAAACTATTACTGATGCCTCGTGGAGTTTGTTTTGACACGTGAGACAGCGCGCTGCATAGAGCAGGACATTTCAGATGCGGATTTAGAAAACGGTATGTTTACAGTACACTACACTGCATGTTTTCATATCATTATAAGGTCATTAATTTGTTGACTAGATGCTGCAGCATGTACAAACACACGCATGTGCGACCCAAATGTTTAAAGTCACGATTGTTACCATCTATTTTCTTTAGTTTATATCCAGCTGGTCGCTTTTAATATGTTCATGCAGCCGGGAGAAACATGTTATCAAATCAGAAACGCAATTGCAGTTCTTTTTTTATTGTCACTGTAATAAATATTTTGTTATTTTGATTAGCTATTGATTAGATTTATATGAAATGGTAACACTTTAGAATGAGAGTCCATTTGTAACAATAATTAAGGTTAATTAAAAGTATTGTTCTTTGTTAATTTTAACATTTACCAATACATTTTAACATTTCAAAGTTGTATTTCTTAACTTTAGTTAATGCACTATGAGCTAACATGAATGATCAAGTTATACTTAATATATTAATATTAATATTTTAAAAAGTATTGTACATTTTCTCTGTTGGGTAATGTTTTTTTAAATTAAAATTCAGCACTATTTTATGTGTTATGTTTGTTTTCATTCAGTATCCATTTTAAAACTATCGTCCATCGTAGTCCAAGAACCTAGTTATCGTTATCGGTAAAATTTACTATCGGTTGACCTCTAATGATAAGCATTAATTAAGGGCAGGAATTAACAATTTCATAACAATTAGCACACAAACACACACCTCAGTAGCTAGTAAAATGACACCCAGCAGTAGTCACGTTCATTTATACACAACAAAAACTAACAGGTGAACAAATACACTCCATTTCTTACCATTCTAGCCCAGGGAAGTAGAGAGTCAGATGACAAAAAAGAGAGAAGAAAGAAGAATGAAGGAAAGAAGAAAGACAGGAGGTGGAATTTCCCCAGGCCTGTCCAAAGGATCAGAACAGAGGAGCTACATCAAATAGAGAACTTGTTGAATAAAGACTGGAAGAGAGAGAAACAAAGAGGAAAACAGTGCAGAGGAAAGATACAACACTAAAAGAGAATTAAAAATGAATCATGGAAAGCAGCAAGCTAAGATTTTCCATAAATAGATCATTAGCAAACTGGATAAAGCATTAACTGACCACAGACGCCTTTGGGCTTCTATAATGATCTTCGATTTTGTTTGAAGACAAGAAGTATTCCATTTACGGCTAAAAAAAAAAGTTTCCTTATCACCTTATATTCCACTATTTCTAATACTCCATCTAATGGCTTCCATATAAAACCATTTATTTCCTTTTAAAAACTGGTTACAACTGAGCCAGAGCAAAACTCAGCCACGATCTGAAACAACCTCATCTTGTGAATATTCAAAGGAGATTCAGTGAAATAAACTATTTACATGGTTAATGATCTAATGCCTAGTGTCTAATGTTGATTTCCTAAAAGACCTATTGGTCAACGTCAATAAAGCCTTGATTGTTGGTGATTTTAACAATCATGTAGATAATATAAATGATGAGTTAGTTGCTGCGTTTACAGATTTACTCCTTTGGGATCAAGCAAAATGTCACTAAACCCACTCATCGTTTTAATCATACACTAGATTTAATTAAATCGCATGGAACTGATATAGATAGTCTACCGCAAAGTGATCATAACGTAACTTGCATACTGCGTACCGCTAATATTTGCAATGTCGCGCCACGTTATCGACCAGGTAGAACAATTCTCGCAAACACCATAGACAGATTCAAATAACCTGCCTGATCTGTCTTAGCTGCTCAGTGTACCCAAACACACAAACCAACTTGAAAAAAAGACTAAAGTCAAGACTAGCAGTATAGGCACCATTTTCTCTAGTACATTAGAAACTGTTGCACGATCAGATTAAAAAAGGTTAGAAAGAAAAGTACTGTACCATGGTACAACACTACTACCCATGCTATAAAGAGAGAAACTTGTAATCTAGAGCGCAAATGGAGACAAACTCATTTAGAGATCTTTAGGAATCACGTGAAAAGACAGCACTTCCCATTATAAAAAGGCTCTAAAAGCAGCCAGGGCCGAGCATCTCCGCAACTAATAGAAAATAACCAAACCAATCCAAGGTTTTTGTTTAGTACAGAGGCTAGATTAACAAATAAACAGACATCACCTGAACAACATATTCCATTACAGTTTAGTAGAAATTTCTTTATGAATTTCTTCACTGAGAAAATCGAAGGCATCAGCAATACAATTGTTAATGTACAACCTTCGACCGGAGTTTTATGATTAGGCCTCAATTATCGCCCCTCAAAAACAATTGCAGTGCTTTACAACAATAGGATAGGAAGATCTAAATAAACCTAGGATATCAAGTCCACTAAAGGAGGGAGAGCGTTTTCACATTTGGCTCCTAAACTCTGGAATAGCCTTTCTGATAATGTTCTGGGCTCAGACTCACTCTCCCAGTTTAAATCTAGATTAAAGACCCATCTCTTTAGCCAAGCATTCACATAATGCATCTCATTACCTTATACTCCAGTTATATCAGATTTGAAACTATATTCATTGTGAAAAGCGCAATACAAATAAATGTGAATTGAATTGAATTAATGATTTAATGTTTAGAAAGAAATGACATCAACAAGAAAAACAAGACTTATTTAAACGAGACTTATTTAAAATAAATAAATAAATCAAATCCACTCAGAAAGAGCAATTCTCTATTTGCTATATTATATATTAGCAATTAGAGCTAGAAAAAAATATAAACTATACTAGTGAAATATTTTATCACTTTCCCAAGACTTGTTCTCAAGATTTTTCCAGGCCTAGCAAATTGTAATTCTACTCTATTTCCCATGGGAACCCTGCAATAGCCGATCAACTTTCTTTTCTCCCAATCAAACAGATGCCACAAACTCTCCACCACTTCTGTGTTCTGACACGCACCGTGTGTGCATGAATAATCTGTTAATAATTCTATTAATGATCTAGAAGTTAGAGGGAATGCGCTTCTTCATATCAGGAATGAATGAGTACCTACGCACCCTTGAGTTCTTGGGCGTACAGTGTGTGCCTGAAGAAATACAATACAACAAAGCCCTCCGAGCTAGGGTGGTTTCGGTTTATCCCAAGCAGAAATCAATTACTCCAGAATGTTTTTAGTACACACGACACCTGACCAAACAGTGCTGAGCTATGCCCCCTTCCTAAACAGCAATTACGGCTGTTGTTGCTTTCCTGAGCTGTATATTTGCACAGTCTGACGTTCACGCCCACTTGAACGGTGCTGTACAGCTCACTGCATGTGCCTTCCTGCCCGCAAATCAATAAACAGAAGCTCGTTACCACATGGAAACATGGTAACGGATTCAGAAAATCTCTTTTTTGTGTCTTTATAAATGGGATGGTTGCAACAAGTGATGTCTTTATAAACAGAGCCACCAGAAGAGTGATGGACAGCGATGAGGGAACTGCTATTTACCATCAATCGACTGTTGACTGCAGCTGGTTTTGATGATCTTTTTGCGCAGCATAAGTTGCTTTCAGGTTATAAACTCAAAGATCCATCACACAAGAGCCCAGAGACTTTCACTAGCACTTTTCATAATGTTTGTGAAAAACAGATGTGGAGGAAAACAGCTTTAAATAGATATACAACAGACTATCAAAGTAACAAGTTATCAACAAGTGCAATCTTCAGAGCTGTTAAGATTAAAATCCTTTGAACTTTTTAGAGGTTAGGCTTAAACGAGAAGTAGTATTGATGTGCCGGCCGAGAACAAAGATGTAATAGTATGCATAGCACTGTATTTAGTATGCAGAGAGCAACCTGTTTTTAACCCCACACACCCAACTGAACATAAACACTGAACAGCTGGACCTGAGGATTGCTACTACTTGTTTGTTTAACATCTATGCTGAAAAGGCAAGCATACTCATGCAGTTCACCAGAAAAACTTGCTGGTCGACAGCTGCTTTCTAATAAGCTACTCCAGGTCCAATCACATAACACTACGCTCAGGTTACCTTTAGCCACTCTTCGGCCTGTTCTTTGCTCTGTACAGCAAGCACCAGAGCATCAGCTCCCTGATGGACGATCTTCAGTTCATGCTTCTTTTTCTTGCCGTCTTTGGGAATGTGTGTGATACTGCAGCCAGACAGGACGAGCTCCATCTGTGGAGTCTGGTCTTTAGAGGACTTGTAGCACTGAGAGAAAGAGAGACATATTAGAGAAGCTATTTAGTTATAAACATTTTCCTCTGAAATAATTTTGTTTACCCACTACAACATAAGCGGAGTCAAACTAAACAGAATCGCTGAGAAATAGACATGGGAAAGCGGGTAAACTGTCACCTCTATAATCTCTACTACTCTAAAAAGTAGTTTTTGTAATGTGAACATATATTTAGGCAACCTTTTAAATGTGCCCTTTTACATGATATGTAAAATTTATTTTATGGAAAAGCAAACCTCTTCAGGATTTAAAATAGAATTACCAATGTAGAAAAATTGTTTGGCTAAAAATTCATTAATTTAATTAACATTAATTTAATTAATTAATAAATTAAGTATTTTTCCTAAAATAGTAAGTGTGCCAGATGCGTTGAGGTAAGCCACATCAACATATCAAATGAAAGTAAGCTTTTCCTCCAAATATTGATTTATGAAAATGTGAATAATGTGCCACAATATAAGAATATAATAGGATTGTGTATTAGTAAGATAGTCAATTTATATTTTACCCTAACAAGGGGCAAGTTGTATGACTTAACCACTTTTGTTTGAGAAGTATTATTTCTATGGCTCTATTTTATGGAAGATTTAAACATTTTTGGTTGATAGAGTTTTTCTGGCTTAAAGAAATGTAAAAAAAGGGGCACATCTTAACCCACTCCTCTGTGTATTCATATCTGTGAGTGTGCGCGCTTACCAAGAGTTTGTTGTCCTTTATGACACAGAGCAGTTTGGTCCACTGTCCAAAACGTTTCTTTCGCAACAGGAACGCACAGATTCGCGCATCTTTCACCAGGTCCATGGAGGCCTCCTCAGATGGCCACTGGTGACGCATCTTCTGCCCCTTCCCATCCTCCTCCTCCTCATCATATGACTCATATGAACTGCTCATGGCGTCCGAGTCATAATCTGAGAATAAAGTTGGGACTCAGATTAGACTTTATTGAAATTTCAAAAATACTCTGGTCTTTTTAGGTCACAGATGCAGCTACAGTACTGTCATAGTTCTAAAACTTTAAAGTGACCTTTATAGTGTAACTGTCCTTACTAGAGGTGATGTACTCTGGTGCTTTGCCAGGGCCTAGCGGAACAGCTTCCTCATAATAACCTTCAGGAAGAGAGGAGCTCGGCAAGGGAGGAGGCCCATTGTCTGGAGGCTTTGGGACAGAGGGAAAGAGAAAGAAAGTCAGAGAAAGTGGTCAGCTCAATCATTCAGCCTCCTGGATTACAGTAGTTTTTTTTTTGGAAATGTAAAGACAAAAAAAAAAAAATCAGCTTCACTGGTTCCAATGAATCCAAGCTAATAATATCAAAACTGCTGAGGCATCATCCATCTCATCTGAAGTGCATCTTTAGAGGTCAACTGTTTTATACTGCACGAAGATCTCTGACATCATTGTGGGGCCGACATAAACCAATCAAAGCCCTACGGTTTTAATCTGTGCCAACAGGAAAAAGGGAATGTTTACAAACAAAACTGTCAGAGAAAAAAAAAAGAGAGACTTTATGGTAAAAGAGCAGCTGGTCATGATAAGTAGAAGAAAGAAAAGGTTTGAAGCTAATTTTCGAAACACAAACAAACCAAAAATAGGAAACTAGCTGCAAAATAGAAAACAGAGTAAGCTGCAGATCAGAAAGATGTAAATCATAAGGCTGCCCAGCAAGTTCAGGAAAAGAGAGTTCAGGGAGGTGCACCAACAGAAGTGCGGGCACCGACCTTACTAAATGTAAGCCATTTGGCCATATTTTTCTGTCTGTGTTTAAAAAAAACAGCATTTTACATCATCACAGACAAGCTCCTGATGCCAAGACAGTACGAAAAGGTAGGTGGCTTAATTATCCTGCCCTCTAAGATACTTTCTTTTGGCCAAATTGCTAGGGCAAATTGCAGTGCCCATAATGCACTGCAATGAGGTCAGTGAAAAAATCCATCCAAGATGGCAGATTTGTACAAAAAATCGTACAAATATAAATAATTTTAAATATAATTAAAGGCAGGGTAGGTGATTTACAGTTCTTCCTGAACCAAAACAACGAGCGTATGCTGCGTTCACATCATAACCACTGTAATTTGGAAGAGATGGAAACCCGTGACATCATACTTAGAATGGTTCGTGACTCGAATTTATGCATTTCAATGGAAACACTATCAACGCAAAATGAATCTGCATCAGTCAGGCGGTACAGGTCAGTGCTCTTTAAATAGTTTTTTCTTCAATATTATTGTAATATTATGTGCTTTGAGACATAAGGTAGATTAACGCCGTCTCTCGTGACACGTTTGTTTGCTCCCTGCTGTACGGGTTCATGTGTTTTGAAGGAGGTGTGGCTTTAGAGATGCTCTAGAAGGGAGGGTGGGATCTTATGCTTTCAAAGCTAGCTCGCTATTGCTAGCCTCTCTGAAAATCGCCTACCCTACCTATTTTACTATGAAAAAATACACAAATTGTTTGCATATGTATTTTCATTCTTATTAAAATGACACAATGAATATAGAGTTTCTGTGTGTGCAGAGGATTAAATATCTGAAAACTTTTGTGAATACACATACTTTTAGGATGAAATCTATGCTCATTTGTACACTAGGCCCCTGGTGTCTATAACCAATGAGCACACTATAGAACCTCATTAGTGAGTGAGAGGGATTGTTTAAAAGAGAGAAAAAGAGAAAAGGAGATTGTGTGTATATAAGCACAAATGAGCGTGCATGTGTGAGTTACAATGTGTTTAAGACTGTCTGATTTGGGCCTTGGTTGGTTGGGCCCAGCTGGCAGCACATGTGACAACCTGGTGTTGTCATAACGACACAGGCCCTCCAGAGCCTCCCTCATTTCCCAGGCTGCATGCAAACAATTATGGTTGATGACAAACTCATATAAACGCTTTTCATTTTCCTTTTTCCCCCCCTGTAACCCATGGAAAGTCTGTCTTTATTTCTTTTTCTTTCATTTCAGTTAACAGAAAGCACTGCTATTTTCCAGTGCTTTTCAGGTGGGGGGAATTACAACGCATTTTAAGAGACCAAAGGACCAATGTTCACAGTTGCCACCTGGCACACTTTATCACCATGGTAATCTCAATATAGTAGAATACACAGAACATGAACAACTATTTACATTACAAACACTGCAAAAGGACTGCTCATGGAAATATACTGTATAAGGAAAGTTAAAACAGACGGGAAAGAACAGTACAAAAGATGTTTTCTCAAGCTTTCATTGGTGCTGCTGAGTGCTTTACTCCCATTTCCTTTTAGGAAGTAACAAGACCTTCTACATTCAGATATTCTCAATAAACAGCACAGGTTAATGCTTTTTAGGCTATTTATGTCAGCCAGAAAGGCATTTTTCAGCATGGCCTAAATTTGCTAATTTCTCCCTTAAGTATATTACAGTATATAACAAAAAACTGTCAAATTGATTGTGTTGGGATGAACTCACGATTTACTCTGGTTCCTTAAGGGTTTTCGTTCACATGTGTAATCAAAACTACAATAGAAACTGTAATGTTTTAGTGTGACCTGGCACATTTGAGAAGGGTGTGTTTGACGTCTGAGGTAGAGGAGGATACTTTATCTCAGTGCTAGTCATTACAACTTGGCTTTAAATATAATGAACACCAGAACATGTAAAATCCCCATAAGGTCATAATTTGTGTGGGTGGTTAATAGTGTACACATACTGTCTGTAAATGTACATCTGCAGACATGTATGTCCAAAACAAGACCTAGCTGCTCCTTTCTTCTTCTGCTCTGATCTTTCTTGTGTTTTCCCTGCCCTACTTTTAATAATAATGCTACAGAAACACCCTGTATTTTACAGTACCATTTAAAAGTTTAGGGTCAATATGTTTTTTTGAATGAAATTTATACTTTTATTAAGCAAGGGTGCATTACATTGATCAAAAGTGACAGTAAAGACATTTATAATGTTCCAAAAGATTATCTCAAATAAATAGTGTTTTCTCTTGAAGTGTTTGGCATACAACAATGTTGATTTGGTCTTGGCAGAATAGATCTGCTGTGCTGCTGCTGCTGTTATCGCTGCTGCTGCAGATCAAGTACGGGACTTGCTACTGCCAATACATACACGACACGCTGCTGGGAGCAAGTAGGACATGCTGCTGCTGTACAATATAATATATATGAATTATCTGTACCAGATCTATACAGGTGGAGCTGGGGAAGGTGGAGGGTTTCTGAAAGCATGCTGCACTACTAAGGCAGATGCTAACCAAGTTTTTTTAAAGTTGACTATTTTTTTAATTGGCTACGGATACAGCAGGAACCAATCAGCTGCGCCCTATAAGGAAAGATGTGATTGCAAGCACGTTGAGTTAAGGACCTATTAGCCTGTGCCATCTTGATTTTCAGGAAAGAACTTTGTATTTGTTTTAACTTTCTATTCATCAAAGAATACTAAAAAACGTATCATGGTGTCACACGGTGACGTAAAAATATTAAGCAGCACAACTTTTTCAACTTTGATAATAAGATATGTTTCTTGAGCGACAAATCATATTAGAATGACTTCTGAAGGATCAGGTGACACTGAAGACTGCAGTAATGATTCTGAAAATGTAGCTTTGCCATAACAGAAATAAATTATATATAATAATAATTTAATAAATTAAAAAGAAAACAAATAATTTAAATTGTAATAATATTTCACGATTACCTTTTTTTCTTTTAAAAAATAAGAATTTTTCAAATAAATGCAGCCTTGGTGAACATAAGATATTTGTTTCAAAAACATTTTAAAAATCTTACTGACCTCAAACTTTTGAACAGTACTGTACATTGTAGAAAAGTGGGGGAAATTCAATGAAATAGGGAAAACCAAAAGGGCAAAGAGCGTTTTTTCTTTTATGGTTGTCATTTCCAGTCTAAAAGTTTCCCAAATACAGAAGTGCTATTTATCAGTTCCTTCCGTCCCATCAAGCCATAAACTGCTCAACTAAACAAAGAAGACGGCTGTGTTACTGCCTGTTATGGTTTCGGTTCATCGGGGCATCTAAGCCCGGAGGGAGGACAGAATTCCAGGCAAAAACTGCAGTATGAAGAGCCTTGCTGAAGCAGCGTTCCGTACCAAAGCCGCCCAAGTATTTTTAGGCATAGTTCCCACCTCTGGTCTGAGCTGGAAATCTGTATGAAGCATATCTGCACCTAGAAAAAACAAAAGTGCACTTCCACCCATTCATGCAACATCTAGTCCATCAATAAGTCTGTGCTTATGTATAAAGATACATACTTGACCTACATTTCAAAAAAGAGCTCCAAACTTCACACTCCCTTTCCAGACCATTTCACCTCACAACATAGTGTATAGTGTTATTATGCGGTCTGTGATCAATTTGAGTAGTAACAGACGTCTGGGCCAGTCTGAGTCTATTGTATTGGGACTGCAGTGCAGGTTAGCCAGGGAAATGCACTCAATCAATAATTCAATATTTGAACCTTCATATTTCTTCTTTTGGCCGCCTTTATATGCAGTGTATTCATGCACACACTTGATTAGTATTCATGCACAACAACTCAATCTCACTTACACACACATTCACACGCAGGAGGTTTGTGTCTCTACAAATGGTTTCCCATGTGTTTTGGAGAATCTTTTCATTCTCGACTGGTTCTTCAAAGAGACTTTCCAGCAGTCCCATGCAAAAAGCAGCTGAATAACTGAAAGCTCATTTTCCCGAATGAAATGACTATATAAACTGTCACTTGCTATAACCTATAAAAGATGTTCGGAAGGGTAAAAATCACCATCTGTATTGGTATTTCCATGGCAACGGACAAAATGCATTGTAGTGCATGAATCATAATTCATTTTCCTCCTTTTGTCCATGACACAATGAGGGATTAGGTCATTGCATTCCAGACTGCGGTTAACCCTCCTCAAAAGGGAGGTGGTTGGGGGGGTACAGTAGAACCCTTCGCTTTAGCACAACTGAATCTTAGGATGTCCATCGCTTGCATTGTGGGCCTAGAAAGAGAAAACTTCAATTCAAAAGTACCTGATTCTCCTGCTATGATGGACTATTGTCATTAACTTTGGGAGATTCACTGTGAGAACAAGCGATAAAGGGAAAACAGGAAGCTAAAAATGGCCTAAAATGAAGGGGAGGTTCTTTAATAACAGACTCCCCTTTGGGTTACAAAGTGCAGACAGATAATGAGTTTGTCTGTGTCTGTGTTCATTAGTGTGACATTGTTGGGGTGCAGATTTGGAGGCTGGGGGATATGCTGCTGGGGAGGAGCAGAAGCCAACATCAACACAGATGGAAGTCATCATTGTCCCAGCGGAGTCTGTTATGGTTTCCCCATATTCTCTTACACATACTCTCTCTGCACAGCTACGAATGGCAGGATGTACTGTAAGTCAATGACTGAAGAAAGTCTACCATGGACTTACCTAGTCCAAGACAGAATCTAATGTTTATTGATATATGGCAGTGTCGTCTTTGAACTCACTGTGCATGATGGGGTGGGAGGGTTGCATCATCTTTGTATTTTCAGCTTCTTAGCATAAAGTTTTTTTAAGATAGTGTGTTAAAAAACACACCTCAAGACCTCAGCGTTCTGTTTCATTTAAATGCATTCTGTCTAGCTAATTTTAAAAGGATGAATGTGCCCTGGACAGAAACAGCACTCAACACTCGTACTAAAGGAAGTCTTGAGATGTAAAATACAAAGAGATTTGATTGAGCCACCAAAAAGAATTAGACCAACCAAATTGCCACCTAGACAAAAACTTATCTAACTATAAGGGTACTGCACTGCTGATGGGCCTGTTTACAACTGGTAACTTCATGTGTTTTCTCTGATCCGATAGCTATCCCTATGAAAAGATCAGGTGTAAATGCCCTCCAAAATGCTTTTTTCGATCACTCAAACCACTTCAGGAGGTGATCTGAGGCGCATTCCAGCTGAAACTGGACTAGTCTAAATGCAACTGGTTGTTGAAACCACATACTGTATGTAAATTTTACTCCTCCTTAAAATTGTAAAAACAATAAACATGTGAGAGTGTGTTATAGGCTATTTGACATCTAATACCCAGACATGACAGCGATATTGTAACTGAGTCTCTTTAGCAAGACGATGCGCAAACTAACGCAAATAAAACAGTAAGTTGGAGATGCCCAACACAATCATCTTCATTAAAACAAGTAGTGTGACTAAATGATCTTACCAGTGATGATGCCGCTCTTTCTCCTATTGCGGTCTTTGATCTTAAAAATTAGTTGAGGATAAATAAAATGCAGCGCATATCTGTTGCTATCGTTGACAAACTAAAGTTAAATTGAATAAATGTTCATTTTTGCGGAGACACGTTTATGTGGCCAAGTGTAAATGGAAACATTTTAACAAATCAGATCATGCTATCCGATCATTAAAAAAACATGAAGTGACCAGGTGTAAACAAGCCCGATGTAGAACATATACTACATATTAGTCTATTTATCAAAATTTTAAACAACGGAAATTAGATATACAAAATGGCAATTTAATTTTCAAATAAATGTACTTAATTTTAATTAAATTAATCCACCTGAAAGTACTCTACGTATGAATGATGTATGCCACAGTGTTGATAATTACTGATGAAACTAGCCATAAAATTAAAATAAAACTTGAACTGGAATTTTTTTTTCCTGGATTTTGCTAACTACAGCGTTTGGCACTGTGGGCCCTAAAAGAGAAATTATCTTTCCAAAAGTGTCGGATTCTATGATGGAATCTTGACATGAACTGTCAGCATTTTGGGCAAAGAAGCGTTTACATTTAAAATGTGGCATTTTTGTATGTTTGCATATAGTCGGTTTTGGAAAAACGTTGTAAAAAGTAGGCTAAAGTTATGCAATTTTCACTCACAACACAAGTATTGCTGTCACTCCAAAAATGGCTATTGAAACTGTGCATGCATGTGCAGTAAACATAACTCTCACTTCTCTCTAAGTAATAGTAACTATTGGTTGAAAGAACTAAACTGGTATTTAGCAAGCACTATTCATGAACAGAAAGTCAGAAATTCCTCCCCTGGGTTCATTATAGTACATGTACAGGGAAGTTTTGCAGTGAATTTGCTGCCAAACATTTAGAAACTCAAAGCCACAGAGTTCAATTCAACACAAACACACACACACGCACAGAAAGTCTCCAGACAAGATTCTCCCCCTTGCGTACTGTGGCGTCTGCTGTCCTGTCCACGGCCCTATCTCACCACCCACATGCCCAGCTTCAGTCCCTTTCCTTCAATTCCTCCGTTTTTTCCCGATGTGGTTTTGACCACTTGTAAGGGCCATAGAAGGGCTTTAGTCGAACACACATACACACACACTGAATGTGCAGAATTAGGTCTGGCAGGAATATGACAAGGAGTCAGTTTATAAACCTGGCTCACTGACGCAATACTAAATCATCACATAGCTGGAGAGAGAGAGAGAGAAATGGAATGAAGAGGATGGAGCAGAGGGTGTGGTTGATGGAGAGCAGGAATAAGAAAAACTAAACAGCGCAATGGAAAAGAAAAAAATAATGGCCGCCTTTCGTGTTCTGCCTTTCCTCGGGCAGGTTTTGCACAGGCAGAGGTCCGAGCTTGGACTGCAGTAAATGGATATTTCTCTTCCCTCATCGTAATCTACAGTCCCACAATCCCCCGCCCCCTCACACCTTCCGGGAACGGGAACAGTCGGCCCCTCACACACACACACACACCGGGGTTATGCACGGATGGCTGAGGTAGGAAAGGATGTTTCTGATTATACTGTAAAGTGCTGAGTGTGTAAAGGGTGAACTGAAAAACAAGGTGCTGGGATGTGTGCGTTTGAGAATGACCAACTGCGACCCATGAACACCTGCTATTTATCGCAAGCATCTGCTGCTGCCCTCCAACAAAGATGATTGTTATTCTTACAAGCAAATACATGCGCGCGGGCGTAATCTGTTTCATGTGTGACGGATGAGACCACATCAGGGTCGTGTGTCGGTAACTATGAGGTCATGTGACAGAAAGCAGAGTGATGTGAACACTTCCTGCTGCTGTTTTACAGAGCTCATAAAAAACACTGAGCACTTCACAAAAAGAGACCATCAAACCACCAGCCAGTGGCAGTCAGGGTTCAGACGACATCACTTCCAAATATAGGACAATGCTATTTTTGTTTCTGGAATGCTAAAACAAACTTAGAAAAACCCTAAACTCACTGTAAAGAAACCAAAGTTTTCCCTGTTGACTTTTTTTGTTTAATAGAGCTGGGTGGTATATGGTAATGAACCTTCAGTAATGTTTCATTTATTAACATACAACATGAACTAACATTGAACAATACTTATACAGCATTTATTAGTTTATCTTAGTTAATGTTAATGAAGTAATATTTATTAATGCATTTGTTAACGCATTGAGCAACTAACAAGAACAAAACAATGAACAATAATAATATTTTTACTAGCATTAACAAAGATTAATAAATGCTTTGAAAAATATAGTGTTGTCCGTTCGAGTTAGCTAATGCATTAACTACTGTTAACTAATCTTATTGTAAAAAGTTACAGAATAAGGACTATGACAACTTTGGTGGCAAAAATAAATGAAGCACATTGTGAATAATACCAGTTTTAATGTCCATCATTTGGTCATTAGGTTTCCTAGACTCTCATTAGATTACTTTCCAAATCCAGCCGTGAGTAAGATTTTTTCTAAACAAATATAATACCTTTATTCCGCAAGGATGCATAAAATAGATCAAAAGTGACAGTAAAGAATATAATTGTGTCTGTATTGTAATAATATGCACATCTTACCATCCAGGGGTGAGGAATCTCTGGTAGGGGCATCTGAGGAGGGGCCGGGAGAGAGGTGTGTATCTCTGTCTTACATGAAGGCTCTGAGAGAAAAACAAACACATTCATAGAGAAAAATAAATTGATGCAGATAGTTAAGTAGATAAGTAGACATAAGATTGATAAGTAGACATAAGTCATGATGGTGAAGCTACATGGTGCAGTGTGAAGAGTTCATCTGAAGTCAAAGGTGAAAGTGGGTTTGTGCTTACCTCTAGTGGCTAGAACTCTGTGTAGGATGTTTAATATTTGCTGTTTCTTCTCTCTCACTCCGGCAGTTAAATACTCTCTGTCTAACAACTCCAGAAAGACCCGCAACTCTGCCAACAACTCCTCCATCGCTGAAAAAAAAACACACACATACAATCAGATATTCAATAAGCAAAATAAGAGCACAAGTTTGAGGCATAACAGCTTCTGCTTTGTTGATTTTCTCCTATTGACACTGTAAAGATGGGCCGTCAGCATTGCTCTGCCCTGAGATGCTGGCTGGCATCTCGTAAAAGCAGTATCTGGTATCTGTTGGCTCGGCACCTGAGGAATATCAAAGGCTATCAAATGTGAATTGCAGCCCTGGAAAATCAGAGGTCTATAAAACAGCATTACAATGGGCTCGGGCCCATACAAACACATAGCTGAAGGTTTACATAAGACTGAAAGGAGGGGGGGCTGCTGTAGGGACAGTTTCTTGACGTAAAACAGAGAATACAGCTCACTGATTAGTGTGTGCTATGGAAATTAATTGTGCATAGTGAATTGAGCGTGTCACTGTATGACTGCTGGTCTAGATTCCAGCCATCAAGACTGCCGCTGCACTAACATCTGGATATTTTTCAAGTTGGCTATAGTTCATTTGATTGCAGATATTACCCTTTAAAGTCCCTCCTTCGAGTACGCACACATCTAATTTGCAGTTTTTTTCTTTCTATTAAATATTTGAAATGTTCTTGTCTTTAAAGGGGTACACAAGACAATTGTTGAAGTTGGACAATATGGACCAAATACTGTATCTCTGTTTACAGTATATCTGTATTTTCTACAAAATGGGTTAAATGTTTAGTTTTACAATACACTGTTATACACTGTACACTGTTAGTGTTCTAATAAAAGCGCAATTGCTTGTGCTAAATGTAGAATGGTAAACCTACATTTAACATCCAACAAGAAATCATTTAGCAAAATGTATATTTCAGAAACAATTATTGTGCTCTTATTTTGCACTCCATCTGTTTGACGTATACATGCACATGTCGGCACTCCATCAGTGAAGTCGGTGAAGTTTAACAGAGACTCGCTTACTGTCAGAATGAGCCTTTATGCAAAATGGAAATACTCCTGTGACTTTCTAACATTTACAGATAAGCATACAACCATAATATATAAGTTATGCCAAAGGAAAGCGTGCCTCAAATGCATTAAACAGTAGGCTACATGCATCTGACAGGAGGGTAGCCGATTTAAGCTATAAGTTTAGGAAGCACGCAACCTCATAAGGACCCTGTGTCCTCCACAACATCAGTGTTTATCGATATAAACGTCTCATATCTCATTTAAAAATATATCAATATATCTTACCCAAGTCGATTTATACTCCAGCCCTACCAATTATTAGAAAAAAGTAGAAAGTTTATGAATACTTTTTCATGCGTCATAGTTAAACTGATTTAGGAAGACATTATGGTGTCCTTACATAAGGACATCTAATTTAATCATTGGAGTTCTTGTTGTTTTACTGGATAATTCAAATCACATGTTCTTGTGTTCGACTGAATAGACATTTCCTCACAGTATGTGTTTGAACTGCTCCTCTGTTACTGTTGACTATAATCTACCATCGTACTTCAACAGGACAACACTAAAATATTTATTCACAAGCTTGCAAAAAACAAAATGCTTTTTGGGATGATTTTTTTCTCCTAAAATGTCTATTCTGAACAACTAGCTTGATGCAAAGGTGATATGATCTATAAATGCATGTGCATAATATATAAAAGACACGGGCCTTCTAATGCACACATCACAAAGCACACATCTCTGTTTTAGCTGTAACTTTATATTTGTATTTAAAAAAAAATATTTAAATAATAAATAGATAGTTATTAATCAGAATTATGATTATTAAAAACAGAATATTCTTTTAATAATTATGTAATTGTATATATTCCTATTTATTTATTACTACTACATACAAATATATTATTATTATTATTATACATAAAATAAATATATAATTTTCCTGCAAATAATATGGTATTCAAATCATCCCACAAGAAAAAAAACACAAAAGGATAACTAGAAACATTTGTTACATTTTTGTATAAAGGAACATTTTCAACAGATTTGATGGGTCTTAGATCTCATATTGCTGTGTATGAAGAAAAATATAATAAGCTTATACCATTTCCAGTTGTTCCTGTAACATTCCCAGTCCAACAGCTTGCATGTCAGAGTGAATAAAGCTAATGAAGCACTTTCAGTAATGGTGGCCAAATAACATGAAAGGAGATACACTTTAAAAACCAACCGAGCGAACCAAATCGCTGCATTAAAGAGCACCAAGTGCCACACAGAAATAAGGACCACCTTCAAACTGCTTGGGGGCAAAGAAAGTCAAGAGAAAGAGAATGAGAGAGAAAAAGGACAAGGGGAAAACTTTAAACAAAAACAACCACCCACATTCACAATTCTCTGACTCTGATTCTTCTTCATTCACACACTCTCGACTGACTAACCCTAGCGTAAACAAAACTAAATGATGAAAGATCCAAGAAATGAGTCCAAAAAACCCATCTTTAAAAAAAAAAAAAAGACACATCGCAAGCTTAAATCCTGAGGAATGACAACATATGTTAACACATCCAGACCAATTTTTTTTTTAAACAATTCTAGTCTTGTTTTACAAATACCTGCCAAATTGACCAGAAAGAGGCAGATGCCATGCCAGAGAAGGTTTCACCAAGCAAAGCTGATTTTAATTCGGTGTTGACAGAGAGAAATAATGGATGGTATTCAGCTTGGTGGTTATCTAGAACCAGTTTGACAAGTTGACCTAGTGAACTCTCAGAAAAACATCATTCACAGCCTCTGCTGAACAAAAATCACATTATTCTATCATTCCAACCCAAATTCAATAATATAGAGGGATGAGGTCTGCAAAAGCAATTGTGATGCTGCCAGCATGCAAGAACCAGTATTATTTTGTGAACGTGTGTGCATTTATGTAGGTGTGTATGTATATGTGGTTACGGTCTACCACCCAGGCCGCTGAGAAGCAACAACATCCTTGAAATTCTCCAAAAGAAATGTGTGTGTGTGTACACGTACAGATTACAGAGAACTTTTCTCTCCGCGCTGTCATCCTATCCGACCCTTCCGTCACATTTTAGAGCAGTTCTCTTTAATGAACCGTTCAAATCCTTATGCACATGATCTATGACCTACCGTATATAATCAGGCATGAACCCATGCCAAGTTTCTGTGGAGTACCCACCATCCCACATCCTTCACTCACTCTTCTCTTCTTTTATCTCTCTCACTCCCACTTCTCCATTTCAATTTCCATACTGAGCCAAGACGCTTTTTTCCCCCCTCACTTCAGATGGGGAAAGACATGGCGGCTAACAATAAACCTTTGAAAAAAAGAGATAGCAAACAACATTTTGCTTTGGTTAAGAAACCTGCCAAGAACATAAACGTGAACTTTTTGCTCTTCTGTCCTCCCTGACTCCTCATCCAGTGTAGTGCTTCTCTTTGATGTCTGCTGACAGGATCCAGACGGAGAGCCTGAGCCGGTGATGGCTGAGATACAACACAAGCTCCTTCATACTCCAATCCGGTCTTACACACCGATAGCCTTGGAGGCTGAACAGACAGACAGATGTATGTATGTGGATAGATGTATGGATGTATGGATGGATGGATGTATGGATGGATGTATGGATGGATGGATGGATGGATGGATGGATGGATGGATGGATGGATGGATGGATGGATGGATGGATGGATGGATGGAAGGTAAAGATAAAAAGGAAAGCATGCCAATCTTGCTTAACACGAGTCACGTCAAAGATCTTTAAAAACAAATCAGTTCACTCTGCTGTAACAGTGTTTTGTGTAAATAATAGCAAATTAAGATTTTATCTGCCTGAAATTTCTAAAACTTACATAGTTACATAATCTATTATAAATCATCAATAAAATTGGACAAAAGTCGTGTAATACATTTTCTTCTTTAGCTCAAATTGTGCTAAAATGTTTTCCTTAAGCTTTGAATATGCACAGTACACATCTTTATTATTTACAAAAAAGTTTTTAAAATATTTTTTTAACAGGTAAAGTGTCTTTTAGAAATATATATTTTTATAGTTTTAAAAATGATTTTTAATTCAGAAAACTACAATTTGAATATTTTCCAAAGCAATGATACTGTAAAAAGCTTAATGCAACAGCAAAATTGTATTATTTTCACAGTTTAATGGATTTTTTAATTAATAGATCTCTACGCAAAATTATATCATTGACCTCTGGGGTTTAAAGTTTTAACTGAAAGGCAGGACAGCCACCATAATTCGATTGATTTTTCTATGAGCAATCCGTCTCTGTCCATATCCCTGTTCCACTCGAACCCAAAATATCAATATTATCAATCATCGAATATATACGGTTACGGTATAGAATCTCTCGTATATCTGGGTGCCCAGAACTAAATGTTTGGCAGCTGTGAAGAAGGCAGCTACTAATCTGTGGTTTGTGAAATTAGGCTGCTTTACGGTTTGGCCTCATCATGGTTACCGCTCACTGCCACAGGCCAGGGCACAACAGAGTACCACTCAGACTACACAAGCCTGGAAAATAGTAGAAAACTACAGGAGAGAAGAAAATATTCAACAGATGCTCCACTGTCCCACTAATGATGGCCTTCAATACCAGCATCTGTGTAGTCACATATATATCAAACGCAACGGGATCATCAATAAGAGAATATCTCAGCTGTGTGATTACATTCATCTCTGCGTTTGATTATATGCGTGTACTATCCATGTGTGTTCACATGAACATATGAGGAAAATACTGAGGTTTCAATTATGAAAGGATGGTTTCAAATATACGTCCATAAATGTGTACTTGTGTTTATGAGTTTGTGTGTGTGTGTATATAATTACAGAGCGCTAAACCACAGTGGGCAGAGGGGTGGGAGAGAGGAGCCACTGGTTACAGAAACCTTTAAGGATGATCCTTCTAGAGTGGGGGAAACTCCATGGTGCCTGGGAAACTGAGCAGAGAAGTGATTGTATCCACTTTTTATGTGTGCATTTATGACTGCTCACCAGCATTTGCCTTCCAACAATTACTTGGAATGAATTGAAGCATATTTATGAGTTTACCGTGTCTGTACAGGATGATCAGTTTACAGCATTGATAATAATTGAAAAAAAAATAATAACCAGATAAGCATATTATGCTGAAAATGCAGCTTTGCCATCACAAAAAAACAAACAAACATAGAAAACAGCTATTTTAAATTGTAAAATATTCATGCATTTTTATCATTTTTTTTTTACAAATATTAATTAAAAAAGGTGCCATTAATGTAAAATACAACATCAAATATTCTATGTAAATCTATGAATGTTGACAATTTAGTTTATGCCCCAAATATGCTTCCCACCCCCATCATGATCTGCATATTGAACAATAACTGAATATTAAATGAGGCTGAACCAAGGGTCACAAAAATATACTTAACTTAATAGCAATGTCATGGCGAACACACGGACCTCTCTCGCACTTAAATTTCAGACTTAAATATATGATTAAAAACTGCAGTAGCCAAGCAGTTGACAGAATGGGTGGAAAAGACAGAGCAAGGCAAAGTTAAAGAATTCTCTTTTGGGTCTTTTTTTTTGGGTCAGACATCTCTGCTTGGTGGGAAGGAAGGGCTTTGGGGGTTTCTTGGCACGTGTACGCCTTTAAAAACTCATCAGTGTGGAAACTGTCAGAGAGGAGACGAGACCCCCTAAAATAAAGCCAAGTAGGCTAACAGACCAATACCCACATCACACGCTGTAATCGAGTGCCAAATCATACCATGTCAGACTGGTCTAACAACACAGTGCCATATGTTCCTAAATGCCAATAAACACATTAACCACCAGCGCAGCCCAGTATGAGCTTTAAAACAAGATGAAAAGTTCAAATCCACAAGGAACATTGTCACATCTGGAACTATGCTGACATGTTTTAGTGCAAAAACTCATGTAAGGGATAATCATGGTCTTTCTTTAACACTAAATAAACCCCAAACTGGGTGACCAGGACCACCCAAAAAAGTAGAGGGGTCTTGTAACGACCTGAAGGAGTTTATTTTGCAATAATGATACAGACAGTGGTCCCATATCTTGGACAACAGTCATTCTGAAATGTAATGTTTGACTACTACAACTGACCAATTAGAATCAAGTATTTAAGAGAGCAAAGCAACAATGCTATGGCAAAAAAAAACACTTGGCCCTTTACAACAAAACTCCAAAGCCAATGCTACGCCCTGCCCTCAGATACCGTTAAACCACTGTGGACAAAAGGGCTCTGTCATATCCAACCAAGTGCAGAGTTGTGATGCACATACAGGATACCTGACACCTCACAGCTGCCAGCCAACCAGCCAATCACAGATTCCCTACCTATCCAGCTCATATTGTGTTTTCGAAAGTGCAGACTTCTGTGACAGAAGATAACAGGGCACCTGTATCACCCTAGAGTTATTATGGGTGACTGGAATCACTCTTCTGATTTAATTATTAAATGTATAGCTAGTATTCTAATACTATTAAAATAAAATGTAAAAGAGAATTTAGACCTATTTTATTTTAATTAAATGTAAATCTGAACATTACTGAATAAAAAATTAATAAACACACACAGCAAACAAATAGCACGAATTCCTTGCAACATCATGTCCTTGAATTTACCGCCTCTTCACACATCAAATTGTAATGGCTTTTCTAACTGACCTGAGAAGAGCTGTGAGGGATTAAAATGAGAAGGACTGGGGTGAACTCAGCTCTTCCCAAACAAAGACGGTAATATCGCCTTTGAAATGTCCATTATGTTAAATATTTTTATTTCTTCACTTAGGCTACTGATTCTTTTAAATTCATTTAACACGAAGCGCGAGGGTGTAATGAGAAATGCGTTTTATCATAGGCTACACGTTGTGATACTGCATGCATCTCACTAAAGATACATTGTTCTTTCATAGCCACTATTACACGTGGACATGACACATTATTAATCAACGATCTCAAAGCATGCAATGCATCCACTCATGGGGATAGTCTGGACTCTGGACACTCACCCCTCGAGGCGAACAGTATGGGGTCGCTCCGCATCTTAAAGTCAAACGCATCTAACTCCGGGTAGGTAGGGGTTGCAGGCGTGTGTCCGACAGCTGCTGTATTTCATTAAAATCCGCGCAACAGAGCCGTCTCTGTTTCCCCCTTTCTCTCTATGCAAACCAGCAGAGCTCCGCTAGCTTTCCGCCCGGCAATGTCTCGTTTCCTCTGAAAACTTCCCCTGACTTTCTCCTCGATCCTGACACAGACAGAGCAGCTCTGTTCGCTTTCTGTTTATCGAGATCCCGACAGCACACCGCTGCGCCTTCGAAGGGAAGCTTCTTGGAGACTTAAAAGAAAATCTTTCACTTTCTCTCTATGTCGTGCTCGGCGAAAACTGGGACCTCCTTCCTTTCTATTTAGTTCCCTCTTTTCTCCGCCCTGTAGCCCAACTTCTCCAATTCCACAGCTGGATACAGCGCATGTGTGTGTGGAGAGGCATTAACGAGCACGTAATGTTTAGTGAAACTTATGCAATGTTACGTTTAATATTACCATATTTAAGATTAGAACACTATCTCAGAATGATCAAGAATATCTGTATCTGTGTGTCTTCAAAGAAAACTTAATACACAAGCTCAAGAAAAGGATAAACTCTTTAGATTCTGGTTCATACTGATCTATTTTCGAATAAAATGTTTTCATCAATCTTGCTTAACTAACAATATTTGAATTAAATAAATGAATCGTAATTGTAACTGTTTGCCATTGTGTGCATTTAGATCAGAGGAGGCCAGGTGAAAAAAAGGTTAGCTGCTTTATTCTAGCACAAGTGAACATTCTTCTCTGCCAAGTTTATACATGAATATCTATAAATCAATCATCTATTTATGTATTAATAATTACAAGTCATTCATCTGAAAGGGTCTATAAAAAGTGAGAAACTCTATAATCACAGCGTCAGCGTGGTTGAAAACAGCAGGGTCATTGGCCTACAGATGTTTTAGCGCAGTCTTTCGTAGCTAAAAAAAAGTGAGGTTTTTCCAATAACCTTAGTCCTTGTTTAGGGTTAGGGTTAGGAATACGGGGGGATGGGTTTGGGCCAAATACCGAGCTCGGAGCTCTCTCTCCTCAGACGGCATGCCAAATACGCATACCATTATTCTATCTGACTTATTTGAAAGTGTGAACTCGTGAACTACAAGTCAATGTAAAAGCATGTCTGGATTGAAAAACGGTGCACGCCAAGTGAACTGGTGTGTGTGTCAGTAGGATATTGTATCTGGACAGTGATCCATGTATTTGACCTTGGCACAAAAACAACAACTATATGCTCTGACATCATACTGGGGAGAGAATCAAATTGATATGCTGACATTAAGTCCACCCAAAGCCTGCAGCACAGCGGAGAGCAACAGTGCCGTTGACTCAGAGGTTTCAACACAAAGCCTGCATTCCCCACAGTATCAGATTCAACACTGTATCAGATTCAAACAAGTGCCAGTTTTACAATAACATACTTATCTGTGTTCCGTTTGTTTAGTTGCTTTCCTTTTTATCAGTTGGGGTATACCTTGTGTGTTTAACTTCAATTGCAGATGTTTTGATAAAACAAGAACACTCATGCATTGTCAACTGCTTCTTGTGGTATCACATGAAAGTCATGACAAAGCCATTATTATACTCGCATTAAAAAAGGTGCAATCTATTATGTGGCGAAGAGAATAGGAAGAGAGAGTTAGGTTACACTGAACTAAATCTTTGAGGTCATTATAACTGCACAATTCAATACAGTGATATCTTAAAAGGTTAAAAAGTCTAGAGAGATACACCAGAAGAGCTGAAACCCATACAAAAAATAGGGCTACATCCGGAAATTGTGAAACATTTCAGTTCTGTCTAGAATCTCAACTATTGAGTCATTTAACTAATTTCTAATGAAAGCTACATGAAATACACAAATTGTACTTATACAGAAACAAAGAAAAACATTTTTATCTGACCATGTTATGATGTTAACCACAATATGAGTAAACTTTATCTCTTCACAGTTCCAGACACACTTAAAAAGTATGTGACACCCTTCTAACATGACTTGGTCCTCACATCACGTGCTCAGGATGTTGAAAGCTGGGTGGAGGCCCGTACTGGCAAACTGGTAACTGTGAGGGGTGTAAGCTTTAAACAAACAAATCTCTAATGACGCATTAAAGAGCCTGGTAGCCAGTGGAATGACTGTTTCCTCTGGGTTCCACTGCAGGGCATTCATTACAGCAAACTTAAAGGGTATTTTTTTCAGGGGCAACACGAGCTGAATTCAAGGTCTTTTAAAGTGAATCCCATAGAATGTGTCTCTGTGTCACTCATCAGTGCTTATGTGTTTTCACATCTTCAAGGAATGCAGCAACAATTTGTGCCAAACACCTAATTACTAAGATGGCTGGCTTCGCTGGCAAAAAAACACAAACCAAAATCATATGCACACCACCTGCAAGACAATATGATCTTAGATTCCACAGACAAATTCATTTAAATGCTCTGTTGTTTCTGCACTCTATTAAAAACTAACATTTCTAATCAGATTCCTGAATGAACCCTTTGACATTTATTTTTCAGCCCTGAAATGCTTGCAGGACTTGCTGAACCTTTATAATTGCTGGACAATGTTTTCAGAGTTATCTGGAGTGTTGCAGAGTGTTTTTGATTCATTTAAAACAATTGAAAATAATCTCTGCAATCTGCACTGCTACTCTCAGTATCCAAACAGCAGAAAAGTGACTGAGATTTTAAAAGACATTTGGCTATAGTCTTCACACACACACACACACACACACACGCGCGCGCGTGCGCGCGCACACACACACACGCACACACACACACACACACACACACACACACACACACACACACACACACACACACACACAATCAAGCCAAAGCCTTAAGGAATTAACAAAGAGTAGACTGACAGATTTGCTGTGCCTCCTGCGGTCCTAAATCCTGTCTAACCCTTTATAGCCAACAATGCATGCTTTTCTTAATTAGAATATTATTAATCTAACTCTAGTCAGTCTTGAGATAAGCCTAGATAGGATTAATTAATTTATGCGTTTGCTATAGACTAGTGGATTTCCACAATATCAGTAAAATAAAATGTATATATTTGGCCTGAGAGAAAACACATACATTGAGATCTGTGGTCTCACAGAAAGTTAATTTGTGCCATTCTGCAGAGGCTATAGTTATTTCTACAGATGTTGCTGTTGTAAATACCTCAGATGTGTTCAAACTCAAGGAAATGTGCCGCATGAACTGCAATGCTTCAAACAGCAGTCGGCATACACAATGGCACAAGAGCAACAAACTCAATGGCAAAAACCTTGGCATCATTTTCATTGGTTGCTCTCCAGTTCCCAGTTCCCCCCTGATGTTATCTTGTGGAAAATTAAACGCACACATATCGACTTACACAGGCGGTAAATTTGAATAATGAAAACTTTCTGAGCTGGTAAACTGCAACCAAAACTCTGTATACATGTCTGGAGAAATCGTCATCATCATCGTCTTCATCACAAGCAATCAGTCTTCATAGACTCTCCATATGGCTATGAGGTAAAGGCCGCTCTGCTCAGCTGCAGTTGCGTAATTTGACACCATAGTCATTTTATAGTGCAGAAAGCCTAAAAAGCTGTAGCGCATATGGACGGGCAGTATGGAACACTGGCTGTGGTCCAGCGGAGGAAAGATGGAGGGAAGACAGAGCAACGGTTTGAAGTTAGAGTATTTAAAAACTAGGACAGAATCGTAGTGAACATGACTGCCTTTTGACACACTGCTCACTTGTAATATCCTGGCTCAGTTTCAGACATACATTGTGGTGTGTTTGGGTTGGGCAGGATCAGCTGGATAGTGCACTTCAAACCAGTTCAATAAGGGGTCTCAGAAGAGATACACAATCCTATATCCTTGAAACACCCTAAAAAAAGACTTAGACAAAAAAACAGCTCAACATTCCTTACATGATATTCCAGAATAGTGCAGATGAGGCTACACTACAGTATGTTCTCGCTTTAGGCCTATACTTTCTTTACATTGAAAATGTATGCTCAGCCAAGAAAAGGAAGTGCATTTACATGCACACTTAAAGTTTGATTTTCATCAGACTAGAGAAATAATTCATCTTTTTAAAATGTCATGTAAATAGTTTAGTCTGACTAAAACTGTCCCCGTTTTTTTTCTCTCCGAGTGCCTCAGAGCATTCTATTTATTATTTAGCACTGAAAGGTTAATTCAGTTTAAATGTATTTGCATGCTGGTCTTAACAGAAATTGTCAAAGTACAATGAGTAAAGTGTTGACAAGGACAAGGTGACCAACAACACAGAAGTCCAATTTGGGTTCATTTGAGTCCATTTGTTAGAGTTAATGGAGTGGACAATGTTGAAGACCCATCTGCAAGTTATCAGCAGGACTGAGCAGCTGCATGAAGCTCATCCTGTGCTTTCTTCTATCAATCTATACAGTATCCACTGCTTTGCAATAATAGCTAACTCCTCTGTTTCCCCAGACCGGTCAGATTCTTCATAATGTTGTGTATTTTTGTCTTCCTTCATCCATAAAGTCCTCCTCCTACTTCTCTGTCCATTACATTTCCTTCCTCCCTCTTGTTCTTCTTGATGCCCTTTCTTGATAACATACACATAACCCTCCCCCAATCCACACCCAGTCTCAAGTCCCAGCTGCTATAGCCAGGGTGCCTCTTTAGCTCCAACGGTCCACATGCAGACAGTCAGATGAATGGATGGATGGATGTACGAAGGGGAGGATGGCCCAGCAGGACAAACAGTCACAACCACTAATACACACTCAACACACACACCTCCCTCCATCAGGGCATCCCACTACTTCGAGGCTCAGTCCACCATCTGGCCAGGCTGAGACTGCAGACGTGTTGTTGGTTATGGCTGGTCAGCCCTATGGGGGTAGGAGACCCAATTAAGAAACCAATCTGCTTTAATGCAAAATGTATGAGCCCCCATCCCACAGTTTTTTCCAATGCTTTTTTTTTATCTGGTTCTCCCTCGATCGCCGAACACAGCAATCAAATACAAATCCTCTAAGAACATAGCGGACATCATATACAGTCCTTCATTTCCTCAGATCCAGGCACTTTCCATCAGATGATTTTGATAAATGTTTCAGCCAGACTCCGCCAGATCCACAGAAATTGATTTTCATCAGACCTCAGGGAGGAAGTACGCCCCCGGAGATCCAACATCATGTATATGTGCAGAGTGCTGATTTAGGATCAGATTTTCACATTGTTTACTGGGGTTTAAGCCAAGGAGTGCAAAGGAGCAGCTCTGATCCAGAGACAGCATTCCTGATATATGATCTTGTACATATATGGGTCCTGGCCTCTCACCACAGACCAAAGGAGTGAGCCTAGTGTTGATAAATCATCCCAACAAAAAAAAGAAAAAGAAAGACAGACAATACAATACAAAGGCAAGATCAATGTTGTCATGGCCAGTAAGACATGGGAGCTTATTAATTTTCTGTTAGATGACAACTCTCGTTAGATTGAGTCACACAGTCCTGATTGTACCCAATCCCATTATGTTAATTCTGACCCTAAGCGAACACATATATAGACCAGGAGGACTATTATCACTGAGGGGGACAGTTGCTACATTTATAAGCAAATAGCTTAATATGCTTATACCCCTGTAACATGCTGTTACCTTTTTTTTAGGAGCAAATACTATCAAATTGATGGCTTAATCGAACTAAAAAGCCTTATAAACACCTAAATTGAGGTCTCGATCCAAAACATTTATTGGAAGGGGTGGCGTAGACCTGAAATTATTCAATCAATGGGAAATAAGGGATGTTATAAGCATAAAAATAAGCATGTAAATACTTGAATCCAATTTTTTTCTCAATCAGGTGTCTTGCACGGCGGCTGGGCACTGCATGCACTAGAGTTTGGTTTGGAATATATGAAAAATACATGTAAACAAATTTGTGAATCAGATTGCAAAGTTTAAGTTTCATATAAACAGAACTTTCAGAATCTGAAATCCGACAGATTCATGCGTATTGATGTTTTAGTTTTTTTCATGTAAACATACCTATTGACTTGCCACAAAAGAAAGATATTGAAAGTGTGCAAGGCCAGAGGGAAAGAGAGAGGAAATGGGTGAAAGGGAAGGGAGGACGTGGATGGAAAATAGGAGAATTCACCTGCCAGACACACATTTTAAAGCCTCGCCCCTACTGTCAGGGAGCTTGCCAATCAGCTTTAAAAATCCAGCAGTCCCTCAAATATTCACACTGATCTTTGTTGAACTTTTACACTAGAAAAATATGGATTGATGGAAAAATCATAGTTCCTTTCTGACATAGTCTAGCTGTAGATGTAGCATGTTGGAGTAAAAATGATGGAGTAATTTTGTTTTTGTTTTTTACAAAAATACTGATTACAAATGCAAACATTTGTATCAGCCAGCTTTAACCTGCTTGGTTAAAATACCCTAGTATTGTAGCAATCTGTTGTTTTTGTTGTATGTTATTTCTTCTGATATCTTCTTATATTGTTTTGTTACCTTTTCTGTAGTGGTTTTGTGTTGTTTTGTGTATGTAAAGACTACAGCATTGATTAATTGTTGCTTGCTGATTCTCCTCTTCATATTGCTGCATTAAAATGCCATAACCATTCCTTTCAAATCCAATCCTACCAAATTTGTTAATAATCTAAGACAGCAAATGCCTCTTTTATGTGTGGTTTAATCCTTTAAAGAATGCCATGATCTTAATGTTCACACCTCTGAGAATGCATGTTTGCATGGCCACAAAGACTAAAGATTTACTGCGGACTAGAAGGTTATAATAATTATAACTGCTATATAGGTTATATTAATTATACACTGGGGAAAAAATGGTGTTGGATTTACTTTGAAACCATTTTTACTCAGACAGTGTCACAACCAGTTACAGAGAAACAGCAAGTAACACATTGAATTAAACATGACATTTCAAAGTAGAAAGACTGAATTTGAATTATCTTGTAAAAAGTTACTTCAATAATCTTTGTTTTATTATATTAACATTACATTTACGGTGTACATCTCGTGCCATTCACACAAACACACAAATACAAACACTGGAAATGGACTTCTACAGATTAAATGAGCCACCTGCTGCAACACAAGATATACTGTAACATTACAACACTGAAAATTGCTGTATTTGAAGACATAACATTACAACACTGTTGTCTTGGGAACAGGCATGATTTCATCAACATAAGTGTCATGTGAGAGTGACACTGCTACGGAGAAAGCAGTTTGGCTATGTGCACGAGTACTGAAGTGACACCTATAATCAATAGTGTAAACAATGATCGGTCATGATTATGTGATGTGACTTTTCTGAATTTGAAATTCAGTAATGACATAATTACATAATTTTCGGTAACATTTAGCACATGCAGAATGACAGCGGCCATAAACAGGAGCCACACACTCACCAACACATTCACTCTAGGTTCACAAAGGAATGCAACAGACTGCTCCATCCTGGGACTATAAAATACATGGCGTATTAAAAAAAGCATGACGCAGATTGCTTGACGGCTGTCGAGCCAGTTGCAATGAAAATAGTGTGCATGCTTTTTTATCATTATTACGGTATCTACAAGCAGCACAAAAAGACCCGTTTTTTGTTGAGTTGATCAGCAAGTCTTGGGAAAGATCCCCCATCAATCAGATAACACAATAGCCTGTTATTTTCTTCTTAAGAACTTTTTCAAGAACTTCTTAAGATTACAAGAACAGCACTTAAGAACATTCTTACGTCTCAAAATTTCTTTTCAAGTAGATTTACATGAATCCGGCGCCAGCTTGTTTTTCAGCTTGACTAGGTGCTGATGTTATGTATGCATCAGTCTAGGTCGGATGACCTATTTTCCCACCAACCAAAGCAAATCAAACTCCAAACTTTGGTGTCCGTTTTGACACCAAACGGCACTATAAGCAGACAAAAAGAGTGCTGGTGTTAAAGCACACTAAACTTGAAGCTTCAGTATGAATAGCCTCTGGGATATGTGTGGGTGTGTTAAGGGTGAAATACAGAGGAAGAAGGAAAGTATTCCCATAAATCATAACACCTAGACATTAACCTAAATGCACAGTCAATTTAAAAGGACAAGTCTAGAGGCTTTAGCACTTAAATCCTCACAAACTTTCCAGATTGTAACCAGAACTTCAGCTACACCTTTAACACACATAGCACTGAACACCTGATTATTTTTACCAGCAGATCTATACATGCACATAAGCACATCCATTTATTACAGAAAAGCCTGAATCCACTATTCCAAAAACATGTGAAAACAAGTCTTGGCTAAAATCCAAACTAAGCATTTTACCCAAATACCCAAAGGACAGGTTGCATTCACCCTATATCATACGCCCCTACTAAAAATAAATTGGAATTGATGGAAAGTGGGTTACAATAACATGAAAGGGTGGAAAAGCATAAAAAAGAGTTGTGTGTGTGAGTTTGTTCACTTCGCACACACACAAGCATATTTTTGGAGCATTCAAATATACGCACTCCCACTGAGATTTAGAACCCAAAGGCTGACTCACTCTTACTCCCTTTTTAACCCACTACAGGAAGTGGCATAATCTATTAGTCACTGCCACTTTCCCCATGGACTATAAAGTGATTCCTATAAAGTGGGCCTCTTATGTTTCCAACACATTGTTGTTTTATGCACTACAGTGAATGTGTGTGAGAATTCTTTAATTCCTGTCTCTATCCATCTGGCAAATCAAAATGAGTGCAAGGAAATAAGTAAGACAGGCACGAAAAGGCATGCAGAGCGGCAGAGAGGAAAATAAAGGACTGTACAAAGATGAGAGAGCTGCCTCAAGGCTTAAATACCACGTACAAATACACCTGCAGGATCAATAACCCCAAAACACAGATGGCGCTTGTTTTTAGAGCAGAAAGAATTTGGCGAAGAAAGACAGATAAAGAAAGTTCATGAAGGTCAGCTGTTTTATAGGATAGTAGAGATACGGATACAGCAGGAAATCAAGATCGTCTGTATTGCCTAATGACTGCATGTGTTTTAGAGTGAGACGGTGTTATTTTTTTTAAATTGACTCATATTTTTTATATATTTTAAGTTTTAAATTTAGTTCAAGTGATTTTGATATGTGCTTTAAATTTAAAGTTATATTTTCTTTAGTTTAAGTTTTTAAAGTTTATGTTTTTCATCTTTGTATTTTAATTTACCTTTTTTCAATTAGCAAAAAAAAAAAATTTATATAGTGTCCGTTTTAGTGGTAACACTTTACAATAAGGTTAATTTATTAAACATTATTTAATGTATTAACTAACATGAACAATACATTTGTTACAGTATTTATGAATCTTTGTTAATGTTAGTTAATATGAATAAAGCTGTTCATTGTTTGTTCATGTTAGTTCACAGTGCATTAACTCATGTTAACAAGATTTTAATAAAGTATTAGTAAATGTCGAAATTAACATTAACAAAGATGAATAAATGCTGTATAAGTGCAGTTCATTATTAGTTAACGTTATCTAATGTAGTTAACTAATGTTAACTAATGAACCTTATTGTAAAGTGTTACCGTTTTAGTTAACAATAACACAACTTACTATTTCGCCACCTTGGAATTATAAGGTTATATCTGCATTCTGACTGGTTTTGAGATATTGAGCTTTAACGTTTTTGCATTCCATTCGACTGTGTAGAAAGAACCTTTTTATTTTCTAAATAAAAAGTTCCAAAATGTACACAACTTAAAAAACAACATCACATAATGTAAAGAAGTGCTCACATAATAAGAATATGTGACTAACTAAATTTTTACAAAAATGTCAGATAGAACCTTATACACGCCTGCAGATTTTGTATTTGAATATTGATGCATTTTTAAGGAAACCGTAAGGTATCAAGTCAAGTCAATCAAACCGAAAATCTTTAGAATCTGTGAAAACAAATAATAATTTTGTTCTAGAAATCTAAGCTAGCTGCAGCTCCTAAAAGCAACAAACAATTACAGCACACTGTGCATTAATTATGCTAACTATTCTAGCATCTGTTAGCTATAAAACAAGTCTTTACAGAAAGACTGTTACCTTGGCTGTGACAACACAACCTAAAAACAAAATACTTCACCAGAGTTTCCACCCAGCAAATAACACTGACCACATCTGTCTAATCGGATCCCTCTCCGCCCGTGATGTGGTCAGGAGTGTTAAGAACCACAGCGACTTTCATCTTCTGTATCTTTGCCACAGTTTCCACAGGACCTTCTTCAATCATTTGCTTTTCCCTCTCTCACTTTCCATCTCATAGACAAATAACGGAAAGGGGCGGAAACAAATAATGACAGAGAGAGAAATGACAGTAATCCTCTACTTATTTAAAATGATTCAGAGAGTTTTCAATGATGAGAGCAAGAGAAAGAGACAACTGAAGAAAATGAAATCTTTCTAAAGAGCATGAGGCATCAGCTTGGTTTACAGCACAGACACTCCGAGTCTACAAACACACACACATACTCAAATGGGAAAGTTGAAGTATGAGTACACTGTACACTCAGTACAGGTCTACTTTTCGAACACAAACACACTTGAGTGTTTTGAGTTTGACATAAAGAGAAAAAAAAAAAGCAAAGCTACCCTCAAATCTTCCCTCTGGCTGTGTCTCGATGTGAAACCCTAATGGGACAACATATCCAAAGCTGAAGAAGAGCCAAAGGCATGCAACACCACTTTTTCATGTTTTACTTGAAAGATTTGCCACTCCAGTCTAGTCATGTTACAGAGCCGCAGGGAATATGAATGAATGACAACTCTGGAGAGACGTCTCGCACAGCTGTTTGTGTTACTTCTGAACTTGCACATATTTATTGATAATAATCAAATTAAAGTTTTGGAAATGTTTGTCCAACTTGTACAACCTATAAATTAATGTATAATTTTAATCATTGTTATTACACTACATTCTGTTAAAAAGTGTTTGACAAGCACATTTGTCTTTCTTGTGTTGTGAAACAAGTCTGAGACGGAACATTTTGAAGGGCTTGTCCCTGAATGAATAGCCAAAAGCCTTTAGCATCTCACCAATGCACCATGATTTGCTACTAGCAAGTCAGTTGCAGATGGTATCAGGGAAAGCATTTGATTGAACAAAAGTCTGTGTAGTGCAGAATGAGTCATTAATCACCGCTCTAAATCAACGAAGCACAAGCTCACACATACAGACAGTCACAAACACAGAATGATCACACAGAGCACACACAAAAATTCAGGATTCAGGAGCACAGAAACTTGTTGTCAACACTGCCCAGCGACTTGTATTAAATAGCTTTGCTACTGAAAAGCTGCATTATATTTCCCAGCAATGGGATGGAAGCATTGCTGTTTTTTAAGTAATTAAACTAATAGTTTCACTATTAACGACGCTATAATCTCTCTCTATCTCACCAATTCATTCACTGTAAAAAAATCTATATATTTTGGAAAATTGACAATTACATATTGGCTCAATAAATTACTTCCAAATAATTATCCCCTTGCAAAAAGAAGCATTGTTGTAAAAATAGCTCAAGGTCTTTACTTAAAATTAAAATGATATATACACCAAAAATATTAAATTGTGTTCAATCAATCTATCAAGTCGAAGTGAAAAATCTGTTTTAGCTGAACATGTCCTACATCCAAAAAAGTGTACGCATGCGCAAAATACGCCTGAGGAAAACCATTGGTATCACTGCTCCTTTTATCCCTCCCTCTCTGCCCAGCCCTGCTCGCCACAAATGTACTTTCACCAAATATCCTGTGTTTGAATTGATTTGTTAATAAAGTGATGTGATAAAATGTCAACCCTGTGTATGTATTTTGCTTAATGTATTTATGTGTTGCCAAAATGACTAACGAAAATTAACCATATTACCCATCCAGTTAACCTTAACTTGTCAATGCTGGCAAATTACCAATACCTAGAGCTGCAAAATTCTGGATAAATTGAGAATCACAATTTTTTTGTTTCGAATAGAGATCACGATTCTAAACAGAAAACTAAACAAAATAACGTAATTTTGGGGTAATAAGAAGGTTCTTTTTTCTTTTCATTTTTCTGTCCATAAAAATGATGAACAGAACCGGTGACAAAGGGCAGCCCTGTCGGAGTCCAACATGCATCGGGAACAAGATTGACTTACTGCCGGCTATGCAAACCAAGCTCCTGCTCCGGTCGTACAGGGACTGGACAGCCCTTAGCAAAGGGCCCGGACCACATACTCCCAGAGCACCCTCCACAGGACGCCGCGAGGGACACAGTCAAATGCCTTCTCCAAATCCACAAAGCACATGTGGATTGGCTGGCCAAACTCCCATGAACCCTGCAGCACCCTGAAGAGGGTATAGAGCTGGTCCAGTGTTCCACGACAGGGACTAAAAACCGCACTGTTTCTCTTGAATCGAGGTTCTACAATCAGCCGAATTCTCCTCTCCAATACCCTGGCATAGGCTTTCCCGGAGTAGGAACACACCCTCCGGTCCCCCTTCTTGAAAAGAGGGACCACCACCCCGGTTTGCCAGCCCAGAGGTACTGTCCCCGACTGCCACGCGATGCTGCAGAGGCGTGTCAGCCAAGTCAGCCCCACAACATCCAGAGACTTGAGGTACTCAGGGCGGATCTCATCCACCCCCGGTGCCTTGCCACCGAGGAGCATCTTGACTACCTTCAGCTTGGGTGATGGACGAGTCCACCTCCGAGCCCTCGGCCTCTGCTTCCTCAATGGAAGACGTGTCGGTGGGATTGAGGAGATCCTCGAAGTATTCCTTCCACCGTCCGACGATATCCCCAGTTGAGGTCAACAGCTGCCCACCTCCACTGTGATTTGCCAGAATCTCTTCGAGGCCAACCAATAGTCCTTCTCCATGGCCTCACCGAACTCCTACCAGGGGCATATAGCCCCGGACAACATAGCTCATTGGATCATTCGGGTATTCAAACCCCTCCACGACGATAAGGTGGCAGTTCAAGGAGGAGGGGGATATATAATTTAATAATATAAATATAAAAAGTATTGTAATACATTATAATATAAAAAAGTATTATGAATCATGCTGCTCTACCCATCCATCATCCTGATGTCAATGGGTTTTTTTTTATGGGATTTTGGAAAATGACTGAAATAAGGTCTGTGGTGAACACAAGCTCAAGACACTTTCACGTTATATTCTATGACATAAAATACATCAATATTACCCCACTCATGATTTTTTTAAGCTGAGTGGGACTACGGAGGTTGTCGGGGAGATTAAACGTCATCACGCCGAACAGGTAGGCCAATCTCAGTCCGCTTTTACAGCCTCGTTATGCTTAAATTTTGCTCTTATAAACTATTCTAACTCAAACGTTCTGGAAAAATGTTTTTAGGTAAAAACTAAAAGAGTTGCCGGAAGCTTAGTGATGGTGACGTTGAAGTCGTAGGACCGTGGTGTAGTTTGTTTATAGCCTACCTTTACCTTTTTACTTCTGGTGACTGCATTTAGGCTTCAAAATTCATAAAAGTTGTGTTCATCTGTCAAAACTATTTTGAATATCTTGATAAAACGAGTAAGTATCATAAACTTTTGTTGATCACAGAGCTGTTTTTTTGCGATAATCCAAAAGCCTATGGAAAAATCCTATTGAGTTTTTTGTTGAGGGAACCAGTGTGATGCTAACTGCCGGTTAGCCTACAAAGTGATGTCATACCGACACCACTCTATAGGTAAATACAGTAACTAGAATAATAACCATGTGCAGTAAAATTATTTGCGCTAGAAAACAGTGTTTATGATTGCGATAGTAAATTAAAATGTGATAAATACCAGTTTGTAATATCAAGCAGTATAACAGCTGTTTTGTACAGCTAAAATAACTACTGTATTAAAAGAACTAAAATAGCTGGAAACTGAGACCAGAAGCCTTCCACATTCAAGTTAAAAAAAGGCTGCATCCGCTCTTACATTAAAAATAAGGTGGATAGATGGCTTCAAAACACAAATGGACTATAAGCCAGAAAACTCATTGGAGGCCTTTAGGACAGAGTGAGTGGTCTTTATGTGCTCTCAAAGGGCCTTTCAGCTCACATAAACACAACAGGACAGAGTATATAGGTTTAATAAAACAAAGACATGTAACCCAACTGGTAGAGCAAGGTGTAACTCATGGGTTCGATTCCCAAACAAAGCGTTTGCCCCTGAAAGTTGTTTTGTATAAAAGTGTCCGCTGATTGCATGTAATGATGCATGTTACATTTCCTTATCTCTCTAATGCCTCTATACATCTTTATATACCAATAGAACTTCACATAGAGTCACCGTCAGAGGTCAGGAAGTGGTTTGGTATTGAGTCAGAGAAAGAATCAGCAGATGTTTACAGCTGTCTTTGACGCACGCGCACACACACACACACACACACACACACACACACACACACACACACACACACACACACACACACACACACACACACACACACACAATTAAACGACATGCTGCATCCTGATTCCTGAGGCAGACTAATATAAACCCACTGGAGACTCTGTTAGTCTGTGAAAACTATCCTAAGGCACAGACTGCTAGACTGGAACCACAAGAGAGGAAAAACAGCCTGGATGGGAACTGGTAGAATTCAGGTTACTATATAAAAAAATAAAAAAAACTATACTGTACATTATCACTACATTTTCCCCATCATTCAAAGCAGTGATTAATGAACATCCACTAAATGTCTGTACGATTGCTTTTTCTCTCTCTTGCAAACTAAGCAAGACCGGTCATCGATCTTTGGCCTACACAGATGCTGCAACAATGCAGGTCCAGATGTGCACTAGTAATGATGTCACTGCATCAGCAATCAGACATTGGACCACATGTACAGACCAGTCATCAAGCTATCAAAAAAAATACCAAACTCCCACTAACAGAGGCCGTGCAACACTCAGCTATAATGGTATTTAGCCCTCGGATGACCTCACTTTGTGTGGTTACAGAATTCTTCAAATAATGTGTAAATGAACAAGCTATGCTATTATGGTGCATCATATTTTTTCACCTTAAATGGCATCAATCTACTTCTGGAAAAAAAAAAATGCTGTTCATTGATTCATGGTGTCGGTCCACCAGGTCGATATGAAACCGCTAGTACTGAAGAATGGAAGGAAATATTATTTTTAAAGGGTGGGATGCAATAAAGAAAAGTATTTTGTTTCTGCTCTGATTAGGAAGCAGAACATCCTGAATTGAACCTCCTGTTTGTATGATACAAATTCCCAAATGCAGATGAACAGGTCAAGTTAGGCTCCATCGCCCATTTTACCAGATGGTCCTTGACTAACATCCCTCAAAGCGCTCGGTCACACCCATTAAACTCTACACTGGCTATTGATCAAAGATGCTGAGCTTTGTCCACATGCTTATCTTTGTTTTTACAAATGATCGTATTTCTAGCCAAGGAGTCCAGGGACTGTGTTTGGCCAAACCCAACCTGTTCCAGTCAATTCTTTCTTATTTTCTTTACCTGGTTTGATTGTTTTGAGACAGTCTGGACAAAGAGATATGAGACGCAGCATGCAACTTTGGTGGCTTTTTATGTTTTGTCCTGTGTTCCCTCATCTCAGACCCAGAGTCAGTAATGCTGTAGTGTGTCGTCATTGGCCGATGACATGATGGCTTTGATGACATGCACCTGGGAAGGGAGGACAAAGGGACTTTAAAGAAAGGAGGTGTGGGACCACCGAGAGAGCTGGGGTGGTGACCGGGTGATTTTATGAATGAACTTTAAGTTCCGCCCCTGGAGAGTAGAGTGACGTCTTCGGTGGGAAGACCCCCCGATGGATGGGTCTTCTCGGCTCACGAGAGGGAAGTGTTTTTAAACTATTTCTACATGAATTGTTTGACTGTGTATGGCGTAACGGTAAGCGGGTTGGAGAGGGAGGCGGGGGAAATTGAGAACGGAGGAAACACGCCTTACGTGTGTTCACTGTGTGCTGTGCAGGCTGGGGTGCTGAGTATTAAACACTGTGTGACGTATTGAGCGTGAAAACTCACTGTGTGTAGGCCTATGAATTGGTGTGCCGTGCGGAGTTTCCCGTGTTCCTTTTCCCTGGCTCCATATCTTACCTGTACCCGTATGATGAGTTTTAGTCTCCCTGATTTGAAATAAAGTGGAAATTCTCTTTGAAAACCGGCTGGCTGTTCTTTGACCACCGTAGGGCTGTTTTTGAGGTTTATTACAATGCTAACAATGCACAGGATGACGGTTCTTGTCCGCTCTATTGTCAGTAATTCCCTGAGGAAAACTGAACTGGAGATGGAGATGGAAAACACTTTCACATGATTTCCCAAAATTCTTTATATAAATAGCCTGTTTAAACAAACATCCTCTGATGTTGCAAAACACCTGAGAACAACAGTAATTAAGTTCTAAAGAAAAATTAGGGTCAACTAAGGCAAACATAACAATATAATCTTAGACATAGGGTGGCAATTATGGTGTTGCCATTGACAAACATGCTGCATCCTCATATAAAGCACAAAAACATAATCCAGCTTCTTTAACATTTTAAGTGTTTTAAGAGTAATCCCACTGAAAAGTATCGAATTAATTGGGTTTGTTCTTCATAATTTAGCTTTCCACCCCTCTCTCTCTCTCAGCCCCTCCCCCCTTAGCATAATCAGAGACTGGGGCTCGAGACGCCAGCTGATCCCTGCAGGCTCGCGCTATTCAACACGGGCGCTGCACATTCATCAGGATGCCTCGTGCTTCTTTGTGCTCAGCCTCAGCTCCAAAACAAGAAAAGGGTAGATGGCAGCTCCAAAAAATTACTAATAGCCTATTAATGCAGGATGACAACTTCAAAAACTGTTTTTTGGTTGTTATTATTAGCATTTGTAAAGAAATAAACAATGGAACCAAGCCTATCACACTTAATTTTGCCAGGGAGAATTTAATTTCTACAAGATATGTTAATAGCCTATAGGTTTTTTTTCTCTCCATGCATGTTAAATGACTCTACAGTGCAGAGCTTGTCTTTATCAAACCCCAAATGCTGTACTGAAATAGACAAATTAAGAAACATTTCATGGACAGCCTCTTTCCCAACGCATAAATAGAGACAACTCTATTAATTTTAATAGTGACATCCTACCTTCTCCGTTATTTTCCGTCATAACTTTATCGCAAGAAGATGGACCTGCCCTGTCTCCGCGTGCACTTAACGGCCACCTCTGTTGTTCCTCTGGCCTCTGTGAGCTTCTTCAGATTCATATCTTGGCTCCGGGGACCGCTCACGCTGTCAAATCCTCCCGAGATTGACAACCGTGTGAGCCAATCCGGCAGCGGCCTACAAAAATTCTAACCAATAGCAGAACTGGTAGGTGTTAACGTTTACACATTGGGAAGCTGGAGTGTTGTAAGACATTTTTAGTTTCAACTATATATTTACGCATGTATTTATTTAGTCTTTCTTTCTTTCTTTCTTTCTTTCTTTCTTTCTTTCTTTCTGTGGGTCGTCAATCTATCTATCTATCTATCTCTGTGGGTCGTCAGTCTGTTTGGTTCAGCAACTTTCTTTACATTATAGCACTTGAATTGAAGTAGACGGTTTTATTAAGATGAATCTATCTATATATCTGGTTCAGCTACTTTCTTTACAAAAAAAAAACACTTGAGTTGAAGTATAGCTGTTTTTATTGAGATGAATATCAATATTTCTTGCAAAGCAGCTCAAAGAAACAGTGAATAAAATGAGTGCATTTACATTTCCCAAACTTTACAGTCAGAATAACATCACAATCACAGTTATACGCAGTAGTTAGTTTGCATATTAGCACAAAACCATGCGCACCCATGGGAAACCATACATGTTGTGTGACCTCATCATAACACAAAGACAACTTCATAAGGTCTCTCAAACTTTCTAGGTATAAAATGAAACATTTGTGTAAATGCAATCAGACCCAGGCACAAACTCTAATCACGTGTAATAGTAGCAAAAGTAGTCCAGCAGCTCTCAAAACTGTTGGGTCAGAGTTCTCTTGGGTCACAGTCCTACATCTGCCTTCATCCAGACTTCACACACACACAAAGAAAAACACATTTTGAAATAATTTCCAAAAACCAACCATATTTTTTAAAAAAACACAAAAATGAACCAATTCAGATGTTTAAATGACCTTCTTGTTTAGTCTTGATTTGGGTGTTTTTTTTAGGGTTACAGTACAGTGAAAAGTATGAAGATGATCGAAAACACTGATCTGAACTCACCTAGCCTGAACTATTGGACTGCTGTTGGAGGCTAACACCACTCACACCCACACACGTGCCTGTTTCTACAGCTGTTTAAATAAGACTAACGCATTTGTCCTCCGCAGCTCAACATGGTTCTTCTGGGAAGGCTCCCACCTACGCACTCAGACCAAAACACATTCATGTACTTGAGACAAGCTTTACTGTATTTTCCCAAGCACAACAGATTTTGGCATGACCGGCAAAGGCTTAAATTTACTGCATTAAAAATGTTGCATTATGACCCTGAAGAAAGAGATTTGGATATGCACACACTTATAGTCGGTTAGAAACCATCATACTTTCACAATCAACAATAAAGTAAAACAATCTGAGTTTCCCTGCTGAGCAGTTAAAAAAAAAAAAAATCCAAAGATGCCTTGATATTGTACAAGATATAGGCACGTTACACATGGTTATCATTAGTCAAAACTTAGTTTACTGAATGTTGTTTCTCTAACAGTTCCAGATATCTGACATCTTTAAGTAATATATCCATATAATAAAAGGACAAAACACCTCGCATGTTTCTTTGCAAGTTTTGAGTAACTGGCATCAGTAAAAGAAAAGAAGTTAAATTTCATATCTAGAGCAAACGTGGTACAACTTGAAGAATGTGTCAGAAGAAACTAAACAATCTCTCAGTAACTTTCCAGATCTCAAATCAAACAACACGTCATGATTACACTCTAAAGTTGAATATGAAGCCATTACGTGATGCTTCCAGTATATGCAGTGCATGCCTACAGGGTGACATGACCAGTGTAATGAACATCGATATACAGCACACACATTTATTAACAATCAAACAAAAAATCATATTTGTTTTAAATGAAATGAAGCGCCACTGAACTGCATGCTTTATTAAGTGTTGTATTGTATTAGTTTCACTAATTGCTACAGAAACTGTCAACTTTGGCATGGCTCCATGCTAAAGTCAATGTTGCAATTATTTGCAAATGGCAAATAAAGTATCTGGCAAACATCTGTATGAATAAAAATTGCATACAAAAATAAGGGTTTACTCTGCAATGAGCACTTTCATTTTCAAACGACGAGAAAGACCAATGCAATGTCTGGCTGATGCATTTGATAAGATTTATGACGATACGTAATGTGCACGATATATATGGAGAGAGTATGCAAAGTCCCGATATCAGTTTAAATGTCTAAATGTCTTATTGAATAACTGTGTTGTCATAATAATGACATCTGATGAATTGCACATTGACCTGAAAAAGCCAACAGATGCATATGACAAAAGCTAGGCATTGTTCCAGCTGTCCGCACTCACAGTCATTGAGCAACAGTAAAGATTAATAAACATATCAACACACTGTGTCCTAACCAGGCGCAATACGACAAGTTCTCAATCTGATGTGTGATGAGACGCAATCACAGCCAATGAGAAGCTAGTTAATGTTTAATGTACAGTTCCGAGGAACCAATGAAATTTCACAGTGGGCGGGGCCACCAAGCATGATGCTTCGAAAATGGAAACCAATCGATCGACAAAGTGTCCTGTTGGTCCTCACTTATCATGGTAGAGGCTGGAAAGGACAAAAAAAATGACCTGGAAGAGGTTTTTTTTCTTCTTGTCGCTTTATTGCGTCACGTCTGGTTAGGTCACGTGTAAGGGTGCTTTGTTGACTTCTTGCTCTGAATGAGTCTTTGGCCTGGTCATGCTAAAGCCATGGATGAATGAGCTTCCATAAAGCTGTTATCACATGATAGATATTACAGTCCAAGCAGTGGCTGAGTATCATGTCTAAGAGGTAAGAAGAGGAACAGGCAGGAAGAGACTGAGAAAAGAGAGAGAGAAAGACATTGAGCAAAGACGTGGACAAGACTTAGACGTTGGACAACATTCATTGCAGTCAAAAACAAGGGCACAGGGGAAGATGGGTAGTATTACATATCATAAAGACTTACATGTAGAGCTGGTTGGCCATGTTTATCAACTGTATAAAATGTAAAGAAAGTGGCTTATATCAATATTGAGTGCCTTTTCCACAAAGAGAGAATACAACACAGTAATCACAAAGACAGCCGAGGCGGCGAGATCAAAGAGAAAAACAAAGAGTGTTGGAGAATTCAGATCTGACTCCAGGCTCTCCGTCATCTGAGTAACATTCAGGCCGTGTGGCGTCCGCGCACAGAGATAGGTGACAAACAGCGTTGTGGAAGCGCTCCCTCTTCCTCAGCGTGAGATGGGATGACAGTAGCTATGCAGCAGAATGAAGGTGCATATTTGTTTCTCTCACACTCATCCCTCCGTGCACACAGGATGGATGAGAAGAGGTTTTCTCTTTATCTTTGCTTTCCTTTAAGCGATTCGGCGTGATTTAAAACAAGCGTGCTTTCTTCTTGAGATCATTTTTCTTCCATAAAGCCAAACGGTCAAACTGTTCAATGGTCATCCTGAACACGTTGTAGAAGTCCTCTGGTGACAGGTGCCTCTGAAATGATAAGAATTACGATAAATGCAATTATCCATTAGAAAAAAAAAAACATTACACATTTATTTTGTTAACTGGACAATTTAAAGAGATAGTTCAGTTTACATTTTGTCAATAGGCCCTATGCACAGCTTCACTACTTCCTGAACTTAAGCAGGGTCCTTTGTTTCCTGTCTGCCAGGATTGGCCAAACTGATTAATCCAGGTGTGTCTGATTATTGTTGTTGGTCAGACACACCTGGATTAATCAGTTTGGCCAATCCTGGCAGACAGGAAACAAAGGACCCTGCTTAAGTTCAGGAAGTAGTGAAGCTGTGCATAGGGCCTATTTATACACTCAAGTAGTTCAAACTACTGTTCAGTAGAACACAAAAGATGTTCTGCACTACCCGTCTAAAATACTTTTATGCACTGCCTGATTTTAGTATTAGTTTAATAATTTTACAGTTGTAATGTAAAATACAAATATATTTTCTTAAATAATGAAAAATATAATTATAAATACATTTTACAGTGAACTATTACAATATACTGATATTTATATTTAGAATAAATCAATATGTCAATGTACAATAATAATAATAATTATTATTATTATAATTATATAGGCATATTGATATATAAGTCAAGTCATCTTCATTAATTTAGCGCTTTTTACAATACAAAGTTTTTGATTCATTCATTTCCATTCCAGAAATCATCAGTTACTAATTAACTATGGGGCCGTTTACACGACAGTTTTCAACTGAAAACAGAAAACATTTCATTCTGGCCGTTCATTTACACAACAACGGTGTTTGGTGGCCTGAGAATGCAAACTTTAAAATAGGTTTCAAAGCGCAAGTTTTTGAAAACGATACCAATAATCACAGTGTTTCGCTAAACTGTGCAGCCCTAAGCACATGTACAGTACTACACCTGATTAAATTTTTTTGGTTCACAATTTAAATTGCAATCACAATTTTTATCAGACAAATCGCAATTAGATGTCCCCTTCAAATCGTGAAGCTAATTCTAAATCTTATGAAAACTTTGTGCGAGGAACAGACCAAAACTATCACTTTAAAGCAAGCAGAATAGCTCTATGATATAGTCATCCATCTATGAAGGCCTAAAATAACACTGTCAAAAAATGGCTAATCAAACCTTTATCAGAACAAATCCAATGGACCTTCCCGCCAGGAATCTAAGCACTGTTTATTCTGCTAACAATATGTACATGACGCAAACGTCATTACAGATTAAAGACAGAGTGAAAAATACAATATTAACAATAATTACAACCATCTATATCCATGTGTCAAAGCTTTGCACTTGTTAAGGATATTCATTGCCTTTAGCACAATCAGGATTATGAGCACGACTGGGCTATAAAAGTTGCCAGGCTTTTAAGCCTATGACCTCAATTTGAGTTTAAACCATTCCAGAAAGGATTTGTATAAATTTTTATTCTTTCAAGCCCTGTTGTATGTGGTACTGTAACACTTGCAGATGTGTGGGTATCTTGCATGCCTCCAAATAGATGCTGAAATCACCGTCTTTGGAAAGTTTTGGGTGTAGCAAGTGTCTCCCGCTGGGAGACTGACTCCAATCATGCTCAGTTCAAACAGATGTGACAATGGCCTCTCATTTCAGGACACACACACACACACACACACACACGTCTGGTTCACTATCTTTGTTGGGACTCTCCATAGATGTAATGTTTTTAATACTGTACAAACTGTATATTCTATCCCTACCCCTAAACCTACACATCACAGAAAACTTTATGCATTTTTACATTAAAAAACGTCCCCACTTTGACACGAGTCCCCATGAGTCAGTGTGCATTCAGGTTGAAGTCCCCACCGTGATAGAAAAACATGGACACACACACACACACACACACACACACACACACACACACACACACACACACTTTGAGATATTGCAAATTTAACCACAATGATTCCAAGCTAACAGTTATAGGGGGTGGGGTGTGGGGGGGTCAATAAATCAGCATCTCTCATAACTCATGCTGAAGTTAAAGTGAGCCAGACATTTTCCCTCCCTTTTCCATTCAAACCCACTAATAACACTGACACAATGTCCAGGAACACTGAGGATATATTATGTGTTTTGGCCGTGGGCGTAAACAACTCTTTGTCTGGCTGCCTTTTTGTAAATTTTGATCAAGACTAATATTGACAAAATGATTATTAAACTGCAATAAGACAGGCCATCCTCCATAATAAACAAAATGACACAATTGCATTTAAGTGTAAATCATTATAAAATCATCGCTTTATGATGACTTGGCACTTTTGAACATCCCAATGCCTTCATTTAAAATATAATCAGACTAAACACTAAGAAAAGTGGTCTACTTGAAGTTCTAATAAAATATTACCTCCAGTCTGGTGCGGTCCACGTCACGTGGTAGTTTTACTCGGACTCTGTGGCTCACAGCTAGCATGTCATAGGGGTAGACCTGCAACACACATGTATGTGAAAAGCACACAATTACACAGATGCACACATACACTACCATTCAAAAGTTTGGGGTCAGTAAGTAAAGAAATTAATACTCTTATTCAGCAAGGATACATTAAATTGATCAAAATTGACAGTAAAGACAGTAAACATTCATAATGTTTTCAAGATTTCAATTTCAAATAAATGCTGTGCTTTTGAACTGTCTATTCATCAAATAATCCTGAAAAAAAAAGTATCATGGTTTCCAGAAAAATATTAGCGCAACTGTTTTCAACATTGATAATAATAAGAAATGTTTCTTGAGAATTAAATCAGCATATTAAAATGACTTCTGAAGGATCATGTGACACTGAGTATTGACTGCTGAAAATGTAGCTCTGCCTTTACTAGAATACCGGTAAATTGCATTTTAAAATATATTAAAAAAGAAAGCAGTTATTTTAAATTGCAATTATATTTCAGAATATTTTTACTCAACTGGTTTTACTTCAGGAACCAGTTTTTAAAGGTACCAATCCAGTATCAGAAATATTTATTGTAGAATTATTGCCTTTAAATCAAGCATTCAAATTTGATTTTGATTTATTAATCCGTATGGACCAAAAACATAAAAAAATTATTAAAACTACATAGGCTGAATATAATATTTAACAACTTTAACATGATTTAACAATCATCAAAAGCATCTTGCAACCAATAACTTGAATCTATATTTAATGATAGCAGCCTTGAAAAGCTACAGCAGTCCATTAAACACACCAGAACTTACCTTATACTCTGAGGAAAGGATGGAAAACAGGAAAGAGGTTGATAAAAAAGAAAGGGAAAGACAAATTACAATCATTAATCTTGTGTGGTACAAATGCAACGCGTCTATCGTCTATACAAGTTAAATACTCACTCACTCACCTCTCATTCCACTCCAAGATGAGTCATGATCTACATCATCCTCACCAAGATCAGCCGCCTAGTAAGGAGAAATCCACGAGAACATTTGGCATTTATGAAAACTGTATACAGTGCATGGCAATACCACAACACAAATATCCCTCTTTTATTCAAACAGTAGGTGGCAGTTTTTTCAACAACCGGCACATGAATGCCCCAAAGGATCGCAAAAATCTCATTGGAAACGTTTCGCCGCGCCTTGACCATTTATTTTTGCTACTATCAAATGAGAGTAACAATATCATGTTTGAACAGAGCGGCTGCTGTAACTGTGAAAGTTTTTCTTTCATTTCCTGAGGTTAAAGGTTAAAGTCTAGTGCAGACAGAGGCTTGAATCCTCAGGGCTGGAGCTTGTATTTGGTTAAATATTGATTTATGGCCATCTCTCTGTTTCACTTGCTTTAGTGAATGCTTGTGGAAATTTGACACTAAGTCAGACCAGATTAGATATAAGGAATAGGTCATATTTCTGTTTTCAAGTAGTTTATTGTCCTGGGAGTTGGATACAAAGAACAGTTGCAAAATACTGCCACCTAGTGAACAGGAGAAGCTTTCAAACCATTCCCAAAACAAAGACTACTCTGCATGTGAGATAAAATATCTAAATTAGATTCTTAATGAACGCATGTGCCTGGGTTTTCTGCTGTGGAAGCACATTTGCTCTTCATTACAGAGGATAATTCATTAAGGGAGCTAGATTTCTAGTTCAAGATCAAAGTAGAACATGGAAAACAGCCAGAGGGTGGGAGCAAGACACACTTCTAACTGCACGCAAACACAGACACACCCTCTCAGCAGTATGGCTTCCTCAGCTAAATCTCGAACTGATCTGTGACTGTGTGTCCTGATGTGTGCGATTACAACAGCCCTCCGTGTCCCAGCAGCTGGGTTTGACAAATCCAACTAGGATCAAACAACATTCTTCACTGCTGAGAGAGCAAATGACAGCATTTGTGACCACAGCTCGCATATATTCCCAAAAATCACGGACAGATGGGAGTATTAAAACGTTTGCGGGGTGCTGTGTTTGTGTGCAGTTATCAGGTCTTGTGAGGTTTACCTTGTATATGCCGTTCCGCCCATATCCTGGCAGCGAAGCAGACTTATTGTATGGAAAGTCTGTAAAAGAGAGTTGGTTGAATGGTTTATATAGATTTATGGCACTTTACTCTAGCATCATGTTCAAGGGGACTGGCAGTTTAAGGAGGAAAATATGAGACATTGAAAGAAAAATGATTATGACAGCTGTAAGAAATAAAGTCTTGCCTTTAAGTTAAAAGTTACACAAGTTTGTTTACTCAAGAAAGCACATGCACAGAGAACTAGCCTGACATTTTTTTAGTTTTAAGCACGATTTGATTATACAACTGTTGTCAGATATACTTAAATGACTAAGTTGACAAACAGTTTTGCATATTTTAGTTGTTCTCCATTTATGCATTTTCACTATTGCCTACAAAATAGCTGATAATGGATGTTACCATGCTGGCCGCTGAGTGAATTGACATGACTGGAGTTTGGATTTCGTGAAATCGTTATTTGGCTACTCACTGGGTTGAGACATATCGGTGGGCAAGCTGTGGGTGGAGGTCCTGGGGTCAAGATCTGGAGACTGTCCATCAATCTCACTCTTCAGGTTCATCCAACTTGTTCTGGTCTATTGAGTCAGAAATACAGATTATACAACCAACCAAAGAATTTAAAGAAAATACAGGATGGAAAACATTTAAGTTTGATTACCTTACCACAACATTCATTATTAAATCATTATATTTTAACAATATTTTGCCTTGCGTTAAAGGAGAACATTTATTTCGATGTGTTGGCCAACATACTAAAACTAGTAAACTTGATTATAATTTGAACTGTAGTGTGTTATTCGAAATTACATTTAAAGTTAATATATTTTAAATGTAGGCCTACTACATTGCAACTTCATCATTGCAAATGTGTATTTACGTGTAAGTATATGTTAGTTTACCATAAATACTTGTCAGTTCACTCAGCAGTACACCTAAACCATATTAATAGATGTGATCAATAACAGATAATGTACTGAAGTCCTACATAAAGGCACACTATGTACGATTTTTGGATCAAACAATCCTAAAACCACTAGAACAATGTTATATATTTTGTTGATTTGTGTACTTACATTATCCCAAATGTTTCTAAGAATGTTTAAATGCAGACAAATAAGCAGTTTTAACCAGGAGACGGACATTGTCCGTGCGTCGCCTATCAATCACATCAAGCGTCAAAGTGGGAGTTGCGTAGCTGTCAATGGAGCGATGGAAATAGCTCAGATTTTATTAAAAATATCTTTTGTGTTCCGAAGAGAAAACGAAAGCCTTACGGGTTCGAAATGCATGAGGGTGAGTTAAAAGAGATAGATTTTTTTTTATTTTTGGGTGAACTAAAGTAATTTTTTTCCGTAATAAGTACTCTTTTTTTAAAGTATGCTAAGGTGTACTTTTTTTTCACAAGCGTCAGTTGGATTAAATTACCAAAACATCTTGATTCTGAAAGTTTAGAAGAGACAAAAACACAGAGATGTTTATGTAAATATATAAATCACCTTTCTGTCTACGTCATCATCTTGCCAGGAGGTTCTGGAAGCTGCAGCACAGTAAGAAAGTTTAAATATATCGTAATGGACAGTTTGCACTGTTTGAGAGAGTGACTGACACAAGTTACATCATGCAAGTTACCACAAACACATACAAAAAAATACATTTCACATTTCATCTGATTTATTCAGTGTAGTTTGATTTTAGACAGGGTTTAAAAAAAACTCACTATTCACTAGGTGAGTTTTTTTTTTTTTTTTACGGACAAAATCAACAAGCAAGTGAAAACCAAACACAATGGTTTTCAACCAAACACAAAAAGTGTGACAACCAAACACAATGTCAATCAGGGTGAAGGGGCAAGTTCAGAAAAAAGGACAAAAGAAACGAGTCAAGTGATTAATAGCTTTACCACCCAATCACAATGAGATTTACTGAAGTCTTTAAACCAATCACAATGAGTTACACAAATGCCTTTGACATTTCACCAAACCAATGATTTACACAGACACCAAACATTGTCTAGTATCTACAGTACATTACAACACCACAGACAGATGGGGAACTATACTGCAACTGACATGTATGGATGGACAGAGGCCGGAAAATAAAAGAAAGATTATATCTGACTGCTGTTTCCATGTCAGGATTAACCAATACCATAAAATTGCACACACAAAAAAAAGAGTAGAATTTTGTCTATAAAAACATCATATCAAAGGCATTATTACATAAAATGTAAAGTTTGGGGTCAGTAAAAAAAATATATATATATATATATTTTTAAATCTATTTCAAATAAATGCTGTTCTTTTGATTTTTTTTGTTCATATAGATTGATTTCTTCTGAAGGATCATGTGACTGAAGAATTGAGCAAAATTCCACTTTGCATCACATGAATAAAATATACTTAAAAAATATATATATATATTCTAATAGAAATCTATATAATTCTATTTTAAATTGTAATAGTGTTTAACAATATTACTGTTTCCACTGTATTTTTTATCTAATAAATGCAGCCTTGGTAAGCAAGAGACTTCTTAAAAAAATGAAAAATCAAAAGATCATACAAACCCCAAATCTTTAGAACGGTAGAATATGTGTGTAACACCAAATGCATACAAAACAACAAATAACTGCAAGTAACTTGGCATTTAATCAGCAATAATAATTCTTCAGCGCTAATTGCTATTCCAAATAAACCCAATAAATAGGCATTAAATATGACCCTTTGCATGTGGTCAAGATATTTGCTGATGCACATCAATTAGGTACTGACTGCTTGAAAACAAGTACCTTGTCAAATCCAAACCTTTTTCTGGGATTTGTAAAACCTAAGGCCTACTGTTTGGAGCTGAAATGGAAACCAGCAGACAGAAGGAGGGTCAAAGGTTACAGTTTCATGGCAACAGGTACCATGGTGACATGCGTAACAGCATGCAAAGAAACATGGTTGTACGGAGACTGGACTGTACCATGCTGTTTGTAGATAGGGGGCTTTCTATAGATATTATCTTTGACTTTAGCCTCTGAGAATGGAAGACAAAGAGAGGAAGAGAGGAAGGGAGTAAGAGAATAAGAAAGAAGATGAATAAAGAAGCATGAGTTATTAGAGCATGGAATCAGGGCAAAAGAAAAGGCAGCAAATGCAGTATATGATGCTGTAAAAGATTCTAGATATTGTAGTTCATTTCATTGTCACCATGTGCAGAAATGGTCGGCATGCAACAATCAAGCATTTTGCCTTTGACAAAATCCTCGGCTTTGAAAAATGGATTTGAATAATGGATTTTTCTGCATTATACATTATAAATAACAAAAGTTTCATCTCATTTTAAACTTAGAAGACAGAAATGTCACCTAAAATGCAGCTACGCCAAGAGGAAAAGGGGAGATAAATGGTGTAATTGCAATGACATAATGTCTTAATAATTGACACAGCATGTGTATCCCTACAGCTTGTTTAGGTCATCTCAACCTCACGTCTGCTTCTCAACCATTACTTCTAGAAAAAAATCAGTCATTTAATGCAACACATGTGGGACATTTTAAGAGCCGTTTCAGCCTCTGCCAGCATTGGAAACAAAGCGTCATTAGAAAAAATGGGCAGAAAGCACATGAAACTGATCATTAGGTTTATTTTAAACATATCCAGGGACGAGCAATGACAGTAAGGCCGTGTGTCCACCAAAGCGTTTTTAGCCAGCTGAAAATGTGGCGGTTGGTCGGTGTGGTATTAGTCCCGCCCCTTCTCCACTGTGATTGGACGGCTGGGTAAAAAGTGACAAGTGATGAGCGTTGCGTTTAAAAAAAAAGTAACCTGTAAAAAACGCTGAGCGCTCAGCGCTGCAGCGTGAAAAAGACGCTCAGCGCCTCGTTACGCTCATGGCGTGTGACACACGGCATAAGTTTCTTTTATGTACTAAAAATAGGGCTTTGCTTGCAATAATGAATTATAAATGTACAACATTGATGTAAATCATGCAATGATGCACACAAATGGCACTATATGAAAATGAATTATTGAGTCTGCCAGATTTTTTCATAAAATAGAGACATACAGTAGTATATGTGGTCGAAAAAAGAGGATTAAACATTGTACAGAAGACAGGACAGAAGAGGATAAGAGATGTGAGTAAAGGACAAGATTTAGCACCTACCTGGGACATGGAAATGCCGTGGGGCTGCAACATATGTAGAAGAAGGAGATTTGCCATCAGAGTAGGTGGAGAGACTGGGGGTACTCCGTCCACTTTCACTACCTTGTGAGGGGGTGAAGGTCACGGCAGACACGAAAAAGAAAGGAAAAGAGAAGAAGAGTTAACAGGGTTTCCAGAATTATGCTGCATTGAGTTTTAAATGTTCCGATAAACCTCACAATACAGCCAGCTTAAAAAAAAAGACCAATTTGTCTTTGCGTTGGAAATTGTGAAAGTCTGTTTATACTGATAGCATCTGTTCAGCAGAGACTCAAGCTTCATGCTCTGCTTGAACTGAGCAGACAACTCAATATGAATTGAACATAGACCGAAAAATAGACAGTTATTGGCAGGCTGAACTGTGACGTCTTCGTCATCTTTAAGGGGAAAGATTATTTATTCATAGTCTATTACCAAACTGAGACTAAAAGAAAAGAGAGAGAATCTCTTATTCAACTATTCACTAAAATGTTTTATTTAAATTAATGTGAAGTCATTTGCATATTTTGAAAACAAAAAATAAACACCAACAGAACTGTCTTTTTCACCGTCTCCTTTTTCTTTTAAATCTCTCTTTCATACACACTTGCAACTGTCCTTCAGACACATGCACACACCATTAAACAAAGTGCTGTTAGTAAAAATTCACCCTGTATTAGGGGAAAATCATCCACACATCTGGAGCTGGGGGAGCAGGAAATTGTCATAAAACACACCAAACACACAAATCACAACACTGGAGCACATTGTGGAGTATGAAGGTCTCGATGCTGCCCATTACTCATTCAAATATGATTTTATTGCGATTGCGACGCCCTTCTTGTGTCAGCTGGGTGTAATGCAGCATATTTTTCATCACTAAAAAATATTCTGTGAATGATTTCCAAACTCATTGATAATATGACCAGATGTGGTGTAGAGGCACATTGTTATGATCTTTTTCTTAGAAGTTTTTTATGCTTTGGGTATTTTGTAATGTTCTATGTTTATTGTTAGTTTTTCTTTGGATTGTCTTAAGTATGGATCGCTGAATTTCCTGTCTGCACAACAAATTTACCCTTTGGTACTAATAAAGACACCTTGACCTTGACCTTGAGGCAGCTACCGTATGCGATGGTTTTGCATTTGTAATGTCCTTTACCAATAAGAAGTCAATTAGACAGCGGAGTGAATCATAAACGGCACACTCCAAACACAACCTCAATGTACATTCAAGCTGCATTAAAGGGTTGGCCTGGAACTGCACAAGGCAGAAGTTTATGCCAACTGTGCCTGGCAAACCAACCCAAAATTACAGCTCATCAATTTACCCCTTTAATCTTCTCCTGCGAACTTTATTCCCGCTCTTTCTACTTCTTGCAGAGAGACCACAAAACCAAAATCTGTAGCCTGATTTACAGTAAATATAAAGGGTTTTCCTGTTTTCCATCATATTTTCCTCCTCAACACAGACATATTTTCTAGATGAATAAATACTCTCGAATATATTCTAAATATACATAGAATGTATGTACAGAAACTTTTAGGATTTAAAATTGAAAAGGATTTAAAACAAAGTTATGATGTAAAATTAAGAAATAGTTCAGATTCTGCATTATTTCTAGGTCAGCAATTAAATAAGCAAATTTGCTGTATGTTCTGATATTGATCTGTTTTGAAATTCTGAATTTATTCTGAATTGAAATTCGGTAATGATTCTATAGTATAATTTGTAATTAAATTATAGTATTAAAAATCCCAAATACAAGCATTTTCACTAGTTGTCTCAGACTTTTGGCTACACTACTGTATATATCCACCTGAAAATGACTGCCTGTCTGAGTATGCATGTTAAGTTAAATAACATATATTTACAAATAACACTAAAAAGAGAGAAATGACAACCACAAAGTAAATGGAAACACTAACACAAACATACAGACAGTCACTTTGAATATCAAACGCATGGGGGAACATTTCACCTTACCAGACGAAGCACAACATCTACAAACAGTACAACAAATAAATGCATATTAATGGTCACCACCAAAGTTCGCATTTTTCTTGTGCATAAAGTTACTGTTTCAGCTCAAATATAATGAATATCCACAGGTTTTCCATGCAAAATGATTGGACATACAAACTCTATATAAACACAATACCAGCAAGCAATTGGTCCGAGGACAGAACCTTGCGGTACACCTACAATCTCACATCACTGTAATACACCGGTGATACACAGTGAAAGAGAGACTGATTTTTAGGGTTTACCGTGAGAAGGCAAATTGAGGTGAAGGGCTGTCCTAGGCCTACTTTCAGACTTTGCTTCCTGTATGAATCCTGTATCAATTCCTGTTCGGGAAAGGTGGATGAAGGATAGGGTAGTGATTTCATGTCTGCAATTTGCTAGTCCATTGTGAATGCAAACCCTTATGAAGCTCTAAAGGTTACAGAGCTTGATCCATTGTTCGTTAGTGTTGCCATCCAATTCCAACAGCAAGAACTTCATGCACATTGTGACAGTCTTATTTAAGTTTTTTAAACAGTATTTTTTTTTTTTAGTATTGCACTCGTTCATTCATTTTGTCAAGGGGAAGTTAATCTTTTACCAATAAAATTCAAGTCCACACTTAAGTTCACACAAGTGCAGTCAGTAGGTGGTTTGCTCCTAGCCAAAGGCCTGCCGGAAGAGCTGTGGTACCTCTTAAGTAAGGGATGTAGTTGTGTTGTTGGAGCAAAGCCAGAGTAGTGGGGTTGAGGGACAGGGCCACACCACCGCTCCCTGCCTGTGGAGTGTTTCTACCACTGTTGCTGTACAAAGGCAGTGGGGAGGAGCCTCTGGCACTACCATGGGTGCTACTCCTCCCCGAGGTTGGTACAGACAACAAGTTGGAATTTTCTGGTTGGGTGGTGAATTTGACGCTCAGATATTGCTCTGAGCAAGAGACCCAGCCGGTCAGGGAAGAATGACAGTAATATGAGAATAGTGAATAGTGAGAATAGAGAATGACTACACTAGAAACCAAATAATTATTTAATTACTTTGTTCTTGAAATTCTACATCAAATCAGTTTATTGTAGTTTAAAATGTGATTGTAGAATGGAATGCTGTTTGGAACACTGTTCCAAAACTTGGTGCATTTTTATGATCACTTTTATGAGGCTGCATTTATTTGATCAAACATATAAATAAAACAAACTGTAATATTATGAATTATTATTACAATTTAAAGTAATAGTTTTCTATTTTAATATATTTTGTGTATTTAATGTAATTAATTCCTGAAATTCAGACATCTTTAAAATATGATGATTTGGTGCCCAAGAAACATATCATTATTGTCAATGTTGAAAACAGATGTGCTGCCTAATATTTTTTTTATTTTTTGATGAATAGAAAGTTTTAAAAAAATGGAATAGAAATCTATAACAAATACATTTCCTGTCACTTTTGATCAATTTAATGTATCCTCAATGAATAAAAGTATTAATTTATTTTATAAATCTTTCTGACCCCTCTGAACTAGTGTAAAAATATAAATACACATAAGGGCTTTTCACACTTGAAAGAGTTAACACTGGATCATTCTACACCCCGGGTAAACGGAATACTGGGTTATCTTGCTTCAAGTTTCACACTAAACTTGAAAATCACAGGGTAAATCCTGGGAATTCATAAGCTTTCGTTTCACACTGTAAATTCCTGAATCCTGGGTTAACGTCCTTATTTGTCGTGTCAGTGTCATTGACGGTTTACCTAAAGCCTCTAGTAGTGTGTGTCCTTATATTACTCAACAATAAACGTAAAAATAAAATGGTCTCTTCTTCTCTCCAATTGATGCGTTTTTTGCCGCCATTTGTTTTTGTTTTATATACAATTTACGTTTTTTCTGTGATGGTCCAAAGAACGTGAATATAAGGCACGCGATTGGTTGTCGGTTCCTAAGCATGTAACATTCTAACAATGCATCGTTTTACACTGCACACGTCTGGCACCACAATGCAGGGTGAAAAGTGCTATAGTGTATAATAGATAAGCATACATAGAAAAGAATAGGTGTTTTAATTAGAAGTTATTTACAGGACATGCTTTTGATTGTGGTTTAAGTAATCACCTAAGCCTATGATGCCTAAAAATGCTGCCTATGGAGTCGACTCACTAGGTTTTGGAACAGCGTGTGATGGTGTAGAAGGGAAAACACTTAGGGCCCTATCTTGCACCCAGCGCAATTGACTTTGAACACCGACGCATGTATCATTCCTATTCTGCACCCGCGCACAGCGGACTTTTCCCTCCACAGACGCACGTCGGTAAATTAGGAAATGAACTTGCGCTCGCGGGGGCGGTTCAGCGCAAAGAGAAGGCGTGTTCCGGCGCAAAACTTCAATGGTGCTATTTTCCAGTTTTAGAAAGCAATTGCGCAACTGACCAGGGAAAAAACAGTCTAAAGACAGTGGCGCGTTGCGCGTTAGTGATGTAGTATTTTAAGGGCGCGTGCTTGCCATAATGTTAACCCGCATCCACTTTGATTCTCTAATATAAACAGATGCAGCAGTTTTCATTTTTGCAAATCATACATTATTACAAGGAAAAATATTAACACACGAGGGAAATCATTGTTGTGTCCGTGAAGATGTGGAAAAGATCTATCTAGATAAAAAAAATAAAAAAATCTAGATTAGGCTACACATTTACTACCCAAATTATACGCCTGTTTAACCTAATTTGGGTGGGTTTCTCCCATCATCCCCAATGTCACTTCTCTGTGTTTTACGGCCCTGACGAGAACGTCGGTTTCCTCGGCTGTGAATCGCTCCTGGCGTGCGCCTGGCAAATCTGCCGTTATAATAGCAATCCGCCATGGAACAAGCGCGTCTGCTCTTAAAGGGAATGTGAGAGGACGCTCTGATTGGTTTATTTCACGTTACGCCCAAACCACTCCTATGAATAATGAAGCTACTTCAGACCAACCCCTTTTAGATTTGCGTCGGGCGCAAGAGTCATTTATCGCGCTGGGAAAATAGCAACAGCGCCGGGATCCGCCCACAAAGTTACTTGCGCTTTGCACTTTGACACTTGCGTTTCAGATCGTTAAAATAGGGCCCTTAAAGTTTAAAGCTCCAGTACATCCAAATCACTGAAAAGACTCATAGATAGTTACAGAATAACTGTGCAGGTAAGAATGACTTTGTGTTCATGTAAGTATCAACATGTATGTGGAGGGATACCTGGTCTGCTGTAGGTCTGTGGTGAGCGGGAAGGCGTATAGCGGCCATAACCCCCTAAAGAGCTGTTGGAGCTGGGGCTGGAGGGCCTCCTCTGGCGGGGAGACTTTTCCCCATCTCCCTAGAAACAAAGAGACGGTATTATTTATTTAGTCTGAAAGTATCAGACAACCCAGCAAGCAATAGCAGTCATTTCACCGTCTAGGTTAACTAGACTCGAATTAGTCCGGCTATGAGTAACCCACTTCTAGCCAAAATAACCTTGAATTTGGTTATATGTCGTTTTTGCCAAAATAACTTGTGAGATTTATGATATTCCATCATGTAAGCAAAGTCAACAGTGATTACAAGGTGTTTGGTTTTATTTATTTTCTTTCTATTCTTGGGCTATGGTTAGACGTCTATTAAATTTTCACTGATAGCCCAAATTTTGCCTTGTTTTAGCCTAGACGTCTTTGTTTGGACGGCTATTAGACATCTTTTAAACACAAAATTGCTTGCTGGGAATAAGCTAAGTTAAACAGTGACCACTATGGCACTGGGACTTTAAAGCTGAAAAAGAAACCAATCTACAATAATCAGTCCTACAAGTAATAGGCTGATCATTGAGTCATTACACCACAGAGTTTTCAAACTGAAGACGAACACACAATACTATTAATGTCACCAAACCACAACTGTTCAAAACTACAACAACTATTCACAAAATATGAGGAAACACTAGGTCTCATTTACTAATCATGCACATATATGCATAAAACATTATGTGCAATTAAATTAGAATTAATGATTCATCAAGTAAAGTTCAGTATATTTATTCTATTGTCTATTTATGCCAAATTGTTATTTTTTATTACAATTATAAATGGTAAGAAATTAAATTACAACTAAGTGACCCTACAAAAACTCACTTCTTATTTTAGAGCAAGACGTATTATTAAACTGCCAAAGATGCTGAATAAAAAAGAAAAATCTAATTTAATCAAATTTATAATAAAAAAAATGCCATGATTAGAAAATAAGACCTACTAAAACAATAACATATCTGTTTCTTCATATCAACTCTATTGTACCTCAGTTGGAGTAGGGGTGAGTTGCTGTGGTGACTGTGAACAAAGAAAGCAAATGAGTAAGATGGACTGGAATGCAATGACAGCTATGTTAATGAAAAATGAGCTTTTCTCCTTAACTGAGTCACTTTACATGACTGAAACTATTCTAATACTTCAATGAAATAGCAAAACTATACTTTTTGGCCAAGACATGCTGGAGTGATGCTGGATGATGAGTGAAGATGATTAGATTTAAAAACGCCACTGTTATAACAAAGGAGTACACATGCTGCGGCTGTTGTATGATGTATTTATACAAGACTTTTACTTTAAAAAAACGGTCCCACTTTATATTAAGTGGCTTTAAGTACTATGTACTTACATCGAAAAATAAGTACAATGTACTTATTGTGTTCATGTTTTATTGTAAAACACTTTTGCTGCTATTGCGGTGTGATACGGGTAAGGTTAGGGACAGGTGTGGTGGTATGGTCAAGTTTAAGGGTGGGTTAAGGTATAACGGACAGATCAACAGTGTAATTACAAATGTAATTACATACATTTATTACAGCTGTAATTACATGCAGGTATTTAAAAAAATATAAGTACAATGCAAAAACATGTATGTACACAATAAGTCCATTGTATCAAATTATTAATTTCAATGTAAGTACATAGTACTTAAAGCCACTTAATATAAAGTGGGACCAAAAAAACTGTCAAAAGTGGAGGACATCAGGGCTTCATTTGAGCCGGACACTGTTCAGGAAAATGTCATATTTTTTTATTTTTGTGTTCCGGTGTTTGTTTTTAAACGATACGGCAATAACAAGTGCATTAAATGGTGACAGTGCTGCGTGTATATGAGATAGAGCGAGACACACGGGTTATGCAGATGTATTATGCAGATGGAGGTTATGTTTTTCTATTGTCCCTAAACATGTATATTTTTTGACCAATCAACTTTCTTAAAGTCTTACTTATAGTCAATAATTTTATCCCTTAAAATTATTTTTTGATCACCAAAATTACACATTTTAACCTTCAAGAAAAAAAATCTTCATGCCTTATAATAGCTTGAATGTAACTCTACACCCACACGGTTCTATGGATATGCAAATTAGTCACCCCTCCCCTCACTCACATCAGCTCAAAGATCCACTCGTTGACGATCACACTTTGACGTGATTGGCTACAAGGTAGTTTGTGACATCAGAAACACCAGCGATTTCAAACTGTGATTTTGAGACTGTCTTTGGTTCACTGCAGTTTTAAAGGGTAACTAAACCCCTGGTCAGAGCCGAACTCCACCCACTGGCAATATTTGAAAAACGCTGGAAAAATTGATTAAGCCCAGTGGAGATACAGGGGGAACGAACCGAGGGCAGAAAAAAAAATGGTGTTATCGTTTACAATTACAGTGTTATATTCAGGCATTTTAGAGATTTTAAAATGTTTATAAATAATATTAGAGACACGAATATTCTCACAAAGCAAAGAATCTCCTCGTCTGCAGCGCGAGCTCGTGCTAGGGGCGTGATTAGTGAGCCGTTGGCAGAGCCATCATACGTCACACGGCACCACAACTTCCAATAGGAAAATGCAACTGCAGTAGCCACCGCACTCAGACGTTTTTACTGCATATATTGCAGAATTAAAACACTTTATACCCAAATGTCAAAACATTTACTCGAATCAATGAACAGCACTAATAAAGCCCCAGAACATTAACTAAAAAAAGTTGTTTCAGGGTTTAGTTACCCTTTAAGGAGAGAACATTCAGCAATGGTGCTGACTTATGCTTTATGACAAACCATGTGCAAATTTAATTAAAAACACCACATAGACATATAAAAAACATTAAAAGCTTGATTTCATCCACAGGGGGACTTTAAGTTCAAAATCATTCTCATTGGTTGGTGCTTACTGCTTATTGTTTTGTCCGTAGTGAGCAGTGGAAAGTTTGGAGAGAGTGTATATACCTGACAAATTATTCTATTAAAAATAACTTAATATCACCAAGTTGTCAAAAAAGACAGTCAAGCATATTTTCATTTTTATATCCGTGATTAAAGCTCATGGTGTTTCTGATATAAAAAAAAAAGATAGAGAGGAGATGGAACTGCACCCCAGTGCAGTTCTGCTAAATCTAATCAATATAAATGCCTCATCCTATTCTAATCAGGATAGCAGGAGACACAAGCAACGAGATCAGTCAGAAATCGATGTAGGCAACGACGTCATCGTTGAGAAAAAAGATGAATGATATTTGTTCTAGCTACAGTATATGTGACAGGATAACAAACCAGGCTATAGTTAGGGCCTGGAACTTGTTAATAATGCTCTTATTTAGTTGTGCTACCACCATGACGTCATTGTATGTTCCGGGAAAACTGAAGTTTCGAAGGTCAGTGTCGGTCACAGCGTCTTTTAATTGTTGTTTTGGATCTGGCAATTATTAATTTACACATTTCGCCAGTGTTAGGTGTGTTTGTACCTCTCCAAAGGTCCTGTCCTCCACAGGGTAGCTCACATAGGGCGAGTATGAAAGCATGTCAGGTCTGTCAATGTTGTAGATCGCTTTGATTTTAGGAAGAGCAGCCAGGTCCTTGTAGTCCAGAAGCTCATCACCCAGTTTTGCCTTGAGAAAGAGAAACATTATAGCATTGGAACTCTCTCTATCCACCTTTTTCCTACGGCCCTTGATGCTTTGCGCAAATTATGGGAGTAACTTCCAACAGAACATGAATAACCCCAAAAGCTCTTTTCCAGGGCTGTTCAGTTTCCAAGTAAATATAATACTTTTTTAAGGTTTACTTTAGCTTATTTATTGTAACTTATGTTTCAATAAATAAGAGAAACCTTCAAACCAACCCACCGGCCCACCACAACTTTTAGATTTAAGAATCCGGCCCTTGAATGAAGCTGATAAGCCCTGCTTTATTCTTTTCACAGCAATATTACGGACGGGTTAAATATAACTGTAGTAATATTGGTCTATATTATGTAACATATGTTGCCTTAATCAAAAATGTTCATTAACTAGCTTTGAGTAATAATTTTTTTAAGTACTTTCCATCATTTTGACAGATAACAAATATTATATTTACCTCCGCTCCAGTACACACTGCTAATAATGATAAGAAGTGAAAAGGGGAGACAATTACATTTTAAAGCAGAGACGTGAGGATCTGGGGGGAAAAACCTGATATTCTTTGTGCATTCCAGGGGGTATATTGTAAAGTAAATCCGGACAGCAGACAACAAATGTGCAGTATTGTTGTCTTTTTTCATACTGTTACAGCAGAACGCAGAAAAATACCAAGTGTTTCTTTCTGACGTCTAAAAATAAAACATAACATAAAACATCCCTGATATGGATTATTTGTAGAGCAACCTCATGATTTGAAATGATTTGTTTTTGAGTGGAAAAAGTTGGATAACTCTCACATGGTTAGTTGTATGCTTGTGTGTTGCTGCCCACTGGTGGCAAACTTCAACAAATGAAAAGTAATAAAGCATGGAATCATTTTCAGATGTGCACCTACATAGATAACTCTGCTAGGGGAGCCGGAAGCACTGGAGGCAGGAGCAGAGGTGATGCTCTCAGAGGAGGTTCTCGTCACCTGGAAACAAAAACAAGGTGAGAATAAGAAATACAATCACAACGGCACTAAACCAGAAGGGGACAGCAAACAAAAAGACAGTAAAAAAAAAACATGGTAAAGTTCTAGCATATTTTATTGACTCAATTGAAGTCATACAAAGTCATGTCATGTTAAGTCTTAAGGTCATTAATGATTATAGAGCAATTTCCATGTTGCTGTTACTATTGTGTGGATGTAACAACAATTTATCAGTCTTCACACAGTTTATGAAGGATTCAACAGAAAGGTACTGTAGATAAGGTTTTGCCGTTTAGAACAATGCTTTTTTCTTTGCTTTGTCAAACGCTTCTTGTAATATACGTAGGAGCGGGTACACAGTAAACTGCAATAAATTGTTTTTAATCTGTATTTTTGACTTATTTTCAAGTAAAAGTATATAATGCTAATTTAAAATAAAGTTGGAGAAGAAAACCTTATTTTTCTTATTCAAATGCAGTATAAATGTAGGTTATAATGTTGCAGTATAAATGGCACATTGGACAAATGGTAGAGTTACATAGAAAGGGAAAATGGTCTGTTATTTCAATATCAACAAACATCAGGCAGTCTAAACTCTATACATTCTTCTTACAATAATATTAAAGATTATCCATTTTATTAGTATGCATTCAGGGTCAATTCACAGTATCTTCTCTATACCTACACCGGTGAGTCTCAATCAGTTCCCTAGCTTCCAAGCTCGTGAATCAGTATATCGTATACATGAATTCGAGCACTAGTAAGGACAGTTAGGACCCTGCATGCTCACATTGGCACACTGATTATTGATGACTCCGGCAACATGACAACTTCCTCATTGTTCAACATCACTACTGGTATAAACAACAGCAGAACTGATATCTTTCTGACATCGTTTTTAATTTTTTTTAAGTAATTTTATGTAAATTATGATAAATACTTTGATTCTTACAATATTGTTCAAAATGTTATCACAACTTTTCATCTTTTGTCAAATCCACTTCGATAACTAATGTGTGAAGATAACATACTATTTTGAGTTTCTGTTTATTAAACCATTCTTCTTCATTGTATTAACTCAAATTTTTAATTACAACGAACTCAGAATGTTAAGGCAACAAGGTAAACCAAAATATTTTTTTACAATGTAGATTATGTTCATTACCTGTTTAGCAATGTAAATTTATCCTGACATATAATTAAATAATGGTTTGTGTTTCTATGTAAAAAAAAAAACATATAGGCCTATTTGGTGTCAGATGTGTATAGTAGTGAGTTGGCTCACAAGATTTATGTTTCGAGCTACAGAACTTCTGTTAAGGGAACATAGTGAGCATTCATGGTGCATTGTGGGATTTTTTAGGGATCAAACGTTTTAGTGCACTGGTAGGATTTTGCGATTGAAACAGGCCTTAAAATGGCCGACTCCCTGGTCAATGCCCTGGCTACTGAACTTGGGAGCCGATTGAGACACCCTCATTTAGAGTATTTGTCCAGATGTTAAGACCTGTTCTTTGGTTCCTGATTTCTACTGGGTGGGTGTGGCAGTAGCCTACAGTGGCCTGGCAGGCCCATTTTGGACCTCATTGAGCATTCTATTAAAGCTGAAAGCAGGTCGGGAGGTAAGCCCATGCAGAGGGAAGTGGGCCGCATGTCACAAACCTGCACAGGTACATTGGAATGGAGATCACTGAGCTGAATCCGCACCTGTTTCTGCAGGGAGAGGGTTGTTACAGTGAAGCGCTTCCACATACTGCATATCACCTTTGTTTAAGATATGCAACTCGATAGATTCCCTGGTAAATTATTTTGCATGGTATATTTCAGAGCATGTCGGCTGCCTAAACCAGAGCTAACAATTTCGTAACATAACACACCTTTTTAGGTGCTGTCACAGATTCTAGCTGCTATGAAAAAACAATTATCGTAGCCGTAGGCTTTGGTCTTTGATGACATAAAAGTGGGGGGCACGAACTATACACTATGCACAATACATGTACTCAACCATGTAGAGTATGAACTTTAGAGTTTATTTTGTCTATCAACACCGGAGTCTGATAGCCCTTCCCCCTCCGCTACATAATTAAAGCTGCGCCAGTTGAGTAAAGGAAGCGCCCAACGTTCCACACGGTATAACTCTAGCATAGAATAGTGTGCAAGTATGCGAATTGAGACGCACCTTAATAATTAATTGGATCTGCTAATAGAGGTGTTTATTTGCACACTCTGTCTACGTTGATTTAGTGCCTGATTCACTTAAATTACCCCTTTTATGCTATTTTAATGGTTCCTAATTTAGTTTTGAAGGTCTCCTTCAATAGATTTGCATATCCAAGTTCAAAAACACTTTAAAATTCTCATACTACACATTGCAGCATCACCTCTTTTCTCAGTGTTTGAGACGATTTGATCAAGGATCCGGTTTCTCTAAACCCCTCCTTTGCGAGAGCCTACTCTGTCAGCGCATCGGACACTAAAATCTCATTACCATATCCGAATTTCAGCTCTGAAAGCTTCCTCAGTATACACAGTGAAATGAACAGTAACAATCGTCTTATATCGAGCATCGGTTTGACTGTATCAATTTGAGCGCAAGTCTTCATCCTTCATCCTCAGAATTTGCTTTCACAGCACAGAAAACATGTCGACAACACAAAGCAAACTCTTCCATGGCCTCAGCGACAACTACAGTGTTTGAGGGCAGCTCAAAGTAGACGTTGTTGGCAGGCAGCAAAACAAACGTAGGTTCATGCAGGAAGTAAAACTGTAACTATTGACGAGTGACGACTCATTTCAGACAGCTCGGATTTAGTACTTTCTTTTGGGAGACAAACTCCATTTATCATGCACTTTGATCTTTGAAGACTTTTTACATTCATATTCAACTTCTAAAAAATAAAAATAAAAGGGGCACTTTAAGGAATTTAGCTAATTCATTAACAGCACAACCATGCAAAATTACTACTGAGCTCAATTTGCAACTTTCTTCTGAGAGCGGCTGTGGAGGATGAAATCCTTCATACTTTACTGGAACTATAACGTATCGCTCCGCCACCATGATCGACTCTTTAAAAAGCCAAAAAGTGCCCTCGATCACAACATGCATCTGGATGTTGGGCGATTACAACACTTTTCTCCATTTGTTGATGAATAACAACTGCCATGATCATTTTTTTTACATTCTTCTTTTAAAATACAGTCAACCTATTTCCTGTGGGTGAAAGTAGCAAGTTTGTTGAAAAAGGAGCAATATATAATAAGCCTATTTTACATAGAGAGAATGACTGTTTCAGAGCATTTAACTCCTAGTCAAATTGGATTGCAGTTACCTTACTCTTCTCCTCTATACGTGCTGCCTGTCTGCAAGGAGGATGCCAGATGGAAGAACCTGTGAAAGAGAAAGCAAAAAATAACTAAAAAGTCCATCTAAAAATGCAGTGGCCCTACAGTATTTGACACTTAAGTCACTTCCCTGAGTCATTTTTGCAAATACTTTTAACAAACTGGTGTCTATTAATGGGTTGATCTTTTGTTATATAGCACAAATACAGTTCAAACATTAGTATGATTTTTTTTTTAAAGAAATTAATACTTTTATTCAGGATGCATTATATCAATCAAAAGTGACAGAAAGTGACTTTACAATTTCAAATAAAGGCTGTTCTTTTTAACTTTCTATTCATCAAATAATCCTAAAAAAAAAAAAAGTCCATAAAAATATTAAGCAGCAGAACTGTTTTAGCATTGATAATTATCAAGTATAATATCAAGTGTTTCTTGTAAATCAAATATTAGAATGATATGATATTAGAATTATTTTTGAAGGATCATGAGACACTGAAGACTGGCGTAATGACGCTGAATATTCATTATTCGTTATTTTTAATTGTAATAATATTTTACAATATTACTGTTTTACTGTATTTTGATCAAATGAATGCAGCCTTGGTTAAATGCAACCATAGAGACTTTATATTTACTTTATATACTTTATAAATATTACAGACCCCAAAACCTTTGAACAGAAGTGTAGATTTTTAAGTGTGGTTTAAATATTTTTGGGCCCACAGTTCTAAATTCAATTTAACATAACTGTTCTACCTGAGGTGTTAGCATGCTCATATACCTCTATATAAACTAGCATTCATAAACTAAGTAACACAATCATTCATCCCTAGAATGAGTCAGCAGACTTTTGTTTTATTTCAGCCAGATTGAAAAAGAATTCTAACTGAGTCTTGTCCATATCCGACTATAAATCTCCTTTGACAAACTACAGTGCAGTGAGTTTCTTTGTGAAATCACTGTGCAGATTCCAGTGAGAGACTGAATTTATATGCAACGTTTGAGGTGAGACACGAGAGAAAAAATAAAACCACATATACCGGTATCTTATGTCAAATGTTTATTTTCTTCTTTATAATTTAAATTGGATGTGACTGGAGTGAGCTTTTAGCTTTATATGACTGTCTATTGCTTTATTATTAAAATACAAAACAAACTATCCATCCATGTTTTAGTCAGTACAGATACTATTTTTCTTAATAAAACGCCAAGTACACTAATACATATATAAAAATTATTCAAAAATCCTCATAAATAGACCCCAGCTGTGTCTGTACTGTCTGTCTGTCTGGTTTCATGGGCTAAAATGAGAGAACTTTGCAGAGAAAAATGTTTATTGCAGCATTCTGACACAAATCATCAAATGAAATCTCCACAACTAATCCATTTTCTGCATTTTTTCAAGAACATTACAAGCTGATTTGGGAGGCACAGAGATTAAGTCACTCATGAGATTTAGGCAACATCCTTCAGATTAATTATTTGTGATATGTATATGTATATATATATATATATATGATATATACACTTCATGTACATACTTGGATACTATTATAGTACTATTAGAGTTTTTTGTATTGAATATTACATGTAAAAAGAGTTTTATTGTATTGTAGGATTTATAAAATTTCAGCATCAGAATCAAACCTTTTCATCATGTAGATTTGATGAGATTTAAGTTACCTTGCAGGTACATCTCCTCGCCCTCCCCAAACATCTGCTCACAGCGTGCACATCTGGCACATGTGGGATGGTAGTGCTTTTCTCCAGCCTGCAAAAGATAAACAGAGAGCACACATCAGTCATTCAACTCCACTGCATTAAAATGATTAATTAACCCTTAAACGCATACCTCGGGTCTTCAGTGACCCGGGACGTCATTCTCTACCCTCCTCCTCATTCATTTTTTTTTAAATGTTAGACATCAACCTTCTTAGTATTTCTCAATCAATTGATTATGAACAATTTAACAAGAAATAAATAATTAAATTATAAAAGAATCCCTGTTTGATCCATTATTTTTTTGTAAAAATTGTACACACCTGAGGTGTGTAACAGTGTATATTTTTTCTGCACAACAATAATCTAATCTTTGATGACTGACTAAGTGCAATTCATCTTTATTCCACAAGGTGGAAATGTCTGATACACAATTATGAAGTCATGCTTCACTTACGGTTACCACAGGCAGAAAACAAAAGAATAGGAAGAATCATTAGCAAAACTTGAAATGGATAAGCGATTTACTGATTGCAATCAAATAGTAGTGTCACTATCAATCGATGATGGATCTGGTGAACCTGTCAGCGATTAAAATATAGATTTGGAAGATGTGGAAAATGGTAGTTTTGAGAATATGTTTGAGATTGCAAATATGAACCAGATGTTGAATGTACTGGGAAATGAGCTCTGACAAGGACAGTGATGATGGTATTAAACATCTGCTCAAACTGAACCCTTCCAAGCTCCAAAGGGTAACAAAATATGCTTTATTTCATTCTTATGTAATTGTTACTTTAATATCAGGAGAGTTTTATATTATTGCAACAGGTAGATAGATCCGGGTCGCTAAAGACCTGAATATGTAATAATGCAAAACATTTATGCATTTAAGGGTTAATTTATACGCAAAACATATAACTCAAAGTAATATGCATTTAATCACATGGAGAGAATATTAAGACTAAATTTGCCATAATCATTCTGACAATGTAATTAATTTATTTACTCCACAAATAATTACAGTTATCTAATAAAGTTCAAATGCTAATAACCTGTTTGCATATGTGTTTGAACAGTAGAGGGAACACAGAAAGAGGAGCGGGCGGTGCAAAGCTGCCACTCTTCACTTCTTATGGTCACGTTCATTTCATTTTAAAACTTTGACAAGACCACTATACACAAAATGGCTTCCCATATTGCTCCGCCTCAGCAGGCTTACTGTACTATACAAAAGAAAATCTCATAAGGTGAAATATGACCCAGACTGAAAGACAAACAGAAAGATAATATGCCATAAAAGAACGGTATGATCTCATATTTCAATATCAACAACAACAAAAAATAACAAGATAATGTCTTTAATCAAGATAATTAATCATTATAGTGTTTCTAAGAGCTCTGTCAGGCTGTAGTTTTGTCATTTTCCTTTAAATATTTGGTGTAAATCTTTTCCAGGTTAGTTTTAGTTTATGAGGTAAATAGTTCTAGAGTACAGATTTGTAAAATCTATTCCATCTTTTATATTTTCCTAATCTATTCTCATCAATCGGAAATGTTCAGCATGCTGCGTCGCGCTGCTTTTAGTGTTCAACAACACAGATGTTGACTTAATTTCACGTGCATCATAACCTGCACTGGAAAATCTACTCAGCCCCCTCCACCTCAAAGGCCATCCTCTTTAAACACAGCTTCAGTCCTGCCACTGGAAATGTCATGACATTTCAGGTTCAGATACGATTCTCAACCAGTGCAAAAGACTAAATTCTTTGGGCCTAAGAAAACACATTCTGCTTTTTTTCTCTTTCTGTTTCTATCGGAGCAGTTATACAAATGGAACGAACAGTTTAAAAATCCCCTCAAATACACAATAAAACCCTTTACCTTTGAATACCCTGATGGTGTCTAAGCTTGTAAACTGGCAATACTCCTGAAAGGTGGGCTAATTAATCTTGCTAACATACGGATACCTGTATCAGCTAGTCTTCACTGCAGTTCATGTAATAAAATTTGCCGAAGGCAAAAGAGTATGCCAAGATACCATTTTGCATGACTTCATTTATTTCACATCACCTTAAAGCACTTGGCACGACATTTGTGTAGTTAAAAATACCATCCTAAACTATGATGTCACACAATCTAATTCTGGGTTACGCTGGCAGTGCCAATGGGACACTATAGCAACAGTGTGCAACTTCTGACAAATATCTAACAAACACATAATCAGACAGATTTATAGAGCTCTAATGAACACGAAGCTGTAGATCTTTATGTATGTGACAAGTATGATAATGCACCCATAACTTACAATATTTAGCCATATGAGAACACCCAATGGGAAACTAAGCAGATACAAAGAACAACTATCAATAGGGGGCTTGTTAGGGTGTAATAAAATAGCTGTTTAAAGAAAAATGAGGAAGAGTTTGCATGTAAGAACAAAAGAGAGTGAACAAAACAGAAAAAGTGAAAGGGAGATGCAATATGAGGAGATAGATTGTTCAATACTATAATTAGGCTTTAGAGGGGTTGTGAAATGACTGTCTGAGATTCTCTTAGTAAGCACCCACTCAGCTTCTGAGTATATTATATATTATATTATAGAGTACCAGCTCTCAGATGAGAATAAAAGCCTTTCACGCACACTCAAAGAAAATATATGATAAACGCAAGCAAATCTTAGGGGCAACAATGTTAAAATCAACATGACACAGCATTTGCAACCCATTTTACTTGGTAATGTGACATATTTCTGCGAGAAACATAATACTTGATTAGAAAAGTGTAAGTGTATCGCAAGACTTGATCATATTGATCATATCATCTATATTAGTGAACTCCTAAAAGACAAAATTCATTTAAGAAATGTAGCATATTTGAAATGTCCAGAAGAGACATTTGAAGAGACATCTGTCTCTTCTGGGAAAATAGACCAAAAATACTGATGACTCATCCTGTACTAGGGAGATTTTTGTCCAATCAAATGTTCTCTAGAATAAGAGTGTCCCTCCCTTTGATTCATGGCTGTGATATAACTAAAGCCTATTGGCTAATTAAAAATTGGATGAGCCCTTTAATATATCCCACCCAAAACCGAGTTGTTATTGTTAACAAAGCTATTAAAAGTGATTTTACTTCAGTGAAATAAAATAAAATATATATATTAGATGAAAAACGTAATCTTAAAAAACTTTAAATTGGCAACTATCTGAAATAAATCTGAAATATAGTACTAAAATAGAGAACTAATAAAGTGCTGAAAAACTTAAATAAAAATGAGGCAAAATAGAAATAGTTTTAAACTAATAAAAAAAGACAAAAGCACATAACATTACTCAAAAAAATGAAAATAAAATGAAAACATCTAAAATAAAATAAAAGCCATTATTAATAAATACTACAATAATACATAACACTTTTCATTTTAATAAGAACGTTTCAATCTTCCACAGTTTTATGGTCTTTAAAGAAGAAAATGGGTTCCATTTTGATTTCATGTTGAGTTTAAACAATGTTAACAATATAATTATACAATCCATTCATCTACTTCCATCCATTAAGGAATCCATTCATTAAATGATCACTGCCAAATAGTAAAGATTTTCTTCAAACCTCAAGTACTTTTCCAGTGATGTATTTCTTGCAGGTTTCACACTGGATGCCGAACATGGCGTGGTAGTCTACCTCACAATACGGGATCCCATCCCTACAGAACATCAACACACATTACAGTAGATGTAATTCACATGAACTCGAAGATGCTGACAAGTCTCTGTTTGCTCTCTGGCCTTGAGAAATCCCACACAGTTCTTTCATATTAGACATCAATAACGTTGAGTCACTCCAGTGGGTTTAGCGGGCTTTCATATCAGATTAATACGATTGATAAAACACACATCTACACATTCGCACACACATGAAAAGGAATAGTGGGACTAACTTGCTGATATATTCGGCATTAAGCACTTTATTGCACACTTTGCACTTGAAGCAGCCAAGGTGCCAGTGCTTGTCCAACGCCACCAGAGACTGCTCATTTTTAAACTCCTTTCCACAGCCACAGCAATCTGCAGAGAGAGCGAGACAAAAGTGTAGTGTAGTACTAATGAAACGCCAGAGAGGGCTGTCATTGCGGACAATTAGGAAATGAATGGGTAAGAGAGTGCATGTTACATATAATGGAAACAGATAGCAATGCAAAAACACAGAGAACTTACTGTACACAGCCTGTGGGGGTGCCGTGCTGTTGACTGGCACAGGCTGAGTGCATTTCTCACAAATGCACTCCTTCCCATTAAACGTCACGCGGTCCCCAGCTGGAAACGGCTGCCTGCCAGAAACACACACACACACAGTCACCTCGTCATTTACCAAGGTTATAAAGTCACTTTCATATGAGGGTGAATTTTAAACTAGTTTTTAGTAAACCATTTTAAATTAGCCTCAGATGTAGGGGCACTACAATATTAATGTGAAAAACGCACAACAGGGTGACAAAAATTGCGAGAAATTATCATGAGACAAACACTGCTTTGTTAATCTTTTAAAATTAATCAAATAATTGAGCATAAGCAAAGGCAGGTGCATTCTTAAAGGGATAGACAGTTTGGTAAAAAAAAAATTGTATAAAAAAGAAAATTTCTATTTACTCTTGTTTTCCATTCAATGAAAAGCAATGGGGACAGATGTTGTCAAGCTCCACAAGTTACAAAAAAGCCGCATAAAAGAAAGCAAAAGGACATGTGCACTACATTTCAAGTCCTCTAAACCTGTGCCAGTCACTGTTTTAATAAAAAAACTTCCACTTCTCAGTAGCAATAACGGTAGCCTACTGTAACTTATTTGTACAATTGCATATTCAAACTGCCACATCACAGCCAGTTATTACACACATGACAAACATTATTGGTGTCAGACCTGCTGCAAACAGGTCTCTGCATGAAATAAAAGAGATGTTTTGAGGTTTTTAAGAGAAAAATTATTAAAATTTCAGACTGTTCTTCACTCAAAATAATAATTCAGAAGACTTATAGAAGGATACAGTGTCACATATAAAGCCACATACTTTTGGACTACATTTATGGTGCTTTTTTATCATTTTTGAAGAATGACAGCACAATAAGTTTGATTATATAGTTTTAAAAAAACATATTAAAATAACTATAATTTTATATAAGTATAATATTGAATAACTACAGTATAAACTATTCAAATACATTGTGTAGCTAAAACTTAACTGAATTAAGTAAGAATATTAAAACCAGAAAGATCAATTGAACAGATTTTTTAATGAATAGCTACTGTAGCATTAGCATATGTATGTACTAAGAAAACTAGCAAGGATCCCTGCCCTAGTATGCACACATTAACAAGATTAATAGTAATAGTCTACGCATTATTATTTACAGTGTATGAAAATAAACATCTTAAATACTCAACCCAACATCTAATTTGTGTTTCGCAAGCTTTATGTTTGTGCTACAATGAATAGGGCAGGAACAAGACCTCTTGGTTGAGTGAAGCAGGCCTTCATAAGAGAGGCTTGATGGCACAGGTTCAATCATATCTGGCTGATAGTTCAGTTTGAAAGCTGATGATATCACGGTATGTTGATCATCATCTCTCTTGCTCTCATCACCCAATGGAAGAGTGAATGTTTGAATCCTATTAACACACCATTGCCTGATTTTAAATTTAAACCTGATGTGCTAGCCAATGTTATGCCAAACTCTTTGTGATGGATGTTGATTGGCTGTTTTTCTTGGTATAACAATGAATACTCTCTTCCTGTGGTTGTTGGCTCAATTTACTTTGTACATTATTCATTCAAAAGAAAGAGCTACTTTGCAGACCTCTGTTCACACCTACTAGCTTGCCATTAAAGTTATAATAATAGCAGTAACATTCATTTCTAACTGGCAAACATCGAAACACTATGTGTTGGAATAGGCTGTATGGAGTCATCTAGCGTAACTTCAAATGAGATATTTACAAGGTGACTTAAGATCTAGTCGCACCCAAGATATCAATTAGGTACACAGTGTCCACAGAAACATGGGCATCGCTATGGAAATGTAGGAGGGACTCTTCCTGAGCAACATGTCACATACACACCATCCATTCAGAGACTGAGGGACACCCTACACCACTCTGGAAATAAGTGGCCTGGGAGCGGAGCATACACTTCATATTCTTACTGAAAGCGGATGGGTGCCCTTTCCTTCCCGTCCCTCAGTAACAAGACTGCCCACTTATAAAAATGCACTCATACACACGGTTAGTGGCAGAACCTTTAGAAATTATATAGTTATAATTTGATATATGACATAGTTAAGCAATATCGAGTGCAGTTTTTTCCCAATTAGCACGAGTGCAAATGTGATACTGATTTATACAACAGTTCAATAAGCTAATATTGTGTTATATTTTAGACACTATATTGCCTCTTTTTGCTCGATTTTGGCTACAAAAAAGAATCTGCGTTTTCAACGAATCGGGTGAACCGATGGTTCAATGGCCCTTTCATAAAGAGAGACATTTACTTAATTCCAGAATGATTCAGCTGTTTGCAATAAATTGAATGAATGAATGACTTACTGGCTGCAAGATTATATATACTCATGCATACATTTGATTTTGAAAACAATTGTGAATAACATTTTGAAGTCTGGTTACTGATGCCTTACCTTACCCAAATTGTTAAATGTACCGATAGTGAATGTATGCTAGTGTTTTTGCATGCGAGTCTTACTTGCAGACGGCACAGACAAAGCAGCGTGGATGGTACGTCTTGCCCAGAGCGGACACAACTTCCCCTTCAATGAACTCTTCACAACTGAAGCAGCGGGTGCCATGGAGTCGCTGATAATCCAGAGTGCAGATATACTCGCCTTGTCGCACAAAAAAGCCTCCCTGAGCCAAGTCACATCCACAAACTGAAGAAAGAGAGAGAGAGACAATACAGTTAAACCTACCTCTGTAGGCTAAACTTTAATGATAACATAAATTGCCCGAAATGTTTTATTCACTCAAGTCAAATGAGTACCAACAACCTGAACCCTGTTGGTGCTTCTGTGTACTGTTTCTCATAGCCACTTGCAAGTTTTTAAACTGAAATGTCCTCTAATAAACTAATATAACAATATTGACAAGGAAAAATCAAACCATTAAATAATTATCTAAAAATATTTAAGATTATTGAATAGTATTCAATAGCATATGGTAATGACAATAGTATTGAGAATCATTATAGTATTGAGATATTACATCAACTACTGAAATTGTATCATTATGACAACACTAGTTGTCAATAAAAATCCATAATGACAACCCAAATCACACATTTGGGTGTGTGTCCATTTGTTTATGTGAGTGAAGTAATTGTTGTGTGTGGTGTGTCTAATCAGTATCAGCACACCATGACATCATCAAGTCACATGGAGATAGGAGACTGGGCAGGTGCATGAGTGGACAGGACAGGACAGGACAGGACAAAACAAAATGAAACGCAACCTTCCCCTAATTTTCCTCTCTCCCTCATTGACTCTCTCCATCTCTCCCCGCGCTCTCTTTCCTTTTCTCACAGTCCTGTTTCCACTAAAACAGGAACCACATCAGGAACACAATACACAGACACGCTCCGATGACATCATTCTCAGGGCCGATCCATTTTCCACCTCCTCTGAGGTACATGATAACTGTGGAATTTCCTTCTCTCCCATGGCCAGAGCGGAGAAAAGAAATGTACCTCTTTATTCAGTCCTAGTACTGTATTTGTCTGCTATTGTAATTTTAATGGTAAAGGACTGTAAAAAAGGCCACAGTAAAAACCTGCTAATTGGTTAATAGTAAGTTTCCTTACACATTTACAGGGACATATAACACAATGTCACAAAACACAATATTTTTTTATTATTTAAATAATTTTGTTTCCTATTTTTCTATCAGTCATGTACATTAGGGTTATATGTCACATCTTACAGTATGTTGTTAAATTAAACATTTATTGTATCATTATAATACAGTACAAATTCAAATCTGGACTATGCTATCCATACTCATTTTATAGCTCTATGTGCTTAATGTTTGTCAGCAATTTGTCTGTGTATTTTTAAGTAATAACGGGGGAAACACTGAGACCATACTGTAACATAAAAAAGTTTAATATGAAAATAGCAACCTCTGAGCTGTAAAACTGCTACATTTCCTGTAATATGCATCCCATCTAACAGTCATCGGATTGCCTCTGTAAGATCCCATTTTATATGACCTCACTTGGTTGTTACATAAGAGCTTAACAGTATTAGCACTCAGAAAACAGACCCTCCCTCTTGCTCTCTTTCTCACACACACACACACACACACACACACACACACACACACACACACACACACAAATTTGCGTGTTAGCACAACACAATGCATTCTAATGTTCCGCTCGTAGTAAAAATCCAAACAATAACATAGGAATGTTGGTCAGGAAATAGCAGGCATATTTTCCGCATCTGCTTAAGAGTGATTGGTTGGTGTCCACGATATGGAAGGTTAGCTAGGTTATAAGCATATCGGGTGTGACAATGTGTGAATTCTGTTCCAAACATATTAAAACTTCCTCCCAAAAGCACAAACTGTCTCAAAGATAACCTAAGGCAAGAGGGCAGCACACACCCAGAGCAAGACTGAAAACAGCATTGAACTTATTATTTCATCAAGCAAAATTGATATTCCAATAGGCTGCTTTATTTAAATAATTTTTTACGAATAATAGACATGCATCTTATTAAAAAAACAATTATTGATTAAAATATCCGAGTCAGTTTCATAAGATACTTCTAACTGAGTATAGGGTGGTTTAAGCTATTTGGGCTTTTTTGTTATTATTATATATTTTGAGGGGGATTTTTGCTGGGAAATCTGAACTTTTTTTTGCCAGGAACCCCCAAATATGGTCCATCCCCTTCCTAAAATATAATAGCATCTATGTTAAATATACATTTATACTGTGTGGGAAAAATATTACGTGGGATTGATATTATAGAGACAGCATGTTAGAAAATTAAATAACTATAAACAATTCAATTAAAGGTGAACTATGCAGGTTTTTTACCTTAACTGAACAGCTTCGGATTCATTGGAATGGTTGTATTACTTTTTTCGGGTTGAATGGTGGTCGTCTCGCACCCCCCTATCGCCTGTGAGCAGAAAAACCACCCTTGCAACTTTGGGCCGGCGGGCCGCCGATCGCATCGTCAGGAAGTATCATGTGATATCAGGTCTCGCGATGTAACGAATTGCTTTACGGCAAAAAAAAATCTGCTAAAATTTTGTCATTATTGCGCTCCCTCACGCTGTTTTAACCCGAATGAAGAAGACGTTGTAAAGAATGTCCCATCTGCTTTGATGCTGTTGATCTACTAGCCTCTGGTATCTGAAAGTCGACAACAATTTTTTTCCACAGTGTTGTCAAATATCTATTCCGAAGCTGCAGGGGGAGCTCTATAGAGAAACCTGCGAGCAAAAAGCCAGAATACAGCGAAGAAATTCCCGAAACTGCAAAGCCCTGCTTTAAGTCAAAGTAATTTAAGCCAAATATTGCCAATTATAGGACAAATAAGAATGATTAAATATTATCTGTAGAATATTTTCTTTGTATTGAGTTGAGAGTGGATTCTCTGTTGTATAAATATATAATTAAAAAACTGACTAATCCTGCTAAATAGTTGTGCTTGATCCCGTTTTTAGACAGCAGAATGAAATAGTAATAAAATCCAATTTAATAAATGTGTTTAATTGTTGCATTAAACACTGAATTAATATCTTAATACTGTAAATTTGACAGCCTTAAAATACATTTAGTATAATCTTTGTATTTGTTTTTCCCTGTGGACTCCCAAGCATTCCATTGCAGCCCTCGGGGGTCCATGGACCCCAGTTCAAAAACCTCTGCTCTAAGCACACTTTTGCCCATCAACTACTGAAGTATGTAACCCAAACCGTGCAGTGATAAGAAGTCCTCAACATTGGGCAGGGTATGTCTTTCACCCTGCCAGTATATATAGCTCAGCTGCAGACAGAAAACAACACCTGAATAAGAGGAGCAAAGGAATGTCTGCAAGCAACACTGCTCTCATGATCAAACACATGTGCAAGTTATAATGCTAGTTATAATTTTGAAGGATCTTTTCATCCAAAACAGCAAACACCAGAACAATTCCTGGAACATCCCTCCCTGAGGTTAAGTGCTCCAGATGGACTCCCCATCAGCACTTTGGGAATAGACACTTTGGGTGCTTAAGCTCCTATGAATGTCACACCTGCTGTATGATGACTGAAAAGCTGGATACTGGAAGTATGATTTTGGCTTACAAAAAAGCAGATAAATTAGACAACATGAAATATCAGGAAAAAAAAACAGCTGAGGAGGTTATACAAGCAGCACTAAAAAGGGGATGGGTTGGGCTAGAAGAAATGGAACATGGAAAAATGATGGCGGAGGAAGATAAGCAGACTATAGAATAGGGAAGGAGGGCAAACAAGAGTAATCGGGAGGGTGAGTGAACCTGGAAACTTCAGTATACTGATATTGGACTTGAAATCAAATCCCTGGATGGAAATTCTCAACATGTCTGACTCTCTGAAACCTAAACTTTGCAATGCAGGAGGAGCAAGTAAACAAGATAATAAAACAGGTTACACTAAGGGCCAGATATACGTACATTTGCGAAGGCAGCGTTAATAGCACCATGGCCAAGGAGCAGAAAGCGCTTGATGTGAAACCGCAGTGTGCGTGTTATGTACCAAACCTGCAGTTCATCAGGTAATCAGCGCCTGTCCCCACCCACTATACCGTAAATTGCGCATATTTAAACGCGGAATTGAATGGGCCTCCTCCTCTCTTTCCATCATGCTATGACTGGTTGAAATGATCCTGATGCCAATAATTGTAATGTAGTGAGGAGTTTAACAACTGCTGGAATGGAATGTGAACGCTGAGTCGGAGATTCAATGTCATCTTTGATTTCTTTCAGTAACTGTAATATTGCGTAGCTGCTTAATCTGTAACGCTTAATGATTTAGTTTTCACTCGACTGAAAAAGTGTGATTCTTGTGGCAAAAATCTTTTCAGCTCGTCTCCTTAGCCTATGTCTTCGTCTTGCTCGGATTACTGCTGTCATTTCACCAGGAGGCATATGCCAGGAAACCCGCTTCCTAAATTACACCTGCTTTTAAGAGGCGGAGAATTTTCAGTGCAAAATAGAGGCGCGCTTTCACCGGCTTTTTCTGTACATAACGCGGAATACATAATTAGGCGCAGTTTACACTTCCCCTCCCATCTCTTTATGTGACACTCCCACTTTCCCTTTGACCATCTCATGAATGCATATGCATGACACGAAAAGAGCATTTTGCCATTTTCAGTTCCCGCAACAAACAGTCTGCACTTTCATCTCGGTGCGTCCCGTTCGTACATACCCCGCCATGGTTTTATGCGCACTTTGCAAAACAAATACGCCTGAAGTGGGCGCAAAAGCGTTACATCTGGCCCTGATGGCTAAAGCCTTTGCACACATTTCTTGCCTGAGCCACTGAAAACCTAAGATAGACAACAATCTGGGAAGCAATCGGTGAAAGAGTTAAAGCTATCGGTGGAACTGCAAGTGTAAATCTCTTTCCTCAAGGCCAAGGAATTGCGAAAGCTAGCACCAGTGACATGGAATTGGCAGGACTCACATCAACATAGGGAAGTGTTTTATTCCTGAAGGGTAATATAACCCCTCTACACACCGTCCAATAGTAGCTAGCTCCAGTGTTCCAACTGAATTCTCTGGCAATCTAAAATGGCGCTGGTTCGCATGCTTTCAGGGAGTTGGCTGGCTGGAGAGGGTCTGCTGTTCCTCTACATGAGGGGGGCTGCATTTTCAGAGCCTGAAATCAGACTTTCAACAAAAATCCAGCAGACAGGCTACTGATGTCACACCTGCCTTTCATTGTTTTTTAATACAAAAGTTGAATATTGTGTACTCTGTAAGCATTCCATGAGTTCATATAAGCCACTTTTCCACCATTGGGCCAAACCGTTGCTTTACCGTTTCATTATTATTAACTTGTGTTACTTTGTTCAAAGGCAACACACAAGTGACCATCTCTGAGTGTTTGTAATCGTGCAGTGCCGAGTCAAGCTGACGTAGAAATATAACTGGAACCATTTTTAGGACCGATCGGCCCGACGCTGGAAAAGTGGCTATATATGACAGCAGCTTCAAAAAATACGAATTTTGGAAAACTGGGAAATCTTTGATAGTGATGAAAAATTAACTTCTTTTAAGTTTAATTACCTCACATCTAATATAAATCAGAAAATGTTTAAACACAAAATTTTTAATGCAGACAATTGTTTTTTGTTTGTGGATGATATTCTGCAATGGGGTCAAACTCTGGCTTTTATTGTACAGATAACATTAATTATTAAATATTTATAATTTTTTTGCCTAATATCCTCAACATCTCATCATAGAGCCGGAGTTTTAACTTGCAGCTTTATAGCCAAAAACGCCCTTATGAAGAAATACACTTTAGCACACTATGCCTAATTTATAGTTATTACTACATTAAATGCGCATAACGTGTTACTAGGACACATTAAAATAAAGTGTTACCAAAATATCAGTCATTTTATTGAAACTTGTATGTCATGTATTTAAATATATTTGTAATTATTACACATTTGTAAAGATGATGTTCCAATTTAGTACATTTAAAATATATTAACTTGTGGGTAGCTTTGAGGTTAAGACTACCTCATCATAAACACAGTATTACAATATTGCATCCTGCAGATGATGCAGAAAACAACACTGTTAGGTATCAACACCTTTGACAATGAACAATTCATCAATTTTGTCATCCTAATGAACGGAAGAGCTTCTGCATATTAATTTTGGGCGAGGATCACAAGCTCTAGCTGTGAGTCTGTGACATTCACCTTGAGAGTCCTGAGTGTTCACTACACTACAGTACAGAGTGTTCTGTCCTAACTGCTGCTGAGCTGTCTCTAATTACCTGCAATCACACACTATTTTGATGGATAACTAACACATGAGTGCAAATTAGTCTGCACAAGTATAATGCAGGAAACATGGACGTGTAACTACCTGACTATCTACACCAGAGAGAATGGAATATAAAAGACAAATGCAAACCACTGTCCATGAAAGGCCTGGGCTACCAGCCAAACAGAACTAGTGTACTGAATAAATACTGGCACAACAGCAAAAAAGAACACATAAAGAGAGTCAGGTTGACCACTCTTCCAATAGAGCAAAGTGAAATGCGTTTAATTCATTTAAGTCATACCGGGTATTATCTTTTAAACTGTGGTCTTGTGTGTGTGAAGGGTGTATAACAACTACATAATTGGGTTAGAGGTATTAGTGCTGTTGTCGCAAAACAGAAACAAAATACCCACACCATTATGACCATATTGTCTGATGTGAAATTACATAACATGGATTGGAATTAAATTACTGGAATGACCTATAATGTTAGATAACAATACCGTAATTCCAAGATTTTTTTTATGTTTTTGTAAAAAGTTTTATGTTTTGTGGAAACTGCAACCAATTTTTTTCATATTTGATGAGTAGAAAGTTTAAAAGAACAGCTTTTATTTTAAATAGATTTTTTTGCAACACAAAATGTCGTTACTGTCACTTTTAAACAATTTAATGCTTCCATGATGTATGAACGTATTAATTACTTTCAAATAAAAAAAATGTTACTGACCCCAAACTTTTGAATGTAAGTTTCCAACACTACAAAGTTCAAAAGAGAACAAATAGATCTTTTTGGCTTCATCTGCGACCAGGACAGCAAGTCTTTGTGTATCGAGAGCTATGGCTAGCCAGGGTAATGTCGGAATAACTCCACATTATACAAACCTCATTCAACAGAAGTAATTGTCGACGCAAGAGGAAGCTGTCTGAAAGTGATGTCCAGGCGCTAACCCAGATTGTATCCAAAAAAAAAACAATATAAAACCACAGCTTCCCAACTCACTGCAGAATTAAAAGCAAACCTCGACTCTCCTGTTTCCACCAAATCTGTTCGTCGTGGGCTCCACAGTTAATATTCACAGTTGAGATGCTATAGCTAAACCTTTGGTCACTCATGCCAACACCAAATGTCGCCTTCAACAGTACAAATCTTGGACCCGGGACAATGTGAAACATGTATTGTTCTCATGTAGTCCACCTTCACTGTCTTTCCCACATCCGTGGGAGTTACGGTGTGGAAAACCCCTAAAGAGGCTTAACACCCGGACTGTTGTGTGCCCAGTGTAAAGCATGGGGCTGGATCAGTGATGGTTTGGGATGGAATATTATCGCATTCCTTACTGTGCTTGAAGGGCACGTCACTGCCAAGTACTACCAAACTGGAGGACCATGTGCGCCCATTGGTTCAAACATGTATACATTGTACCCTGAAGGTGGGGCCGTGTATCAGCATGGTAATGCACTAATACACACAGCAAGACTTGTGACAGATTGGTTTGATGAACATGAAAGTGACCTGTGAAGTCACCAGATCTAAATATTTTTGAGCCATTTTGGGGTATTGGAGGAGCGAGTCAGGAATCGTTTTCCTCCATCAGCATCACACAGTGACCTGGCCACTGCTCTGGAAGAGGAATGGCTCAAAATCCCGCCGGCCACTGTGAAGGACTTGTATCTGTCATTCCCAAGACAAATTGATGCTGTATTGGCTACAAAAGGAGGCCCTACACCACACAAAAAATGATTGTGGTCTAAAACCCGGTTTTCAGTTTCATTGTCCAACCCCTTTATATTACATTAACAATAAACATCAAAAGTTTACACAATACCGTGTTCTTAAATAAAAATGCAACATTCTAAAATCGAAATCCAAAATAAGGGCATAAAATCCAAATCAGGAAATATCATTCTTCAGTTTTTAGATAAATCTAAAAAAACTCAAATTCAATATTAATTAACCCTCAATTGAGGACATCACCAAATGAGGTTTTGTAAGATTTAGATCCTTGCTGGGGACAACTCGGACTACAGTTCAGCTAAGTAAAGTCCCAAACATCCCAAACAACCAGAGCCCAAGATGTGATTAATTAAAAGTGTGTTACTGTGCAAGCAGTTTTATTTATAGATGATCCAGCATCTGTAACAAATAAAAAAATTAATAAAACATTATTCAGTTGCATCATGCTTTAATTTTCTAGAGATATATAATGATATTTGAGTGTTTAAGTTGAAAAATTTAGCAAATATTCATTATGCAGATGCATCCTGCCTATCTTTTTAAAGATACTCAATGATATTTGAATCATTCTCAGCTGATCATAATCCAATATGACAGATGGGATTACAGAACGTGTTCACACCAAATCCAATAAAAATTTCAGATAATGGGGAAATCCCTATTTTCATCACAACACCCATGGTCTCAATGCACCATTGCTGAACTATTATTGATAAATTATGAATAAAAAGACTAAATTTCTAAAGGGGGAACTAAATAAAAAGTGTAATTTATTCTTTCGAATCCTTATGGATCTGAAGAGTTGTTATATAAGGTCAGTTGCGGTGGGAAACAGCTTGAAACAAGAATCTTGACATAGCCTTGAGCACACAGACGCATTGTGCTCTGTCCTTGAGAAGGAAACAATTTAATTTTGTGTATCAAATCAGTCAGGCATGATTTAATTTAGCTGTGAAATATGTAGTTCGTGTTTTTAACTAAAACAGCAATGACATGACAACTAAACAAATCAAAACCCAGGTAAATACAGATTCAAGAGAAAACAAAAGCTATATTATGACAGCCCGTGTGTGATATGAATTTTACATCACTGTACTTTACAAATTACTTTATAATCAATATATGTTTGAATTACACAGCCAAAACCATGTGAACAAGGTCCATGCATACTAGTATGAATACGTATAGGCCTACAGTATGTGAAAGCATATCACTTGCAAAGTACACGCTTATAAATATATGAGGCTCTTCATGTTTCAGATGTTGAACTCTGGTGCTGTCAGGATAGAGCAAAGAGAAGCAACACTGTCTGCCGCAATAAAAAAAAAAGAAGATGAAAAAAGCAAACTTTTATTTTCGGGAAAACACAGATTTTCTAAGAATTCAAATCAAATAATTTCAACACTTTCCCCAGATGAGGTATCAGGATTCAAGACTTTACTGTGATGTGTGTGTGTACATGTGAATAGTTGGCACGTGTGTATCTGTGTGTTGATAATAAAAAAAAATCACTAGGGTGTTCATGCAAACAAAAGGCAGCTGTATTAGGGTGTTTTCAGTAGGGTGTAGGTCACACACACACAACCACATATATTTTAAGAGGTCTTAAAAAATACTGGTATTTGATATGCACCGCTTTTTTACTGTTCAGTTTGAGCATGTTTAAACAGATTTCTCTCTCCAGTTGCATGCAAAATTCAAAATTATATTTACATAAAAATGATACACTAAAGGGGAGGTATGCCCATAATGCTAACTGTTAAAAATACATTTATATTCAAGCCTGCTGAGAAAGGCTGCATGTACAATAGACATTTTTATGCAGTATAGCCTATGCATATTTTGATTAAATAACATATTCGAATGTTTGAGCTCACATGTTTGGAACGGGTGTTGGGCGTGCTCAGTCCAGCCTTTATGGAGCAATGAAATCCCCACTGTGCAGAATAGCATTACAATGTTGTCATGGTGTGCATGAAACAAATACAGGCAGTTTAATGATAACTGAATTCCCCCACATGTCTCTGTCCTTCTCCAGACCTCCATATGAAGGCTCCAAAACATCTTAGAATGACGCAGTATCATCTGGTTTGTCTGATGTTTTACATAACAAATGAGTTGAAGTTGGTGTGACAGCAAACTGAGTGCTGGAAAGACACACATTCAAACACACTTCCTGTCAAAACAACACCCACCCATATAACCAGTGTTCCTAGAATGACTCCTATAATCCATTATACAACTGATGATGCATCGTACTTGTAATGTTAAGTTAAAGAAAAAAATGTATGGCTAAGAATGTAAGTGCAAACTTTAAATTACAATTAAAGACGTAGGCATGGATGCCTATAAATAATGACATTCCTTTCTGATCAGATTCCATCAATACGCTTATTATGGGATATTTCAGGCGGAGTAAACAGGAAAAATGCTTATACTTTTTCTGACGCTGTTCACATAAGTACCACGATGCTTTGTGATGCTAACGCAGGAGCCGGCCAATACTGAGCAGGCATTCTGACATATAACCCGGAAGCGCTGCACTGTGTTTACAACGTGAACAGCGTCAGAGACTGACACAGAAGAGAAGAAATTGTTGAATAAAGTTGTTATTTTTGGGGGGGTTTTGCACATAAAAAGTATTCTTGTCGCTTCATAATATTAAGGTTGAACCACTGTAGTCATATGGACTATTTTAACGATGTCTTTACTACCTTTCTGGGCATTGAAAGTGGTAATAAAATTGCAGTCTATGAGGGGGTCCTAAAGCACTCGGATTTCATCAAACATATCTTCATTTGTGTTCGGAAGATGAACGAAGGTCTTACGGGGTTGATGATGGTGAGTACAACATGATGGTGAGAAATTAATGACAGAAATTTCATTTTTGGGTGAACTATCCCTTTAAGCATCAAAAACTGTTTTCTACATTGATAATAATTACAATAAATTTTTCTTGTGCACCAAACCGCATATTAGAATGATTTCTAAAGGATCATGTGACACTGAAGACTGAAGTAAAGATGCTGCAAATTCAGCTTTGTCGTCACAGGAATAAATTACATTTTTAAATGTATTAAAATAGAAAACAATTATTTTAAATTGTAATAATATTAATGTTTTTACTGTATTTTGGATTAAATAAATGTAGCCTTGATGATCATAAGAGACTTTTTTTCAAAAATTGTTTTTAGGTACCTACAGACTACAGTACATGCACACATATCCAAGGAAAGATGTTGTCTTCGTTTTGGACCCTGATTCATATGAAATAAGCAGGACACATTGACCTCTCAGAGAATACAAACTTAACAAAACACTTAAAAATTACAGTTATTTAAAAGACAAAGAGTAATGGGTAAGAGGCCATAAAACAAATTTGAGCATCAACTGTAATTTGACTAATAGCGTGTAGTAACTGAACTAACTGTCGCTCTGAGGTAAGAATACATGTGTTAAACTCTATTAAGAAGCTCACATTGTCTGAACCCTGAGGTCACCTAGCAACCACTGTCTGTGTTCACAACATCATCAAGCTGAAAACAGCCGGTGCTGGGAGAAATTGTCTTGCGCATACATAAGCACACATGCAAACACACATGCACTGACAGACAAACCACAGTCACCCATGTGTTTGGCTTAATTTGAGCTATTTTTGATGAAATCAGATTCCAAACAGATGAAACAGTCACCTAAATAAACTTCCTCTCTACTCTATGGTTCTGGTACACCGCTGCCAGTCTACGCCCCACCCTCCCTGTTCGTGGAGAATGATTGAGTTTGTTGCAGTGCTGCACAATAAAATACCTTTATGTTTTCATCACATTTGTTTTGTGTTCAGTTTCTATTACATGTACATTCAAAGTGCCTTTCAAGGCTTAAAAGCCCTTATATAACTGTCTGAAAATTGTCACACAATAACAGAATATAAGAATGGAGTGGGTTGTGACCGATGTGTTACCTTTGCAAACAAAGCACTTGATGTGGAAGTGATTATTTTGCACCCGGAGCACCTCGCCTTTGCAGGGCTTGCCACAGTTTTGACACGGGACGGGGCCGCTCTGCCGCTGACCCTTCTGCTGCTCCAGGGGACTGTGAACAGCCTGCTGGTGAAACGCTGTGGAGACACAATCAGAAAAAGAGACAAGTTTCATTTCAATATCCCGACATACAGCACTAGAAAAGTTTAAGAATTAGTCAACAACCCATACTGATCTAACCTGACCATATTAATCTGAATACTGGGGTAAACATGTCCCTTAAATGTCTACGGTGGATATTAGTAAAACTAACAGAAATAGTAAGAGTTTTATGCTAGTATACTATTCCAAATTCAGAAGACTGACTAAATTTAAGTTGAAATATGTGGAAATTTTAAAGGGGTCATGACATGAGAAATGAAATTTGCCTTCACTACATATAAGAAGTCTTTGTACCATTAAAACATCCTGAAAGTTGTTTTAAAAAACATCCTCCTCATTTTTAAATCGTGCTCTAAAATTGGCTCTTGTTGTTATTGCAGGATCGGTGACATCACATGGGAAAACACATTTTAAACAGTTCGTTTGCGTCTCTGTACAGACTTTAGAAGATCCCAATGTCGGAAACAAGTGGATGGTTTATTTTAATGTCATCCCGGATAGTGTCAGAGGATTATATATTTGTTCGGGGCATTTCGTTTTGTCACCAAGGCACAGTGTAATGGAGAGTTCGCAAAGAAACATTTGTTAAAAACTAAAGCAGCCAAGTGTCTTGGATCTGACAGCAGCTGCATCACAAACCATAAGTAAATGATTTCATAATGCTTTGTCTGTAAATTACTGTTTTATATGGATAATGTTTTCAAAATACTTACTCGAGTGAGCCTTGATACTGTTTGCTATGCAATGACGTTAGACAATCATAACAGTGGCGGTTTACTGACAAGCTTTAAAGGAGCCATCCTTAAAAACGAATCACTTCAGACAGAGGGTCAGAATGAATTTTGAAAATAATATTTTTTTCTACATAATATATTTATTTTGTTCAAAAAACATTATTTACATTATAAGTAAACCTCAAGAAACATGTATTAAAATAAAAATCCATGTCAAGACCCCTTTAAGTTCAGTTGCTGCCTTAAATTAAGTATGATCAACTTTAAAGTAATTAAAACTCAGCTTTAAAAATAGTTGAATCTCGTATAACTGATAAGGATGAGTTTGCGGTAGACATGGATGACGCCAGTGCTTGGCTCTCCTTTGTGAATTTTTAAGCTGTCGTTTGAGCCTGTTTGCCACCCAATCTTCACACCTACTCCATTACATAGGTGTGTGTAAACTCAAACAAACACTTCATAATAGTCCAAGACACAGCCAGAGAAAGAACTTTAACCTCTTTTTTTTTTTAAAGGGCGTGGAGCAAAACTGGTTCTGTCGGACATTCTGTAGTAGGATTTTCAAAACAGGTGTTCACTTTGTGAAGTCTAACTATAAGGGATAAAATAGCTATAGAGAAATGTGTTATTGCGTGTTCTCAAAGGCGAGAACCTGCATTTGTCCCTTATTCGTTGAGAAGTTTCGTTTTGAGAAGAGCTGCTGGTTTCAGTTCGCTCACTTAGACTGGCTGAGCCTTTGACACTAATTAGATAAAAGTACTTTGGGATGAAACTGCAGCAGTCATTATATGTGTGTGTTTGAAAGCATTTGTCATGTCAAAGGGAAAGACAACCCATGTGCCAAGTCTGTGTGACTTGCAATTGGCAACCAATTTTACAGTGTGACATATTTAATTTTTTTCAGTGTGACAGGAAAACAAAAATCAGAGTAGGACTTTCATCCATTTCATTCATCATCGAAATTAGTTGGATAATGGAAAGTGGGCACTAAACTCTTTTGTGGGGACTTTTCTAAAACAATGCCTAAGCTATTTAGCTGTTGGTTAACATTGTCCAATAGCCTGCATGGCCTAAGTAACATCAGCAGAAAAGTTATTACATAGGGGAGACATTCCTCGAAATAAGTCAGATGAAGTCCTCTGAACCGGCCAGGTTAATTTTAGAATTAGTATTAAAGGGGTGGTAAAGTATGATTTCACTTTTCTAACTTTAGTGTGAAATGTTGCTGTTTGAGTGTAAACAACATCTCCAAAGTTACAACGCTCAAAGTTCAAAGCAAAGGAAGATATTTGCTTTTAAAGAAAAGGACGGCTGGTAGGGACTACACGACATTCCTCCCGGGTTAGTGACATCACCAACCCTAAAATGTACATAAACCCCGCCCCCGGGAACACGCAGTCCATGTTGAGAAGAGGAAAAGTTATTGTATAAGAGTACATTTGTGAGTCAGCTCAAACTTTAGCATCCATCTTTTCACATGCAATAGAAAGTCACTCTGTGTGCATCTCACAACAGTTCCTATACGAGCGATTTATAGATTACCATGACAGAATATCCTAATTGAAGATAGTTAACTCCACATCAGCAACATAAATGAATTAACTAACCATTCAGAGACGTCCTGTTGCATTCTACATGTTGTCACTTCTTCTTAAGTCTCTCCATCTTTGTCTGACTCCGTTTTAACATTACAGACAGAACAGTTTCTGTCATTTTAGTGTGTCTGCGTGAGGTAATCGCAGCTGCTAACACACATGAGTTCTTGAAACCCCACCCTCTGCAGCAGCTCATTTGCATTTAAAGGGCCAGGCACAAAACGGTGTGTTTTTGCAAACCCTTTAAAAGTGACAACTTTAACATGCTATATAAAAATATCTGTGGGGTATTTTGTGCTAAAACTTCACACACACACTCTGGGGACATCAGAGATTTATTTTACATCTTGTGAAAATGGCATTTTACCACCCCTTTAATCATTTAGATTGGCTGACGACAGAGCAGAAACAGGCTGGTTAATCATAATTCCTTTCACTTGTACTATTCATCCTCCAGTTGGCACAGCATTTCATTAATACTTGACGCAAATACGCTCTGTGAACCTCCACTACATCAACATTTATAGATCCTAAGAGAGACTCTTGTGCTGCTGAACCTCCGAAACAGCATTCTGGAAATGTTTAAAGACCCCTTTAAAGCTAAAGCTATTTCCTGCTTTCACAGATCAGGTAGAGTTGTTAAACAACAGTAGGAATTTACGATAATCCAACCTTAAAAAACACAACAACAACTATGGAAACTCACTTTTAGCAAGCTGGTGGTATATGGTAATGATTTATACATGAATTAATCATTTGAGGTTACAGTCGAGTCAAATGAGCATTGACAGTGTTTTCATAAACAGTTTTACAGGTGTTTAGCAGAAGAAGGTATGTTTTCAATAAAGAAAAGCAAGCATGAAGGCCCATAAACCATAAAGAGGTCAATGCATTTAATGAATGCCAGGTTCATTCCAGCTACTACAGGAAAAACAAAAACCCATGAAGACAGGAATGACAAACTTGATTCTAGACCAGAATAAAATTAAAAATGGTTTTCGTTAATTGACGTAAAACTTAAATAAAATAATAATAATTATTATTATTATTCAAATAATAATCAAATAAAATATAAATAATATTTTAAAATGAAATGGAAATTAGAAATGTTGCTTGGACAACTAAGTGAAATAAGTTTAAGCTTAAGTACTAAAATTACTCAAATGCGAAATCAAAATAATTAAAAGCTAAATGAAAAAATAAAAATAAAAAAAATAAAAAAACAACAAAATTACAAAAAAAAACCATCAACTGTAAATAATACTAAAATAACACTAGGTAAAGCAACAATTTCATACTTTTTGAAAGGGGCCTGAATGTTATGGCAACAAACAGCCAAAAACATCAGCCTATCATATTTCTCTCTTGCATTGCAGCATAACACGTGTCGTCTATAGTTCTATAAGACCTTCATTCTTCAAATATCAAACGGTGCATGTAGAAGCTGTATCCTATAAGTCATGAGAGGTTCACATTTTCTGCATCACCTTAACTTCATTCACTCCCACTGAAATGTACAGGTTCATGAAATCCTATTAATACGGTCTCAATGGTTACCTCACTAAACATTCAAGAGCTTTCTACCATTTAATTTCAGCATCTGAGGGAAAAGAACAGTGACTGAAAACACAAATGAGGAAGAGATTGTCAACCAGTCAATTATCTTGAAGAATGTTTTTGTTTTGGTCCAAACAATCGACTTTCATTGTATGTACATTTTTTGAAATACTTTCTTCTTTGTTCTGCAGAATAAAGAAAGGGTGCACTATTACTAGCTTTCAAGTGACGACATCTATCAAGTGTGAAAAGCCCATATACTGTATGTGTATAAAGAGGATTGTGGTGCCAGCCAGCACAAGACTTCAATAAACTAGCTAACCACATCACAATAAAAGAGGTAAATCAGTGAATGAATCGCATAGGCCTAACCACATCTTCTCTGATAAGAATTCGATAAGTCAGGGTGGATCACTATCCATTTCTCATGAAGTACAGTACTCATGCTTCCTTTCAACCTGAGCCAAAGATCTGTGGTTAAATGAATACAGGCAAGAAGCCGTACTGCAGTAGTAAGATCCCTATCACTGTCACACCCCGCTCTTCAGATGTGCAGAACATCAAAACCTCTGGAAGCACAAGCTAAAGGTCAGCGTGAGGGAGGAGTTTGATCTACGTGTCCCTAAACGCACACACCATACTTTCACAGACTTGCGCGTTTACACAGAGAGTCATCCATCTTTAAGCAGGTTCTCCATAAATAGAGCATCTACTCGACCCGTGGGGATTCCATCATGACCTGCTACATTCTGCTCGAGGTCCATATGCATGGCTGACATGTGTTTGAAGGGCTCGGATTTCCACCGCAGAATCCCTCTGCCACTCATCGTTTGCCTTATTTTGCAAATGCAATTGTGGCTTAGATTGTACAATAGAAAGCTTTTGAATGCTAGAACAGTCATCATATTACTCTCATGCACTGCAGCATAATTCAATATTCCAGTACACGTCTATAGTTCTATAAGACGTCCATTCTTCAAAGATCAAACTGTGCATGTCGAAGCTCTTGAGAGAAGGTTCACGTTTTTCTGCATCACCTTCATCTCATTCACTCCCACTGAAGTGTATAGGTTCATGAAATCAAATTATGTCACATCTTGACCTCAATATGACCTAATGGTCAAAGATAGATTTTGGTCAGGTGATTCTTAAATCATCAAAATGTAATAAGTCTAAAATGTCAAAAGGTTATAGGCTGTGCACGTATCCAGACAGCAAGAAAGATGTATATACCGAGAGAAAAATGAGACAAGAATTAAAGAGGAATAGATAGTTCAAGTAAAGAATAGATAGTTAAAGATGACAGCAAAGGTCATCTAAATGTAAAAGTAGGGACAATGAGCAAGCACAAAATAAATACCTAATATCGGCTGATACAGCACTAATATATAGTGGATTCCTAATAAAAATATTGTGCAAAACAACAAATGTCATAAAAGCATAAATTGGAATTCCACAGGCAAGTATATACTGTACATCACTATGCAGCTATATACTCACTTTATTTAAGTTCTTTAACAATTTTCAGACAATTGAGTAAAAACAATTAGCTCGCTGCTCGCTGTAATAAATGGATATTAAGCACTTAATCTATGTCTTACTATTGAAAAAACAAGATAAACATCCAAGACTCAATTCCACAGATTATATTTGTGCACTTATGTTTATGATCTCCCAATTTCGCAAGGACACATGAAACAAAAGTACCTCTGAGGCACCATTATAGCAAGATAATCAAACTTTAGAAAGAAAAAAAACTAAGAAAACAACTACCTGTCATATTTCATTTCTCCATCTTTCATTTCTCCATCTTTCTTCCAGATCTGTTTAGTGTCACCAGTCAGCACTATACGGGTATTTCTGCTGAGACTCTTCCAGCAGTTATCATTACTTGGATGTGTTCGCCCTTGTGAAAGTAACAGACCTACCCAGCAGTTAAGAGTAGTTGCTATGTAATCTCAAAGTGTATTTGAACTACTGCATTTTTGTCCCTGCTGTGATGGCCACACACATAAATCCTTTCATGTGGTGCAACTAGTTATAGACTGATATACTGACCTGGCATTGAATTAAACATTATTTGGCCATTTTAGATTATCGGCTTCAACGGATAAATGTACCTGCTTCTCAGTTACAAAGCCTTGTCACTGGATAATGCACAATTCCTGATTTCAACGTTTTGTGAATATTTAAAAATAGCACATGTTTAAAAATATATAGGATTACATAATTTGTATTAGATTATATCACATACTGTATTCATTGGAAATCAATCAGCCAACAACTTTCTACTACATCATAAACCGTCTCAATCAACTCCTATCCAAATAAAATTAATCAATCATTTTTGCACACAGACAATTTGAACTCCTTCAAAATCGATTATCTGCCTGCTTTCTTTTTCAGACATCATTGTAGTGTCTAAAAAATGACAATAAAAATAAAACCTGTTTTTTTTTTAGACATGCAAACATCTATCAAGTGCTCTTTAATTGCCACTCAGAAATTAACTATGTCAGTATGTCCTCTCTCTCTCTCTCTCTCTCTCTCTCTCTCTCTCTCTCTCTCTCTCTCTCTCTCTCTCTCTCTCTCTCTCTCTCTCTCTCTCACACACACACACACACACACTCTCTCTCTCTCTCTCTCTCTAGACTGCTGTCCAAGGAGGCCAGATTGAATCTGAGCTCTTGGAGTGCAACAGCATGTCCTTCTGCCAAAGACATGCATATTATCTAGGTGGGCTGTTGTTATTGTTGTTGTTTTATATAGATCACACACACCATACAATAATTACCATTTTACTAACTGTCACAAAATGCTTCATGAAATCTCAGCTGTTTCACCGAATGAAAAATGTCCTGAAAATGTAAATTAAAATTCAATGTCATAATGATGATAAACAGACTGGATATCATAATATTAGAATACGCTATTATGCTTCGATATTATTACAATGAAGTCGACATATAGCATCAATGACACAGGTTCCCATTGACAAAGAGGCGCAACCCCCATCTGAAATAATAACATGACCAGAGCGTCAAAGCGCAACATACCTTTTTCTTCAGGCATCGTCTAGCGTAATCACGTCTATTCTGTAAATAAGAGAATGAGACTGCTGTCTGAGTAAATATCCGACAGTTTTTCAGTGCAGCACAGCGGTGTGGTTCATGTTAATGCTGAGCTCTTCTCACGTCGCGAGCACCGGAGAAATGCGCTTCACACACAGCGCGCGACACTACAGGAATGAACGCAGGTCATATGATTCCCGCCTCAGCGCCTGACAGGACAGCGCACACACTCGAGCTATTGAAGCAATCCATTATAAATAGAAGCTTCTCGGTCAAAAACATGACACCCCTTTCCAAATATCTGAGGGCGTTCACCGTATGTTCTCTGTGTGAGGTACGCAGATGGACTAGGCTATCATTCAGCCCAGTTGAGAAAACAGTATGAAACAACCTGATAACAACATGAGATAGGCTACTCAACTCAACTTTTTATTAAACATTTTCAAAACTATGGGAATGGACCAAAGTACAGTGTGTGTGTGTGTGTGTGTGTGTGTGTGTCTGTGTGTCTGTGTCTTAAGTTTACATTTATATAGGCCTAATATGTAAACTCTCCAATAATATATGAAGCATTTAGTCAGCGACTGTACTTGTGTGGTGACAAGTAACCTCCAGGGATAAGTTCAATGCACTTTTCGACCAAATACGAATAAAGAAAAGTGTAAAGAAAATAAAGAATAATGGAATATGTTTAAACTATGAAAACTATCTTCAAATAAATATTAATATAAATGACAAGTTATTGTGACAAGTTACATGGACGGACACAAAGATAGGCTATTGTAAAATATAGGTTATATATAATAATAATAATGAAGAATACTTTTTTTTTTTTTTTTTTACAATGTCCCAAATACACATGAAAGTGGCAAACAATCAAAATGACCAACTGCATCCACTGGCATTTAGATGTTTACAGCCTTTGCTATCCCACAATACCACATTCTGCCCTACCTGACTCAGTAAGAATCCTTATTTTGTGACTTATTACGTATCTTTGCAAACAAGATCATATCTTATTTTAGCCTATAGTCATGTTGAATTGTTTTCATTGGAAAAGGACAGGTTTGTGATGGATTAGATGCCTGTAACAACAGTTATGATTTCTGAGATCATCAGTGCTCCATCAGCAAGACCACACTTGAATGTATTGCCTTAATGAAAGTTCAGAAAAATGAACAGAGTCATGACAGGCATTTATGAACCGCAGAACTTTTCACACACCCGGTCCGTTTAATTAACGAATTTATGAGGTCAAAGGGGCGCAAATCTTTTCCAGTTCAGAAGAGCCCTCACTCACACTCCAGATCTGTTTCTATACAGTTCACTCTTTGATGTCTAATCACGAAGCTTGAGTCAATGTCATACTGCTATCTCACTCTCTCACATGTCCTCTATAAGTCTTGAATAATGATCAGGCTTGTGAATAGCCTGCTAGCACCTGTCAGGGGGTTTTGCAAAAAAGTCAGGGGCCATTTAAATTTCCAGCGCTTTCTCACATCAGTGCACACTTCACTAGAATCGAGTGCAAAATGTTTTTCTCCTTTCCATGGACATTACAAAGTTGAAGAATCACATTAACTCAAAGACCAAACAAGTAATTAATTATGTGTGGGTTTTTTTTTTTCACTGTGCCAATTTGCTGCCATAAGCATTTGGCTTCAGTTTAATCACTATTAAAAATGCTTGTTTAAACACTGCTGAAAATCTGGGCTGGCAATCCATGGAAAAAAATAATAAAAGGGGCATTGTTCTTAGGTGAAAGATGGGAAAAGAGAAAAAAGGAGCGAGAGAGAGTCAGCCAAGCTCCTTCAAAGAAAACACATTACATAATTTCCTTTGTATGATTTGCAAAAATAGAGAACATGTTCCTGACAAATCTAACTGCTGATTTTTCTGTCCATCGAAATGATTTATTTTTAAAGTTTTGACACGCCGTGGGCATTTTCTTCATGTAGTGACATTCTTTCACAATCATGCTTGCAAGCATTATTGGATATGTTCAGGCTATTCATCAACTGGATCAATAGAGACAGCAGGATAGTCAGAGGCAGAAGAGTTGCCAACCACCAAAACCTCTTAACTTGTTTAGGATGCCCAACCAAATCTACAGACCTCTTCTGGATATATTTACGTAAAAATACAGTTTTTTTACAGAAAGTATCTTGAGAAATTTCTCAAGTTGATCCCAACACCGCATTATTATGCTGACTAATTTAGATCTATAAATGGGGCAGAAAACAAAAAGCAATTCCTCTATAGAGCAATTTATAGAGGAATTAAAATATTTAAAATAAAATCAAAACAATTATTAAATGTTAATACAGGAATTAAATTATGATTATATATACCATTTTTAACATAACATCAGCTTTGGGGTTATAGCCTAATCGTCTGGTCCATAAAAATATAGTATGTACTGTAAACATGCTTTTTTTTCCATTATCTAACATATTTGGTCGATCATATATATTATGATTTCTACATGATATTTGTAGAAAATATGTTTTGCCTCAACCCCAAAAATACATTTATAACTGTTTTTTTAGATAAAACTTACATTGATGTTTACAATTAAACTTTACACACTACTTCAAACAATTTGATGCAATTGACCAAAATGTGTGGCGTACGCCGATTTTAATTGCATTAAACAGGTATGTTTAATCACATCTTTTCCACTCACACATAGTGGTAACCCTTTTTTGGGGTGCCGAAGGAAGTTCATGTTGACAACGTTGCACAACATGAATATAATGCAATATAGTGATGGTCGAAAACAAAAATGCATTTTTAGAAAAAATCCAATACATCCATGTGTTTTGCATTTGATGTAGATTAATACAGTGGCCAGTGACAACCATGAATGAGAGTTCATCATTTATGCTGTGCATTGGAACAATGAATGAAATGAATGAATGAAAATTGCATGTAAAGGAGAGTGAAGAGGTTTGCTCGTGTCATGTAAACATCTTACTGTGATTAAGTTCGTACTCTGATTATTGGAAATAATCACATTACTGGTGCACGTAAACATATTCATTGTCTGTAGGTGACATTGTACAGAGAGCTGACAAAGTACAGCCTGCACTTCATCAGGGTACAAGAAAATAACACACACACAGTGTGTAAAAAAAAAGAAAGAAGATACAATTCTCTCTCTACACTTTGATCTCAATTTAAAAGTCCTTCAGCACTTTTACTTCAACTTCATTCTATAGCCTATCCGTTTTGCCTGAGCTAATGGAGAGTAACAGGGGCCACAGAAGGAGAGAGATAACAGAGAGAGAGAAAGAGAAACAGTGGTGGGGATGTACTCTGCTCCAACTCAGACACCCTTAAGAATCAAGTTATGAATAATTTACTGCAGTCCTTTACTGTCTCCACGTAACCCGAGACTCCTCTAAAGCACAGCAGCGGTGCTCAGGTGTCAAATCTCAGCAACACATGCAGCTATGGGTGAGTTATACATTAGGTTATGGAAATCTATGAAGACAACTGTAACTAAGCCATTCTGTAAAACTGTACAAAAAATGGTCAGTTGTGAATAAAACTAAGATTATTGCAGTACCTTTTACAATAAAATTTGAGTATTTACTTTGGAATTTCTTGTTTATTTAAAATGTTTTTTTGCCGTTTCTTAGAAATCTCTGGTAAATTTCACAAATAATTACAGAGTGAAAACTGTTTCAAAGCAAATTCTACAGCAATGTTTTTTTCTCTCTAATTGATTACACTGAAAAGACACATGTACATATATGCGCATGTGCTTCAGTTCACTGGGGAATTTGTGATTGAGGGAAACCTCGATTGAATCAAATCTGAATATAAAGCGAAACATTGGAGAGCATGTATACAAAGTTATGTCATAAAACAGATGGCGCAGGCTAATATGCCCTCAACATGCTTGCAATAACATCATTATTTATAGGGTGCAGCTGATTGGTTCCTGTTGTATCAGTAGCCAATGAGCTACTGCTAAAACTTTGGAACTTCTGGTCTTCCTACCATTGTCCGGGAAGCAGACACACTCTGTCAGTTCAAAGCTAGATTAAATACACATCTCTTTGACCTAGCATTCACATAATACATTATAGACTTCTATAAAATGTTAGGTTGCATAGATTGGATCAGCTGGAACTGGGAACACTTCCCTTAAATCCTGATGTACTCGTTACAGCATAAGAAGAATGGCATCTACGCTAATTTTAGTGTCTTTGTTTATCCCAAGGTTTTCCCGCAGCCTGCCGGATCCAGGCCGTGTCCAGATCTGACGAAGGACCTTCGCCTGGACCCGATGACAATGCAGTGCTGAAGTGCCAACTATAGCCTCTCCCTATGGAGGATCCCTTTACCACGCTACAGATAAAACGTTGTGGGAAATTTCGGTCCACGTACCTACCCCGAAGTGATAAAATAAAATAATGTATCAATTTATAGGCAAGACAAGTAGTTTGTTTAGGCATGGTTTGTAGGGAATTACAAACCTGCACACATTATTCAAACACACATACCTATATAATCAATACTTAATGCGCACGTGAGCGCCATCAGCGTTTCTCACAGGTTCACGTTTTAAGAGAGAACGGTGTCGTCTTAGCAGCCCCTACTTTAAAGCTGCCGTCGGCAACATTTTTTTTTATCAAATTCAGTGAAATTGACACTATAATCCGACAGAACAACAAAAATAAGGTGGTTTTAGAAAAAAACCCGAGCTTCTAACTCCACCTGGAGCGTGTTATTTTGTTTTGCAAAAATCCACCGCTCCCGGATCATCGGGTCTAATCAGCGCAGGGGGGTGTGTGATCTGACTGTCAATCACAGGTCGTGCACAATTCACAGATCCCCCTCCCTCACGCGGACGTTACAATATCACATGCACACGACACGCCTGAAGTTCGCCTGAAGATTGTACGAAGCGTGATGGCAGAGAGAAAATCTAATAACAAGCTTCCAATTCCTCGGTTATTGCTATCTATGGATAGATTAGCCAGGGCAGCCTACCTCCGAGTCTATGGTGTTGATCGATGCTGAAGAGACGGACGTGTTCACAGAAAATCAGGTACACGCACTGACGATGGGCGGGAGCTCGTTGGTAGTGGGGGAGGGGCATGAGAGTTGTAAACATTCAAAATTTTCTCTAAGTCCACTCAATCTGCCAGACTTGCTGACGGCAGCTTTAATAACAAATTATAATTTCAACGGAAGTGAATCAATCAAAACTAACTTTAGCTGGAAAATAACATTATTCAAGAACCGCTATAAAGCCAAAACAATCTCGTTTACCTTAAATTAAACGTTTATCTCTATAAAGCTGCTTTGAAACAATCTACATTGTTAAAAGCACTATATAAATGAAGATGACTTGACGTGCTCAACCTTCAAATACTTGGTGAGCATTTGCCTTTGCAGTGCAGTGCGCTTTGAAACCCTCCACCTTCCCCAGCTCCACCTGGTACGGATAAATCATGTACATGCAGCAGCAGCATGTCTTACTTGCTACTGCCAATACATCCACGAGACGCTGCTGTGAGCAAATCCCATACTTGCTCTGCAGCAGCGTAGCAGATCTATTCAGATTTATCAACATTGTCATATCCATTACCATGCCAAACACTTTGAGATTTGTAATAACAGAAATATTAAATACACATCGTAGTAGCCCTACAGCCAATTTGAGCTCAAACTGCAGCATTTGTAGCAAAGCAGACTATGAGCTGGACTATCTGTTTGGCAGACAGGGGAGTAAAAACAACCTGTCTGAAAACAATCGTTGTTTGTGACCCTGGATCACAAAACCAGTCACAAGTCGCACGGGTATATTTGTGGCAATAGCCAACAATAGTATTGGTCAAATTTATAGATTTTTCTTTTATGCCAAAAATCATTAGGATATTAAGTAAAGATCACTTTCCATGAAGATATTTAGTAAATTTCCTACAATATATATATATAAAAATTATATTTTTGTGAGTGAATGCAGCACAATCACAAACATAAATGGACAACTTTAAATGCGATTTTCTCAATATTTCGATTTTTTTGCACCAGATTTTCAAATAGTTGTATCTCGAACCAAATATTATCCTATCATAACAAACCATACACCAATGGAAAGCTTATTCAACTTTCATATGATGTATAAATCTCAATTTCAAAAAATTGACCCATTTTGTGGTCCAGGGTCACATTTTATCAAAAATTTATAACGTTTTAAATAAACTATTGTATTATTACAAAAATGTATCACTGCAGTTTTTCTAGGATTAACCAAAAACATAACATTTAACTAAAACAGATTACAAATCCGAGAAAAAAACAGTCCTTTCAGTTCTTTTTGCTGATTTACAGCTTCTGAGCCGAGAACAATGACTGGCAGTAAATCCAGACCTGGTAAATCCAGTTTAGCACAGGGATGCTACATTCTGGATGTGTCCTCCATAACCTCAGCACTTTTGGTTTCCATGGCAGGATGAGAGGACTGATAGTTAGACAATCATCACAGTCTGCTGTTACATTCCCTTCAGAGTCAAATATACATCACAACAATATACACACACCAGGATCAGAAATGAACAGAGGCTTGGGGAAAAATAAAATGCCACCAAAATGAACAAAAATAAAGATAATAGGGCAAAAATACAACTGTCGTGATTAAAGTGATTGGAAAAGTTAAACCCTGACCCTGACACACATACATATAAACTGGAACATTGTTTTAAAATCTGCAAAAAAAGAACCAGAAGGCCAATTCAAAACCCCTGTAGGCTACAGCACAAACCGGTTCTGAATAACAAGATGGCTTTATTGCTGAACCAAAGGAGCTGCAAACAACCATTATTTTTAAGATCTGATATTTCAGGCTTGACTTTTGGGATGAGAGGCATGCCTGATCAGACGAAGATATATTTAGAGATATTCAAAGTGTGCAAAATGAAGGAAAAAGTATATACATGCATATTGCCTGTGGTTTGACATTGTTTCAGTATCTCATGAACAAGCCGGCAACAAATTTTGATGAAACCAGATGAAGCTCCATCTGGGGTGTCATGCAAACTGTTCATGAACACTGACTCAGCAGTGTTTTATTCAGCAGAGCTTCATTCCTATAAAATAATGAAAATGTTCAAAGCAAAAGTCTTCATATGAGTTTGATTACTGTTGTGCATGTGCAGTGGCTATGGTACAATCATAAAAACATGTGACAACAAAGCAACCCTATCTGTTATTTGGAGCGTTTGAAAAAAATTAAGCAGAATATGCACACACACAGTCACCAGTATGGTGGCAGGTCATCTCTGGAAAGCTTGCCTTTAGGGTATGATGGATAAACAGAAGCCTATTTTGCATGAAGGCACAAATAACTGGTCTTATTAATACAGCTCTTACCTTTGTGTAAAAAGTAAGCTCAAAGCAAATATCAAGTCATTAGCACATATCGAATGCTTCATGTTGTAGAAGACAAAACAAAAAAAAACAGCTCAATAATTCCCATATAAATACATTGCACATTCACTTACTGGTATGTATTATTTTAATTTAGTTATAATAAGTACTTTGTGGTATAATACGGTCTAAAAACAGTACTGCACATCAAATGACAAATATGGCAGACAATATGATGGTGGAAAGAGTTATGCTGTATTAAATACAACAGATCCTGTTCTTGAAATGCCCCTTCACCTGCTGATGATGAAACGGCATTCTCCCAGCATGCCAAGAGTCAATTAACAAACCAGCAGGGTTCATGCAGAAGGCAAGGGTGTATATTTCAAACACTTTTTAATGCATGTGATATCCAATTTGTGTCTCCTTTCTGATTTCTGCAGGTCAGAGCGGCACCTTAAATAGCTGAAAACAGCTTCCGCTTCACGTGAAAAATGAGCCTTCTTATTTAGACCCTACCGCAGCTAGTGTTTGATGAATAAGCTGGAGGCCATTCCTCTCACAGTCAGTCCCAATAAAACCAGGACAAGGAAAATGTCACAGGCCCACTCTACATTTCAGGGCTAATTACTAGTGTCTCTTTCTCAGGGACTTACTGTACAGCAGTGATGTCATCAGCTATTTCTCTGTTTGCTTCCAACAGCTGTAAAAATCCTACATCCAGTCTGCTCAGCTCCTCAAAGAGCCAACATCCACAATCTATCTAATTGCAACCAAATACCTTCAAAAAGGACAGGACTTAACTAACATCTTAACCTGCATACCCTTACAGAGGTGAAACTAGCCATACAATCATGTATGGTTAGAACAGCAAAATAAATGTTTATCAGCTTTTTAAAAGCAGGAGAAAAGCTCAAACTCAGTATCTACCAAGTAACAGATGAATTTGTGCCAAAATACTAACCCAAACTAGAAAATAAGATATTAGCCAAATAGTTAACTTGGCAGGGTTCCTACACATTTTCCGTTTCAAAATGTATTTGACTTACATTTCCAAATCTCCTGCCATAAGATTTTTCAGACCAACGGTTCATACAACATTTTCACTTCATATTTGGTATATTGTACAGTCATTTGTACATTTGTTTTCTCAAATTGATAACATGCACTTGCATAATGAGAAGAAACCTAAAACACTTTATAACCTGTATTCACCTCGGATGCATCCGTTTGATGTACCAACCAGTCTTTTGTGCTGTGAATTTCTGCTTAATTTCAATGTTTTACATGTTCACTTTTGTAAAAAAAATTAAAAAAAAATCTGGCACAAGTGTTGTAACAGCACTTTTATGTGTCCCATATGAAAATAATTTCTGTTCTGATTCAAACCCAGTTGAGAACTACTGCTTTGATGTATAGCTTCACGCCAAAGTCACTCCCATTATGATTTAGAGCTCTGCTATTACATCAGTTTCACATGAGTTGAATTTCAGGCACATCATGCAGACCTGAAAACAAGGCTATACAGAATGTATAATTAACCAAATTATGCACAATGTGTTTCAAATGTACCATACTTTTCCAGAAGAACATTTCTAAAGAGAAAGAGCTTTTGTGAACAAAATTTCATTTAATTAAGCAACACTTCATGCACAGGTAAGAACAGGGTATGAGGTTGCAAAACATCATTCTCCACATAAAAATTGCACTTGCTACTACAGTATAAATATCGTATTGATTAAAGTCAGATGTATTGACCACCTCGACAGCAAAATCAGTGAATACCCGAGATCTTGCGGATTATCCCAATTACCAGATGTTCTGCTCAACACTCACGGTTAACTTAAACTACCACATAGTAAATGACAGCTAGCCTACTCTATTACTACATTACTTTCAAATTGAAAGTAATGTAATAGAGTTACACAGTAAAGTATTGTGCTATGTAAAGTTAATAAACTTTCTAAGGAGCTTCCAAAATGACCTAAAAATGCAGTTAAAAATCTATGGACAAAATCCAATTGATTGGTTACTAAAATATTATATGTTTTAGACTTAAAAATAGTACATTTCAGATTTCTCTAAATAAATAAAGCAAAAATGCAACAAATCCCTTAGTAATAATTGTATTATAGTTCTTACAAACTTAAGGGGTTCATTGTCCTGGCTGCAGAACACAAAGACAGTGCTTTGGCCTTATTAAACATCTGGAACCACAGTTAAACGCAAAGAGACAACCTAAGTAAATACACCTTGGACAGCAGCACATTACGCATTTCGTACAACAGAGCTGCACTGCAACATAATGAGCGCTGGTGGATGGGTGGGTGGAACCACCAGACTACACCGCGTACAGACACAGGCAAATCTCCGGGCTTTTAAGTAATGAGATTAGTATACGTGATGCACTACCAACACACTCACCGGTGCTCATTGTTATCCGCAGACCTTTTCAGAGTCCAATGTCATGTAGGCTATAGCTCTAGATCCTCATTAAGGCTGAGCAGTCAGCGCGCTCCGTACATTTTTCCTATCGCTCGGTGCACAAGTGCTCGAGCCAACGTGGAAAGTAATAAAAAGATACGAAATAAGCGACTAGCACCTGCGACTGGAGAAAAGTCGTTGCTATATATTCTGTCGAATCGGTAATGAACGTAGTGCGCAGCGTTGCGGGCGCATGCACGAGCAGGGTGTTGCCGTATGGCTGTGATGCGCTCGTGCGTAGGCTATTTGCCTCAGCACCATTCCCGCACGAGACGCACTGTGCAGATACGTGTAAGACGGAGGGCGTATGGGAAATGGAGTTTATGTACGCGGATTCAGATTATCAGAAGAAACTCAACGAGATCAACTACAGCAAAATACCATTTATGGCATCATTTTAAATCATATCTCGCCACCAGAGAGGATTTCCCTCTGTATTGGCCCCAAGATGGTCATGTGCTGAAAGAGAGGGGGGTCTCAGGTGCTAGGACATTACTAGCTTGTATAAATAATATGCCTTAGAAAAAAGAAAAAAAAATGCTGGTGGGCATCTTGATTTAGAATAATGGCACTGACATTTAAGATGTCAGCGCAAGTTGTTATCAGTTAAAACAGCTTAAACATGCATTTTAGCCTGAGACTAGGCTTACCGAGGGATAAAGTAATAGCCACCATTTGTCATAAGGCAAACAGTGTGTAGGGTGAGTTGTGCACATATAACAGCGATGCATTCAAAGCTACGTTAATAAGCTCCAGATATTTATATATGAAAAATATGTAAATTGATCAAGTTATAATTAAATGCATAGAATAAATACATTTAAATGGTTGTATACTGAGCAGTGTTATTTTATCATTGAGATACTATTAAAAGGTTAATTTATTGAATTAGGTTCTCTCATTTTATTTCTATAGAAATTGTAATTTCAGTTGTTATTTTAGTACATAAGAGTTAAAAGAAAATTAGTGATGGCAATTAGTGTGTATATAACTCAGGTAACTTTAAATTAATTTAAGTTTACTATAAAATCACCCCAGTACTGAGAAACTGCATGTACAACAGGACAATATGCATAAGCAAAATCTAGTGTTAACCATTTATGGCATACTTTACATACTAATCACACTGCATACGAGACTAAATCATAAGCAAAATCACTTTACAATAGTTTATTTATTGATTTACATTTAAACATTATTAAAACACTGGCTCCAACTGATCGGACTAAACGCATCAGCATGTGTTATTGAGCCCCACTTTTTTGCAAAGATAGTCCATTAGGTCCTGCAATAAAGAGGTTAAACTTCTGGTTAGGCTAAATTTCCAGTGTTTCTTTAAGCAACCACTTAAAGCCATGCAGTTTTTAAATGGTTTACCTTGATTTTTAGCATCTGATCTACAGCCACATCATCGAGCATCTCAACACTGATGTCATCTTTATTGTCCTCAGAAAGTAGCAGCGTCTTAATGCAGAAAAGGAACATTGTTGAATGCTATAATGAGCAAAAACTTTGCAACGGTTCATACATATACTCACTTCTCCATGGGAAGTTACTATTGTGGCTGAAGCCATCATTTCATCACCAACAGAGCGACTTGCTTGTCTGTTCGTCAAAAGAAAAGCAGCATTTTTTGTGAAAATGCACATCTGAAAAGAAACACTAGTACAACCATGCAAGAAAGGAAACTTTACCTAAATTTACCCCCTGAACCAAACGCTTGGTCACTGAGTTTGACAACACGTCCTTGGGTTCTTTTTGCACTGGTAGTTGAGAGAGACCTGTCAGTGGGAGCAGAGAGAAATCCAAATTTGAGCCATCCACTATATTTGAAAATTCCATTGTGGACAAAAGCAATTATTTAACCCTCTGGTATTCCTCACTTAGAGATCACAATTGTGATCCTCAGCAGTCAAGAACAAAGACAATAAGCTTAGCTATTTTTTTAAATGAAATTTACCATTTAGTTTCAATATTTCATGGTAATACACAATATTCACCTCTAAAGTATGTACCATTTATTTCTAAAAAAGTAGAAATACTATCTGGCGCTATCTGATAGGACAAGAAAACAATAAGCAATATCATGATGTAACTACAAGATGCCAGTTCAGCCATATATATATATATATATATATATATATATATATATATATATATATATATATATATATATATATATATAAAATGGGCAGTGCATTCCCTAGTTGCTTAAGTATTCCCAGACATTACTACTAATTTAATAGGCTTTGCATTTGGATATACATTTACACGTGATAAGACTAATTTATCATGGCTGATTTGTAGATTGTACCCTGAAAAACGAATCTGTATTTGGCATTGTATAAACATATGCCATTCAAAACCATTCAAGACGTGGTTTCCAATCATGTCCACAACTTGTTTTCAGCAGGTGCAAAAGTTCTAGTACCATTGCAATAACACTCAAAACGAATCGTCAAAAATGACCGAAGACTACCAGAGGCTTTCAATGAAATTAAAGCTTTACCTCAGACTTCCAGTGCTGTTACTGTTGTGCAGGGTCTTCTTAACAGGTTTCTGTTATGAGAAAGCTTATACATAAATTTTCAATTAGGCACCCTCAAAGAGAAACACACAAATGGAAGGTCAGTACCTTTATACCATCCACTAGAGTGGTCTTGCTTTGACCTGATGACATTTGATGCCCTGCTGTGGCATTTAAACCTAAAAGGAATGCATGTTAACCTAAATTCAATAAAAGCTGAATTTTAAAACGTGATTAGAAGTCTCACTGAACCTTTTTTGCTTGGCTTTCGAGATAGGGGTTTCCGAATTTCTGGAGACGCACTCTAAAAAAAAAAAAGAAAAAAGAAAGGATACAACAACAACTTAAAGCAAACAGCAGAGGGCAGCAAAATCATTTTACCTTTAGTGCCATTGTGACCTCGCCCACAGACGTGTCATCATCTTAAAAAAATAAATATATATATTTTTGTATAAATTACAAATAATATTAATAATAATATCCAGACAGGACAAACATGCTGTGTAACTTTCGTACCATTCATTAGGTCTTTTATCAGCGTGGTGTGGAGCGAGAGAGGCATTTTCATCAGCTCGATTTTAAAAACTCGGTCCACAGTTGCCAGTAATTTGTTTAGATTGGCCTCCATTTCATTAATCCTGTCCTGAGCTGTATCGGGGCAAGCAAAATAACTGGTTCATAACTGCCTTTGCAGGAAAAATTATGTATTGGCTTTAATATAATATGACTGACCTTCCTTCTCAAACTGTTGTATGAACAGCTCCTTTCTCTTGGTTAGTCTTGTCTTCTGGTCATAATCAGGATGACCATCAGAATCCTGACTGACTTTTCTGGTTCTTCGTGGAGCCATGCTAATAAAAACGATACAAGAACAGATCTTCAGATCCTTTTATGCACAATACAAACCTGGGCGCAGGTGCTCAGTATGCAATTACCTTCTTCTTTTTTAATAACGATTGGCAAACAAATGTATATGGTACTCTTCCGCCACCTATTGGACTGGATGTGCCAAGATCAGATTTTTTCCGAACTTCTGTTCGCGATTTTCCACAAACAAACAAACAAACAAATACTTTTTTTTCTATAGGCCATAACCTACATCTGATAGATACGAACATGCAAAATGTGTTAAAATAGTGAACTATTAAATTATAATCTCTTAAAGTTTCTTAAAGTAAATATTTGACTGGCAGACAAGTTTGGGAATATTTATTAGATGAAAAAACATCTGAAATATGACATATAATGTAATAATTATGACATGAAAGACTTTTAAAGTCATAATTATTACTGAAAGTCACCATTTCGGATTTTTTTTTTCAAATAAAGAAAAAAATAAATACATTTAGATTAAAAATAAATCAGTTAAAAATATATAGGCTATATATTCAGGTTGACCCATAGGTGTTGACCAGATATGTAATTTAGTAATTCATATAAAGTGAAATGTTTCTCATTAATATCGTGCCACGTTTTACAAAATAAACTCTATAAAAAATATGTTTCAACCCGTTTTTATGCAATCAGTGAAGGAGCATTTATGATGTTTTTTCTTATTTTTATGAATTTTTTTTTTCTTCACAAGGTTGGATGTGGATTATCCATAGACAGTATATAAACGGGATTATCCCAAAATATGTTCACATCTTGGCCACATGATGTCGCCACGCCACAACGAACGAGAACATATCGTGTTTTTGTGTCAAATATGGCAAAATCAAAATAAAAACAACATATAATCACAGGTTCACTGGTCGAATGTCCGACGTTATTTCCAAAAAAGAGGTGGTAAAAATCCACATTCCGAGCTGTCTGGAACGCAGCATTAGTTAGTTGACGATTCGCGACGTCATATGTGTGCGACAGATTGGGTTGTCTACTATGGCAGCCTTCTGTCACGCATGTGTGTTGTTTTGATTCTCATACGGAAAGTTTCTGACAACCATGGGTAAAATACTGGATGATGTCGTGGATAGCGGCGGAATAGAAGTGATTATTCAAAACGAAAGCGACAAAACAATACCACGGTGTCAACATGGTACGAGAAAAATCATAATAATATTGCTGCCGTGCCAGTTGTCTAATTCTAAAATATTATTAATCAATAATTAGGCCTACTGACTCGTGATTTCCTCAGGACCAGCGCTGTTGTTCGAGAAAACTGGCCATGGAAAGGAAAAAGGAAGGAGATTTTACGCGTGTTCTGCTTGTCGAGATAGAAAAGACTGCAACTTTTTTCAGTGGGCAGACGAGAAGGTTAGTTTATTATACAAGTTTACTTTATTAAAGTCATTAAATATTCCACAGCAAAAAGACACTGAAGGTGGACCTCTGACATTTTTTTATAATTATACTAAGAGGCCTTTTACTGGCTCAAAAGTATAAAATATAAATCAGGCGACAGCATGCCATGTAGATTGTACAAGTTATTTTTAGTAAGGTTTTGATCATGCTGATAATTTAGAGGCCTTAGAAATCCATGTATCAAATCAAATACAATTGACTTTAAAAGGTAAACACATCTGCATTTACAAACTAAAATTAAAACTTTATTAAAAGAATATTTAAAAACTAGAGATGTATTTCATTCAATTGATGAATTTCATTCATGCTTCAGATATCAGAGGCAAGAATGCTTGCCAGAGAGGAGCAGAACCGCTCCAAGATGCCTCTTTTCTCTCACCAGGAATACTTCACTAGGTAAATAACTCTTATTTTAACATTTACGCCATGTTACACTCATCAAGTGAGATTTATGTTTTGTCTGTTTATGGTAAAGGAAATTATTCTAAAGATTATACACTGGTATGCTGCAACAAAGACCTGCCTATGCCTATATCCATCTTCAATGTACTGACCAAAATCTTTCATACGTGTTTGTTTCTTTCACAGATTTAGAGAGTTTGTTTCTCTGCCACTGGAGCAGAGAAGGTTCTGTGTGGACTGTCAGATGTTGATCTTCCCTGGGGAATGGGCGAATCACGGGAAACACAAATCACTTTCTGAAGACGTCACAGTGCAGCGGTTGAAAAGGCCAAGTCTACTTCTGTGTCCTCTGGACAACAAGAAGAGTAACGCACAATATCTATTTGCAGACCGGAGCTGTCATTTCCTCCTGGATATGCTCTTGGGGTTAGGCTTCCAGAAAATTCTCTGCGTAGGGACGCCACGGTAGGTCCTGTGAATGGAAAACTAGTCTTGGGTAATGCAAATAGCCAAACTTGTTGGGAAAGGCTATTTGCACAAACGTCACCCACAATAGCTTAGACAAGGGCCATTTGCAGAAATACCATGACACTTCTGCTAACACTTAAGCATGTATTACTATCTGCACTGGTCACACTTTATATTACGTGTCTTTAACTACTATGTACTTACATTAAAAAAGTTGAGTACAATGTACTTATTGGTGGGATAGGGGTAAGGTTAAGGACAGGTTTGGTGGTATGGTTAAGGTGTAAGAGAAGGGTCAACTGTAGTTCTAGATGTTATTACAGAAATTATTTACCAGATGTAATTACATAAAGGTATTTTCTAAATATAAGTACAATGTAAAAATGTGCAAGTACAAAATAATTGCAGTGTATCAAATGTTTGATTTGAATGTTAGTACATAGTAGTTAAAGACACTTAATATAAAGTGGGATCTTTGCACTTAATGTATATAGTGTCCAGATGTTTTCCCATCAGTAAAACAAAATTTCAAATGCAATGTACAGTCGAAAGCATATCTCCTCATTTTAGCTTTGCAATTGAATGAATAATTGTCTTATAAATTCACAGATTACATGAGGTGATAAAGTTTCGAAATATGGAGGGCAAGAGTCCAACCGTCAAGAGTTTATTGCTGGATATTGATTACAGGTAAATATTAAACAACATAATTCTTTGCAAATACAAGGTTAAATATTTGTAATTATATTTTTACCATGTTTAGCATACGGTTTAAATTAGTAGACTGTTCTATTAAGACGACCTTGCTTTTTTGGTTCATGCCATATCATATGCTTGCACTATTAATAATTGAAGCTCACAAAGGTGGTTTTGTATCTAAGAAGTATAATATACACTACCATTCAAAATTGTAGGGTCTGTAAGATTTTATTTTTAAGAAATTAAAACTTTTAGACAGCACAGACATACAATTAATCACAAGTGTCAGTAGACATTTATGGCACAAAAGTTGCTGTTCTTTTTAACTTTCTATTCATCCGAGGATCCTGGAAATAATGCATCACTTTTTACACAAAAATATTAAGAATCACATTTTTTTACAACATTGATTATTATTAATGTTTCTTGAGCATCAAATCAGCATAATATAATGATTTCTGAAGACTGGAGTAATGGCTGCTGAAAATTCAGCTTTGCCATCAATGAAATAAATTACATTTGATTTTATAATATATTGAAATAGAAAGATTACACAGTATTACTATTTGTACAGTATTTATTGATCAAATAAATGCAGCTTTAAGAGCATGAGTATAAGAAACCACTTTCAAAAACATCTTACCGACCCCAAACGTTAGTGTATTCAAACAATATTAAAGACTGAGGTCGCATATCTCCATATGATGATGGTCTTTGTGTTTGTCTCTGGGTGAGAAGAAGCGGAAAGCTGGGTAGAGAGGCTCAATAAACTGATGATGTGCTTTGTCAAACAAAGCTGTTTGCACTGCTGAAAACTCCTGCAGCGTTCTCATAGTCTCAGCATCGTAGAACACCACACGACCCTTGTGATATTTTACAAACACCCCCACCCTGTTCGGTGCTGCCCGTGCTGCTGTGACGGGTAGCGCCACGTGTCGATCGTTGTGCCAGGCCATGAGATGCCCATCCTGAAACTCAAGACTCCACGAGCACCTGTTCCGTCCAAGTTTGGCCGCTTTGTCTCGTCCTCTCCTCTGCAGGGACCCGTAAGCCACTCCCACAGCCCATGATGGGCAGCAGTGCACGTCCACCTCCCAGTAGTGCTGCCCACATTTAAAACCTACAGAGCCCATGGCACAAAATAACTGATCAAACCTTAGAGGGTCATTGGGAACGCAGCCTTCCTCTGTGGAAAGGGACAGGCCCCGTCCTTCTGAGGTCACCTTGATCTGTTTGTGACAGGTCAGTTTGTCAATCGCCACTTTAGAGGAATCTGTCGAGATGAAATGCAAGAATATTCATAAACAGCTGATTTACCCACAACATGGTTCAATTATGTATTCTTGTTACATATTAGCTAATCCTTACAATAATACTCTATAATATATTACATAGTATTTATAAAAAGTCTAAGTTTTAAAACGTTTACGCAAACATGTAAATTATAAATAATTTAAATTTTTTACTGTTCAGCAGTTTGAAGTCGATACGATTTTTTCCTCTACGTTCACCAAGGCTGCATTTATTTGATCAAATTTAAAATAAAAATTTAAATAATTTAAATAGAATATTATAACAATTTAAAATAACTTTTCTATTTTAATGTATTTTAAAATGTATTCCTGTGATGGCAAAACTTAATTGTGCTGCATACTATTTTTGTGGAAGTCATGACATTTATTTTTCAGGATTCTTTGATGAATAGTTTAAGAATAGATTGCATGACATTATAAAAGCTTAAATTGTTTATAAAAAATGATGCATCCATTCTAAATAAAACTGTTTTAAACTTCAAACCAACCTCAAACTTGAATGGTAGTGTATTTATAAAAATATTAAATATTTATATGTATAGACTCATGCAGATTCATTTATATGTATAATATTTATATATTATGTATAATATAGTTTAAATATATACAGTAGGCTGTATATCCAAAATATATCTTGCATGAACTTTTTTAGTAGAACAAAATGATGGGTTTTATGGGCTGAGAGTGTTTTGTACCCAGCAGAAGGCTCTTTCGTTGTAGCTGGGCTTTCAGATCTTTTGAGATGTTCCTAAGAACTTTCTTGAGCTTCTGGATCCTCTCCTCATTCATTTTGATCTCCTCTTCAGCTGGGTCCATTTTCTTATGACAGCTAGTCAATCTAGCCGGAAGATGCGTTTGAATTATATAGTTAATTGCATTCATAGTAGATGTTGCATTACATATATTGTAATGTATAGCATGTTTGCTATTGAAAAGAACATGGATATTGGCTTCATGCATATTGTTTTGACATACAATTAGGTTGTCAATATATATTTCTATTAAGGACCAGTCACAAAAATCTGCCATTCATATAATGGAAAAAGATGGCCTTACGTAAAATCCTCTGGAAACGACTGAAAGAAGAGAAGATGCAGAAGACAATATAAGTGATCCCTGCTTTTTTTTTTTCAACAAGATGATTTAACAACATGAAATGCGTGTTTCGACTGTTACCTGCTTCATGGACTCTGCAGGGCTCTGTTGAGCTGACTGCATAGCGCTGATGTGTTTCTGCAGGAGACCAAGGTGTTGATTCCAGTCTTGAAGAATTCGGTTTAGTTTACTGCTGGTCTCCCGGCGGTCTTGCTCTATCACGTCCAGGACAGCCAGTTCATCCTTCTGCAGAGCCATATGCAGCTCTTCATAACACTCCTGTACCTGCTGCTTCATCGCCTCTGAACTCGTCTTCAGCAGAGATGTAGGATTCATCCGTTATTTAACATTTAGAGTAGCTGCCTGAGGCTTTATCACATTCACATGTCACCAAACCATTTCCTTCAAGCACCAGTCGTCTATTTTTTCAAGATCAAATCAAATTCTAAAAATAGAGTTTCACTTACGTTAAGGTTGGCTTGCCTCTTTTTAATAGATTCCAGATGAGACTCTGTTCTTTTCTTCTCCTTCTTTAAGTCCTCCAACAAGACGGGTATCTGTTTACACATTTTTGATAACACTTTAGTTTAGGATCCAATCATGTCTAACGAGTTGCTTATTAGCATGCATATTTCTATGATATTGGCTGTTTATTAGTACATATTATTGCCTTATTCTGCATGATCATAATCATATTTTACATCCCTAATATTACACGATACCTAAACTACCTTACTAACTATTAATAAGCAGTAATTAGGAGTTTATTGAGGTAAAAGTCGTAGTTAATAGTTTGTTAATAGTGAGAAATGGACCCTAATCAAAGTACAGTATGACCACATATTTTTATTTTATTTTTTATTACTGTACACTGTCATTCAAAAGTATGATTTTTTATTTATTCTGAAATTAATGTTTATTCCGCAAGTAAGCATTAAATCGTGACAGTAAAAACATTTATAATGTTGCAAAAGATTTCTATCTAAAAAAAAAAAAATGCTGTTCTTTTAAAGTCTATTCATCAAAGAATCCTGAAAAGATATGCATCACGGTTTCCACAAAAATATTAAGCAGTGTACATTTTATCAACACTGATAACAATTATAAATGTTTCTTGAGCACCAAATCAGCATATTCTAATTATTTATGAAAGATCATGTGACTAAATCCCATCACAGGAATAAATGGCATTTTAAAATATATTCAAAATAGAAAACCGTTATTTTAAGTTGTAATACCGACCCCAAATTTTGAACTGTGACGTATGTCTTGTTAGTGGTTCTTCATTTGCAGCCCATGACCTTATTTTCAACCTTCAACTAGGCTCCTTTATTTCTAGCATAACTACATTCTTATGTTGTCCTTGTAGGTTGTCTCATGTAGGTTGCCCGACTTCATAATCAGCTTATTAATTTAGTTTGGCAGTTTAGGAAATCTATCATTACCTCTGAGGGTTTTTGGGAGACGGCTCCAGTTCTCCTGATCAGTTTTGGAGAGCGTGGGAAGGGCTGGGTGACTTGTGTCCCGGAACGAGCCTCGGTAGCCAGACAGAAGGAACTGGTTTCCTCTGATAGAGGTCTGAATTCTTCCTCTGCCATCTCTCCAAGTTCTCTGAGCATAATGGGAGTTGATATTCAGCTCATTTTGGAAACATCATAAACATTACATTCGCATTAGTTTTTAATTGTCACAATTTTGCCAGTATGTACGGTTGTAGTATATAATGCATGAAACGCAAATACAATACATAAGCTGATTTTCTCAGAAGACATGCAGCTACTTCCTTCTTGTTAATGCACAAAAAAAGCAACTAGCCTTTACTAGAAAATAACCAGATTCCAAAAGTGCTTTTATATTTGCATACAAAGCAAAGAAATACTAAGCATACTTCACTTTTCAGCAGCCTGCACACATGCTATATGTATTAACTTTGGCCCACTATCAAGTTAAACGTTCTTACAGTGCTTTAAAAAGTGTTATCTTTATGAAGATGTAAATTAGTTGTGCTCTTAGTGCTGCATGTCACTGAAATAATAATACGCAATAAAAAAATGCAATAAAACAACTTACCTTAGAAATTGATAAGAGAATTAGTGAATGTGCTTGGTTGTTCTCCTGCAAGCACTTCTATGTTCATCTGTGGAATGTGTTGAAAAAAGTGTGCAGCCCCTTTTAACATGCCAAAGCCTGCTGCATATGCGTATGTGTGTGTGTGCACACTTTCACTTTGTTTTATAACTGACAGGGTTATGTTTTCTCAGTTCCAGACTTGTTGACCTGCAGGGTTTGGAAATAACAGCAGATTGTGGGTTTTATTTAGCTGTTTTGAAATGCATGTTGACACTTGTATTTATTTAGTGCATTGCATGTATTTATTTTGCAGTTATCAACCTCTTCTTTTCTTTTTTTCGACCTCTTAGGTACTGCCAGTTTTTTGATCAGGATGAGTTCTGCCACTATAATATGTTCAACCATTACTTCTTTGACGATGAGGTAAAAAAGCAAACCTCCTTTGACGTCAAATGTGGTCCCTCTTGTACATTCTAAAAACATGATATGCTACTGTGCAGGAAGCGGTCACGTCTTTTCAAGGCTTTCTGCGTGAGGAGGGAGGAGCCAAGGTAGTCATGGTAACAGACCCCCCTTTTGGAGGCCTAGTGAAGCCACTAGCCAACAGTTTCTCTCAGATGTCGATGACCTGGAAAAAGCATAATGAAGGTATAAGCAACTCAATTTTGATTTAACTTTTCTTTTGCAACAACTTGTGCATGTTTTACATTCAAATATAATGCATTACTATATGTATGCTTTACTCACTTTTACAACAGTTAGTTTACTCTCCAAAAAGACAATCTTTTCATCATTTAGTCACCCTCAAGTTGTTCCAAACCTGTATGAGTTTCTTTCTTTTCTGTTGAACACAAAAGATCAATTACGCAATTTTAAAGAATGTTGGTAACCAGACAGTTGACGGCACCCATTGACTTCCATAGTATTTTTTTTTTCTTCCTACAATGGAAGTCAATGGGTGCCGTCAACTGTCTGGTTACCAATATAAATTGTTTGAGTGAACTATCCCTTTTAATGGAAGATAAAAGTAGAATTATGCTGGTCTGTCTTTTTCCTCACACACAATCATATGGCTTCAGAAGATCTGGACCACTTTAAAATTGCTTTTATGGTACTTTCACATGCAAGTTTTTTAATTACATGTAAAAGAAGCGACCAAAACAATTCACCATAATTTCAAATTTTATGATCCATGGGAGTACTTAACTCAAGTCATACATGTTTGCTTTGGAATGAGGGGTGAGTAAATACTTGGTCTCAGAAACAATCTATTTCCATTCCTATCTGTTTTTTTCTGTCAAATGCATAAATGTAAATTGTAGTTACCGGTACATGGAGATATAATCAACCAGCACAATTCATACAGGTTTGGAATGGCATGAGGATGAAGTCCAAGAGAAGTTGATTCAGAGACACAATCTGTTATCATTCTTACCTGTTTTAATCATTTTTAGTGAGCGACGCAGCTGAGATGCCAATGATCTGGATCTTCCCATATTTCTTTGAGCCCCGTATCCTTGAGTGTTTTCCCTCCTTCTCTATGCTGGATTACCAGGTATTATAGGAATATCATGTTATACAAACGTTAATTAATATAATGTCTCACTTACAGGGTGTAGTAGTCAAGTGTTGTTCTTCAATCTCAGGTCGATTATGATAATCACCCTCTGTATAAACACGGAAAGAAGGGCCGTAAGCAGTCACCGGTTCGACTTTTCACCAATCTGAGCCCTAAAGATATAATTCTACCAGAGGATGAAGGTTACAGGTGCACATAAAACACATCTCTTCTTCATAATGCATTCAGGGTTTGTTTTGTCCCGAAAGAGATACATAGTTTTGAAAAAAATGCACCCATCTGTACACACTTGTGTGATTGAATTTGGTTGATAAGCATGAATTGTACATGCACGTCTATTGATAAACAATTACAGCATTGAAAAAATAGTACAATAAATATTTAACAACACTCCAGTGTAATATTGAAGTTGAATTGTAATTCTAAAATTACATGTTCTTGTCTATTTCATATAATGATATATTCAAATACATTTTCTCAGGACTATTGGGAAAAAAGTGTTTTTCCATACTTCATGTACAATTTTAATGAATAGAAACAGGGTAAATGTTACATTCAAAACTTTTGAGAAGTTTATGGTCAGGTACAATGTTGTTTTAATTAAAGAATATTGTTATTACTGTTCTATAAGCTTACGTTCCAGTGTCCAAACTGATCTCATATGCAGATTTTGAATGCATTATGTGGGTTAAACATGCACTTTAATCGTTCATTTGATTTAAAAACAAATATGTAACTTGCTGTATTAAATGTATTGATTCAGGTGGTTTAAAATTTTCCATTAATATTTTTCAATCCTTCCCAGATTTTGCAGTGTTTGCGAGAGGTTTGTGTCAGCAGGAAACAAACACTGCCCTAAGTGTGACACATGCCCATCAAAGGTAAATGCTGATGTTTAATTCAGTATATGGATTAGGAGTGGATTATTGACAGTTCCCTATTCATTTCTCAGGATGGCCGAGAATGGAGGCACTGTGATGAATGTGGGCGGTGTGTGAAGCCTTGTAAGCAAATTTGAATTCACTTGAACTGATGTCTCCTAATGTTTAAATCTTGCTCTCACCACATTTTTTCTGCTTTCTTTCTCTCTCCAGCATGGCACCATTGTTCTTCATGTGGTCACTGTGCTCTCCCTGATCACCCCTGTGGTCAGAGCCAAACTGGCTGTTTCAATTGTGGCAGCCAAAAACACAAACTTAGAGCCTGCCCTAAGAAACACAATAAACGGTGAGTATAAACCAAGACTATTATAGTATTAAGTCCCCCTGTAGTCAATAATTGTATCCTTTAAAACTCATCTTTGATCACTAAAATTACATATTTAAAAAAAAAAATCCTGTGAAAAAAGGTTGCAGGGTAGCTTGTGACGTCAGAAACGTATCTGTACTAATACTGACAATGGCTTATAAACATTATTAATGTTCTCCAGATATTCAGATCATGAGTCGCAGTGCTGCACTGATGATACTGTAGTAACAAGAGTAACATGATTATTTCAGCACTAATACAAACTGGGGTCCCACTTTATATTAAGTGGCTTTAACTACTATGTACTAACATTGAAATTAATAATTTGATACAATGGACTTATTGTGTACACATGTTTTTACATTGTACTTATTTGTCAATGTAAGTACATAGTACTTAAAGCCACTTAATATAAAGTGGGACCCAAACTGGTTCTTCAAGTCTTTTAATAATTATATGATTCTCTTACACATGTTCTGCCGACAGAATGCCTGTGTCTGGTGGCCGTGGAGCTCAAGGCCTGTCTAAACACATTACTGGCAAATCCACAGCAAAGAACAAAAGGAAAAGAACAGTTAAATGATCTCACACGCAGTGTATTATGGGAACGATGGTTTTGTGGGTGCTGAGAATTGCAACACAAGTGCAAACTGCAAAATAAAGTGTGAAATTATGAGCTGGTGTTGAACCTACATGTATTCAGTAAGTTTATTGTGTATGTACAGCCACAGTTGTCTTTTTGCTGTTTTATTTATGCATCTTGTCCTTGTCACAAGCTTATCCTACACTAGAATTGTTCCCAGTTCAATGAACACGTTGTGAACAAACCTTATCAACGGTCTGGAGTAACGGTTCAAAGAAGCTTTGTTCCAGCTTATGTGGCTCAAACAGTGACGATTGGTGGATAAAAAAGTTTGAATACAATTACTGCATTATTGGAATGGATGTCATTTCTGTACTTTTCAAAAGGGAATACTGATTTCTTATTAAAAAATCATTTTAATGCATTTAAAGAAACAAATCCCAGAAAAGCATATCATACTTCGTTTTTAAAAACATTCAAATTAACAATTTATTGCCCATATCCACTTTAACACATCAAAACAAAACATTCGGTGTGAAGTTCAAATAAAGTAGTCTTGTTTTAAATTATCAGTGATTGTGTTAATCTTCAGGATGCACCCAAAGTCAAGTAATGCTCAGCATCTAGTGTACGTTATTAGCTTAGTGTTTTAAAAAAGAAACTTCAAGCCTCTCCTATTAGTGTAGAATCAGCTGTCACATTTGTTAACGTTTTACAACGCCAAGGATTATTAAAACCAAAACAATCATAACCCATAAAGATTTTGATTAAACAGCATAGGCATTATAATCTGCAATGCTTCATAACCAGTGGAGCTACCAAACATGTTTAATACTGCAGTTCACATGGGCCTGTTTAAATACTGTCACTGTGTTTTAAATGGTAATACGATCCATGTCATCCTGCTCCAATAGTACTGTAGTTAAATTCACAGTTAAGGAAACAATGGGAGGGGTAGGTCAATATATAGGGGATATAAAGTACAAATATTTACATGGAAGACGATCTACTTAAAGGATTCATGATTGTACAAGCTCCACGTCTAAAAAATACCATTCACAGATGTACAAGTGGCTGTTTTCCATCTTTACTGAACTGTCCTTCAGTAGTTGGTGGAGGCACCTGTCAGTCACGACATTGCTCTTCTATGGCGTATGGAGAAGGCGATGAGTCGTTTGTACATAGCACTGAGGAGAACGACTGCAGCTAGTACTATGCCACATATGACACTGAAGGCCCATCGGGGTCCCAGGAGGGTGTAGACGTGAGAGACGAACACAGGCCCGAGAGTCCGCGCACCACTTCCTGATGCTGTCAGCCAGCCCATGTAAACCCCCTGAGTTCACACACAATTGGGGAAGAGAATAAATAGCATGAACTTTAATCATCATGTTACTTTAGTTTGAGATTCAATGTTTTAAAAGAGAATGTATTGTACCTGCGGTTTGGGGCCCAGTATCTTTGAGTATAGAGTGTAGGACATTACGTTGCAGGTCGGATAGCCCACTCCGATCAGGATGTCAGAGGTGATGTACTGTGCGAGATGAATTACAGGGGTAAAAAAGCACCAGGTCTGTTCGGACGGACATCCGGTGGGTTCCAGAGATGTGTTCGAGGCTTGGGTTGGTGCCAGTCTTATTGTTGGCATAGTGTTATTCTGAATGTCTGTTTATGGGATAATATTTGTTTAATATACACAAATCTCAACTATAATATACACTCCCGTTCAAAGGTTTTGAAGATTGTTTTGATGTTTTTGAAAGAAGTTTTTTTCTGCTTAAGGCTAAATTGATTTGATCAAAAATACAGTAAAAACAGCGATGTCACAATTTAATAACCCTATTAACCTAACCCCTAAATGTTTTCTATTTTAATATATATTCCAAAGCTGAATTTTCAGCATCATTACTCCAGTCTTCAGTGTCACATGATCATTCAGAAATCATTTTAATATACATTTATTATTAAAATGATCAATGTTGAAAACAGTTGTGCGGTTTTAGTGGAAACCGTGATTTGATACACAAATATTTGATCTATTTAATGCATCCTTGCTGAATAAAAATGTAATAAAATAAAATAAAAAAATGCACTTGACTCCAAGCTTTTAAATAGTATATTGCTATTTTAATTTTTAAAAAAAGAATTATTTGGAAACAAGCTTTACTGAGTTAAGACTCGTTCACGCCAAGGACCATAACGATAAAGATATAGTTCTAAAAGTCGTTCTCCATATTAAAGAAAAGCAGAGTTCACACCACGGCTATATGATAATGGCACAGAGAAACGATATTATTGGAATCACTTTCAGAATGACTTTTTCCAGAGGATGAATAATAAAAACATTGACAATCAGCTGAAGCATTTGGAGTGGCAGACAAGCACGCACTTAGAATAAACAGAACAATATCTTCCGCTGGTTTGGATGCTAATATAGTTATCTTTACAGCTATGCTTATAGTTATCGTTCTTATTGTGAACGGGCCTTTAATAGGATACCTCACCTGTCCACTGTATTTTAGGATATTGGTTTCCCCATGGCAACAAGATAAAGAACCCTGCAAATATGAGTACCAAGCCTCCAAGCAGCAGTGGCCGATCTCCTACCCTGAAAAACAAAGCCAAAAAAAGAACTGATTTTATCTGAGATCTGATTAGTCAGCTTGCAAGTGCAACAAGAGGAAGTCATGTGTTCAAAATTGTTAGCATCCAATATATATTTGTTGAGTACAGCAGAAAAAAACCCTGCAACTGACACAAAGTTTTCCTGACGTGTTTTAAGACTTTAAAACAATGAGAGGTTTTATGGCTAGTCACAACGAGACTGTAAGAAATGTACAGTCCCATTATGAGTAGTTATATGCAAAACCTACACTGTGATTATGCAAAATACTCCTTTGGAACATTTCCCTTTTCCCAATAGAAGAGAAGTGACCTAAAACCTCTGTAGATGTTGTGTCAAACTGAAGTAAAAAAGCATGTCTTCAAGGTTCTTCAAAACATCTATGACAAATTGAAAAGTCTAATAACCGAAATCAAATTAGCATAAAGCTTTTACCGTTTTGAAACCATCTTTACCACCAGGAAGACGAGGATGGACTCAAAGCCGATGGAAGCCAATATGATGCCGTTATACAAAACGGCTTCTTTTCTTGTCCATGCAAACATGTCCATTGATAGAGGTGTAGATATCCTGCAGGCAAACAAATTCACATGAATATGAGCTGATTAGACTTTAAATATGAGTCAAAATCTGAGGATCTACACTTACGTTTCGAACACAGCAAAAATGAAGAGAATAACGAAGAAAAGGACGTTAGATGTTAACACTGCAAACTGGTCAATATCACCTTCAACCTCAGCAGTCACTTCTACTCGCTCTGAGGGCAGAAAGACAAAGTACGATATAAAATGTAATTACATGAATTATTATAAAATAGACTGTACAGAGACACAGTGCAACTGTACACTGCTAAAGTATATTAATAAATACATTTACCCCAAGAAAATAAATATCTTACCTTCTGGGGTGTAGTTAATTGCAGGGATATGATTTCCATGGTCATCCACACAGTGCTCCCTAAATCATGTAAAACACTTTAAATTCTATGCATTGGTTTATTCAAGTACAGTCAAATAGGATGCAAGCCTGACACCGTGTCTACAACGGACGCGAGCGGCGCGACACGACAAAGGACAATAGAACCCATTATAATCAGTGATGTTGTCTACACTGGATGCGGCACGACACAACACAACAAATCCCCGACAGTAAACTGATGCCTCGTTCTATTTATGATACTCCAAGCACTCGTGATACTTCTCATAGGAAGGACAAATGGATTTGCAACGGTCGCTTTGTCGCATCTAGTGTATACAGCTTCTAGCTGTTGCAGCGCAATGTGACGCGTCTGGTTTAAACGCGGTGCTAAGGTTAAATATAGAAGTACTGAAGAGAAAATACACAGTCCTTTTATATACTGTATACAATGTACATGTTTTTAAGACTCAGGTTAAATCATTACCTCAAGACTAATATGACCAGTAGAATGTTAATGACCCCGAAGCAGGCCGCCAACAGTGCTGGAGCAGTGTACATATTAACCTGAAGCTGGATAAATTTCACATTGACGCCAGTCTCTCCGATGAATGACAAAGCAGCCTGCAGAGCTGAAAAATAAAGCCAGTCATAATCTTTTAATGGTAACTAGCCCTAAGAAAGTGTAAAATAAAGACACTATCAAACTAAGCTGTGAAATTACTATTCTTATAGAGCAATTTCACACTAAATGCCTCTGTAAGTAAAATGCTTTCGACTTCACACAAACCTGGGCCAAGTATAAAGCCGAGAGCTTGACAGGCGCTTATGTTAGCCATTGCACTGGTTCTCTCCGTCAGGGAAGTGGCACCAGCCACATAAGACCTCACAACTGCTACATTACCTACAGGACAGGACGACAGACCTTAGCACTGCAAATAAATTAAGTACTTTACCTTATGCTTGATAATAATTGTTTACTGAATCTGTATTTGCTATTTTAACATTATATTAAATTGTAATTTATTTATTTATACCGTTGTTGTGTTTTTTTAAGACGTCTTATGCTCACCAATGCTGCATTTATTTAATAAAAAATACAGTAAAAACAGAATTATTGTGAATTATTATTAAACTTTAAATAATTGTTTTCTATTTTAAAACATTTGTGGTAAGACATTTTTTTTAAGAGAGAAATTAATACTTCTATTCATCAAGGACGCTATGCATTTGATCAAAAGTGACAGTGAAGACATTTATAATGTTACAAAAGATTTATATTTAAAAATAGCTAATATATTTATTAAATAAATGCAATACATGCAAATAAATGCCATTCATTGAACTTTCTATTCATCAAAGAATCCTGTAACAGTATCACTATTTCCACAAAAATGTAAGCAACACAACTGTTTTCAACATTGATAGTAATAATAAGAAATGTTTCTTAAGCACCAAATCAGTGTATTAGAATGATTTCTGAAGGATCATGTGACACTGAAGACTTGAGTAATGATGCTGAAAAATTCAGCTTTGCCATCACAGGAATAAAATACATTTTAAAATATATTCAAATAGAAACAGTTATTTTAATTTGTAATAATATTTCACAAAATTACTGTTTTTACTGTATTTTTGGTTAAAGACTTCTTTCCAAAATTAAAAAAATTGTAATGTTTCAAAACTTTTTAAATGTACTATGTGTGTGCGTGTGTGTTTTATTTACCTGCTCCAATGCCCACAAATGTGCGGGACAAAAGCATGTGAATTTTGTTGTGTGAGGGAAGTAGGTAGACATAGGCGTAGTAAATGTTAGCAGAGACGTTGATCAATATAGAGCACACTAGAGGCTCTCGCCGAGGCCTGTGATTGGACCATAATCCAAAGAGGGGTGAGGCCACCATCTGACCCAAACTATAGGCAGCAACCAGCCATCCCAAGAAACTGGCATCTGCACTGTCATCAATCTAAAAGAAAACAAATGTAAAACACACACATCATGATTGATTGACTTACAATACAGTCCCAGACTAACAAGGCTTACTGTGTGTAATTGAATAATACTACAACTCCCACCGGTGTAACCTTACTAGAGAAAATTGTAGGGTTGGATGGGGAGGCCATTGTCTTCCCTTTTGCTAACCCTAGCTCTAAGTGTTCACACTTCTGCAAAGTCTATACAAATGAGTAAGGGCACATTTGAAAAGAGGAACACTTTTCAAATTATATATATTCAATCACAGAATTTAAACCTCAACTGATGGTTTTAGAAGATATTTAACGTTCTCAGGGGAATCGCTAAATATAAAAATTCAAACAGGTTTTAGTTGGTTCTTTGGCATTTCTTAGAAACGCACATATAACTACTTCCCTTTTTTCACTTCTAGTTTTTTAATCAAGCATAGCTCAAGGAATCAAATATTGCACAGAGATAACTTATAGAATTCCCATGCTAATGAATGTTCACTTCACTCAAATCGCAACTGCATAGAATATACTTTGTTCCTGTAAATCAAACAGAAGTTGCTAGAAACACCAAAGCCATGGGTTTGATCCCCAAGTGATGCTTATAAAATGTATAGCTAGAGTACAATACATTGAATGTGTAAATGCAAGTATACATACTTTCTTCAGATAGGGCCATATGGAAGTGATGACAATCGTAAAACCTAAAAAAAAAGAACATTGCAATCACTTATATATTACATGTCACTTAAATGGTACTTTGTACTACACAAACAATGCAAATAACATTAATTGATCTACTAAATATGACATTATAATTCCAATTGCAAAATATGTACAGACAGATCCCTTCTGGTTACACTTTTACTTTTTTTAAGGCATAGGCCTAGTGTATAATAAAACGCAACAAGTCCTGACATACAGACATATCTTGCGAGTTACAGCAGGTTTTCAGCTCTAAATCGAATGTTCATTGAAGCAGAATTCATATTCATAACTGCACAGCAGCGTTAACTGAACTGAGCGTTAACTGATGGGTGTGTGAAAGAGTAAGTTTTTTTCTTACCAACACTGCTGAGGAACATGGTAAAGTACATGACCCTGATGGACCTCCATCGGCTTCTGTCTGCATCCCCATCACTTTGAGAGGAAAAGAGAAGTTGGACATACAAATAACAATTATAGCTTTTTTCTTGATTGTTTACACTTAAGATGTTTAGACTAGTCACAATAATTTCATGCATTAGGACGACAGCTCATGCAAGATATTATGTATCTTCACTGCACTACTAAACTTTCACACTGACGAGACTTAATATAGTTTGAACTTAGCATCATGCTGTGCATTAGTGACAGAAATTCCTTGTGACATGATGACACACAGGCAACATTGTCAAGTTTAACTGGTCGAGCCAAATAGTTTCAGTTTAGACAATGTCAGAACAAAATAAAACAAGCTCAGTCAGACTGCGTCATTACAAATGCAATTATCACACAACCTACCTTGTAATATCGCCTCTGAGAAGCGGAGTGTTTTCATCAGACTCCACAAATGACATTATTAGCGATTGAGCAGCTTGCGAAAATTAAACGATGACGAGAGTTCATTGAGGGGCAGTTTTTTACAATGACATGCACTTTAAAATCAAGTTAACTTGACTGAAAATTGTCTGAAGCTGCACAACACATATCTCGAAAACGCATTCAGGCCTCTAGATAATATTCCCATTTTAGCTGTTAGAAGCAGACTAGTGTTCAGAGTCATTCAGCGACGTTTGACGCGCAGTCTAAAGTCCATTGATGGTGTTGATTCAGCGTAAACTTGAAGCATTTCTGAAGAAGAACGTTGTCACACGTGACCGTAAGCATTGAGAGAAACAGAAAACAACAGCGAGAAATACTTCAAAATAAGAGCCCCTTACAATTTTTTTGGGATTTTCATTAGAACTTTTTATTTTTTTATTTTTTATTTAGATTAGTGTATTCGTAATAAAAAATTTTTTAGATTAGTGTATTATTTATTCATTTATATTTTAATTTTTAACGTATTCAATACAATATTAGTTTTTAACGCATTTAGTAAAATGACAGACAGACAGACTGCTCTATAAAACTTGCGGCATTTAAGCACCAAACATCCCAACCACGCTATGATGGTAAGACTGATAATTTTCCAAAGAAAAGACAAGTTTGGTCAAGATCTGAATACACAGGGAACAAATTCTGACACCTGCTGTAGTGTTGGTGAAAAAAATTATTTGATAGGGCAGCAACCAATGCAATTAAAACAGCTCTATCATTCAATAATTTAATCTGCCATATTGCTGGCCAAGTAGTGGATACAATGTAAAGAGCAGGTTGAATAAACAAATTGTGGCTTTTTTTTCATGTGATAATGACAGTTGATAGACAAGAGATAGACAATCACATAGACATTGTGTGTATATACGGCAAGAGTGATAATGCTGAAAGAGATCAGGCTCAGAAGCTGAATATGATTGATGAGATGCATCTGAAGGGAATCGTGCTGATGTGTTCACCAAAATAAATAAAGTCAAGTTGATTGAGGAACATATCCAATGCATAAACAAAACTAATCAAATCACTAAAACAATCACAAAGGAAGGAGACACTTTAGTTAATGTGATTAGGATTGAAAGGGGCGCCAGCCTTTCTGCTTGTGAGATAAAGATGAAACATGCTGATAGATGATAGAAGACTCTGACACAGTTGGCTTTTTATCCTGTGGATCTACTTGTGTGAAGTTGCTTTCTCAGTTTTTTGACCCAAATCTAAACCAAGCAGAGGAATAAACTCAAAGTGGTTATCTGCCTTATACAGGAATGGCATCACTGTCCCAAAAACATTTTCTCTAAATTATCTTTAAAGAGAGATGAATCATTGTGAATGAGCATCAATCTGTTTTTCGCCTACTAATGTGGCAATTTGGTTGAGAGAATTCGCATAATAATACACATTTAATTATTTTAATAATGTAATATACATTTGCAAGCAGATTAAATAAAGCATATGGTTTCTTATGCCATATTATAAAAATGTATCATGTTTGTTAACCATAGCCTTTTCACCAGGATGCCATATAAGTTAATAAATAAGTTAAATGTTACTACAACAGAACTATGGAAAAATAGTATATTAACCTATGTAAAGCATTAGAAAATAAAATAATTCTGAAAAGTACATTTTTTATCTGAAAAGATATTTTTAAATAAATGTCAATTAAACATTAAAGTCATTTTGTGGCACATCAGTATCCGAGTGGCATGTGCCACTGAATGATATATGTAATGTCAATGTTGTTGATCATGCAAACTGCCCATTCTAGGAAACACAAGAAATAAATCTGTAAATAAAAACAGTTCATAATAATAATAATAATTTGTTACATTTATATTGCGCTTTTCTGGGTCCTTAAAGCGCTTCACATATGGAAGGGGGGAATCTCCCCAACCACCACCAATGTGCAGCATCCACCTGGATGATGCGACGGCAGCCATATTGCGACAGAACGCCCACCACACACCAGCTTACTGGTGGAGAGGAGACAGAGTGATGAAGCCAATCAGTACATGGGGATGATTAGAAGGCCATGATGGACAGAGGCCAAAGGGCAAATTTGGCCAGGATGCCGGGGTTAAACCCCTACTCTTTTTCGTAGGACATACTGGGATTTTTAATGACCACGGAGAGTCAAGACCTCAGTTTAACGTCTCATCCGAAGGACGGTGCTCTTTGACAGTAGTGTCCTCGTCACCATACTGGGGCGTTAGGACCCACACAGACCACAGGGTGAGCGCCCCCTGCTGGCCTCACTAACACCTCTTCCAGCAGCAACCTGGTTTTCTCAGGAGTCTCCCATCCAGGTACTAACCAGGATCAGCCCTGCTGCAAGAAAACCAGTCTTGGGCTACAGGGAGATATGGCTGTTGGTGAGGAACAACAGTAGCCTATATATACACACACACACACTATATCTAATTATTTATATCAATATGACTCTGATTACTTGTATTAGTTTTTGCTACCATAACAAATACGTCACCCGTAGATGTTCCTCAACCTCAACTGTGTTAAAGGGATAGTTCCTGTTGATATGGTGTTGGCAGGGCTGCATTAAGACTGTAAGGGGCCCCTGGGCTTTGGGGCCCTTCATCCACCAGAACCATTATCTACATTCTCTCAATCACAAAGTGCAAGTTATCAGCCTTTTGTTTCAAAACTGCATAAACTTATAAACACTGCATAAACATATAATTTGGACTATTAGCTACTTACACTTAGAACTACATCGGCTTCGTCTTATCAAATCATCCTTTTGTTTTGCAGAAATAAATGCAATAAAACTTTTATATACTACATTTCACTGTTTCCCTTATAAAAAGGCTATATAAAAATATAGAAAATGTAAACTTTCTGAACATTTTTAATGCTGAAAATGTAATCAGATCATTGGGACTACCGTACAAAGTTATCCTTAAGCTTTTTCAGGATGAAAAATCCCTTATGACGCCGGAAAAGTTAAACTCCCTCAGTAGGCCTACATCACTTTCCTTTGACATGCACGTCAGATTATCTTTCTTGTGCTTTTGTCGAGCAGCCGTTTTTTTTTTTTTTTTTACATGACGTCTTTAGGACCTACACCTAATAACTGTATTTGACTTTGTCCTTCGCCATCATCTGCATCTTTAAAGGCCTGCATTAAATTAAATTTGATTGACGTTTCACTTTATTTTTTTCTCATTTGAGATCCGCTTTATATTCTCGAGACATTACTGTGAAATCAACTCACCCATTATTAGAAATTCAATGGCCTACGTCAGGTGAGTTCGATACAGGCCAATCATTGAACATTTTCAGAAACCGTAAGCATGATTTAAATGTTTATTGGATTTCAGCTGAGGATTGCAGGGTTCAGTGAGTGAAGGGTCGCACATATAGGACAAGCAAAATTCGCACACAACACATTGTTATGATACACGCTCCGACTGCAGGAGGCTGTCGCTGAATAGGCTACATAATCATGTATACAGAATCATCCCAGAGCATATTGTTAGATAATTTCCACCCTATGTATTATGATTTCCATCACCTCCCTTCTGGTAGCCGGTATAGAACTCTGCTTAGTAAAACAATTCGGTTTAAAATTTCATTTAGCGCCTCAGCTGTAAAGTTTTTCAACTTAAGGTAAATTTATTTTTTGGGTTTTTTATTTATTTATTCTTTTTTCCTATTTCTTGTATGTGTGTGTGATTGTTTTATGTGTATGCTGCAACCAACTTGCCTTCTGGAAACGAATAAATATGAACTGAACTGAAGCAGAGTTGTCAGAAAAGTAAAAATCTGAATATTTACAGTCCATTGATTCTATCCTCTGGAAGGTTAATAAGAAATTCAATGGTAGCAGCAGATGTGGATACACATCCATTCATTTTGAATGTGCATCAATCAAAACAAAGAAATTTTTTCCCATGAATACTCCTGCATAATCCACATGAAATATTTGCCATGTTTTTGTTTTTTCTGGCCAATTCCAATGATCCAATGGGGCTACAGCTGGAACATTCCGTTCCTGGCACATACAACAGGTTTTAACCAACCTTTCAACATCCTGATCTAACTTAAGCCACCACACATAGCTCCGGGACAACCCTTTCATCCTAGACACTCCTTGGTGGCACTGATGCAGTCGTTTCAGGACTTTCTGATCTACCCACACTGGGAATTATTTCTCTACCCCCCAAAGCACACAACCATCCTGTACACTTAATTTATCTTTTCTTGATGCTAATGGGTCAAACTCTGCTCTAATTAATTTATGCAGGAATCCTTGTTGCACCATTTCTCTCACCCTGGATAATACCGGATCTTTTTGTGTCCACCCTCTCCCTTGTTCTGTTGTAATAAAGGTTATGTCTGCATTCTCCAGCATTAGGACTCTTTCCTACTGTTCAACGCCAGATTCCGTTGAAAATGGTAACCGCCTACATTTCCAATGATCCTAGCCATGTTTGTAGATGATGTTGTATTCATATGCTTTTATAGTGTCACAGTAGCCTGGCTCTGCCCTCCTATACGTACTTCCGCTCAATTTTAATCTTTCTTCAGAACTACGTCTGGGATTGTGGTATATTCCAGTCATTTTTTTACCGGTCCAATCAGCGAACAGAGGGAGTGGCTGAGAACGATGACGTTGTGCGCTAGTTTGAGTCATCATACACTCAAAAAATGCTGGGTTGTTTCAACCCAATTTTGGGTCAAATATGGACAAACCCAGCTGTTGGGTTAAATTTTTACATTACATTTTTAACCCAACGTTTGGGTTTGTACATATTTGACCCAAAATTGGGTTGAAACAACCCAGCATTTTTTAGAGTGTACATCACGACCAAACGTTAGCGATTGGTTATGGCAGATCCAGAGTGGCTCTGGGCAGATCCAGTAGTTTTAAACTTCAACAGAGTACCCGCCTTCAAGGAAGTTAATGCTCCTTCAAGGAAGTTAACGCTTGTCAATGGAGAGAGACCAGACTCTCTGTACAAATGAAATGTACGAGAGTCTGGTAGAACCAGGCTAGTGTCACAGCCCATCTCTGGATTCTAGGAGATGACATTTAGGGAACAGATTTTAACTCGTTAAATGAAGGCAACAAGGGTTTATGGTCTGTACCGATGGTAAACCTCGAACCATACAAAAACTTATGAAAGCGTTGTTTAAGCCAAACATTACGGCCAACCCTTTCTTGTCCAACTGCAAATAATTCCGCTCAGCTTGATTTAATGTCCGTGACATAAATCCAATGGGTCTTTCACTACCACCAGGCATCTTATGCAAAAGAACTGCACCGAGGCCATAAGGAGAAGCATCGCATAATAAAACCGCATCCTTCTGAGGGTCAAAATGGACCAGAACTTGTACTGAGTGGATCTTTTCTTTAGACTGAGAAAAATCAGCCTCTTGTTCCCCATGCACCCCAGTTCCATTTTGCTTCTTTTCGCAGCAACTTTTTGCACAAGGGCTAAAACAGTTGACAAGTTGGGAAATAACTTATTATAGTAGTTTAACAGTCCCAAATAGGCCTTCAACTCTGTCACATTCTTTGGCAAGGGAGCATTTTGAATAGCAGTCACCTTTTCTGGTACTGGGTGTAGGGCAGCCTCATCCACTTTATGGCCCACAACACTGCCCATACAGATGAGCCGCTGCTGTTGCATGAGTGTCCACTATGTTATGAAGTGTGGAGGAGATTAACCCATATGCAGACCGTATGCAATTGAACAACGTTTATTGTAGACAAAAAGGGGAAAATAAAACCCACAAGGGGGCAAAACATAGACAGAACAAGAGTGACTAAACTAGACTATGACTTGACAGATAACAAGACAATAAACAAACAGCAAATACAGAATCAGAACTTTCTCTAGACAATACTCTTGACAGGATACTCACAAGGTCTCATAATGTAAGATAATGAACCAGCACAGGACAGCAAACATAAGGGGATTAAATAGGGAGAAACTGATAATGACAACAGGTGACACAGATGAAACAATGATGACTAATGAGGAGAACAAGGGGGCGGGGTTGAGTAACGAGACAACACAAGCACATGGCCCAAACAAAAGGCCATGTGCTTGCACACAAAACATGGGTCTGTCATGATCCTGCCTCAAGACTAGAGAAAATCAAGGACAAGGCAGAATCATGACACATTAACTGGCGGAACCCTTTCAATGTGCTGAATTGGAATGTCCTAAGCCCTTGATCACTTGAATCCGCTATGGAGTTGATATATTATTAACTTTTTTCCCCTTACAAATTTGTTTAATGCAGCATTCTATATAGGTGTGTTTGGGTTGTTTAAAAAAAATTTAATATATCATAGAGTTGTTTGTGGTGGTGGTAACGCGATATGTGGTGACGTAGCAATCGCATTGCCTGAAGTGTACATATGAAGTAGACTCGCTCCCTCTGTCAAAATCGAGGGGTCGAGGGTCTGTCCTATAAACTTCACGAAGTGGAACGCACTTCAAAATGGCAGCGGGGATTCCCCCGAGGGGAAATGCTTAGGGAAGTTTGCGAGTGCATATAAGAGTGAAACATAGCCCGTGTGAGTGGAAGCGGGGCTTATTTGCATATTCATAGAACCGCGTATACTGATGAGCCAAGGGTGTAGAGTTATTCAAGCTATTTTAAGGCATGAAAAAACTTTTAAATATGACATTTTGGTGATCAAATATAAGTTTTAAGAGATACAATTATTGACTACAGGGGGACTTTAAATTACATTAGGCTGTATTTGTCCCAAAACGTTGTTAAAGGTACAATCTGTATTATTTTGCCGCCAGAGGTCACATTTTCAAAACAATAACAAAGACGAAGCTTGATGATGCTATGAAGAAGAGTGGAATGATAGGATATGTTGTTTTCACCATGCAGAGATGTGTGGAATTCACGAATCATATCAATTATATATCGGCTAATAAAATTGTTTTTGTATTACCTGAACGTTTGATCACACTATTATGTCATCGTAATGAATTAGTTGTAAGGAACGTAGAATGTATATTAGCCTGTTACTGATATGACTATTTGTCAAATTATTTGGTGGGTTAATGCTGCGCAGTTTTACACGTTAAAGTTTTTAACTTAAAAACAATCGTAAAAGTACATTTGAACAAACCCACAGTATTTGCAAGTAATGGCTAAATATTACTCGCAATCAATAATCGCGAACCATGATGACTGAACGACACAACAGCGCTGTGTGAGATATAGATATACATATATCATTAGCGGCATTATACATAGATCATTATCATCAGGTCATTCTGCACACCAACTGCAGCTCTGGTGGAGTGGGCCCTTTAAAAGGTGACGTGGAACTAATGCTTCTAAAAGATTTCAGTCAGGACCACTTTGAGAAATAAATTTATTGACATCTTTGGATTCAGCGATAGGCTTAGGCTCTATGGTGCTCGAGCTGCCATACTAGACAGCTTGAGATACATCCTTGAGACACAAAACCCCCAAGCCGTTTAATAACCAAATGTTTCTTAGCATATGTTACAGAAAGAGATACAATGAATTAGGGCTGTAAATGATTAATCACGATTAATCGAATCCAAAATAAAAGTTTGTGTTTACATAATATATGTGTGTGTATTCTGTCCTGGCAGATACGTCACTGTATTGTTAGACAGATAGCGAACATCAACAATAAGACTCCAGGTTGAGTGTTTTCTTTACTGAAATCTTGGTCGTTTTCTTTTTTGTAAAACTGCAATACAGTATAAAATAAACACTGTTACAGTCAAATATGTGCAACATAAATATAATAAGCACAGCACATATTACAATATGACAAAGAACATAAGTAAATGGGCTAAATACAAACACAAGTCAAGTCAAGTCAAGAATATTTGTATAGCGCTTTTCACAATACAGATTGTATCAAAGCAGCTTCACAGTATTAAATTAAAATAATAATAAAACGTCCATGTTTGGTAATGCTAATCAATAGTATTATTCATTGATTAATTAAATTGAATATCCCCAACTGAGCAAGCCATTGGCAACAGTGGCAAGGAAACGAAAAACTCCATCCGGTGACCTAATGGAGAAAAAAAAAACCTTGGGAGAACCCAGGCTCAGTCGGGGGCAAGTTCTCCTCTGGCGGTTATGAACTAGAGGCCAGATTTAACTGTAGGATTAAAAAATGTATATGAATGCCTGGCTGAAGAGATGCGTCTTTAGTCTAGTTTTGAACTGGGAGAGCGAGTCTGAGCAACGAACAGTATCAGGAAGGCTATTCCAGAGTTTTGGAGCTAATTGTGAAAATGCTCTCCCTCCTTTGGTGGACCTATATCCTAGGTATAACCAAAAGCCTCGAATTTAGTGATCTTAAAGAGCGCGATGGATTATAGGGCGATAGAAGATCCGTTAAATAGACTGGAGCTAAGCCGTTTAGGGCTTTATAAGTCAGTAACAATACCTTATAATTAATACGGAACTGTATAGGTAACCAGAGTAGAGATTATAAAATTGGTGTTATATGATCATATTTTCTTGATCTAGTAAGAGCTCTAGCGGCTGCATTTTGGACTAAATGTAGCTTGTTTATTGAGGATGCAGGACAACCAACTAATAGAGCATTACAGTAATCTAGTCTCGAGGTCATGAATGCATGAACTAACTTTTCTAAAAGCACTGACACTGATAGGAGTCAGAACACTCCCCGCTTGGTATAATTATGTTATACCACCATCTACTATTTTCCTTTTGGTATCAGTAACACAACATCACTAATTGGCCTAAGATACTCCTTAATTGTCCCTTGGCTAAAGGTCTTCACCATAACCTTGCGGATTCTGCTGTCAGAGCTGGGAATGGCCTCAACTATCAATCCGAGAGGCCACTGATTGCGTCTTGCTTGAACGTCCTTTATCAGTACAACGTCACTGTCCTGGAGATTATGCTTCTCCTTGGTCCACTTTCTCTGAGGCTGAAGAGTTGCTAAGTACTCCAGCCTCCACCTTTTCCAGAAGGAGTCCGCCAAGCTCTGGACCTGGCGCCACTGTCCCTTGCATAGTTGGTCCAATTTGAAATCCCCTGGGGGAGCGGTAGTAACACTTGCCTTTTGGGTTAGTAACACTTGCCTGGTGGGTTAGTAACATGGCAGGCGAGAGTATTTCAGGTATCTCTGCATCATACGAGATTGGGACCAGTGGTCTGGAATTCATAATGGCCATAACCTCAGCCATCAAGGTTGTTAGGACTTCATGGGTAAGTCTGGTAGCTCCATCCTTCGCCAGCAGCGCATCTAGAATCTGTCTAACAACTCCTATCAATCTCTCCCAAGCTCCTCCCATGTGTGAAGAATGAGGTGCATTAAAGGTCCATGTACAGCCCTGGTCTTGCAAGTAGTTCTTAACCTCAGGGTCGCCAGTGTTAATCTGAAGCTCTCTGCATGCACCAATAAAATTAGTACCTCTATCTGACCTGAGGTGTCTGACAGGTCCCCGTATGGACAGGAAGCGCCTCAAGGCGTTGATGAAGCTTGAGGTCGACATAGACTCAATGACTTCCAGGCAACTGAAAATGACAGCCCACTTTTTGCTCTCAGCAGCACCACCTCGTGCCCGCCGGGTTTCAACATTCCATGGACCAAAAACATCAAGTCCTACATGGGTGAAAGGCTGGTCCATAGCCAACCTGTCAGTGGGCAGATCAGACATCTTTTGAACTTCAGGCTTGCCCCTCAACTTCTTACAGATGACACATTTGAATATGATGCCGGATATGAGCCTCTTCCCTCCTACTATCCAGACACAAGCGGCACGTAGTGCACCCTCTGTAAAGTGGCGACCTTGGTGTGCCACTTTATCATGATAGTGTCTGACTAAGAGAGTGGTTACATGATGTCCAGCTGAAAGGATTAGTGGGTGTTTCTCGTGATCTTCCAGATCTGCTTTGTGTATCCGACTTCCCACTCTAAGCAGTTCATTCTCGTCAAGGAAAGGATCCAACTTTACAAGAGGGCCTTGGTGGTGAACTGCGATGCCCTGAGTTAGACATTTTAGCTCCTCCTGATACACATCCTCTTTCACTGCCTTGAGGATATTTGTCTTGGCTTGAACAGCGCTCTGTGGTGAGTGGCTGCCGACACTGATGCCATCCCTTCATTCATCATTCTTAATCTCACCGGAGAATGACTTTGCTACATGAATGAGACTTGTCATGCCTCTTACTAGACTCTTCCAGGTAGAGAAGTTTTCAAATCTTTGTGATCCAAGAGACTGCTCTGTGACTTTGGTTGCAAGAGAGGTGACTTCAGGCCGAATGTCTTTGTCTGAATCTGGCTGCACTAGCTTGAACGATTCTGCCTCATCCTCTTGACATGTGTTTGGCTGGCAGAGAAATTGAGGGCAAAGTAACCAACTGGATGAGGCCAGGTAAGCCACTGGAATTGGCCTGGTTCCATGGTCTGCAGGGTTCTCATCGGTTCGCACGTACTGCCACTGTGTTAGTTTGGTGGAGCTCCGAATGCGAGTTACTCGGTTAGCTACATAGGTATAGAACCTTGATCTGTTGTGAATGTAGCCCAGCACGACATGACTGTCTGTATAGAACCTGCTTTCAACTCTACATCTATTTCAGATTGGATCAGTTCTGCCAGTTCAACTGCCAAGACTGCGGCGCACAACTCCAGGTGTGGCACAGTTTGCATGGGGTAAGGAGCCAGCTTTGTTTTTCCCATTACAAACCCTACATGCCACTTTCCATCAGAGTCCAAGACACGCAGATAGCCTACAGCCGCTATTGCCATAGTATTGCCATAGTAGAAGCATCAGAGAAAACGCATAAGTCTATAGTTTTACAACATGACATGGAGACTGGAAAGTATGTTCGCTGGATGTGAATCTGTTCCAGCTCAGTTAAGGAGTCAGTCCATGCTTTCCACTGTGCCTCTTTCTGCTTTGGGAGAGGTGTGTCCCATTCATACTGCTCGAAGGAAAGGTCTCTTACAAGTGCCTTGCCTTTCACTGTAACTGGGGGAAGCAAATCCAAGAGGATCATAAAGACTATTTACAATTGACAGAATGCCTCTCCGAGTGAATGCTTTCACATCTCTTGACACTCTGAAAGTAAAACTGTCAGTCTGGAGTTCCCAGCTTACACCCAGACTGCGTTGGGAGGGCAAGGGGTCTGCTCTTAAATCTAGATCCTTAAAGTCACTTGCTAGTGCTTCTGGAGGAAAGGCCTCCATGACCTTTGTACTATTTGAGGCTATTTTGTGAAGTCGTAAGTTAGTAGTAGGGCCCTGGTGCGTTGCAGGAGATCAATGGCGTCAACCTCCTTTGACACTGAGACGAGACCATCATCAACGTAAAAATTTCTGTAGACGAAATCCTTCGCATCTTTGCAGTGTTACTTTTCTCCTTGTTCTGCAGCATTCCTCGGCCCATACATTGCTACAGCGGGTAACGGGCTGTTCCCGAACACGTGTACAGTCATCCAGAAGTCAATGATCTCCTTATCGGATCATTATCTCGGTGCCACAGAAATCGCAAGAAATTGCGATGGTCCTCTCTGACCTTGAACCCATTGACCATTTGTTCAATATCGGCTGTGATGGCTATTTGCTCCCTCCTGAACCTTAGTAGGACTCCAACTAGAGTGTTGTTGAGGTTAGGTCCGCTGAGGAGCTTGTCATTCAATGACGTTCCCTTAAACACTGCGCTGGAATCAAAAACCACCCTGATTTTCCCAGGCTTCTGCAGGTGATAGACACCGAAGGTAGGTAAATACCGGCATTCTTGCCCTGGTTGCAATGGAGGAGCTGGTTCTGCCCGCTGGTTGTCGAGGACTTTCTGCATGAAGTCAAAGAAGTACCGTTTCATGTCAGGTCTCCTTCTGAATGAGCGTTGGAGAGTGGAGAGTCTCTGGGTGGCCTGTCCTCTGTTATTTGGTAGGGGCTTGCAAGGCGAATGAAAAGGTAGGGGTGCCACCCAGTGATTTTGGTCATCCATGTACACTTCACTTTCCATTATTTTGAGAAAGTTGTTATCATCTACTGACATGGCTAGTTTCTCATCTTCGGGTGTTTTTTGAAACACACGTTCCCCCAAACCATCTTGACAGGTCTCCTGAAAGATCTCCTGGGTGTAGGATGATGTTCGAAGACTAGGCTGCACTGGAGCCTGTACTCTCTCCATTATGTGAATCTTGTTGGTACATGGCTCAAGGAAATAGGAGCGTCCTTTTTGAAGGACATGTGTCTTGTAGGCATTAACTTCTTCAATCTTGTGAGCACCACTCAAGCATAACTCTCCAACTATGACCCAGCCAAGGTCAAGGCGCTGGGCATACGGTGAGTTGTGAGGCCCGTTACGCTGTTCACGCACCTTATGCACTCTCAAAATATCCCTGCCTAGGAGGAGAATAGGAGCACTGGTGTCAAGAGGAGGGATCTTATCGGCCACAGGAGTGAGATGAGGAAAATAGTTAGTGCACTCAGGCGTTGGCATCTCTGATCTGTCGTCAGGTAGGTTGCTAACATTCTAGCAGAGTAGGAAGTTTCACCTTGGTTTTACCATCGACTGACTCCACTATAATGTTGCCTTCCGCCCTGCAGTCTCCACTGTGCCGGAGCATGTTTTAAGAGTATAGGCGGATACACTGCTGTTAATGTCTAGTGAACGGTTAGCATCACGATTAGCATTAACCCGATTTTCACTGAAAATAAATGCTTTTAAACCAGTGGTTCTCAAAGTGGGGCCAGGGGGTCTGCAGAATAACAGCCTACCGCTTTTTCCGGACTGTAAGTCGTGTTTTCTTTATCATCTGAAAACATGCAATTTATTCCAAAGTGACATGCATTTAACGTCAAATAATATAAAGTAGGCACTTTAAATGTTTCTATGGATAGACAATCTATCTGTAGCAGTATGTCTGTGCGTCAAGTAGACTATTCACTGTGTTTTGGTTGATTTTGGGGCACGTGCGCCAGAAAGGAGACATCGACGGCATGAACCCGCATCCTGCTGTTTTTCTTTATTTAAAAAAAATTATAAATATTGTATTCCTTTGTTTCCCCTGCTGAGGAAAAAATCCAAGTAATCGAGCTGGCCCGAATTCCCGCACAAAGCTTCAGTTAACGGTCATAAAGTGCGAGATGTAGGCCTAAATAACTCAACTAAACAGCTGTTTTAGATAGAAGTTTTAAGCTACAGGTCAAAAGAAGCATAGGCCTACTGTGCCCAGGATGAGATTAACATGGATTCCTTTCCTATGTTTTTTCGCTAATTACAGTGGATAAACGCTCAATTTAACAACACAAGCACCTATTAAAAATATTGGCATTATTATTGTAAATATAAGCTATATTTCTGTACCTCGAATGTGTTCAAATATTGTAATTTAACATCTATGCAAAATAATCCTTGAAACATTTCTCATTTAAAGCCATATGCTGTTTGGAATATGTGTTGATGTACATGTGAACAATAATCATATACAATTTGCATTTCCATTTTGTATGTGGATCATTCATTGTCAAATTTAAACTGTCATCTGCTTGACAAAAAATGTATGCCACTGCCCACTGACATGCTTTTAAAGCTTTGGTTATCCAATTTGTGGGCCTTAAAATGCACGTGTAGATCAAGAAAAACAAGAAAATGTAAAAATTCCTCGGGGTTGGGGGATGGGGGGCATGCCCCCGAACCCCCCTAGCAAGATCACTTTTGGGACCTCAGTAGGCTATTTAAAATTTCCTGCATATGACCCTGGGTGGAGACCATTTGTGCAAAAATATTTCATTAGCCGATCCCACATTAAATATGGGCTCAATCACTGTTATAAATATGAGGGGGTCCTTGGAAATGTTTTTTCCCTGTAAGGGGTCCCTGGCTCCAAAATGTTTGAGAACCCCTGTTTTAAACAACAGTAGTAGAACGTCTACATATGTTTTAACTACTTAAACGACTGAGCGACCATAATCACTGATGGATCTATTTCGAGGATAGACAAATAACGCTGATGGTGGAGCATTCAGTCTGCATGTACACCTGTTGACGATCTCCTTACAAGCGCAATGACTCCAAATACCACCAGATGGCGCTACATAACATACACTGATAGGAGTCAGAACAGTGTGTATTGTGTATAATTATTTTGTACATATAAATACACACACATGCATGTATATATTTGAGAAATATTTGCATTTATATACTGCATATATATTTTTTAATGATTTATATTATATATATAAATTATATAAATAGAACTATTTTAGATATAAATAACTTAAATTCTTAAATTATTTTCTTAAATATATACATGCATGTGTGTGTATTTATATATACAAAATAATTATACACAATACACACATATATTATGTTAACACAAACTTTTATTTTGGATTCGATTAATCGCGATTAATCGTTTACAGCCCTACAATGAGTAATACGTACATAGAGTTTCTATACACTGCTCTATTATGAAGATGCTAGGAGGTGAAGGGGTGGAGGTAGGTGTAAATGTCTGTGCGACAGACTGCGGAGCATTCGTTAAATGAGCTTAAATACTATAGTTTATTAGAGTAGGTGGAGTAACAAGTCAGCTGATATTGTTTAGCGATCAGTGGTCTGCCTGAACTGAACGCTTGAATTCCATTCGATCACTCAAGCTCGATTTGTGACCCCTGCCACCATTCTGCGCCAGGAAGTTGTGTAAAGCAGAACAAGCTTTCAGAATGTTAAGTGCTTTGTCTGGCAGACATTTTAGTGGTCGCCCAAGGATTCGCCACCTTGCCACCAAAATGCCAAAGGTATTCTCAAACACCCGTCTGGCTCTGGAGTGAAGGTAATTGTACGTCTGCTTATCCATGGGTTCATTCCTAGGTAGCAAAACAACAGTATTAATTGATAGGCAATCATTGTGTGCCAATGCAGCTGTGATCATAAATATACATATATACAATATGTACTATTACATGAAATTAATTTTGTCTGTGACATAGGCCTACCTGGAAAGGGGTGCATTAGGATGTTGTGTAGGGGGAATGCAGCATAACCAACTATCACATGTGGGATTTGGATTTGGAAGATTTGCTGGTGGGGGCAGATTCATGAAATTCATGTGTTCAAGAAGCATAGAACCAAATTGGCTCTCCTCAAAGACACCACCGCCACTTTGCCGTCCGTATCCCCCCCCCCCCCCCCCTACATCCACCATGGTGAAGTGATATCTGGCGTCGCAAGGTAGCCATTAGAACAATGGACTGTGCTTTCCGTCTACGCTGCCAAAACAGTTCGGAAAGTTCCACAGTTGCCAAAAATCAGCAGCAATATCTTCCCATTGGGTGACTGAAGGGCAGGGAAGAAGCTCTGGCTGCAGTGCTTTCCACAAAGGTTTACATACTATGGAAAAAAAACTGTGCTTGACGAAAGTTTGTAGCTAGCTGCTACAGCCTGTTGGCTTCCACCAGAAGCTGAAATTCGAAGGGTGATTGTCAGTCTCTACGTATGTTTACAGGCATACTGTGAGTACACTGATGTACGATAAATGGCTGCACATACAATGAACCAAATCGTCGAATCTATCTGCCGACATCTGAAAGTGCATTTCCTCGTCCATGTCTCTCAGTGGCCGGACAAGCACAGAAAATTCACCCTCCTTCTCCCTCAACTGGTTCACGGGTCGCATGCACCATCTCCTTAAACGCCTTCTCTCGTTTCCACATTTTAGTTTTAGTAATTTCACTAAAATTAACTGTTTTTCCACGTCAATCAGCTCCAACTCCAACATGATCTGCTCAGTTTCAGTCGTCATTGTTTGTAGTAGCCTAAACTCAAAACAGCTGCGAAGAAACCAAGCATTTTGGTTGTGTAAATGCAGAGCAACGCAGAAGTATAAATGCTTACGACGGAGGCGATTTTATTTTTTTTACACAACGGCGTACAAACGACGCAGAAGTATAAATTGGGCTTAACTGTGAGTTGATTTGAACTGCGTCTTTGACACTTCACGCGCAGGACTTAAAAATACGGTGGCCGAGAGAGCTCAACGCGCTGCAACTGAAGAAAACACATGCAAATAGAAAAAAACACATGCAAATAGAAAAAAACACTCGCAAATTAAGAAAACATCTTCATCAGTTTCACAACACACGTGTGCTCCAAATACTCACAAAACAACCAAATACAGAAATGCGCTGAAAAAGTTCACAACACAACCAAATACAGAAACGTGCTGCAAATAGAACAAACACAACGGAAATGTTTCCGGGGAACCCAATAAGCGACGGACCCGGCTGGTACGTGCTTGGCATAGACAGTATATAAACTGGACACAGCGACCCCAATATAGGTTTCAACGGAGAGAAATGAAGTCAATTAGAAGCACTCACTTCCTGATCGCAAGGCGAACTGCGCAGGCTCAAACTGAGCTTGACGACGTAGATGTGACGTGAGCAACCTGTAGGTCTTCTAGTCGCTGTGCCGAGAGAAATCTGAATCATTCCCTTCCGAATCTCGCAGAGACGGAGAGCATGAGTATTAGCTGTCCATGAGCTAGCAGCGGGAGCAACTTTATCACTCTCTATGGGTTTCTCCCTTGACTTTATGCCTCCACGTCCTCCCGATTGCTTGCGAGCTTCTCTGCCTGTCCATACGGTAATTTTTCGACTTGTGCGACAGAGTCGCGCGGGTATGACGCAATCGTTAGCCTATTTTTACAAAAACTGCTTCTACGGGGCCATAACGTAAGATACAAGGTAATGGAGCCTTTTATACATTTTCGTGTTTCTTTAGAAATAAACAATGGACAAACGGTGTCTTTAAACGCCTCAGATGTAAAGTTATTCGCTGTCAAAGTGACGCCAAAATGAATGGGAGTCAATGGAATGCTAACAGCAGGTGGGGGTCCGCTAGCCAATGGCGGCGCCCGGGGATGCTTCAGTGTCTTCCGAAACACTGCCCCCCTGGTGCTTGGTGCTTACTGCTTATAGCTACTTTCTTTTTTTTTTTTCTTTTTTTTTTTGCAAAACATACAGAGATGACACGTTTATGACATACAACTTTGTATACAATATACAAAACGTATTTACAACATGTTCAATGTTATAATAATACTAATCAGACAAGAACAATGAGCTGAAGACTCAAATAAATAAATAAATAAATAAAAATATAGAGAAAAAGAACATGAGGGAAAGATATTAATCTATACATCAGTTACATTGTACACATTTTGTCATGTTACGTTAAAATAAGTTTCATAAGAAATGTTAGAATGCAGGGTCCAAATATGAGATACTCACACACAGATATAACGCATATTTTAAAAACTGTGTTGTATAAAATCTATATTTATTTGCAACAGCTATGTTAACAGCAATAAAACTATATTTCTGGTAAGAACAGCTATTCAGCTGACGGACACCGCGCTGCGTTGTCATGGGAACATCCCAGGTGAAAATAATGAGGAAATTACGTTGTCTATGGTCTTTCGTTGCTCCCTTCATCAAGTCCGTTCCAAGCGGCTACATAACGGCACACAAGTGCCCTGCTATCTCCAAAGTCCTCACTTCAAGGGCTCTACCGTCTGCCCTTCTAAGGGCGTAGGGCATAGGGATGCTCACGAGCAATAAGCACGTACCAGCCGGGTCCGTCACTTATTGGGTTCCCCGGAAACATTTCCGTTGTGTTCTGTTCTATTTGCAGCGCGTTTCTGTATTTGGTTGTGTTGTGAACTTTTGCAGCGCGTTTCTGTATTTGGTTGTGTTGTGAACTTTTGCAGCGCGTTTCTGTATTTGGTTGTGTTGTGAGTATTTGGAGCACACGTGTGTTGTGAAACTGATGAAGATGTTTTCTTAATTTGCGAGTGTTTTTTTCTATTTGCATGTGTTTTTTTCTATTTGCATGTGTTTTCTTTAGTTGCAGCGCGTTGAGCTCTCTCGGCCACCGTATAAAAACGCCCGTACATGCATTCAAAGTAAAGCGATAAAGCATAATATAAAAGGGACAGTCGACTCATTATAATAATTCTGTTATACTTATTTTATTTTTTCCGGCATCACTGGGGCCCTGGGCTTAAGCCCAGATACATGCATTCATGTGGCCCTGGGTATTCAAAGTGACTTATTATGATTTATAGTCTGCATTTTGCGTGATCAACAACACTGACATTACAGTGGCACATGCCACTCAGAGATACTGATGAGCTCAGAGCTGTCGCAAGGGCTGTGCCAAGTGTGCAACCACACAGGGCATTGGGCTAAAATAAAGTGACAGCTGACTTGATGATGCCAGTAGTTAAAGTCCACGTTTTTGTTCTTCGAAAGACTATAATAGTTAAAAGACATAGCTAAAAGTGAGACTTTTATTTAAAAATGTTACTAAAATAGGCTATTTATTAGCTAAATATTTAGGATTTTGTGTCACAATAACGTCAGTATAGCTGCTCAGCTCATCTGTCAGTCACTACTGGAGGTACGTGTCACAGACCAACATACGGCAACATGTTCCACGACGAATGTTAGTGGCATATGCCACTATCCACTGGCACATCATGCCAATAAGTATTATGCCATGTCACTGATTAAAACCGCTGGATTTAGAGTAGAGTAGTGATAATAAATGTTGTGATTTGGTATTATGTATTTGTATCTAGCATTAGCAACATTCAGCGTAACAAACAAAAATAAACGTAATGCCACAACAAACCTTTTCAGGAACATCGGTGTTTCTTTCCAGTCCGTGCGCATGATTCTGGACACAATCAGTTTAGCGTCTACGAGAAACAAACTCGTTTTGTTACAGAATCGTTTGGAAGATATAAGAATTAACAATTATGCAATTAACATACAGAAAGACTGATAACAAAAGCTGTTTCCAGAAACAATGAAGTTTTAGTGAGCAGCGGCAAGCAGCAACAGGTTAGAAAAGTTCATGTCTCTGGCCCTGGCCAAAAGAGATGCTGTGATTGGTTGGTTCTACCACTGAGTGACAACCACTGAGTCTGCTTGGCAAATCCCTTAGGGAGAGTCTAGATTTTTTTTTTAACAAATTAATCTGGACTATTAAATTTTGCCTCAGTAATTTGGAGAAAAAAAAAGTTTGAAGCGTGAAGCGTTTGTTTTACAATCTGCTTGTGAATTACTTTTAAAAGCTCACGAGTCTTTGCCCGTCATATTTGATGAGAATTATATATTTAAATATATAGGTTTCTTCATAGACAGTATGGGTTTCTTAAGTTACACAGGACTTTTACTCCTCTTCTGGCCCCTTCCGTTTTCAGTCATGAGCACAGGTCCACATAACTATTCATTTGTGAATGGTTTATTTTTAATGAAAGCTGAAACTGTCAACTAAATACTGCAATAAATTACACTTAAATGATGTGTTCTCAGTACAGCAGTGTATAATAAAACACATGGTGACCTGCATTTTAAGTTTTATTAAAGGACAAGTTCGGTATTTTACACTTAAAGCCCTGTTTACAGATCGTATCTGATGAAATAGAACGGTTAAGATTAAAATTTGGACACATGCTGCTGTCGCGAGAATTTTAGGTTTATTTAGGACCTATTTTGCCAAACGTGTCACACCCGTGATTCTTCCGTTGAGAGCTTGAATAATAGACACTCAAGCGGCGGAGTAATACCGCACCTCACTCAGCACATTTAATACAAGTCATGGAGTTGGACAAAAACTACGATAAAACCTGTTGGAATGCATCTTTTTCAGCGATTTTTTTTGGGACCGTATCAGTGAACACCCCTGACCACTCGGTGAGTTTCACGTCTTTGTAAACGAAAGTTTAATGTGTTTTAGGAAGGAATCTTCCTGTGGCCATAGACAACCATTGTGGGGGTGAGGGGGGAAAGCGATATAAACCTAAAATTCTCGCGACAGCAGCATCTGTCCAAAGTTTAATCTTAACCGTTCTATTTCATCAGATACGATCTGTAAACAGGGCTTTAAGTGTAAAATACCGAACTTGTCCTTTAATACATTTAATCATCCAGTTCATCTATAAAAAATAGAATGATTAACCTTTTAATAGACATTACACAAACATTGAAAGGCCTATAATAAATATCTTATTTATTTGATGAACATAGATATGCATGGCTAAATAATGCAATGTTATAAAATATTTGTGTCAAAACACATACTGTTTCTTATACACATGAAAGTAGACAAGCTTATATATATATATCATTCATTATTGAGCCAGATAAATATGCAAAGATCCATTTTATAAATGGATAAAGAGATCCAGGTGTAGCAATCATGTTGTAAAAATATATATAGCTGTGTATTTTTAATAGCTCTCATTAAGCGGGTCCAGCCCACCATGGTGTTGAATCCTCGAAATGGAAAGGTCGCTATTAGTTTCTTTTTAGTTGACAGTAGATTTGTTTCCAGTGAATAATTTGTTAAGTTCTAAATGTTCAAACAAAAGTGCAGAATGAAAGATGAAAACCTTCCTTGTTGTTAAAAGCGGCTATGCTCTTTAGGAGACCATATGGTTATAACGGACCTGCCATCCAGAAGGGCAAAGAAAGGGTACAACTTCTCACGAAAATGTCCTGTGAAGGTGAAGATGTGTGATTTGTTCTCCGCGTTGTAGAATGAAATCTGTCCCTCCTCATAATCAATGTATATTCCCATTTTCCGGGGCACCAACAGCAGAGGCAGGGCCGTTTCAGGATTGGTGCAGGCGAAGAACTGTCGTGTGCTGCGCCACAGGACCCAATAACCATTAGAGGGATTCATTGGAAAGCGGCCATGCCTCTTTGAAGAAGCAGTTGTCACTCCAACTTTCCAATAACCATTGTTTGCAAATTCCACTTCCCAGTAATGGCGGCCACTCATGTAGCCCTCCCAGCCTAAGACACAGGGCAATCTATCAAAACGCTGAAGGCTGAATGGCAGATCTGTTTCTGTGAGGCCCTCCTGAACCTTCTTGTGGTCATCAGAGAGCTGCAGCCAAGGGTTGATGGTCATGGGATCAAGACTTACATCAGCTATTTGAGAGAAAGACGTGAAGGTGTTACGACTAATGCATTTGACACTTTGTTAATGCTAGAGTGAAGGGAAAGTCTTATTTAAATATGATATAAACTTACCTCCTGCACTGACAATCCAGCTCCAGACTGAGAAAAATAAGAGAAAATGATCTCAATATTGAGTTTAGATACCAGATCTTTAATTGACTTGCTAAGAATATTAGACATTGCAACAGCTAGACGAACACATTCTTATGGCAACTCGAAACTATTTTACATTTTGGCGAATCGGTGGCTAATTCGCATGAATTCATATGATCTCAATCGTACGTTTTCATATGACACACCATTGACGACTAAGTTTAGGTTGACCTTCTGCTTACTTTTGTCAAAAAATGATTCATACAAATTCAAATGAAATCTCCACCTCATAAAATTGGGTTGGTTAGTCATACTAGTGCTTTGTTAAATATCTCAAATGTGCTGGGAAAAGTTCTAAAAGAGTCACCTGAATTAGGGATGTATCGTGGCATGCCTGTTTGAGAAAAGAGAACAGGGAAAGAAGTTATGAATATTCATTTAAGTGGAATAGGCTACTCATATTCACAAAATTAATAATGATATTAGTTCGATTTTGGATCCCTCACCAGCTTTCCAGGTACGCTGCTTAGCTGAAAGCCACAGATGAGGAACCATGCCCTAAAATAAATACAAAACAAGCATTAATAAACAATTTTAATAAAGGGGTCATATGAACAACACATGATCTCTTATACTGTACTTTAGGGTTAAAATTACATAATGTATTTACACACTTTAAATTGCAAATCAAACAAGTGAACCTGTCTTCAAACTGTTCCCACACAGATTTACACATTAATCAAACCATTCTTCAGCTAAGTTATATTTTATTACAGCTATTTAATTTCATCATCATTTAATAAATGATTTTTCATCATGATGTTTCTCTGTCACCGGTTGTACAGTACATAATAAATGTCTCTCAAATGCAAATGCTCGAACTAATGTCACAGATGACAATAACTGGTCAACGTACAGTAAACCAAAGATACTTTCTTGAACTTTGCTCTTTAAACAACCATAATGATTTCATTTTTCCATCCATACATTTATCAGAACTATTTTATCTTTGAAGCAATTTCATTTTATAGTCTCACACTTCACCCCTGATAATAAAACATACATTACATATATAGTACCGGTAAGTATGGAATGTTATTGTTGGTTTCCTTTCCTCAATAAGATAAAGTGCTTCAATATTGACAGTATATACGTCTCTGGTTATTCAGTCCGCACCACTTTCCCTAAATTTTGCATGACTGTAAGCAGAAATACTCAAAGCAGTGCATTCACAGCCATCCCACCTTGCTGTTTTCCTTCAGCAAACTCCAAGTAATGAACTCCAGCAGTGGCATGAGGGAAACCAGCCTCTTCTTCCTCAGTCCCAGGAGACGCAACATCTGTGCCAGCTCATCTCCCAGCATTCCACAGCTCTGCATTCAAATAGGACTATTAAAAAATGTCCATGTATTATATTAAAGAGTCATTTCACAAGTGGATACCGATTCTAAGAAAGCAGAAAACCACAACTGGACTTTGAACCACTTGATGTGTTAGTAACAACAGATAAGACACCATCGCTCTAGATAATATATTTTTGTTGTCCCACCTCTGACACACTCTGAATCTCTTTGGCCCACTCCGTGATCCTCTTCTGCACCGCCTCACTCTGATCTTTATCCTGCTTTGTGTCCTCTTCCTCCTCCTGATCAATCCTCTCCTTTATCCAAGAATGATTTTTAGACAGCTGAGGATCACACAGGCACACAGAAAGCTTAGTTTGAGCGTGTCACTCTATATGGTTGAACTGGAGTCGATCTGTATCGCTAGTGTACTAGAATAGTACAGTATGATTGAGATGTTCGTCTCTTTTTTTTCACCTTGTCTACGCTTTGAAGTTCACTGGCCCACTGAAGAATAAGCTTTCGGCTTTCTTCAATACTGCGTTCAGTTCTGTGGTCTGTCTGTCGCTCTGACGGTCCGCTACATCCTTCACCGGGATCATCCTCATTCTGTAAATCACATGCACACATTTACAAATCATTTATGGATGGACAATATATATGTACCATATATGTTATCTGATGATATTACAATGTTAGTCGATGTTGGATATTTAATTATTTTTATTCATTTACCCTATTGTATTATATTTGTCATCATCTAACATGCTCTTCATCTTTTAAAACACGAATTTAATAACACGGTTAAATATAATCTTCAGCAAATTTAAAAATGAGTATTCATTTTTCACACTGTGTATTATAATGTTGTAATGCCTAAATTCACTTGTAGTGTTTAGTGTTTTAATTTTAAGTGAATCTTTTTATTTAGACATGCAGGTGAAACTTGGAAAATTAGAATAACGTGCAAAAGTTCATTTATTTCAGTAATTCAACTTAAAAATATCTCACTTTGCATGTAATGAGTCTATATAGTATATTAGTTTCACCTTTTACTGTTGTATTACTGAAATAAATGCATTTTTGCACAATAATAAAACAATGTGTTTCACCTGTATAGTATAGATATTGTTTTGATCTGTAATCAACCATAACATGACATAAGATGAGTTTTAAAATCAGTGAATCTCTAAAATCATTCTTCCTCTGCCATCTCCTAATGCAATTTTTGTTCTTGATGACAGACACATTGTTTATTGAATGCTTCCAGTGCTCATAAACCCCCCTTTGATAACAAGGCAGATAAAAACTAAATCAATTACTGAAATAATCAGAAAAGTTTTATTATTATTATTATTAGTAGTAGTAGTAGTAGTAGTAGCACTTACTCATTCTCATATTCTCATGTCTAATATCTCACTCATTCATTCACATTACTTTTTTAAAAAACTAATCAAGTTTTTTTTTTTTATCTAATAACCCCTTAACCCCCAGACCCAAACCACCCTCCCACATCCTCACCACAGACATGGTGTGACAAGGCCCAGAATTACAAATGCACAATTGTTAGGCTCTTTATGTTATCAGTTACCCTGGGCTCACATACTGTAAACTAATCTAGCACTATACATGTCTCGCATGGCAACGCTTATCACAGGATAGCATGGATTATAAAAATTTATTGGTTTGAGTTTGCACGCAAAGAGGAGTTTGCCAAGAAATTATTACTTGAGCCGTTAAACACATCAGTCTTTTGAAGGATGGAATGTAAATCTCTGAATCGAAACTTGGCTTTAAATTTTCCCAGAATGATTTTAAGATAGTTGTCTTTACAACGCCTTAAGTTCACTGAACTATTTTATTGTTATATATATAACAATATAACAATAAAATAACAATAAAATAATACAGTAAACTGAAAGCATTGTAAAGACAACTGTCTTTAGGAAAATACTTGAATGTAAAAAAAGCAAACTTTCGATTCAGAGAATTACGTTCCATCCTATATATATATTGTATATATTGTATATATAGTATATATATATACACACAGCTAAAATTATATATACTATACACGCAATATAACATTTATATATATATATATATATATATATATATATGTAGGTATGTATATATATATATATATATATATATATATATATACAGTATATAGTCAAATAAATTGTATTGTAAACTGTAAAATAATTTGTGGCTGACCTTACAAACTTGTGCCACCTGTTGCTTCCAGTGGTTGATGAATCTGATGCACTCTTCCAAGCTGCGGAGGTCCTGCAGGCCCTGCTGACGTTGCCTTTGCTGGAAACATGAGATATTTACCACGAGTGCGGTGCACAAATTATTGTGATCATGACCCAACATGGATCACAGACCATAACATCCTCGAGTTGGTTAGAGTTGTTACCTGTGAACAAGTAGAAAATCCGCTACTGCTCTTGAAGGGGCTGGTGGGGGCAGAACTGTGGACCTGAACAGTTTCCTCTGGTAGCGTCCAGCGCACGGCCCCAATAGAGTTACTCTGCTTTTGCGGCCCTTCTGCAGAGGAACAGAAAGAGGGAAGGTTTTTGACTTTTATGATTTTAATTGGTGTAGAAATCAACATCTCACACAGCAGTTTGAAATGAATGTAATGTGTTAAATAAACAGAAAAACACGCAGAACAGACATATAGTTGTGTTCTATTAAAAACAGAGAGAGAACATGTGTAAGAGGCTTACTTTTGTCCTTCAGGATGCTCTTCATTGTGTGAGGCTTTGTGTTATATTCCAGCATAACACCTATAGGGATATTTTTTAGAGGAACATATTTAAAAGTTCTTAATATTATCAATGCAAATTAACTTATTAATGGAAGACATTTACTAAACCTTGATGATGAAGAACATATAATAATAATACATATATTATACTTTAATAATAATAATAATAATGCTATAACTATAATAATACATTTATTAACTTATTTTATAAAAATATGTATATTATACGTTTTTGTTATAATTTTTTTAATATCATAAAGTACTATTTATTTATTTATATTAAGAAAAATAAATAAATAACAAAATTACACTACAAACTAAAATAATTATTATTCCTGATGCTCAAAGTAGATGATGGGTTTGCATGAACTGATCAAATAGATTGGATGCTAAATATGTTGGCTTTGGATAAGGTTACACTTTATTTCGATAGTCCACTTTAGACATTCTACTAACTATAAGTCATTTTTCAACTACATGTCAACTAACTCTCATTAGAGTTTTAGTAGACTGTCAGTAGACTGTTAGGTTATGGTTAGGTGTTAAGGTTCGTGTTAGGAGAATATGTTGACTTGTAGTTGTCAAGTTACTTATAGCCAGTAGAATGTCTGTTGGGGGACCAACAACATAAAGTGTTAGCAATTATATTAAGCAGACAGTCTACTAAGACTCCAATGACAGTTAGTTGACATGTTGCAAAGTTACTTATAGTTAGTAGAATGTCTAAAGTGGACTATCGAAATAAAAGTAACAATGATATTAATTTCTCAGTAATGGCACGTTGTAACTGACATCATGATAAAAGCATGAGACTCAAATGAGACTTACCCAAGATGAAGTGTTGGGGAAGGTGTCTGGTGAAACTGAACGTTGGCGCTCTCTCAGTCCTTGTTTTAGCTCATCGCCTGCATGGTTTGAACTTTGGACCGGTCATGAGGTGGAGGCCGAGGAAAGCTACGTGATGAGATATGAGAGTCTTTCCCAGCGATGATTCAGACAGTAGTCAAAATGGCATGATGCCAGGAATAAAGACAGTGAATGCCACATACATTTACTGATTCAGTGAACACTCGCTAAGAAATACATGTATATGTGGTTATTAATCAGATTTCATGCAGTAAACTTTTACATAATACTTAAAAGGTCTCACATTTGTGCGGGCATCATTCCTCAGCACACAGTAGATATAAAATATGGATAGTTATATTATATGACTATAAACAGGTTACGTAACTTAAAAAAAGTAATGCTGTACAAATGTCAGGGAGTTCAATACCAAAGGATTGTACAAGTATGATGGTAAATACCAACAGAGCAACTGCTGCTCACCTTATAACAGGAAGTTCCTGCATGATATGGATTTCTTGAAAATGTATTTAAATAATTTCTCATTATGGTTGTTTGTTCACAAATATGCATTTATATCATCACAACCAAAAACGTAATGGCAATGACATGTCGTTTGAACTTTGTGGGGGAAATTTATATTTTTATAACTGCTAAGGATATAGCTGTTGGCCTGAATAAGTTGTTTTCCGTGTTTGCCATAAATCGATTGGTGTGATTAAATCAATAATAATCTCCAATTAAACTCCTGAATTTGAATTGAGTATAAACTGGGTGCATAATTGTAATATGTTTTTTAATTAAAATAGAATTAAAATGTAACAAATACTAAACAAATCATATAACCATTAAACATGTCTAGTTTATGTCTTTTTATATAAACACATTAACCCTGTCCACAATATGCTATTGATACAGAAACATTTAATGCCTGGCTTTCCACGAATAGACATTTGTACTTATTTAATTTATTATGTACCATGGGAGAGTTTAACATTTTTTGAGGGTGTCAATATTTTTTTGATAAAAGTTAGCTGAACAATATAGTGCAGTTTTGATGGCTGTGTTAATGTAACAGCATTGAACTAAAAAATGTCTAGATGTTTTATCTGTTGAAAAGTGTATGTTATATATCATCGGACAATTACTCAGAATTACATTAAAATACATTATTTATGGCTTGTCCTCGAAAATACCAGTTGAGTGACTGTTGAATTTGAATTACAATTCAGTAAATTCCTCTTTCTGTCATTCCAATTACAATTCAACATTTTGTGGAGTGCCCCTAATTCAATTAAATTTTGAAAGGGGGTGTGAAGGATTTTTTTAATTAATCATAACTAACATTTTTTTTTCTTGCAAGATTAACAATTATGTGCTTTTGAAACCTAAATGTCCCCAACACTTTGGCCAAAGTCAGTGTGTGTGTGTGTGTGTGTGTCTGAATCATGTCCGAATATAATAAAAGAGGAAATTAAACTAGACATATGTCTAAATATATAATCCCATGACTTTGAGTAACGAAGTGAGATAATCAAGAAATCAGGGTTTGCTTGATCTAGAAACAGTAGGGTTTCCTGAATTTTCAGGAACTTTCAGGAATTTTCAGGCAAAGTCACCTTTGCCATGCTCCTGTTCTATAAAAAAACTGTTAAATTCTTTTTGCTAGTGGGATTCTCTCTGATATTTGTCTGAGGTCCTCCGGCCGTGATTAAAGCATATTCGGCATTGTCTGGAGTTTGTCTAGTTAATGCTGCACAGCGGTTTAATGGAGCACTAGAGATTTTATTTCATAAGTGATAGCGTTGGGTTCAAGACGTGAACAGACTCAGCTGACGTCGATTAGGAGATGCGCTAGAGGATAAATATTGTTAAACGTCGATCAGGAGACGTTTAGGGGCGTCGATTAGGAAGCTTTTACCCAGGTAAACTTAAGTCAGGTGCGTAGGGGAAAAAATCTACCACAGGGGCGTATTCTTAAACTGTGACCTTTTCCCAACCCTGCTTATCATGACCTAAATATCACACCCTAATCACACAGCATGATTCAGTTGACAGCATAAAACAGTTCAAGTGAAAGTAGGTGAACATTTTTCTGAAACCATCCAAAAAAACATCATTCCTCCACTAATCCAAAATTCAGATTTATAAAGCAATAATAATCAAAATAAACCAATGGGTTTACGTATCAAACTTTATAGTTCTCATATAAATAAAGATGATCTCTTAACACAGCACAGCAGGCGACATGTGTATTTAAATTTAGCTTTCCTTAAATCTGGAGTTGGTCAGCATTTATTTCTCTTACAGTAAGTGTGTTTATGAGTTTATGTAAACCACGGTGACATGCCCTGAATGCAAATGACCCTTACCTGCCCTTATGTAACATCAGTGTCCTCTTATCAGTCTAAAGGGGAATTCCAGTGCATCAGAATGAATGCACGTCTGAGCAATAATCCAAGAAGTCTTTCCTGTTGTTGCAAATGCATTTTTATTGCCATGCTGCAGTTACATACACAAAATTAGTAAAAAACAAAAAAACAAAAAAAGCAACAAGCACAAGAATTTCCACAGAGTTTGTGAAATAGTGCATTGGCTTGAAAAATTAGTAACATTATTCTGTTTTTAAGTAGAAGTGGCATCTACTCAGCGGTTCGTGGCTATCAAGGCTGCAACATAGATGTGACTTTCTCAATCAAAAAGGCGGAAATATTTAAAACTCTTTAAAATTTGTATTGATCAAAATAAACATCTTTTAAAAGACATAAAAATATGGTAACAGACAAATGGTAAAGCCTCTCTCATTCATACGCATGATCTTATATAATAAAACTGTACATTTGTTTATAATGTAATATCTCTGTGACTTTATTTAAGTGAATTACAGTATCTTTTTGACAACTGGTTGAGTGCAGTTTATTCCTTGATCATGCAGTTAAATGAGGTTTAATTCCAGTTTAGGAAAAACTGTTTGAAGATAACAGTCTCTCTGCCCTGTGGTAAAATCTCCACCTGTAAGACAGAAAAACCCTCGATTCACATGGGTATTAACTCAACAGTTTTTTTTTTTGTTATTTTGAGTAATGCTTCGAACGGAAGAATACTTTTGTAGACCAAGTAATATTGCATGATGCATGAATTTAGAAGACAGATGCTATAAATTGCTAATTATAAATCGCCAACTCACTACTCGTATCATAATCAGAATTGTATGCGCATGTCACTGTTTGTTTAAGCAGGCACAATAACATTAGCATGTGATTTTTATGGGGGGTACCACCAACCCACCTTTTTCAAAATAAAGCAACTTTTTATGCTGCAAGTCCTCCTGAAAAGTTCGTATTTACGAGTTGAGAAGTAGTGTTTACGATGTCTGGTGCGTTTAAGTCACTTTCGTTGGAGCAAGATGGCGGTGTACCTTTTCTTTATTAACTACACAAGGTTTTTAAACTCTACAAAAGAAACAAAGAATGTGCATTAGGTGTGTTTTGCTTTTTAATGTTTTTATTAATTTATAAAGCCACTGTAAATCTTAAACTTAATTATTATTTATCGTTACGCATTATTGTTATATTACAATGCTATTACATTTTGTGCAGGGAATTAGCTTATTTTGTTGTAAATAAAAACCAAATACCTATAAATATTGTGGTATTCCGCCACGCCCCCCAACTTGTAAAGAGCGGGGGTTTAAAGAAAATCCAGAGCTTCCCACTCGTATTTACGACTTTGTGATGGCGTCCGTGTGCGTTTAACTCGTAAATACGATCTTTTCGACATGACTTGAACGCACCATTATTCCTGGGTCAATACATTTCCAGTTCTGTTAGGTGTCACTACTGGTGCATAAATGACAAACTTTTAATATTAAAACTTAAACCATAAGAGTAATTCTACAAGTGCAGACCTGTGTTTTCATCTTGGGGTAATTCATTTGCTGGATGAAGTCATCTGCCATTTTCAGAGCAGCACTCTTCTCTTCTGCGTTCGCTCCACTTCCTGAGGTTCATTGAAAACATTTCAATTATGAAACTTATGTATGCATGCATGTATACTACCATTCGTAGGTTTGGGGTCAATCATTTTTTGTCATATTTTTTAAATACAACTCTAATGCTCACCAAGCATTAATATATCTAAATATGCAATTTGTTTATTTTCAGCATCATTACTCCAGTCTTCAGTGTCACACGACCCTTCAGAAATCAATCTAATGTACTGATTTGCTGCTCAAGAAACATTTCTTCTCATTACCTTAGTTAAAAATGGTTGTGCTGCTTAATATTTTTGTAGAAACTGTAATCTTTTTTTTCAGGATTCTTTGATGAACAGAAAGTTCAAAAGAACAGCATTTATTTGAAATAGAATTATTTTGTAACATTATTGTCTTTACTGTTGAATGCGTCCTTGCTGAACACATCTTACTTAAATAGTAGTGTATATTATATACAGAATATAAGTGATTTGTTCACCAGGCACTTATCGTGTTATTGTGACATGCGTACACAATTTTTCTTACCTTTCCAAACAAAGATCTTTCCATTGGCCCCATTGTCCAGGATAAAGCAGTCATCACGTACCAGTAAGTCCTTGGCAAGTGGACTTTTCCCTGATACCTTGGTCAACTTCATTGACCCTGTTGCATCTGAAACCTATAAAGAAATAACAATTTCTCCAGATTGAATGCACATGAAACATAAATTATATATGTTTGCTAGACCTTTTAGGAAATTTGTAAACATCAGATAATATAGGTATGGATTAGATTCCTCCGAACATCCACATGTAGTCTCAAGGGCTGTGTTGAAATCGCCCTCTTAAATAGGCCACTATTGGAGGGAACAGCCATTTGTAGTGGTGTCCGAAACCATATTGGGTGTTATCGAGTGGACTCATTCAATCCCACAATGCACCACAATAACGAGTGTACAAGCGATGTACACTCAACAGCTAGAGAATACCCATAATGCACTGTGAGGGTCACGCCGAATTAATTCTCACGTCTCGCCAGAAGATGTCGCCCGCAGCTGAATCATCCATCCATACATTTTTCAAACCGCTGGTCCAATGTGGGTACAGCGTAATATCATACAGGTATAAATACCTTTTTAATTATTAAATTGTTTAATTAAAGTTCATACATAGTTTCAATGACAGAGTTCAAGATAAACCTTTTCATCTTACTACTGGAGCTGCTATTAAACAGCAAGCATACTATGCAAAAGTGGCAGCCCTTCTAGTCCGAATTTGCGCACTCCTTTTCATTCACTTCTTCAAATGGACTATATTAATGGATTAATATAGGGAAATGTGAATGAGGGTATAGGGGGCGATTTTGAAAACAGCTATGGACTTTCTACAGTTTAGATCAGGAGTGCAAACTCCTGAGTTTAGCTACAACCCTGATTAAACGCACCTGATCCAGTTTATCAAGTCCTTATTAAGGCTTATTTGAAAACTACAAGTATGTATTATCCAGGAGCTCAGTTTTGAACTCCTGGTTTAGATTAACACAAGCCTAACACATAACAGAGTTGTGGTACCTTGTAGAGGGAGGCAGAATTTGATGCATCTGCTTGACTGTCTTCCTCTGGAGTGCTTTCTTTCAGCTCTGGCACTGGACCAAGAACCTGTTTATAATAACAGAAGATAGAGAGGACGAGAGCAACACAGTCAGAGCTCATCGCCAAAAACCAGTATTCATAAACATGACATGTCTTGTTTTTCAATTTTAATGTCAAAAATTGTATTTTGTGTGTGTGGGTGTTTTGCACTTCAGATAAAGTAAAGAAAGAATATTTAGTTATCAACTCTGAAAATGTGCATATTATGTTATATTATTATAAATGTAGACTGTTATGAACTAAATTATTACCTGTTTATAATTTATTATCAGTGACTTTAGCTGAAATACTGGCAAAATGGTGTTCCGCTGCGTTTTAGAAGAACTAATGGTTTTCTGAAATGTACTTATTCACTGTACTTATTTAAAGTATGTTACAAGTATGCTGTTCTTTCAGATTTTTAACGTCTGGGCTTTAATTTGACTGCAAAAAAATAAAAGAAATAAAAGCGGAGTGCTTTTCTTAAAAAAAGAAAAGAAAACACAAACGTATCAACCTTCTAATAATACTATTTCTGGGTCCAAAACCTCTACTCAATTTCAACAGCTGTTTATGAGCACTATTCATTTACAGCACACCTTTAAGCTACGATTTCAAAAACTTGCGGTGTACACTAGTGTCTCCGGATACCAATATTTTAACAATTCAGAATAGATGAATCACTGTCTGGCTATCACATTATGTTCAGTTAGTTTCATTATAATGGACTTTTAGTTTGTTTTCATGTTCATCATGTGTTCCTTTGTTCGGTTTTCCCGCTCCTCATTATTAGTCAATTTGTGTCAGCTGTGTTGCTATATAAGTTGGTCCCTCACATTCATTCTCCGTCCGATCACCGCTACCTGGCGTATGTGTGTGTGTGTGTGTGTGTGTGTGTGTGTGTGTGTGTGTGTGTGTGTGTGTTTGTGTGTGTGTGTGCATGCATATTTATCATTAAACATCGTGTTGGAACTTGATTATCTGGTCTTTCTGAAACCACACGTACTCTGGCCACAACTGAGATTTCGGTATGGAGATAAAGGTTAGGATCATGATTTTTTGGTTTTACGACAACACACCGTGGGTGTATATTAGCACCGTTTGTTGTTTCCTTTTGGGTAATTGTGGCATGTGACGCAGGGTAGAAAAATATACTATATATTTATTTTTATTTTTTTGTCAAAATACACTGGCCTGTTCTTACCTGTAGCATTTCTTGTGTCTCCTCTCCCTCATTGATGTTAGTGATCTTGGCTTTGCCGTGTCTTTCTGTATCTCTGATCAGAGTGGCGATCTCCCGCACCTTCTGCTTCTCGAAGATGTTTGCCTGAGATCCTATCCATGACACAATTATCTAGGGAATAAAAGATTTCATAATAATTATAAAAAAATAATTTCAAATACCGTAACTTCTACCGGTACATTATATTTTGTTGATATGCAGTGTTGTTGTACAATGCAGAGCAGTTTACATTTTTATTTATAGGAAATAGGAATCTTTTTTTTTTTGCATTTCTTTACTGTAACTTTTGATCATTTTAATGCATCCTTGCTTGAAGAACAGAAATAATTTCTTTCAAAAAAACGAACAACAAAAAAACGTACTGACCCCAAACTTTTTTAACAGAAGTGTGAGAGAAATGCATCCCAGACAGCAACATAGTGTCGGCCCACATCTGGTACGTGTTGATTCCATGTGTACTGGATGTGGGCCGGATCTGGGCCGACACTATATGTTGCTGTCTGGGATAGCAAAATTCAAACAGACAGGCACAAACCTCGCCCAGGTCGAGTATGAAGCAGTCCCCTTTGTTAAAGCTCTGCCAGCTCAAATCCACTTCCTTGGCTCTGATGTTGCGCTTCCCTTTGATTTGGTATAACCTCTGAACGGGTCCAGATCCAGACTGTGTTCTTCTGAAGCCAGACTCCACACCTCCCTCCTGTACAAACAGAATAGCGTGACTATGCAAGGGACATAAGCACTCTTTAATTGAAATAATTATGCACATGGTACTACTGTAACAATCAGTTAATTTATATATAAAGCCTTTTTGTGTACATGTGAGAGAATGTGAACACACACAAACACATACCTTGTAGCTGACTCCTCGAGGGAAGAGGTTCATGAATTCTGGGGACTCATAGCCCTGAACCTGTCTGTGCTGGACTGGATCTCCTCCCAGGAAGTTATCCAGCTGCGTAGCCAGCATGGCACAAGCTACCTGCTCGTCACGAGACGATTTCTCTCCTAAAAGGGAGAAAGGGGAAGAGAGAAAGTTAGGTTACACTTTATTTTGATGGGCCCTTTAGACAATCCATAAGTAACATTACAGCTAAATGTCAACTAACTCTCAAAACACAACAATTAGTTGAGTATTAGTAGATTGTTAGGGTTAGTAGAATAAGGTGACGTAGTTGAAAAGTTACTTATAGTCAGTAGAATGTCTGTTGGGGGACCAATAAAATAAATTGTAAGCATATTTTAAGCAAACAGTCTAATAATACTCTACTAATATTCTAATGAGACATGTAGGTGCAACATACTTAGTCATCAGCACTTTATTTTACAGTCCTGTTCCTTATTAACATATACAGGATACGTATTATAGTAATTGCAATAACTGGGTAATAACTAGGAACTAACCCTGGCCTGAACCTACCCCTAAACCTAACCTTAACCCATGTAGTTACCTTATATTACCAGGTACCTTTTTATAAGTAGACGAAAGTGCACATACTGTAAAATAAAGTGCAACGGATTGACTAAAGGTGTTACTGAAAATGAATTGTAACACTTTACAATAAGGTAAATTAGTTAAAATATTATTAGTACTAACTATGAGTTATACATTTGTTACTGTATTTGTAAATCTTTGTTATGTTAGTTAACAAAAATACAGCTGTTCATTGTTTGTTCATGGTGCATTAACTGATGTTAACAAGATTTGAATAAAGTATTAGTAAATGTTGAAATTAACAAAGATTAACAAATGCTGTATAAGTACAGTTCATTATTAGTTAATATTAGTTAGCTAACTAATGTTAACTAATGAACCTATTGTTTAGTCAGTGTTACCAAATTTATATACATTACATAATCGGTAACACTTTACAATAAGGTCTCATTTGTTAACATTAATGAATGCATTTGTTAATGCATGAAGTAACTATATGAGCACTTAGCTGTATATTATTAACCTGTTAACATAAGTTAATAAAAATACAATTGTTCATTGTCTGTTCATGTTAATTCGAAGTGCATTAACAAATATTAACAAAAATAACTTTTGATTCTTTTGAAATTAACTAACTCAGATTAACAATTGCTGTAGAAGTATTGTTTATTGTTAGTTCATGTTAACTAATGTGGTTAACTTATGTTAGCAAATGAAAGCTTATTGTAAAGTGTTACCCAATCATGTAAAAGTATGGAATCCACTCACATAATTCACTTTACAAACTTCCTCTTGTAAATGCAGCCAATAAAAAGGTCAGCAAATACAAATAAGAGAAAGCAATTAGGTAAAACGTTCTTTCAACAAACACTGTGTGTGTTGAAAACTAGTGCAATTTTGCACAATTCTGTCCTGTGTGATATGCCACCAACGCAGCCACTTCCTCTGCACCTCTGAGCAACCGTTTTCTGAGCTGAACTGTTTGACTTAAATGCACGGCTGTTTGTGGTGGGGCTTGGGTGAATGATCAAAATGTATTTATTTATTTGTTTTTCTTTCTACAATTGACAAAAAATTATTAAAGGGATGGTAAAATGCCATTTTCACAAGATGTAAAATAAATTTATGATGTCCCCAGAAGTGTGTATGTGAAGTTTTAGCACAAAATACCCCACAGATATTTTTATATAGCATGTTAAAGTTTTCACTTTTTGAGGATTTGCAAAAACGCACCGTTTTGTGTCTGGCCCTTTAAATGCAAATGAGCTGCTGCAGAGGGCGGGGTTTTAAGAGCTCGTGTGTGTTAGCAGCTGCTATTACCTCATGCAGACACACTAAAATGACAGAAACTGTTGTCTTTAATGTCAAAACGGAGTCAGACAAAGATGGAGAGACAACATGTAGAATGCAACAGGACGTCTCTGAAAGGTTAGTTGATGAATTTATGTTGCTGATGTGGCGTTAACTATCTTCAATTAGCATATTCTGTCATGGTAATCTATAAATCGCTCGTATAGGAACTGTTGTGAGATGCACACAGAGTGACTTTCGATTGCATGTGAAAAGCTGGATGCTAAAGTTTGAGCTGACTCACTTCCGTGACAAAATACTATACAAATATTACAAATACAAATATTTGACTTGTTCCCTCAACTGCGTGTTCCCGGGGGCGGGGTTTATGTACATTTTAGACTTGCTGATGTCACTAAACCCGGAGGAATGTCGTGTAGTCCCTACCAGCCGTTTGTTGTAGTCCTTAAAGGGTAACTAAACCCCTGGTCAGAGCCTGACTCCACCCACTGGCAATATTTGAAAAATGCTGGAAAAGTGGGCAGAGCCCAACGGACGAACCGAGGGCGGGGCTGAGCGGGTGATTGACAGACCCGCAGTGACGCAGTGATTGACAGCTGCTGTCAGACTCGCTAAGATGGAGAGTGACTGGAGTGACGCAAGTAGCTTTGCAACAGAGCGGTCATTTAAAGTCGAGGACTTTTCTCCCCCACCTTCCCCTGAAGTGGACGAATTGTCTGGGGACACAGAGCTAAAACCATATCAATTCGAGCCGCGAGCTCAAACTGCGGTGTCGCATCGCATTAACTCCCGCATCGCGATCGGCATCCGACGATGCTAGCGAAGCAGCCGCGCAAGAGAGAATGGGTCCAGTATCTGAGTGGATTATTATTACTATTGACCTACGTTAAGCATATTTTGCCGCTATGTGAAAAAAAATATCCAGCAAAACGTGCCGGCGGTTGTGGAGTCCGTGCAGGAAGAGCAGCGTTTGGCACACAAGTGCATGTAAACACTGGCGCCTAATTTCCAAGTCTGGTGGAAAGTTATGCAGTCCAGCAGTGCTGTTGCAACCGGCAACACTACACCTATACCAGCCTAACCACTGTACTAAATACAGATAAAGCTGATGCTAAAAATCTACACTATTCTAAATAACTACCTAGGCTACACAAAATAATCTAAATTACTATATAAATGCTATGCTAACTAGATGCTAAAATACGCCATCCTGGTCGTTTTCAATGCTCGTAATTACAATTTCCAACTCCTGACTCGCTACAGTGGTTTTGACGGAAGCAGATGCTTTTATACCAGGGGCTGCCAGGGGCGTGGCAGAGTAGCGTCACAGAGTACCCTACGTCAGAGAGTACCCCTACTTCAGGAGATTCCGTTTAACCTGAAGAGGGCAGCACTCAGACGTTTTTACACCATATATTTAAAAATTAAAACACTTTAAACTCAAATGTTAAAAAAAGTACTCGAATCAATGAACAGCATTTATGAAGCTCCATTCTTACAGATCATTAACTAAAAAAAGTTGGTTTAGGGACCGTTCGGTATTTATGGAATGGGCCACCGGAGGAAAATAGGGGAGGGTCATGCCTTTTTATTCTTTGTTGAGGGGAGGGTCATCCAACTTTTTTTAGTCTAGGGGGAGGGTCACCCAACTTTTGTATTCATGAAAACAACAAACTTTCAAAGTGGCTTGTTTTGTGCATATTTTTCCATGTAGCTCTCTCAGTCTCGGTCCCCCCTTAGCTAGCAGATGGGTCTGACCCAACAAAAATCAGACGCGAAAGATCAAGTCGAGTTTGGCGCTGTTTGACAGTGCGCGCGCGCTCAGAAAAAGTGCATCATGTCAGAACAGAACGCCAATTAAATGTTTACCACGAGCAAATAATAAACTTTTGTGATTGCGAATCACAGGCAGTGTCCTGTGAGTGTGTCCTACGTCGATGTAGCCTACGTCGAGTTTGGGACTGAGGCGCCAGAACTGCAGCTGATAGAATGTGCGCTGTAGTGTGTGTGATAGCGATACTACCACATTTCTTCAAAAGCAGATCGTGGAGATATTAAATCATCCACGATCAAAAATTGTGATATCGCATAAGGACAAGTATAAAACAACTGTTAGGCTATCATGTCTGAAAACAAACACAAATAACGCGTGCTACATTAGGGCTGTTTACAACTGGCCACTTCATGCGTTTTCTCAGATCGGATAGCTATCTGATTTATCAAAACGATTCCATTTACACCTGGTGTGGTCGCATAAATGCGTTTTTGCAAAACGGATTTAAATCCTATCTTCAATTCTTCAAATAGTTAGCACGTTGGCTCATCTGCAGTGATGCATGTTGCAGTAGCGTCGTCATATCTGGCTATAACATGACATATAGCCTATAACACGCTCACGTTTATTTTTATTTTATTGCATTTTTTGGAAGGAGTACAATTTACATATGTGGTTTCCACAACCAGATGCATTTACACTTGTCCAGTTTTGTCGCGAATGTGACCCAGACCTCCCCTGAAGTGGTTTGAGCGATCGGATTCAAATCCGTCTCGAATGCGTTTCGGAGGGCATTTATACTTTTCTAGGGCTGGGTACCGAGTCTCGATAGTTTTTAGGTATCGACCGAATTGCCTCGATACTATCGAGTATCGAAAAATGGCATGTTGTTCGGTTCCAGATTTCGATACCGCGCACATAGTAGCCTACTCATATGAGACGCGCGCGCACGCACAAACTCGACGCGCATACTTGTATGAGACGCGAGGACACACACACAAACTCTCCGCGCACATATTCATACGAGACGCGAGCACACACACACAAACTCTCCGCGTACATATTAATATGAGACGCGAGGACACACACATAATAGGCTACCTTAAAGATGTGGAAAAGTCGATCAAAAGTGTGGGTACATTTCTCCAGATGCCAACAGCGTGCGATGCAGTATTTGTGGTAAAATAATTGCTGCAAAGACCGATAATTACGATGAAGACCTTGACAGTGCACGGAGTAAATAAGAGCAGAAAGTTGCTCCGTCTTCGACTGGTAAATGAAGAGATACCCTGTTGATCTGACAGTGTTTATATTGCAATAAATAATAACCTACTGAATGTACACTGCCGTTCAAAAATGTGTTGGTTTACTTGGTTAGTCAGAATTTTTTTTCAGTAAGGATGCATTAAAGTTATCAAAGGTGACATTAAAACATGTGTAATGTTACAAAATATTTCGTTTTTAAATAAATGCTTTTCTTTTGAATTTTTTATTCATCAGAAAATCATGAAAAAATGTAGGCCTATCATAGTTTCCAAAATACTTTTGGATACTTACTAATTAAATAATGTCAAATATAGTAAATGTATTGTTGCCATATCCTAAATATTTGACTAGTCGCACGTTAATTTCTGCTTAAATGCTGCATGGGATATAGCCCATTCTGCGCTCAAGCGCATGTATAATCTTGCCGCAAAAACAGGCTAAACATAATAAATATGTATTTAAAAATAACGATGCATTATTGTTTATTAATAAACTCTTTTTTTCTAAATCAGTGTCCGCTCCAAACATGTCTCCATACATCTCCGCTGTAAAGTGCGTGTTTAAGAGAAATGCATCTTTCATACGGATTACATCAGATGATATTTGCTTTCGATTTGATTTTTTTCGTTTTTAAAAGTGGACATATCAAGCTTTATATAGATTTTTTTTTCATATATTTGAGGCTAGTATGCTATATAGCCTACGATATGTTTCTGCTTTTTTTTTTTTTTTTTTGACGCGCTACAGTTCACGGAGACCATGAAAGACCCTGATTGTTTTATTTTATTTTACGAAAGCAAAACGTTTTCTTGTTATTGTGAGTTTACACAAATAAAAGTATTGCGACTGATGCATTATTCTTTTCTGTATGGCCAGAAATAGAGTATTTTAAGTTGTTTCCACTGTTGATCGCATCGGCGCCTCCATGTCATGCAGTGCGCGCTACACACTCCGCACACACACTTGTATGCGCCTAAGAACAGCGAACAAATATCTAGGTTAATGTTAGAGTGAGCGGCGATGCCAGTCGGATAATCCTCATGTTTAACAAATCAAATCATGCAGTTTCTACCGCGAGTCAGCGCTGCGCCAGTTTGAAAAAGGCGGGTGTGCAGGAGTCTTTTAATGAACGTTTGGTGTAGAGGCATAGAGATATCTGAACATCTTTGCCAAGCGCAAACCAGTACAGAAGTAATAATCAATAAATGATCGGGGAGGGTCATGCCTTTTTTTAACAATCATTTTGGAGGGTCATAGAAAAATTTATTGCTGGCGAAGGGAGGGTCAAGTCTTTTTTGACTATTGATCTCAAAACTCCTCCGGTGGCCCCATAAATAAATAACGAACAGTCCCTTAGTGTTTAGTTACCCTTTAAAAAAACGATTTCTTTAAAAGCAAATATCTCCCTTTGCTTTGAACTTTGAGCGTTGTAACTTTGCAAATGTTGTTTATGCTCAAACAGCAACATTACACACTAACTAAAGTTGGAAAAGTGAAATCATACTTTACCACCCCTTTAAGATAAAATGATTATTGCGCTACATTCCATGTAGCAATGATGATATGAAATATATAGCAGTTTATTATATATACAAATTAAATATTTTTATTTTATTAGCATTTTTTCTTGTTCTTGAGGTTCAAGGAAATATGCTGTTGAAAATATTTTTCAGGTTCAATAAATACATGATGTTTCCAAAATTGAAAAGTGCATATATAATTATTTATTACATATATATATATTTAAGGTTCAAGGAAATATGCTGTTAAAAGGTTCAATAAATGCAATAAATATTAAATGCATGATGTTTCCAAAGTCAATGAGTATTTGTAAAACAATTTCAATCATGACCCGAATAATCATGATTTTCTGGTATGTAGACGTGCAGAACACAGAGGTATTGTCTCTGCATTAGAAGGTTCATTATGAATGAATGATATGGTTGGGTTAGGAACGGAGACCAGTGATTCTGAGTAATGAAGAGATGGATTGAGGGTGTTTATGGATATGGGATGGTTAATGAGAACGCATGAGAGAAAATGGCTCATCATGCTGACAACCTGCTTAGTGTTACCTAAAGCACCGGATACACCATAAGACAATAGACCTAACTGAAGTCCTGTCACAGGCCTGCTGAAACATTAATGACCTATGAAAACACACGCCCATGCCGTTTTCCTTTGGGAGTCTTCCCTCTTCACCCCTCTCTCCTGTCTATCAGCCGTTCTATCCCAACTTTCTGTGCACTCACTCAGACTGGGTCAGGCCCACTCGGCTGTGTGATCATGCGTATCGTTTATCTCAACAGGCTATTGTCTCAGTCTTTCAGACCCCATACCACCACAAGAATCATGACTGACTGACTGACCCTGACTTCACTTCTTGTTATGTACTGTATATCCTCATGCAATGTTGTTCAATGGAACATATTTTTTTAAGAATCTTTGTGCATCTAGCGACCATGTCTTTAACACCTGCAAAAGAAAAATAAATAAATAATAATAATAAAATAAATTGACCACAAAAAAGTGGTATAAAACATTTTTGTGCATGGTTTTTCCATTAAAAAACAGTTCATAGTGACCATGTCTGTCCAGCCTCAAAAGTAACAAGGAAATAAACTTGGGGTCTTTTTTTATTGTAGTATTGTAAGTAAATAATGACGTCATTACCATGATGGTGAATTTAGTGAATTAAAGGAGGGGATTCACTATTGGCAAGATGAGCTTTTTAATAAAACTTGGCTTTCTATGCAGGAGAAAAGCTAAAATATTGGTTTCACTTTATTTTAATCGTCCCTATATAACCCTTTTTACCAAAAACTTTAGATAGTTTTTCTTTTATACAAGCTCTTAAGATGATTCATGATGTCTCAAGGCATTTAACAATTATTTTATGGCAAATCCACAGTGACAGATGGTTGAATAAAGTTTATTATGAATTGGCAGTCGAAGAGTCCACCTTTTTCAACCCAGGGAGCTACAGGTGCCACCCTTCTGTCAATCCGATTGTCCTTGGGCGGGAATTCAAAAATGCGGAAGTTTGATCTGTAGTTTTAATAAAATCCCAGGATTCCACAGGATCAAAAATCCACCGGATTATGTAAAATTATGCGCTTTGAGTCTTTCTGTGCACTTTTGCTGTCAAACTGCGATATTTAGGTGCAGGTAACACAGAGAAAGACTACACAATGTTCATTTACTTATGTAAATGGTAAATGGACTGCATTTATATAGCGCTTTTATAGACCCATGGCCACCAAAGCGCTTTACAATTTGCCTCTCATTCACCCATTCACTCATACATTCATACACCGACGGCGGTGTCAGCCGTGCAAGGCGCCACTCAGCTCGTCGGGAGCAGCTCGTAATGGACCTAGATCAGTAAGAGCTGTGCGTGTAAACCTCACTCCCCTGGCCTCAAGAGGTGTGCTGACACTAATGGCTGTGGTCTCTAAAATCCTTGTTAGCGAGCCCGCCTCCCATGCCGGAGACCCCGGTTCAAATCCCACTTAGAGTGTGTTGAGTAGGACCGGTCACATTTGGTGCCATGACCCGGATGGGTGTGAGGTTTAGAGTGGTGAGTTTAATAAACGTAGCCCAGTAAGAGCTGTGCCAGTAAATCTCACTCCTCTGGCCTCAAGTGGCGCGCTAATACTAGCGGCCATTGTCTCTAATGTCCTTATTAGCGTGCCCACCTGCCATGCTGGAGACCCCGGTTCGAATCCCGCTCTGAACAGATCGAGTAGGACCGAATACACATATACTACAGACATTGCAACAATACAGAGCAAGTTGAAAATCTGCAAACTTATCCTTTAAATGTTGATGCATTCTAATGTGTTTTCAGGCCACATTTTCTTTCTGTCCCTTTAAAACCATCATTAAAGAAAATACAGAACCCTACTTGCCATATGATGTTAATCATTAAAACTTTATGAAATTATGTCATCAAATACTAAATTGTGTATCCTGTGAATTTCAGACTGCATAGCTGAAAGCGACAAAATTAACCAATGGAGAAAATCAGCAGCTATAATCTCACCAATCCACATGTGGAGGTCTGCACCCTGGTCACCCCGGTTATCCAGCACAAGGTAGGAGTCACCATTGAAGAAAGCCCCCACCTCAGCTTTATCCAGAGGAACAGCCTTCATCTTCTCCACTCGCCAACATCTCAGTCCCGGCTGCCTAATCTCGTCCCCAAACTGCCCTGGAGCGGCCTGAAATCGGAGCATTCTGCAGAGACAGAACAAATGGTGAAGAGAGGACTGGATCAATAAATTAAGCCCCCGAAAGGACTACTGGTGATTCATGGATTAATAAAAAGATTAATTATTTGTCCTTGTGACTTGAGGTCAGTGTTTCCCAGGCCTGTTCCTGGATAATTCCAGTGTTAAATATCCTAATGAGTTGATGAGATAATTCAGGAACAAGGTTAGGAAACACAGGGTGCTTCTCAATTTGAAGGCTACGTCCTATAGGCTAAGGCGGCATATCTAGGCGGTCACATCATCAAGCTCCGTCGAAGTTCACAAGATCAGCATTTCAATTGTTGAACTTTAGTGTCACTTTACCTTACTGAATACAAGTATTAAAAAAAAAATCTTACTGACCCCAAACTCTTTAACGGTAGTATACTGTATATTTAGGTACAGAAAGTGTATCTTTTAATTAAAAAGAGAAGAAAAGATTTCATATTACATGTTTCTTTAACAGGAAATAATAATTTTCACAAGTTGATGAACAGTTATTATTTTGGCGCAGTTTTTCCATCACCTAACTTAAATGTATTTTCCATAACATTTTGCTAAAAAAAAAAAAGAGAGAGAAAACCCAAAACTTAGCACCATGCTTCATAATAAAACCCTACTAGTCATTTGGCTTTTGGCCCCGATGATGGGTACTCTATTGTAGCTCTGCTCCTCTCACTAATTTGCCAAGAGAGCTATCAGTTAAAGACTACTGTTATCTGATTGGTTCTCTGACCTGTCAGTAACCTGACTAACAAAACACATGGTTTGGATTCTGGAAATCTGTTTGTTTGTACACTACAGACAGTGTCAGTGTGATGGAGGCTCACATGAAAACATATGTAGATTCCAACACACTGCTGCCAATAAAACACTCAAGACAATAAAGATCTGTCAGCCTGAGGATGAGTTTTGGTTAATAAAGCTGCTTAAACCATATGAAAAGTAACTGAAGTACACAGGCTGAAAAACAGCACCTTATTGCTGTTTTTCTTACTTGTCAAAAATGATTGTGAACTGTTAAGTCTTCCACGTGTCTTTTCTTATCAAATGTTTTAACTAGAATGGAAACCTAACTAAATCAAATATTGGTAATATAAGATAGGATATCATCTTTGACAAGCACGTGGATTACCAACATAAATATTGGCGCTGTAAATAATCTGGCATGGTAAAAATAAATCAATTAGGCTAATTATTCTCTTCTTCTTCTTGTAATGGTCTGACACTGAGAGGAGCTCTGCATTACTTCACTCTCATTTAAAGAAGAGGCCTCTTATGTCACTCCAAGACATGCCATACAGAGAGTCAGACACGTCCAGTTTCACAACGCATCTTATTTGCTCACATAGTTACTGTTGTGAACACATATGAAACAATGACAAAGGGTATATTGCGCTGCTGGCTGCTCCTCCCTCTTTAACTGTTCCGACCTTCAGTCCATGTATTCTGTTTAGTCACAGTTGGACATGACGCCTCAAGGAAGCATTAATAGGGAACAACCCCTAATAAAAATACTATGATTTTGTAGCTATTCCTACACTCACTTTATGATACAAATTTATGATCGGTTTTAAACATGTATGAGATTGTAATTTCGAGAGAAGATAGATGTAGCTACTGTAATGTGTTGTAAAAATGGTTATTAAGAAAATAAGCAAGCTAGACAGTTTTAATCATATTTTATGACAATTGAGTCTTAAAACCTCTTCAGAATGAGTAGAGAATTTATTTAACCTGGTCCTGTTAGGGCTTAACATTAAAGTCACCATGAAATCAAAATTAGCAGTATTTTATGAGCACTAAATGTAAGTAGTAGTTATTTATACCCATTAAACACTTTATTCCCACAATTACCGGATTGGTCGCGTCAAAAGCTGACGTTACCCGCCTCCCCGGTCCACGCCACTGATTCTGTTGTCAGCAGGATTTCTTTTGTAATTTTGTCTGGCTCGAGTGTAAATTTCCAACAAGGTGGGCTTTTTTTTCATGGAATATTACAGTATTTACTATAAATTATTAACCATACAAATTTTTTTTGAATTCATGTGTTCTCATAATCTTTAATCTTTCATTTTTTTCTTTACTCTTCTCTGATGACATGTTTACTTGCACGAGGCCAGGGCAACCTGTCACTCACATGACATCACAGCAACAGCAAACCACAATGATCCGATCATTTCCACAGGGACAAAATCAAGTCCCAACCTACTCTTTTTTTTTTTTTTTTCAAGAAGCTGTTTGGGTCGGATATAAGTCACAATAGGGAAGAAAGACTATCTCAACTTCCGTTTCTTGCTGACTAAGCAAGTCATCTGACAAAAAATGATTTGTATCCTCCATGTCATGAACAAGCAATGGACTCAGTGTTCACACTCCTAAACCTCATCAAGGACTTTAACACCCCACGCTCACACTGAAGTGTGGTGTAAAACAGCAATTCACTCAGGTTTATCGAGGAAGCTGATGTGAAGTGTCTCAGCTTAATCAAAAAATTACCAATAGCGTGTAAGAAATGCCCAACTGCAGTGACTCCATGTAGATCCGCAGGGCAAAGAACAAGCAAGCAGGCACAATCTGTTTCCCGAAATGATTTGCAAGTTTCTGCGAGTTCTTTGAAAATGTAGGGAAGACAATGACCCAATATGCTTATGTGACATAACTGGATGAAACAGCCATTCATTAACAGTCTAATGTACCCTTACCCTTTCCATATTCATTAACATTTGGAATTAATTAACTCTAAACATAACCTCTTTAATATATAAAAAAATATATATTTTTATTGGTGAAGTGTGTTACTGTGATTTTAGCGTCACCAAGCAGAATGTTGAAAATAATGCGTTTGAAATCGCATACTGTCCCTGCATATGAATGATTTTAGTATATGCGAAACAGTAGGCTAGTAGTATGTCCGAATTTATAGTTTTCATAAAACATTTATGACATTGACAACATGGCAGATGTAGTAAGTCAGAATTTCATTAATTCTACACAAATTCATACTATATTGAAGCATACTTTTAAATGGTCGCAAATACCTACTCAGACAGCATGTCATTTCAGACGTAGCTTAAGAGTGGGTATCGTATTTTTAGAAGAGCCTAATTTGCAACTGTAAAAAAACATGTTCTATAAAAGTATGTAGGAACGCAGTCCGAAAATACGACAGCCCCCATTTGCACTGTTCTACGCATCTACAACATCAATTGTATCAATCACTTCCCTGCCATTCAAAGTTGTACTTTAAATGCGCAGTTCATCCTGGTATTTTTCATCTATGAAAACTACTAATTCGGGCATACTAATGTCACAAACTACTTTTCATTTACTATATTAGAGAAGAATGCATGATCAGATGTGGGGATTGTTTTCAGACATGTTTCCTGAACACTCCCCCCATCTGCCATTGGCCAACCAGACATATAGTCCCACCCCCTCTGCCACACCATTGGCAGTTACATCACTATTCCAACACTGCCATTCATAAATCCTCTCCTATGGCCTCATGGGATCGTAAAGTGTGCATCTTATGCATACTTCATGCATAAGATGGTCACATACTGTTTTTCACCAACAATATAGGGAATTATGTGATTACAGATGCAGCCCCTTTTTCAAATCATACTGGTTTAGCAAAAATGAAAATAAATTAAAATACAGCCTATTTTATTGGCCTACATAAAAAATATCCAAAACATGTTAATTAGAGCATTTTAGTTTTACAAAATACAGAACTTTCCGTTTTAAACAGTGATCACAAATGTATACAGACTCAAGAAGATTATTGCTCTAAAAACAATAGTAGGCTGGGCTATCGACTACTAAAGAACATCATCAAATATGACAAACACAGGTACATCATCGCAGGATAGTGGAGCTTTGCCTATGCGACTAATGTGAAGACAGTAGCTCATATAGCCTCCCTTTATTATAAATAGTGTGATGAGCACTCAAAGCTAAGAAACGCTAGTCCACTTAACTGTAAAACCCCTTCGGCCTGCTCCGGCATGCTTTCTGCGTCCGGCTCCATTCTGCCTTTTCCAGTGTGTGTGTGTGTGTGTGTGTGTGAGTTCACCTGGCCTGGTTAGCTTATATGTGTCCAGTAACTGGACACGGGGGAATAATCCGAGCGGCCCTGCCGAGGACGCCCCACACCGAGAAGAGTCGGGTTGCCTGACAAACGCTAAACACTAGCGTGATAATTACTGCAAGGCACCATCCATCTTTCCTCCACTCATCAGAAGGAGTTGATGGAGGAAACACGGTAAAACATGGTTTTGGTTTCTAAGACAAAAAGTTACGGTTTCCAGAAAGAGGTGGACGTTTATTTTTATGTTAAAATGTAATTATCATTCATTAATTTGGAATTTTTTTGTGGAAATTTTTATAATTTTAGTAACAAGTTAGATTGTAGCTAACAGAAGGAGGTTGGCCTAGTGGCTGTCAATGTAGTAGATAAACTTTATTGTCAGAGACTGAACTAGATGTAAGCAAAACCATAAGTCAAAACAGTTGTGTGTGTGTGTGTGTGTGTGTGTGTGTGTGTGTGTGTGTGTGTATAATGAGAGAGATATTATGCTATATCAGTGTGACTTAACCTCTTCATCGTTTTTTTCCATCTCACTTCTCTTTTTAATTATTATATATTGTGATAATTTATGCTACAAGATCAAGATTTTTGTAAAGTACACACACTCCTTCTAAATGATCTTGTAGCATAAATTATCACAATATATAATAAATAAAAAGAGAAGTGAGATGGAAAAAAACTGATGAAGAGGTTGATAAGTCACACTGATATAATATCTCTCTCATTATAATGAGAGATGCAAGTAGATCGATGCGAACTAGATCGAACAGATAAATTGCAAGACAACGCCATACAAATATTTTATATGAATTCTCAGATAGAACTGCAATCAAGTTCGACAAAATGATTATCAGAGTATAAAAAAGAAAAAGAAAAGTTATTTCTGTTTGTGCATTTAATTTAATTTGGGAAGCTCGATCAGGTATTTTAAACATTCAAGATCAAGTCAAAATCAAAATGTGAAATATATTTTTTAAACTAACTTTTGACTGTAAATGTTGAGTAAGAATGAGTACTTTAGGAAATAAGCTGTAAAACTAAGGTGTGGCATTTTGGGAGCGTCTCTCCTACCTAAAATTCACTCTGTTTAAAAAGAAAGAAAGAAAGAACTTGGCATAACAGGAAAGCAGATGAGGGCTGGTTTTGAGGGTTGTGCATGTATAATTAGTGAATTTCTGAGCATGTTTACAGATTTTCAGTGCTTACCTTGCTGTTGTTGCTTAAGTTGGAGGACCCTGCAGAGTTTTGAGAAAGGAAGGAAGAGAATTTGTAGAGGAGAAAGAAGTGAAAAAAAAAATCACTTCCTGCATAAGTTCTGGCCCAGCCCATTGAAACACACCCACACCTAAACAAACAGATGTCAAAAAATAAAAAAGGACAAGAGCACACGAGAGTGAAATTCACAGATTGTTAATAGTTAAATTATTTGCCTGTTTTGAATTAATTTCACTACACTTTAAACCCCTCATGGACTACGGACTAAAAAGAGAAGAAAATATCTAAAAATTATGATTATCCAGCCCAGAGGGGTTTCTGTTCCTCCTGTTACATATACGAGTCACACCCAGTCAGTAACAAAGCATTCATAATTATGTCAGGGCTTGCCTATGGACACAAACCAAATGAATATAATAAAATAGATATACAGGCTTTCCAGATTCAAGGCTTATCTGATCACAAAGCTGTAAGTCATAGCTAACAGTTGTCAACTTTACACACAATGGCTGTGACTTTATTCACTCAGACATTCACAAGTCCACAGGAAGTATTAAAAACAAGAACCAGTCAAGTATAAAATGTCTGTAACATCAGCTTCTTGAGAACAAGAGGCATTTCTATGATAAATGTGTGCATTTCCTTACATAGAAACTTAAAATGGGGAATTTGACAATAGAGCATACAAAATCAAGTGATGCACTTGAAAAATACGCTCTTGCTAAATCTTTGACAGACTGTCAATCATAAGTTAAAACTTAAAGTCTATTGAATGAAGTCATGTGATGCCTAATTTATGTCAACAATGACAGTTTTCCAGTTATTTAATTCAATGACATTCTGCTACCAGTAAGTTACTCACTTCTGCAAAACTCAACATTCACAAAAAAAAAAAAAAAAGTTGAATCATTAAAAGGGCAGCCAAGCCAAAAAAAAGTATCTTACTCCTTTTGTCATTTAAAACCACTGACTAAATGTCACGAGTCTAACATTTTTAATTTTCAGGTGAAAATGTAACATTTTAACCCCCCATGTTTAAAGAAACACAAATGAACAATAGTTTAGTCAAACTTTTTATTTTAAGTCAAAAACAAACAAAACAGATACAGAGAATGAAGTAATCAGATTGATTTCTATACAGTGGCAATTTCTCTTAATTTAAATTCTCATTTCCCCATAAACCTGACCCAGTTATTACTCAAACTCAAGAAAACCCTGTTTTTTTTCCCATTTATACCATCATGCACACACACTTGCACACTCACACACACACTATTACTGGGAGCCTGGGTACAGAGTATTAACTGGATTTGTTTGGAACAACCATGAAACTGAAGGCAAACAAGGGCATTAAAGAGACACTGTCAGAACTGCTCTCCCTAAATGCAATCTAAGGCCTTAAATCTAAAGCTGAATTATGCAAGAGCAACAAAGTCTTTTACAGGTCAACAAAACCTCCTGCAACTACCACAGTCCAATTGGAAGAGTGAGTTGAGGGAACCACAGGCACCACTTGCTTTTAGGTTTAAAAAAAAAAAAAACGCTCAAAGAGATCTAAATACCTCTAACGCCCGAGTCAAATCAGTCTTTGTCACCCTCTACAGTTCAGGCATCAGATGACTGTCAGAATCAGCTGACAAAATTTAGGTTAACAAAGAACCACAAGATCTAAGGGCGTAATGACGCCAGATATGAAACAGTGCATATTCAAATGAAAATCCAAACTGCACCTTATTCCCCCACCCCAAGCACTTAATCCAAAACGCAACGCTGACCCAACAATGAAGCCAGCGCAAGAAAAATAGTGTAAAATAAATGCTTTTCTCAGTAATTCACACAAGAGATTCAGTTCTAATTATTGATGCAAATATCAGAAAAACAATTATACACTTGTTAGATTAAAGGGTTGAGTGCTGAGGACAGGGAAGGTCTCGTAAGATTTAGACCTAGGTGGTTTAAAAACGTTAACATGGTGCGGTTTATGCAAAGCCATGCTTTAACCCCACTCTTAGGATAAAATAAAAATAAAACCAAAAAGGTAACAACTTCACACTCCTCTGTGTGCTCAGAGGTACAAGACCCCTTGTTACGATTTTTTTTTTTTTTTTGCAGTTATTGAAATTGTAAATTACTGGGCAGATGCTGGTGAAGGATATAAGGCTTGCATCTTTTGGGGACAATTGAATAGAAATTTGATGCAAAATCAAGCATCCGTTCCCTCTCTCTGATTCCTACAGAAGAGGGCAATCACTACACAACACTTTTACCCATGTCATGGGCTGGCATACATTAGACTACAGTATTACAAGACATTTTTAATCTGCACAATGCGTGTCATCTTCAACACGTTTCTAATAAACAGCCACTTCCAACCACCTGTTTCTTTAGAAATAACTTTTTATGAGTAAACTCAAATTAGACAAATCAACATTAATATTTAAACAGTTCTCAGTTCTGACCTGGAAACAAGCGCTTATTTACACAAAAAAAAAAAAAAAAAGCTATAAAAATGTGAGAAAGGTCAGTTACCCCCCACCCTCCCTCCCTTTCTTTCTATTTATGTTATAGAGATTTTTCAAGGTTTCATTTGAAACTTTTCAGATACAATCCACTGTTTTCTGTTTGAAGGCTTTTGGCAATACTTCTTAGATTTCCTTTATATCCAACACTGAATTTTAGAGAAAAAGTAAGGGAGATAGAAATGACAATGGAAAAAGGACTATGAATGATCTTTCGCTTCCAAAACAGTCAACCTCCTGCATCTTTCCACCAATTTTGAGTTACAGTTCTCCCTCTAAACTTAGAGCGACCAAAACGGTCTATACAAAGGCAGCCTTGTTTGGCTTATAGTTCAAACCTCTGATATAACAGATGCAACCACTGAAGCCTGTTTAGTGAGGCCATTTAAGAACAGCTCAAGAAGTCCAAAAAGGAAAAATGACGTCACATGTGGGATCCCAGGTTCCTCAGCCTTCCCTGTAAATTACAACGACCCCAGCTGAGTGGCTTTCCTTCAGTCTTTATCCCAGGGTCAGAGTGCCTATCAGGGAAGTAGCATGAACCCTGACACCAACCATCTTTAGTTATTTTCTTCATCGCTATCGTCAGGGCTGATGGCAGGGCTGTAGGTCGGAGAGGTGGGGCTGTAGCCGGGAGAAGTGGGGCTGTAAGTGGAGCCCTTGGGACTAGTTGGAGAGTAGGTAGGGGATGTAGGAGAGTATTTTGGAGAAGTTGGAGAGTAAGTCGGAGAGGTGGGAGAATATTTGGGGCTGGTTGGGGTGTAGGTGGGAGAGGTTGGAGAGTAAGTAGGGGAAGTAGGGCTGTACTTGGGCGTAGTTGGGGAGTAGGTTGGAGAGGTGGGACTGTATTTGGGCGAAGTGGGTGAGTACTTTGGGGAAGTGGGGGAATATTTGGGGGATGTTGGGGTATATTCAGGAGAGCTGGGACTATAAGAGGGGGAGGTGGGCGTGTATTTTGGAGAGGTGGGGGAATAGGATGGAGAGCTCGGGCTGTAAGAGGGCGAGCTCGGGGTGTAGGTGGGAGATTGCGGGGTGTAGCGCGGACTGGATGGAGAGTAGGACGGTGAAGTGGGGGAGTATGAAGGAGAGGTGGGGGAATAATTGGGGCTGGTTGGGGTGTAATTGGGAGAGGTGGGAGAGTAGGATGGTGAGGTGGGACTGTAAGATGGAGAGGTTGGGGAGTAACTGGGTGAGGTGGGTGTGTAGTTGGGCGAAGTGGGACTGTAGCTCGGAGATGTTGGGGAATAGGACGGGGAGGTTGGGGAGTAGCTTGGAGAGGTGGGAGAGTAAGACGGGGAGGTTGGGGAATAAGACGGGGAGGTGGGGGAATAAGATGGAGACGTGGGGCTGTAGCTGGGGGATGTTGGGGAGTAGGATGGTGAAGTCGGGGAGTAAGAAGGTGAAGTGGGAGAATAAGAAGGTGAAGTGGGAGAGTAAGAAGGTGAAGTGGGAGAGTAAGAAGGCGAAGTTGGGGAGTAGCTTGGAGATGTTGGAGAATAAGATGGCGAAGTTGGAGAGTAGGAGGGGGATGTGGGCGAGTAAGACGGAGATGTGGGGCTGTAGTTCGGGCTGGTGGGAGAATAAGACGGTGAAGTTGGCGAGTACGATGGAGAGGTCGGAGAGTAGCCAGGGCTCTGAGGGGTGTATCCACCAGGAGAACGAGGCTCGTAGGCTGGAGAGGTTGGAGAGTAATTGGGAGACAAGGCTCCTGAAAGGGAAAAGATGTGCATAAGAGAACAGTTGTTTGCAACTAACTAAAACAACCAAGTAAACAACGTTCATTAATCTTAAAAACAGAATACAAAAATGGACAGTGGAGTAACCTGGTGAGGGGATATAAGGACTAGCTGGTCCAGGTGATCCAGGAGAACCAGGAGTAGGGGACCAGGCAGGAGAATAGCCGGGCGAAAAGCCACTGGCATCGGATGCAGCGCTGGGAGAAAAGCCTGCAGCACCTGGTGTCATTCCACTTCCTGTATGAAAAAAACAAACAGGCATGAAATAGAGTTTGTAAACCTATACAAGATAACTCACAGTAAATAAACCTTACAAAGTTTTAAAAGTAACAAAAGTTCATGTAGCATTTCTTCACTTACCAACACTAGGAGACCAGGCACCATACGCAGGAGTGGCTCCTGTGTTCCACGGTGTCATGGCTGGAGACATGCCACTCATAGGGCTGGGGGCAGAGCCAAAGAACATGCCTGTGGCTGGAATGGAAAAAGCAATGGTTAATCAAAGGTTTTATTGACTTAATTTAAAGCTATAAAACAATTAAACAAGGGAAAGAGTTTGACTTACGTCCTGCGACACTGATACCAGGGATGTTGGTGGGGATCTCCATGCCATACTTGCACTTTTCAGCATCCAACAGCAGGTCAAAGCAGCCAGTGCCTGCAGGAGCAAGCTGTCCCAGCATGATGTTCTCAGACACTCCCTTCATTGGGTCACATTCACCATGTGAAGAAGCTTCCATCAACACATCCACCTTTAGAAAGAGAGGGACAAAATTAAACATTAAGTTCTTTACAAGACCATCTTTAATGCCATGTTAAATGGGTCCAATTATTAAGCTCACCGTCTCTTCAAAAGAGCACTTCATTAGCGGTCCAGTGTCCTGCCTGTTGATACCGTGACGAGTGATAGCCATCAAGTGACCCCTGCAGGTCATTGTGTCACACAGCAAGGCAAGATGTCGGTAGTTAACGTAAGAACCGTCAAAAGAGATGACATGGTACAACTCTCTTTCCAGTGCTTTACGCACAGCCTCAATACCAAGAACCTGCAGGTGAAGAGCACACATTTCTGAATTTGATTTCTGAAGACTTAATAGGTTACAACCTGTAGACCTGGTTTCACAAACAGGGTTTAGATTAGGGGTGGTTAATCTGTCTGATTTCCCGATTCGATTACGATTATTGAAGTCCCGATTCGATTACAGTCGATTTTCGATTATTAACGATTCTCGATTAGCGATTATTGATTTTCCATTTCACAACAGTAAATTCACTACAGTAAAAATCACAACAATAACAAATTATAACAAACTTCAACATATTCTGAATCTCTATTAACATAAAATACGGATGTCCACGCATCACATGTTACAGCTATCCTACCCGCTTCAGTGATTCCATGACTTCGGTTTTGGTCTTGTTGTAGAGTGTGGGGATCGCTGTGTCTGTAAAATATCTCCGAGATGGGACGTTGTATCTCGGCTCCAAAGTGTGCAACATAGCGCGAAAGCCCTGGTTCTCAACGACTGGACGCAAATCCTTGGCAATAAAAGTTGCGATTGATTGTGTAATGTGCTTTGCCCTTTCCGAGCCGGGTGGAAGCTTTGACAATATTGTTTCCACGCTTCACGCTTTTTTTTTTGAAAATCGATTTTTGGCATTCGTGAATCGATTCAGAATCGTCCACGTCCGCATCGCGATGCATCTAAGAATCGATTTTTTCCCCCACCCCTAGTTTAGATTACGCCAGGATAAGGCCATTGTTCAATTAGGATATTTAAGTAGCTTTTATAAACATGCCCTAAGAAAAAAAACATTACCGGTGCGCATCTTAAGACATTTTAAGATATGTCAGTGCAAGTTGCTTTCAGTTTAAAAAAAAAAACCCTCAAACAAGCATTTTAGTCTGGGACTAATCTTAAACATTTTCTGTGAAACCGGGGATTAGACTATTAAACAATTCTTACAGTGAAAATCTCCACAATGTCATTGGAGGTGGTCCTGACAGGGTCCACGTCCTTCTCACTGAGGACTCTCATGAGACTGACTCCATCTGTTTCCAGGATCCACTCTTGTAGGGCTTTGAATTCTCCCTCTTCTGTGATGATGATTTTCTTCTTGTTGTCCGTCTGTGGAAGATGCATGTACACCTACAAGTGCAGAGTTAAAGAAATTAAGCTCCAATCTCATATAATTTTATAATATAACCCTATGAAGCATGCCTACACTGCCACATGGGCTGGAAGGTAATAGTATGCACCGAAGTGAACTTGTTGAAAAGGGAAAAATACCTTGCTGATCTGCTCAATGCCTTGCAGGGTCATGTCTGTCAGCATGTTGGATTCAATGCAGCGAAGGAAGACATCGTCATCCATCTTATCCACTACCTCCTCATCCTGGACACAAGATCCAACATTTAGGATTCAATTTATAGAGAGAAGAGACCAGCTATGTGTGCACGCCAGAAAGTTAAAATTACCTCTTGAAACTTGTTCTCATCACTATTCATGATGCGGATTCGCAATACCAGTTTCTCAGCATTGTCATCATTGAAGATGCAGTTTAGGTCATCACCAAATCCTAGGTGATGGACAAGGATTAAAGATTGATGGACTTTGAGGTGGCACTTAAATTTCTATGTATAAACATGTACTTATTCAATTATAATCTCAAGCCCACCTGCATTGATCTTCTCTGCAATTTGCTCCATGGTCAGCTTGCGATCAGTCATGTGTTTGCGGTCAAGTTCAATACGCAGAAGCCAGGGTGAAATGCGGGTCACATCGAAGTCAGGCATCTCATAGTACACGTTGACCCACTCCTGATCTTCAGTCACCACGGTGTTCTGTGGGTTGGGGTCATAATAAATGGCCGTGTTGGCAGTGACCTTGCGCAGGGTTGTGTGCTCCAACCGACACAGGATATCTTTGGCCCTCTCTGCGTCACGGGCCGCTTGGCCCAAGAGAAAGACGGTCAGGGAGGGGGTCTTGGGTCGCTTGGAGATGTTGATAAGTTCTTTGAGACGAGGTACACCGAGAGTGACGTTTTTGGCGGACACACCGGCGTAGTGGAATGTGTTCAGGGTCATCTGAGTAGCAGGCTCTCCCAGAGACTGGGCAGCCAGAGCACCTACCATCTCACCAGGGTGAGCCTGAGGAAAACCATGTAAATTCAGCCAATGAGCCCAATTGTAAAAACTGATCTAATTGATAAGATTTTATTACTCTTGATTTCATTATTTATTCAGGAGAATTGATTCAGCAAGCATTACTTACAATGGATTGGTTAAATTTGGCCTCAATCTCTCCCAGCAGCCAATCAAAAGCCTCTGTGCTAAGACGGAACTCCTCAGTCATTCTCTTAGAGCAGAGGGTGGAGCGCAGGTGGATGTTGAACAGCAGAGTGGCATTTTCCTGGGCTTGCCTACTTAACTGGTCTTCACCATTTACAATAACCAGCTTCTTACTCAACTCTTGAACTCCTACAAAAATAAAGTCAGAGAAAATAATGCAGGATCATTACAAGGCCACAAAAGCACTGCTGTGGACTTCCAATGTAAAGGGTGGTGCAACTATAATGACAAGGAAGAATAACTTGGCTGATATTAAGATGCAAGTTCATATGTCAGTGCCCCCCCCCTCCTCCTCCAAAAAGGTAAAAATTTGTCAAGCACGAGTTTGAAACCTTTTCTTTAGGTAACAAATACGTAAGTCGCCTTGATAATCAGCTTGCACAGGTGTGCCACAAGACAGAGGTAAGCTATAGGGATCAGTCGTCTGCAGGCTTTATTTAGCTGGGAGACCCACTCAAACAAATCTTATATGACTGTTAAAATAATAAATTGAAGGGATTGTATTTAGGCATCCTAACTACAGACCCTTGTACAAATCTTGTCAAAGTGTTTAACCCACCTTCAACTACTCGTACTGGGTTAAGGTCAGTTGGTGTCCGAGGATTGATGCGGAAAATCTTCTGAGCATTCCAGATCATTCTGGCCAGATTGCACGGTAGTACCACCTATGGGAAGCATGTCAGTTTGGGTCTATGGACATATGATATTGATGATGCTTAAGTTATTCTCAAGGGACAGACCTTGCTGTCTCCTGTGGGGAAAATGGCCCTCAGGATCTCTCGGTCTTCCCTCATCTTTTCAAATTCTTTCTCCAGAGTACTCTGGACATGGGCATTGGTCAACACATCTTTCACCACATCTTCCTGTAGAGTGCGGCGAAGAGCTCGTTCGTTGGTGCAGTCAAACCTGAACCTGTGCGATTAAAGAAAGGAGGAAAATTGAATCAATGACATTAGTCAGTCACTGGTGTATTGGCATTGTCCTTATTGATTTGGATTATTATAGTTTTATTTATTATAATATTTAGCTCAAACTATTGGCAATATTTTAACATTCCTGGAAACATTTCAATGAGCAGAAAAACAGCACTCACTTCTTCTCAAAGGCTTTGTTGGATGGCTTAAGTGTGGCCATGTTTTGGAACTCCACAGCCTCTCCTGCCAGCCCATCCTCTCCATACCTCAGCTGGACAACTTGGTTGATTGAGTTCCTGACTGTAGCATCATACTTTACCATAACCGACTCCATAGACTTGATCAGACGACGCTGAATATAACCTGAAAGAAGAAAAAAAAAGATCAAAAGCTATAAACACAATTTCAACCTTTAACCAAGGCCCCCAATAGCTGCTCAGTCCATGTGCCTTTTCATTACCTGTCTCAGCAGTTTTGACAGCTGTGTCGATCAGACCCTCTCTTCCTCCCATGGCGTGAAAGAAAAACTCAGTTGGTGTGAGACCAGCCAGATAGGAGTTTTCCACAAAGCCTCTACTTTCTGGACCATAATCATCTTTAATGAAGTGAGGGAGGGTGCGGTGTTTGAAACCGAAAGGGATTCGTTTACCCTCAACGTTCTGCTGCCCCACTACAGCAATAACCTAAGGGGTGAAGAGGGAACACCAATATAGAGATTGATAAAATTGTGTGAAACCTGACATTATCATGTTTGCATGTGCATTTTTAGATTAAAGTCCATTTTTTGGTATAGACTTTAAATTAAAGAGTCTTTGAATTAATTTAAGATTAACACCAACTGTCTTCACTCACCTGAGAAATGTTAATTTTAGAGCCTTTTGAGCCAGCCACCACCATGGATTTGAAATTGTTGTACTCTGACAGTGACTTCTGGGCAGAAGATCCAGTCTTGTCTCGAGCATCGTTCAGAATGCGGTTGACCTGGTTCTCAAAGGTCTGTCTCAGAGTGTTACCTGGGGTGGGCTCCAACTCATTGTTGTGGGCTTTCTCAATGACCTGTGAGAAAAAAGAAAAAAAAGTCAACATGCATGACTGCATTCATGTACGAGAGCCTTATGACAGCCATGACATTAGTTACACATAAGCCAACTCACCTCTATCACATCCTGTTTGGCTTTCTTAATAGTGTTCTGAATGTCCTGATATGTAGCCTTATCAGCAATGGAGTCTCCAATACCAATAGAGTGACCTGCAGCACACGAGATGGTAAATAAACTAAGAATAGATTTAAGCAAGTGACTTAATATTTGCACGGTTACAAAAACTGCTTTAATCTCTATTTGTTTTGTTTTTTTGTTTGGGGGGTTACCTTCAATGAGCAGCCAGTTGTTGACGACGGTCTGGATGTTGGAATAGAAGAGTCGTGTGATGTCATGCCCCATCTCAAGGTATGAGATATGGACAAGAGAGCCAGCTGAGGTTCCCAGTGACTTCTTACACAGGATCCCCATGATCAGCTCACCGTTCTCCACAATTACCTGCAAAACGAATTGGATATAGAAAAGTTAGACTTAATTTTGCTAAAGTATGTCCAGGTTTGGGGCTGCACTACTGCACCTTAGTGTCTCCAGGTGAGATGTGTTTATAAGGACCACTGTCCTCTTCATCAGGGTGAGTACTGTGTGTGCGGATGGCATTAATGTGCCCAGGGATGATCAGGCTGAAGATCTGTTTGCCCGTCCAGAGGGGTCGAGGCTTCAAAATAGCCGGTTGGGGCACTTTGCCATCCCATGTAGAGAGAAACATGAGGAGATTCATCACCTCACCCTAAAACAAAGCACACAAAAGGAAACAGAAGAGGGCATATATCTTCATTAGCATGAATCTCATGTAATTGTACATCCAGCTCATTAAATTCATAATTCGGTCCCAACGCTTTGTAAACGCACCCTCTCTAAAAAGACATCTCTCTTGGTGAACTTGCGCACAGCTGTCAGTGTGTCCTGCACAATACCCATGACGGGTCTGTTGGACTGTGGTGTGACAATCATGCGAGGCACCATAGCCAGCTCCTGGATCTCAGCACGGGTCTCCAGAGACTGCGGCAAGTGCAGGTTCATCTCATCTCCGTCAAAGTCAGCGTTGTATGGGGTCGTGACACTAGAAGTAAAAAGGATTTTAATTTTTTTTAATCTTTGTCATCTTCATAAAACCAAAAACCCTATTAGAAAAATGCTGCTAATGCTGCTTGTTTCTGCAATTATAATGTAGCGCATTCCAAATCTATAAAGTACCTACCCATTGGGGATGTTCATTTCGTTTTTTTCCCTAACCGACAACCAAAGCTCATTAACCAATCATTAACCGACAAGATTGTTAAATTAGAATGATTGAGAGTGTGCAAATAGCAGCATAAAGAACAGAACATGTGGGTTTATCACCACAACACACCTGCAGCACGTCTGTGAATGGAATTCAAAGGAAACAGAGACGGCAGAAAGCGCATCCAGATTGTTTTCTTTATTTTACAAAAGCACAATGTTTATTTTTATGAATGTACAGAAATAAAAAGTAAACCTTTTACAGTTTTACCCTTTAATCATTTAAGTCTTACTCTTATCTGTATGATGAACAAATGAGTATTGAGATGTTTCCACTGTTAAAAGGAAACAATTCAAGTGATCAGCCAGACGCATTGCGCGCACACAACATGATGGTTCTGGCATTGCTAATTTAACATCACATTCTGTTTATTACTGAAATAAAATACTCAACCAAACATAAAAAGTTACTGCTTAATTTAAATACTCAGTACAATCTGGATACTGAATACTGTTAAATTGAAGGGATTTGTTGTGGAATGAGGGGAACTAAAATAGCCTAGATCTATCTTCAGTGTTTATAATGTTTATAAACATTTTGCTTTATTTACCGGTGTTTTACATAATGTAATAAAATGTGACTTCTTTTTTTTTCTATCTCTCAAAAACTCAATTTTATAGGTGTATTCTTACTGTTGGTTAACCAGTTAATTATGAGCATCCCTACTACCCATGCATCAATCTATAAACATTGTGACAGATCAAGTCTTAGAAATCTAGCATACCTGAGGTTGAGTCGAAATGTTGACCAAGGCAAGATTCGTACTCTATGCCCCATCATAGACATTTTGTGCAGTGTGGGCTGTCTGTTGAACACAATAATGTCCCCATCACACATGTGTCGTTCAACCTAGAAAAAACAAACAAGCATTTCAAATACTGTCCTCACTATAAACGCAAATTAGATTATATTCTAACATTAACCCAGGCAACAGACTAACTTTGTATCCAATCTGAAGGTGAAGGTCACTTGGTTTAGGGTGGAATCGCAGGTCAATTCTGTCCCCGTTGTCACGGACGATATATTTGGCTCCAGGATACTGACTGTTACCTCTTCTCACAAGCTCTTGGAGTCTGTAAAGTTAATGAGAAAAAAAGAAAAGAAAAAAAAAATTAGGGAAAAGATTTGAGAGCAGGTTATAAAGTCACTGAGTGTGAATATTTTGTAAATGAGATGTGTATTAATTTGAATATAAGAACTCCTAATAATACCTGTCAATGTTAAAGGGTGTGACGATCTCAGGGAAGGTCATGTTTGCAGCAATTGACCGGGGAACTCCCACCTGGTCGATCTGCAGGTTGGGGTCAGGCGTAATGACAGTTCGCGCAGAGAAGTCTACACGCTTCCCCATCAGATTACCTCTGACACGTCCTTCCTTACCCTTTAGCCTCTGCTTGAGGGATTTTAGTGGGCGACCAGACTTTTGCATAGCCTGAGACAAGAGCGTGTGACAGTACAGTTTAAGTCTACATTAAGTCTTCACCACCGTCTACGGTTAACTCTCATTGGTTCAAAAGACTAAATATCATATATATTTTGATTGGCTGCAACCGTGTTATGTAGCAGTTTTATTTTGTGTGTAGTCACTCAAGGCTTGAATAACCATATAATAAAATTTGTATTTTATTTATACTTGATTTCAATAAATATTTAATAATAATGATAATCAACATTTTCATAATTATATTAACTTTTATTCTCAATTAATAATTATTATTAATAAAATGGCACTGAATTCATTTTTCTAATACAGTTAATAAGCATATATTGTTGCTACTATTTTTTTTTTAGGCATAAGCCTGTATTTATATCTAAGGTATAGTGTAAACCTTACCCTCGGTAGACCGGGCAGTTCATTGTCTATCATGGTGGCCACGTGGAACTGAAGCAGCTTGACATCCTCTGCTATAACATGAGCTGCAGCTCCACTCTGCTCATTTCGCTTCAGCTGGTTATTGATCTTCACAATGTCAGCCAACTTGTGTGTTAAATCATCCTAGGGGGAAAAGAGCATACAATTGAAAAATCTAACAGCCATCAGTACAATACCTCTGCAAAGCATCTTTCTTTCCCCCACTGTACAAGAAGAAATGCTAACCTGGTTTCTAGCAGAGCCCTGCATGACCACAGCGGGTCTCACAGCAAGAGGGGGCACAGGCAAAACTGTGACAATCATCCACTCAGGACGTGCGTATTTGGGGTCCATGCCCAGGATCATGTCCTCTTCGTCTGAAATGCGTTTGAAGATCTCATGCACACGTTCAGGGCTGAGGAGAATCTTCTTCTCCTGAGAGTCTTCATTCACGTGCTTCCACTCAGCATACAGCTCCAGGCCAGTGCGTCGGATACGTGGCTGGTATCTTCCACAACCTCCATGACCCTTGAAATGTAAAGATGAAAATCAGCTTACAAAAAAATAAACATGAAAACAGTGAGCTCTAAATACACAGGAAAGCATTTGATGATTCGAGAATGATCAGTTCTGTACCTTCTCTTTGGTGAGGTCTTCCTCTGTCTCCTGCTGCTCCACTCCAAACTTGTTGTCCATCTCCTCTCCACCCTCACAAATGTTTTTGCCTTTACAGAGGTCATAAACATGGGTCAGACGCTTCCGTGGCTGCCCCTTCGACTTGGTCAAGATGTCTTTGATTTTTGGATTGTTCTGGGTGAAACAAAATAATAATAAAAAAGTTAACCATACAGTAAGGAACATTGTAACAATTAAATCTCAAACAAAAAAATATGACATACCGAGTCCACAAGGAGCTTTGAACAGAAGAAACACACACAGCGGAGGACCTTCATGATCTTTGTGATGAAGCCAACATGAAAGACTGGCTTAGCCAGCTCAATGTGACCAAAATGACCAGGGCACTCAGTCATGTTACCTAAACCACAATTAAATAAGTACACAATGCATAACAGGAGGAGCTTTAAGTGTTTCAAATGAACCAAAAACAAATACTATGCAACAGTGTATTAAAATCTAATTTATGAATATACCTGCACACGTCTGGCATCTGCCTGACCTCTCAATTACCCCTTGCCGGGGGTCCATGAGTCCCCCCAGTTTAGGGCGTCCTCCCTCTGTGGTCTCAGGGTACTTGATGCCCCCTTCAGTAACGGACATTCGTTTCTGAAACAATAACAGAAAGGGCATTAAAATGTCTTGCATTTTCACAAGTGATGAAACATTGGTAAAAACAAATACATTCTCTAATAAAGTTTGAGAAACACAAAAACAAGAGCAACAGCATGTTTAAAATAAGCAATGATTTTAGATGCAAAATGTTAAATTCACCAGATAAAAAAAAATAAAAAAATGTACAAAGCTGTTTAATAATTCCATAATAACGGGTTTCCATAATAAAGTACTTCGCACCCATAAAACAAATTAACCACAAAATGAAATGTCTGCTCAACTGCATTCATTGTAAAATATCTCAGCAGAAACGAGGTTTAAAAGTTTATGAAAAGGATGACATTACTGAAAACATTAAAAGCCAGTTACTCTTCATTGGTGTCTCATAAGAATCACAGAAAATGCTAATTGTTCTACATTTATTGTAAAACATAAGTGCACTTCATTAACTTAATGTATTTGAGCTGTTTAAATAAATGAATAACGAATATGAATGTAATATAAAACTTCACATATTTTATTGCCAGAAAGGGAGACACAGGGAACAATGTGGAAACTTGGGAGAAACTCTGGGTCTACCATGTGACTCCAAAATGGTCAAATAAAGTAAACAAACAATAAACATTACAACGAGTTAAAATTATATAACTTCAAACAAGGCTTTCCGTGTCGTGATGCTAATTGTAAAAGTAGGACTCTTGTGTAGTGTTTGTTCAACTTTCTAAACACATGCTCTTACTAGAGGCAGAAGTGGCTAGCCGGCTAAGTTAGCAAAACACAGGCTCACGGAAGACACTGTATGTTAATATCCGTATTTAATAGGATTTTAACACGATGATGATTTGAGTAATACAATAATACTCAAAGAAGTAAGAGAATACCCCTTCCCAAGAGCAAAACCTACAAGTTCATCTGGGCTGAGGACGCCGAATTGCACTCTCTTGATGAGGCGCAATGGGCATGCGCTGTCGCTGGAAGGCGGTCCGTGCATCCTGTCTATTCAAAGAGACGCGTCCTCCCCCGGCACGCCGCTTTGTAAGAAGGAACACCTCTGAAACGCCACCAAGACTCTCCTGGCACCCAATGGTGACCGGAACTTGTCCGATGGCGGTTTCCCAGTGACCACCGTGTCTTGCTACTCAATGTGCTTTTAAATTTGTGTTTATATACTAGCTATTGTAGCTACCGGCAATCCCCTTCCCTTTCCCCGATCTATACGCCAGTGCGCTCTAAGCGCATCTGAGAAAAGACTGCTCTCACACGTCTTTATATAGACTGGATGCTTTGCTACAGGTTTACACAGCCTACTTGGCAGGGGCTGAACAGTCAGAGGGCGGGTTATGGATCGATGTTTCTGAGCGTTGATTGGCCGTGAGACTGCAGCATATGAATAATTCATTCAAATTGACGCAGAACCAATGGAGTTGTGCGCTTTTGATTCCTGCGAATCCCGTGTAGGTGGAGGCGGGACATAACATTTTAAGAGATTTCATAGGTCCGTATAAACCAAGGGCGGATCCGGGGACGCTTAATACATGAATATTGAATATTATTCGGCAATATGAAACCTTATTCGTCAAACGTTTTATCAATATTCATGAGCAGAGAGCATTTGGCCAATTGCAACCAACGCTTGACGGCGGTAAAATAACTTTCTTACCGCCCGCCTTCTTTACGAGCATTGCCGATTTTACCCGACTGATATTTTTTCACCCTCTGAGCAAAAATAAAAAAAACCAGTGCTGTTTCGTCCGTCTCGCTCTGGATCAGCTAAGAGTGCTGGAAAAGAAGCTCGTGTGAGAGGCCTGCACCTACCGTCGAGGATTAACACCATTATTTTTGTTTTAAATATGATTTTTATGTAATTCATATTATTAACTTTATTTTATTTTGAACATTTGTTAATATTTCCCGAACTATTTATTATGATTTATCTTGATGTATTTGTGTTCTACGGGAAAATGCAAGAATCCACGAGGTCGAGTAAAAACAATGGCTGGACGACATGCGCCTTTCTCGGTATGATCAGCTGGAAACACCGCTGAAAGCCTGGGTCTTCGGACAGCACATTTTTAATGTAAAAACACACGAGACACGTCGTAGATTTAAACATTTGATGTTTTTTAAACTATTTGGAGGATTTTTACCTTATAACAGTTCACTGTAAAATAAAAAAAATAGATTTGTACATCCAGGCCATGTTGTTCCACAGAAAGGCGCTAGCTTATAGTTTCTTGTTAACGTTAGCTACTAGTTTTCATATAAACTGACGCACGTCCATGATTCGTAAATTAATTCATTTGATAGTCTAATATGGTCCTTATTCTCGCAAGTGTAGTGTAGTCAATTAATTGTAGTAATGTAACATGATGTTACCTAGCGACTGTTGTGAGCTTTTGCTAGCTTGTTAGCCGCCATCCTTTGTGGAATGGGAAATTAAACACCACCCGTTTAAACGGTTATGGGACATTTTCTTTAAAATGTTATTTTCTACCTTTAGAATGTCAATGTATGTTTTTATATTTTAGTAAATGGGTTTACATTAGGGTAAATATGAAACCTTGTTAGGCTAAATACTCTTGGATTAAGGTTACAGTGTAGACAGATGGAAGTAAAAGCACAAAAACGTTCTTGAAATGGTTCTTATTCAATCACATTTTTATACGTGATTTTGTCTCCTAGATGCATGTTAATATTGATGCGAGAAATACAGAAGACGGTAATGTGCACGAACATTTATGATTGTTTAACCAGTTTGGGTTTCAAGCTTATCTTGGTTTTGTCTTTGTATCGTTTCAGACCGTAGATGTGCCTTTTATAACCGATCATGTGTTAGCTGCTACTTGTATCACGTCCATGTTAGCCTGTTAGCATAGAGCTTGGATGGTTACGTTACGTATGTACCTACATTACAAAATATATAGGTTCTCCAATTAGTTTCCGATTGAATAATCACATATATTGCTTAATACGGTTAGGTGTAACTTGTATAGCCGAAAAGAGTTTATTTATTATGGTCATCTCAACAAAGCTAATCGGATAATAGAGTAAGAGCTTATGTTGATCTTATGTATCAAGTCCAAATCGACTCGTTCGATCCCACATGTATTATGTAACGTTATCTGAATTTAGGCGATACGATTTTGGATAAAAAATAAAGGTAGGTTCTCCAAAGAGCTTTAAATCTTAGTCCCAATGCGTTAATAGTCAAAATATCACTATTCTTGAACGATAATATCGAGTGTTCGGTCAATATCTGAATCGGTTTCCTAATTTAAATAACATCTGTACTTAGAAATAATATCAAATAGATATACAATTTTTTTGTGGGATCATTTAGTTTATGGCGGGTACAGTGGCGGTGCGATGAACAAACATGGAGTCTGTGCTTGTGTACTTGGGCGGGTTTACAGGGCAGAAAGGAAGCGGAGTTGCGTAACTATAGGTTGAAGTGAAAGCCCGAGCTAGCTAGCTATAGCTTTATGTTCACCGTGAAAACATTCTTCTACAAAAACAAATTTAATTCGGTGCGATGATAACATTGAAGGCTTTATCGTTGTTTCTGGAAAAAAAAGTACTTTGTAGATATTGAGCTCAACAACACGCTTAACATAAGTCTTGTACTTTGTGTGCCGTTCATGTCTGTGCAACATGGAGGAGTCCCCGCTGTTTTTTTACATTCAGATATTGTTCAACATTTGCACTGATAAACTTTTACTGTCATAAAGATGATATCTTAAGGACCCTTACATTCGTAATTGAAGGGGCAGTTCACTCAGAAATAAAACTTTAAGACTTTTATGGTTTTCTATGGAGCACAAAAGGAGATGTTCAGTTAAACTAAATGTTTGTGGATTGACAGGAACGAAAAACTGCAATTAAAATTATTCTGCCTAACATCTCTTTTTGTATTACCAACGTAAATGATGTGGTTGAGATGAGATCACATGGGGGTGTGTAACTTACATAATTTTCATTCTTTGGTGAACTGTCCCTTTAAATGCGTCGTATTTGACGTTATGATGCGATATTGGGAAGGTTTCACTTTACGCGCTTTCATCCAGATACTGTTGTCATCTGGACAATTGTCACACAACCTAACTCTGAATGGTTTGAAATATGTATATCATGTATTTCATTACATGTTCTTATAAGTATTTGGTGTAAATAAACTCGATTTGCATTCAAATGATTGGTTTTCACTTTTTATGCTGGGTCCCCCCCCCCCCCCCAAAAAAAATCTGTGTTGTAATATCAGGGATGCAGTACTTTACACTTTTCAAGTACAGATAAGTAGAACAGTATAGATTGGTCAAATTCCAATCGGAAGTGAGCTTTCCTGTTCCCTACTTACTCTAAAGGGGCTGAACATGACCATAAACGATTACATTATTACTTCCTTGAAGTTACATGTTCTCTTCGCTGACGGACTGGTGGAAGGGCCCTTCGTAAAGGGATTCAGTTGTTCACTTTCTTTTGGATCGCTCCCACAAATAAAGTCCCCTTCCCGAAGTGCCCTCAAGGGTGCAAAAATGCCGTTTGAAATTCGCCTATTATCTGAAAGTACAAATGGCGTCTGTTTACGTGAATAGCGCTGTCCAGGTAGTCCTATAGTTCAAACCGAGCTGTAGCGCCACCTTGTGGCAGACAAGATTACTCAATTGCAATTTAGAAATATGGTTCCTTCAAGACATTTAGCACTGCAGTATATAGCCATATACACGCATAATAAATATTATTGCAGTGCCATTCTAGAAACTAAAATAAAAAATATCATCTCACAATATTAATAGCAGGCTGACCAGACATTAGCTAAAACTTCATATGACATTTCAGGCTACCACATTAGTGGGTTTAGATTAATCCAGGATTAGGCCTTCGTTATAAACATGCCTTTAAAAAAAAAAAAAAAAAAAAAAACATTACTGGTGTGCATCTTGATACAAAAACTTAGTTAAAGTTAAAACTGCTCAAACACGCATTTTAGTCTGGGACTATTATGATTAAGTATTTTCTGTGAAACCAGGGGTGTGTTAATGGATACAAGTTAATAGTGTTAGGGTAATCTCCTATACAGTTTTTAAATTTTTATGGTGTAGCGATTTAAGGTATGTTACAACATACTAATGTTACATCATGGAGATGTTCCAGTCATGTGTAAATGCAGAAGAGATGCTGAGAGCATTGTCAAACTACAGATCAGAGGAGAGACTGAGACATGGCCACTAGATGGAAGCTATGAGCGCACTTCAGACAGCTGAACGCTCCTGTTCCTTCACCAGTCTGTCTGGATCTTCCTCTTCCAAGCGGAAGCCACAATCAAGCAGAAAATGGGATGTGCTTTGATCATGAGCTCTCAAGGAAGCCCTGTTGTTCCAGTTTAGTAATCACAAGGCTCCACAAGTAAGCTTGTTTGGTTAAAAAAAAAAAAAAAAAAAACTTTTGCCAAGGGAGTGTAATAATATGTGTTTTAAGCTGGAAAGGACTGAATGGTATACAGTCTTACAAAATTAAGCTCACCAAGCAGAAACATGTTTCTAAGCCTATATTTTAATCATTAAAATGTTCTATTATTTAATTGACACATCATATAATTATGATGACTGTGAAAAAAAATTTAACTGTCAAATGAAAGGAAAAAGTAAACAAAATGCAGTGCTAAAGTAATTACACTAAATGGCACTTCTCACTTAAATTATAGTTTGTATCTGATTATCCTAAGCTTGGATCGCAGTCATTTTATACCTTCTCTTGCTAACAATATGGTAGACCCCGGGAATGGTTATAAAGTAAGGTGAGTTGTAACACTGTCAGTTATAAGTTCACCACTTAGAAACTGAAACCACTATCATACATGAGCATTGGAAAGGATAGAGGTGGTAAGTTTCGGTGTAATATAAGGGACTTGCAGAACAAAAAAGTTTGAGGTAAACTACCATTCAAAAGTTTTAGAAAGAAAAGAAAGAAATTAATACTTTTATCCAGCAAGGGCACATTAAATGGAGCAAAAGTGGCAGTAACCATTTATAATATTACAAAAGATTTCCATTTCAAAGAAACGCTGTTCTTTAGCACCAAATCAGTGTATTAGAATGATTTCTGAAGGATCATGTGACACCGAAGACTGGAGTAATGATGCTGATAACTCAGCTTTGCCATCACAGGAATAAATTAAATTAAAAACAATCTTAAAATAGAATACACTTATTTTAAAATTGTAATAATATTTCACAATATGACTTTTTTTATCTCTTTATTTTTTATTTTGGATCAAATAAATGCAGCTCTGGTGAGTAAAAACAATTAAATTAAATTAATTAAAATGCTTAGAATCCAAGTTGATATAAAATTATTTGACACATATGGGAAAGAAAGGATACGGTTTCATATGATGCTGGAATGTAATACATTGAATTAGAAATTGTGTGTCATTGTGAAGCATGTACACTAGACATACACACTTCTTCATTTTCACTTTACATTAGCTAATAATCGAACCCATGGTTTCTGCCTCTTCCTGTGAATACACACATACATACATACACACAGACAGACAGACAGACAGACAGACAGACAGACAGACAGACAGACAGACAGACAGACAGACAGACAGACAGACAGACAGAGAGTGAATTCAGGTTGACTGGGAAACTTTTTGCCACCGAGATGACTGGGAAAAAGTGTCCCAATCAACCTAAATTCACCCCTTACATATAAACATACAGACTGAATACACAAGGCGGCATTCACACCAATTTCCCCCTCTATAACATGCATGAATACACATATTTATTTAGTAGTGACTGATTACATGTAATCTGGGTTCCGTAATCAGATTCCAAAAATGAAGAAGCCTACTTGTAATTAGATTATATTACATTTTAAAATACTCGTAATCAGACTACAGTTACTTTTCTATTGATTACATTATTAAATGTTACTCGCACAATAGCAGTAAATTATTAATAATTTATGTATTCTATTTTGCTATATTTAAAATTTTCCTTTAAAAGTCTACTGCTTGTATACGTTCATAAGGTCTTCCAGGTTTGTGGAATTGCACACACAGACCAGCCACTGGTCATGTGCCTATCACTGAAAATAGAGACCCACACAACATTTGATCACTGGTTTCTCAACATTGCTCTAATCAGCTCCTGATAAACATAAATGATTACTTTGAGTTATCACTCAGTGATCTTTGGAAGGCTTTTGTCTTTCAAACACATTAAAATGTTTACATGCAATGCAGGGATTCCCCACTTTTTTTGTCAGGTGAATCTCTTTGCCCTGATATATTAACTTGTAATTATCCCCTAAATTGTAAGATAATAAATTAGATCAATAGTAAAATTAAGCCAATTACAAATAATAAGTATGGAACAAAGGTTAATAAACAGTTTGAGATCGGCGGGTATACTGACATAAAACGGGTATGTATCACACTGATGTTGACAAACAGGAATGATGAATGAGATACTGACAGTTCCTTTGTGTAGATGGATGAGGAGGATGTGGATGAAGTGGATGATGGCAACTAGTGCACACACAGAAGATGGGAAAGAGGTAAGTAGCCGTTGTACGAGAGAGAAGACGAGGAATCCGCGGAAGTCCAGTGAGACGATGAAGACGCGAAGGATATACTGGAGGTACTGGATATACAATATACTGGAGGTAAGTGATGAATGTAAATGAGAGTCTTTAGTCAAACGAGACTAGACAATGTGACCGAGTGATGTGTGTGCCTGTGGTGATGAGATGATGATGTGCAGGTGCATGTGATCATGAATGACGTGCAGGTAGGTGATTAGTATTCAGGTGATAGCGATCTCTGTGATTGGGTGATGGTGGAGCCTGACTGATCCCTGACAGTACCACACACCCACGGGCCGCTCCTGAGGGCCGCAGGGGACCCAGTATCTGGGACTCAGCTTCTTGCAGGGCAGGCGCAGCTTGATATCCCGTGTGGAAAGCCAAACCTTCTGTCCCAGCTGGTAGGCAGGTGTTTCGGATCGCTGGGTGTTCGCTAGGATCCTCTGTCTGCGCACTGCTCTCTGCAGGTGGTAATGTGCCTCATCTCAGACCCTCTCACTCTCTCGGAACCAATGATTGATAGAGGGGACGTCGGATGGTTCCCTAGACCACGGGAACAGTGGAGGCTGGTAACCGAGCACGCACTGGAAGGGAGTGAGTCCAGTGGCAGGCTGACGGAGGGAGTTCTGCGCATACTCTGCCTAGCCTAGGAATTGGTTCCAAGAGTTCTGGTGACCATGGCAGAAGGTTCTCAGGAAGCGCCCAATCTCTTGAATCTTCCTCTCCGTTTGCCCGTTTGACTGAGGATGGTATTCTGATGAATGACTGATGGTTACACCTAGGAGTTTGAAGAAAGCTCTCTATACCTGGGAGATGAATTGAGGGCCTCGATCAGATACTATGTTCTCTGATATCCCATAGTACCAGAATACGTGGTTGAAGAGTAGTTCTGCAGTGGTCATGGCAGTGGGTAAGCCCTACAGAGGAATTAAGTGGCAGGATTTAGAAAATCAGTATACTATGACTAGTATGCATGTTACCCTCTGATGGTGGTAGGTCGATGGGCGAAATCTACTCCCAGGTGTGACCAGGGGCGTCATGGTACGGGCAAAGGGAAAGAGTTTGCCGGATGGAAGATTGCGTGGGTTCTTGGAGATGGCACAATCTGGACATCCTTGGATGAACCTTCTCACGTCCCTGGCCATTTTGGGCCACCAGAAGCGATCTTGTAGCAGTAAGAGGGTACGGTTGGCCCCAAAATGGCCAGTGCCCAGGGATGAATGTGCCAAGTGAGTGAGGTCATTACGTTGTTATCTGGGGACATAGGTGTGGTCTGGAGGACACCCCGGCAGAGATGGTTCGGAGACATTGGAGGAGGAGAGTTGCTGGTGTATGGACCATTGGATGGGGCACACAACGATTTCATGAGGCAAGAGCGGCTCAGGCTCTTCAGATCTTTCCTCAGAAGTATGGAGATGGGATAGGGCATCCGCCTTGAGGTTCTTTGTACCTGGATGATAGGAGATGTTGAAATGGAAACGGGTGAAGAATAAAGCCCATCTTGCCTGTCTGGGATTGAGTCGCTTGGCATCCAGTGAACACGGCATCCACATGGATGAGGGGAAGGTAAATGCTGTTCGAAACTGGCCAACACCTTTAACCATTAAAGTCCGCGTGAACCGGAAGTTGCAAACGACTTTTCTCAAGTGTTGTGACGCATTTCCGAGTGAAACGGAATATTGAACAGAGGACAGGGTTTTACTTTAGCGCTCCTCCTCTCCATCTCTCGCCCATAGCAGAGTAACGGTTTGAGGGGAGTGGTAAAGCGTTTAACCAACCCAAGTTGTCAAGCCTATGTCATCAGAAAAAGACCCATTCCAGAACCGGAAGTAACTTTTCAGACTTTGATTAAAGATAACTTTGGCAAACAATTTTGTTCCGTGTATTAACTTGCACGGATTAATTGTTTACCACAAGACTAGTAATATCCGCTAACAAAGTAAATAGGGTCAATTTTGATTTCATGCTGACTTTAAGGAACTCTTTTCCTCGGATTTGCAAACTTCTATCGATAATTCGCTTCATCCACAATTACAGCTCCATAACCTCTCCTTTAACCAACCTCCTCCTCCTTTAACCAACCGTAGAGGTCAATGCGAGCTTGATGGCAAGCAGTTCCCAGTTACTGATATCAAAGTTTATCTCTGCAGGGGATAGTTTCTTAGAAAAGGTGCATGGATGGAGACATGTTGGAATCCCCTGCTGCTGAGATAGCACCGCTCCGACCCTAGTGGTGGATGCATCGACCTCTACGATGAATGGCTTGTTAGGATCTGGATGAATCAGTAGCGGTGACCTGGTGAATGAGTCCTTGAGACTTTGGAAAGCTTGGGTGGCGGTCGATGTCCAGGACAGAGACTTGGGCTTGTTAAGGTTAAAGGAGAGGTTATGGAGCTGTAATTGTGGATGAAGCGAATTGTCGATAGAAGTTTGCAAATCCGAGGAAAAGTTGGAGTTCCTTAATGGTTAAAGGTGTTGACCAGTTTCGAACAGCATTTACCTTCCCCTCATCCATGTGGATGCCGTGTTCACTGGATGCCAAGCGACCCCCCCTGGTGCTGCACCCCTATGCGCCGCATATGGCGGATACCCACTTTTTGCGCCACTGCCGTGGGGCACTGGCTCGTCCGGAAGGAGGTCGATGGCGCAGTCCCATGGCCGGTGTGGAGGCAACGACAACGTCCCTCTGGGGCAGAATATGTAACTGAAGGGGGCGTAGCAGGCTGGGATGTCAATCGATTGCTGTTCAACAGGACTTTCGATGGAGGTGGAGTTGACAGGAAACATCATAGGTTGAGGTAGATGAGGGAAGCATCCTGGAAAAGCCACGAACCCCAGTCTGTAAAACCCTGACTAATTATTTAATGCACTTCATGTTGTTGATAACAAAGAATGGAATATATTTTCTTTCTCTTTGTATTTCTATAATAAGGTAGAATATTATCCTATTATAATCAATGTGATAAACGAGTTCGGTCAAAAGTAATCTAAAAAGTAATGAAAGTCATTCAATGAAAGTCAATGTAGTCCACTGTTGTTTTGGACCCTGCGGATTTTCAATGTATGGACAATAACAGTTTTATTATACATATATATTTATTTGTATACAGTATTAGAACGTCATACAGGTTCAGAACGACTTGAGTGTGAGTAAATGATGACAAAATTTTCCTTTTTCACCGGTTACTGACTGTCACTTTATGTACCTCATTAATTGATGTAATGTATGCTATACAATTTGTGTCATAAGTCAATCCTCTAAAATGTGATTTGCAACCCATTGTTATTAAAAATCAAAAAGTGATTAACACTTAAAATATCTCAGAATGAGAAAAAAGCAACAAATGCTGAGACATTCTAAAAAGGCATTTGATAGGTTGTTATGGCCCTTTTTTCTTATGTGAGGTCTTTGGCTTTCTATAAAGGTTTACAATGATTAAAGGGATGTATAAACAAACTGACATAAGAGCGAGGGCTAATGGAAATATTTTGGAAGCATTTTAAATATTGAAAGAAACAAGACAAGAGGATCCATTATCACTATAGATATCTGCTTTATCTACAGAGCTTTAAATAATAAGAATAAAAAGGACTTAAATGAAGAGATTGAACTTACAGCATTGAAGCATATCCATATATAAATACATTTAAATAAGAATAGAGCACTTGTAAAAATAATGAATTCAAAAATTAATTATTCAAAATCTCTAATACCAAAACATTTGGATCATCATTATAGAGTTTTAGAGAATTTCTCCAATGAAAAAAAACAACAAGCTAAAGCTAAAGGTTTTAAAGGGATAGTTCACTTTAAAATGAAAATTCTGTCATCATATACTCCCCCTCAAGTTGTTTCTTTTTATATATATATATATTTAAGTTTTTATTGGAAAGGGATACAATTCACCTCTGTTTACATTTGTCACTTTTACAGCTTTGCCAGTTTACATAAATAATTGTTAAATAGGAGTAGCAAAACTCTCCAGGCAGTGACAGTGTCAAAATACAAAACATCTCAGAGTATCTCTTTACAGTTTTCACACATCACAAGATTTTTTTTTAATACTAATAATAATACTAATAAATAAAATAAAAACCAAAATCAAAAAGGTATTTGGTTCAATAGGAGTATTCAATCTATTTAGACCAGAAATCGACAAACAAATCCTTCTGAAAATTCACATAAAATGTCATTCTCTCCATATTGAAAATACATTTTAAAACACCAATCCAATCCTGTATTTGTGGGGGGTTAGGTTTATACCAGCTTCTGGTTATTTGCTTTTTTGCTTGATGCAAGAATTAATCTAAACATGTATTTGTTCCTCCTTTCCCAGGAGCTCATTGGCACAAATGCCTAAATAAAGTGTTTCAAAACTGCAATCAATTGAGATGCCTAGAATATTTTCCAGTATGCTGTGTACTGTACATCTTTCCAAAAACATCTGATGTTAGGGCAATCCCAAAATATGTGAAAGTGGTTGGCATAATGAGACCCACATTGTCTCCAGCAATTTGCGCCACCTAATTTTTTTTTTTTCTGTTTTTGAGTAATAAAGAAACGGATAATATTTCTCCAGCAAAATTCTCTCCAGTATAGGCAGCGGGAAGTTGCCCATTGTTGTTTGCATATTTTTTCCCAATCCTCAGTTGTTATTATTAAACTGCTCTCCCTCTCCCATCTCTCTTTAACAAATAGAGATGAATCTCCTTGTAAATCTGTCAATGCTTTATATAATTTAGTAATAGTCTTCCCCATTGGTTGAGCATTATACGCTGAGGTGATTAATTTAAAGTTGTTTCAAACCTGTATGAATTTCTTTCTTCTGCTGAACACAAAGGAAGATATTTTGAAGAATGTCGGTAACAAAACAGTTAACTGGTCCCATTGACTTCCATAGTAGGAAAAAAAAATACTATGGAAGTCAATGGGACCAGTTAACTGTTTTGTTACCGACATTCTTCAAAATATCTTCCTTTGTGTTCAGCAGAAGAAAGAAATTCATACAGGTTTGAAACAACTTGAGGGGGAGTATATGATGACAGAATTTTCATTTTAAAGTGAACTATCCCTTTAAAACAAAATACTGAAATGGATGAAATGGCAGTTCCCAATTTGGTGTATTATTTGCAGCACAGATTAGGTCAGTATTAGTGTTCATATAACAAGTTATTTATAATAGACTTAATAAATACGTATAATACATACTTAAATACTCATATAAAACTGATGAGAAAATGCATAATATTTAAGAAATATGGGAGACAAATAGACAAGAAATGGGAACTGTTTTAAAGAAGCATTCGACAGAATTCGGCATTCTGCCAGGAATATGCTTGGAAGATGAATATGAGAAATCATCCAAGAATAACAAAGTTACTCCATGGTGTTAGGACAGTGTGTCGTGAGAGTGCTGCCAATCTTTTTTCTTTTTACTCATCTAAGCAGTTACAAAATTTTGAAATTGGAGTTACACAAATATAACAAATATTTTATTATGAGATAAGAACACTACAAAATACAGCTTTTGGGTGTATGTCCTGTCAACTTAAAACAGGGATGAACTGAATCAAATATTATAAAAAATGTGTTTAAGTTTTTGTATAATTAATAACTAATCATTTGTAATATTAATATTTAAAATATTATATATGTATCATATATGTAGGGTCATTAAAAACAAATATCCCCCCGGACATCACTTTTGGCCACTACTGTATAAAAATAATAATTATAATGTTTTTGAAAAATAGAAAAGTAGAACCATTACATAGCAGAGAAGGAGCTTTTTGCTGTTATGAGGACTATATCACCTGCTCTAATTTAAATCAGGTTGTAGTACATCTAGTTGCCTAAAACACAATAGCTACTAAATTGAAATAAAGAAACCATTTAATTTCATCATTTCACTTAAATGGATGTCATCTGTACAGTTTTTGATAAATATGAATAAAGGAAATAAAAAAAAATACTCTTTTTTTTACACAAGCTGTGCAAACATGGATTCTTTGTTCTGATCATTTACTCGCACTGATAAAAACTACCAAGCCTCAGAGGGTTAAATTGACATTTCATTCATCTGCCCACTGCCATATTTGTTATCCAGTCCACCCATTGCAGGCGGACATCTGACGACCCCCTCTTCCCCAAAACTCTCCAGGAGTCTGTGTGTGGCTGACTCCAGATGTCCCAGCCTCTTTTGTTACCGTGGAGATTCAGCTGGCCACTGCCCTCTCATTAGTGTCTGTTGATCCATATGTCATGTTAAAGACGGCCTTTGATCAGCAGTGAGCAGGGGAACATTTGAGCCACCTATTTCACAGCAGACAAAGATTAGAGGCAATCAAATGACAAATACAATAATTTGGAATATGACAAAGCTTGTTTGCAGAGTTGAATGGCTGATTCTAGTTTGTGAAGACCACCTCTGTCTGGCCTCTTCTTATTCGCTTGAGCAAGAAATAAAAAGTTATAATAAAATTTAAATAATAACATAATAGCATGAATGTATAATTACTTAGTGATCCTTGCATTAAATGTCACTCTCACAACATTTGCTATCACACTGACTTTGACTTGAACTGAAGTCTTATCCCAATGGTATCTTAAATCAAATAGACAAACTTCCATAGAATTTCCTTATCAACAACTACATATTCTTACCCACACCAAGTGATAAAACATGCATTGCCTACATATCTTGACAGGTTTTCTGGCACCACTTAATATTGACAATGGTGAAATGTCTTACAACTTTACGGTGCATTTTGAACCTATTCCCAAACAGCTCATAACTTAAAATATCAAACACTTCGGGGTGAACCTCTTTAAATAAGTTACCTTAACTATTAAGAATTACAAAATAAACATTGCAAGAAACAAATCATTTCAAACGACTACATACAAACATGTGAAATTAACGTTTTATAATCGAGCTCATAATAAGAAACCGTAGAAAAACAGAATCTGAGAAAGGTGTGAGAAAAGTGACAAAGTTCCACGAAGTCGGAGAGATCATAAGAACAACACCCCTTCCAAACCGAGTTCCCATGGAGACAAGTGGGCTGGCATACAATAGAAGAGAAAAAGAAGGAGTGCGAAAGAAAAAATAGAGAGAAGGACCGAGGGGCACAGGGGAAAGGAACGTAGGATGGGGGGTATAATGAGCTGTTCGGCAGAAATTTGGGCATGAAGAAAAGGGGATAAAAGAGGAAGAGTGAAGCGAGAGAAAAAATCTGTAAAAACCAGATTTCTTTATCCTGTTTCCCTGCTCTCTCCGCAGGTCCAAAATATTTCTGAATGTCAAGACAGACAGTTTTAAATCATAGTCCTCCACACACAATTCTGCAGAACAGTTTTAAAACAAGTGGTTCCTGAACTTTTCAATAGCTGTAGATTACGCATTGACAGTGAACTGGATTGATCGATCCAGCAAATGTCAGATGAATTGTTTCAGCAAATGAAGGCAGGACCAAAAGTTCATAGAGGTGCTATTTCTCTGCTTCACATAATGGCGATTGGCGAGAAGGCCAAATCTGTCATAATCTCGGCCAAAGACTCCAATGTTTACTCCTCTGTTCCACCGCTTTTTGCCATAAACGTCCTTCTTTTCAGTAAGGGAAGTAAAAGAGAGGAGAAAATGGAAACCAAAGTGCATGTCCATGCCTTTCTCTTTGATCTCTCCTTCGGCTACCTCACTTATTTAGAGTTATTAAAGAGTTTAACCCAAGTATTGTCTGGCGTCTCTCTGTTTCTCCCCACTCCTACTCTTTATCTCTTTCCCTTCGTGTCTCTATGGCCAAGCTTTTTTTCTGTTGGCATGGCTCCTGTTTGTTTTCAGCCATTTTGGGGACTGGCAGTGCTCGTAACAAACTGCTTAAATGGCGTCCTCTCCCTCGCTCCCGTTCTCCCTCCCTTCCTTGCTATCATCAGGCTTGGTGTATGTAGAGAGTGTGCATGGTGAAAGTGTGTGTCTAATGAACAAAAAAAATTGGAATAAAAAAGAGAATTGGAATTAAAATGAGGCTGGGGGCTGGGTGCGGGTGAGTAAGGGGTACGAGGCTGGGGGAGATAAAAAATGCAAAAACAGCCCAGAATCATGTGTCAGTGGCAAACTGAAGTGTGAGAGAGAGAGAGTGAGCGAGAGTGCAGGCGAGGGAAGGAGAGATAGAGCGGCAGAAGGAGGGGGAGAGTCAGAGTGCGAGAGAGTCGTCTCTGCCCTCTACATAGCGCTGCCTGTATGCACGCGCTTGTCTTTCCCTGTGTTCTCTCTCTCTCTCTCACTCATACACGCACACGGGAACACGCAGACCAGGACACACAGACCGAGGGAGGGAAAGTGAGAGAGTGAGAGAGAGAACACATCGCAGCCGAGATGCAGCAGAAGGTTTTCCGAGGTACGTTGTCTTGTTGTGTGCTTGCCTAGCGGAGAATGGGAGCGAGAAGGAGACACTTTTTCCTCTGATCTATCTCTCTGTCTTCACCTCTTCCTGCTTCTTGCATTTCTGTGCCACTCTCATATCATATCGATGTTGTTTTGGTTTTGTGTAGACACCAGAAATGTGTGTGTGTGTGGGTTTGTGTGTGTGCTAATCAAGGCCTGTCTCCCTTATCCGCTGTTGTGGCTGAACCACGCAGTTCTTTTTCAGGGCTGGTGAGCCGCTCCAAGATTAAAGTAAAATGAGAATAAAGCTTCATACTTTTTGCGTTCTCTTTCCATATTTCTGTTTTGCTGAATTTGGATACTTTATGTTGTGGTAAGTTCACATCTGATGAAATTATCTCAATAGCGAAGGACTCGGTTTTTAAAATTAATGACCAAGTGGCGTCTTGAAATATGGAGCCCTAAAAAAACAGCATCTACCTGTGTTTACATATGGTGGATGATATTATAAGATGCACATTCCCTTTTCAAATTTATAACGTCTTTTCCTGTGTAGCATACTTAGTGGTACACTATTAACAACCCCTACAAGGCCATAGGGTCAGAGGTCGTTAGAAGCCAAGCAGCCAAGTTGTATGGTTTTATTGAGGTGAGTTGAATATCCGCCAGGGCCAAATTGAATTTACTGTCACCGCTTATGGGTTCAAGTCTGCTAGCATGGGATATTTGTAATTTAAACTCTGGCATATGTTAGCATAAAGTTTCTGCCATACTGTAGCAGAAGCGGTATCAATGTTAGAACGGAAACATGGCAGGGCTGCTCATCTTCCAAAACAAACTAAAGCATTATGGAAGCAGGTTCAGGCATGATCTAGAGGAAGTAGCTTCAGCCAGGTCACTAGTGGAGTTTCTATCTCTATCTGTGATGACATTTTCTTCCAGCTTTGCTCTACTTAGAATATTGTCCTTGATCATTTTACAGCAACAGATTCATGGGAATCACTTGTCAAGTTTAAACTCAGTGGACCATGTCGAACACAGCGTGTAACACGGGCAGACTCGCTGGAGCATGGCCCGTCATGCCAAATCACAGAGATACCATAAATTGCCCAGGGGGAAAGCAAGGAGTGAGGACATTCAACCACAAACTCAACCTCGGACTATCCTTCTCCATCTCCCAACTGCTTCCCTCTTGCTCTTCCAAAACAGCCTACTCCTCCTTTTTGCTCTTTTCCTTACCCCTCATCTATCCTCTGGCTGGCTCCACTATGTTTTTGGCAGGGGGGTTGTGCAGAGTTCAGTATCTAGCGACAGCCCCCTTTTCACAGTCAGCCTCACCCTGGTGGGCCCCGTCACGGCCACACGGAAACAGGCGGCCTTCACTCATTACCCTTTTCCACTGCCATTCAGTCCATGGTCTCTTTCACTGGTACAGCTAAATTCAAGACCTTTAGCCCATTATCCGGCTTCTTCCGAGCCTCTTCTCAGTTCCCGTACCCACTGGTGACAGCATTATAAAACTAGCGGTGCGTAAATTGAAAATCTTTACCTGGTTGACTAGCATGCACTTTACGTTCCAGCTGATGACGCAGATGTGATGCTTGTTTTCAATTTCCTACATTTGGCAGAAAGTCAATTTGCCAACCCTTTTTTAAAATTGACTTGACATAATATTTAATTTAGCAAGATGCAACACTTTAATACTTCAGCTCTAACTCTTTCAATCGGTCAGATGTTTGAGTAGAGGGGCAGTTTGAGGGGGAAGGCAAAGGCCTTGTCACGCTTGGCCAGCCTCTTGCGCCAGGAACTGTTTGTTGAGAGGCAGTGTGTGCGTCATATGTGAAGAAAAAGGAGGGTGAGAGGGAGAGATAAATAGGGACAGACGTACAGAGAAAATGAGGGGGTGGCAGATGTGTTTGTCCATTCACTATGCGATCACCATGTAAAACTGTGTCATCCTTAGGCCTTGTTTTACGCCATAGCGGCCAGTCACAACAAGTGCCGGACAGGTTTAAATATTTTTTTCAACTCTTCCTGTCTAAATATACTCTTATGTAACGTCTATTATTATGCAGGACATCCTTTGCACACTCTCAGCAGCTGCATTTGTGGTGAGCTGGGTAACGCTAGCTGTCAAGCCACTTGTTTACAGACAGACCGGTTCATATGTGCCTGCACGCCTGCAAAAGTGTTAGCGTGTTGAGAGGAGAATGCTTGTGTGCTCATGCAGCTTGTTGACTGCCTGTGTGTCTGTGTGTGTATGTGTGCGCGCGCGTGTGTGTGTGTGTTTCTGTGCATGTGTAAGTGTGTGTTTGTGGCTGTTCTTGTCTCCAGGCCTGGATCTCGCTTTCTTCCCCACCTCTCTCTCTCTCTCTCTCTCTCTCTCTCTCTCTCTCTCTCTCTCTCTCTCTCTCTCTCTCTCTCTCTCTCTCTCTCTCTCTCTCTCTCTCTCTCTCCCTCCCTCCCTCCCTCCCTCCTCCTCTCTTTCTCTCTCTCTCTGCAATAACAGTGCTGACCTAGTTTCAGTGTGTTCAGGGCTGCTTGTGGAATTTTACAGAGGCCTGCCTGCCTGCCTGGCTAAAACGCAGGCAGAAAACCATGACTGGGGATTTTCTCTGGTGTCGCATCATTAGTGCTAACTAAGAATGCTCTTTCTTTATGGCATGACAGTCTTCTGCATTACATGCTATATAGTATAATTACATATTTATACATATATCCAAATAACTTAATCAGGAATACAAGATGCTTCAGTTCAAAAGGCCATCTATATTTTTGTACCTGTTCAGTCTAGGCATATTTGGAGCACTTTGACTATAAATAACACCCTGTTGGGGAAATCTTAATTAAATCTTAGCAGTGTTCAATTAGGTGAAGCGAATGCTGTGACTCAGTGGGGTTGATTGCTGAGATTCTTTCCACACTTTCAGATTTTGTCATGCCAAATTCGGAAACTGAGATGACTGCAACCAACCTTGTCTGACTTGTCTAAAGTTGCATGTGTATGACCACCATAATGGATTGCTTACTTGGTGCTTAGCTTGTATTTTATAGCCAGCAAATTTGAGCACACTGATTTGCCACCACACGTGCATACTTTCTGTCATGTGTATTTCTTGTCAGTTTAATACTAGCACAAAACTCTCTGGTGTATGTGGTTGTCTAAAATCTACAATGTTTCCTGTGATTAAAACAGAATATTTGAAAACAAATTATTTTCGTTCTGTTGCAGGACTAAGAGCGGGGTCATGGTGTCGGGAGAGGATGGCTGGGACCCTCTCCACACCTGCGCTGCACTCTTGGAGCTGAATGTTCAATGCACGGCAATCCCCATCCTGTTTTATACCAAGATAATCAAAGATGCACAATGTTACCTACATCTAGGAGTCGCCATCTCTGAACTTGACCTCCATGAACTGCCATCTTCTTGATCTGAAATTTCTGTTCTCCATCATCCTTCAATCGACAACTTCTGCACTGAAGATATAGCTTGAACAGACACTCTTTAAAGTCTTTTCCTGGACCTTGCTGGACTACAGATATACCCTTTGACTGTCTAGTGCTCTGTTTTTGGCCAACGATAGCCTTGGAGAACATCTTAGAGTACTTGTACAAGGATCCAATGAAACACAGAAATAAACACATTAGAGGAGACAGGATGGGAGAGGGCACGGAGGAGGCAGATGGTGCCAAAACTACGAGGATATCGCTCAGTTTTCCCCTCAGCGCTGGATTGCCTGGCTATTCTGGACAGAAGCACTGCTCCTCATCCCACCCCACTTCCTCCTCTGACGACCATGACAGAGACAGCTCAGATGGCACGGCATGGAAGGGGGAAGCATTCAGAGACAAACAGCTATCCAAAACGTCATCAAAAACTGAGCGCCTGCCATGCTCTTCCTCCTCCTTCCCAGTTGATCTAACTGCTTCAGTCAGTAAGAACTGCAAGCCATCTCTGTCATTTTCTGTTGATGGAAGTGGTACCCGATACCCAAAATCTCCCTTACAACACTCTAATAAAATGGACTGTTCAAAAGAGACAGCTGGGGTTAGTCTCAATAATGGGTACAAAGAGCATTCAACAACAGAAACGGCACACATCCTTTTCAACCTAAGTGCAAGAGCCTACCAGGACCAAGGTGTAAAGGATCCAGTGAGTTCAAAAGGCAAAAAACGTAAGGCAAACAGCCTCCATGTTGAACTGAGCCTTCCTCTCCCTAGCATCAACCCTCGCTCATCCTCATCAACCCCTCCTCCTCCTCCTTCACCCTCGTCTGTCTCTCTAACTTCCTCCCCCTTGACTCTCCCCACGCCATCTTTCCATGACTCCTTTAGGGCAGTGCCGAAGCCAGAACTACTGTGTGGGGTGTGCCACCGTCTGTTCAGCACTGCCTCGTCCCTCACTGTTCACATGCGTCTCCATCGGGGGGGACGAGTACTCAGCTGCCGCCACTGTGGCAAAGCCTTCATCCATAATAAAAGACTGCAATCCCATGAGGCCACCTGCAGGCAAGGGCTGCCAGCTTTTCCAGTGCCACCCAAAGAAGAGCCCCTGGAGGAGGGTGAAGTGGAGGGGGAGAGAGCAGATGAGGCTGCAGAGCCAGAACAGATTGGACAAGAAACAAGGCCTGGACGACCCATAAAGAAAGTGCGCGACCTTTATGCACATCATGCTGAAACACTGACTTGCAGGGATGCCCTGGGGGAAGAGGATCACTTTGTAAAAGTGGTGGATGGACATATAATTTACTTTTGCTCCGTGTGTGAGCGCTCTTACATGACTTTGTCTAGCCTGAAGCGACACTCCAATGTGCATTCATGGCGCCGAAAGTACCCCTGTCACTACTGTGACAAGGTCTTTGCTCTGGCTGAGTACCGCACCAAACATGAAGTGTGGCACACTGGTGAAAGGCGCTACCAATGCATCTTTTGCTGGGAGGCGTTTCCTACCTACTACAACCTGAAAACACACCAAAAGGCTTTCCATGGTATCAATCCTGGCTTGATCTCAAGTGAGAAAACAGTCAATGGCGGTTACAAGCAGAAGGTCAATGGCCTTAAACTATACCGCCTGTTGCCCATGCGATCTCTAAAGAGACCTTACAAAACATATAGTCAGCCAATGGCTGATGATCTACTCACTTCTGATTCATCAGTTAACCTGCCTTTATCTATAGATGACAGCCTCCCACAAACTCTAGACACAAAGAAATTGGAGTCTTTCCTGAAAGATCTTAAAAACCCAGACATCAAGGCTGAGCCTGAGGGGTTCCCTATCAGGTTGGGTGTAGAGCAGGGTAAAAAACTAGCTTCTCCCCAAACAGACATGACAGAAGAAACCAGAGAGACAGAGGGGTCAGCTAGTAACAATGGCAAAGTAAAAAATCCAAAGTGCCCAGAAGGAGCCGTCTCTTCAGTCATTGCATTTGCACACAGCAAACCATCAGTCATCATGCACAGCACTGCAGTTTCTTCCTCTGTCATTGTTCACAGAAATAAGATGGACTCTGAGGAGAGAAAAAGAAGTCCAGAAAATCATACAAAGGCAGGTCAAAAACAGATTAGAAAACATAGCCAGAGAGAGCACACAGAGGCATACAGGGAGTGGGATGCTGTCAGTTTAGACCCAGAGGTCTTGAAAATCAGACAGCCAACAGAGAAACTTCACAAGGGACGGAAAGTTCACAATAAAACAGAGTCAACTAAGACAATACCTTTAGCGGTGGGATCGGAAGTCAAAGGCAGCGGCCCACTTTGTCAGATTACTGTGCGCATAGGGGAGGAGGCCATTGTCAAACGGAGCATCTCTGAGACAGATCTAAGGAGAGACAAAAGCCCTACACGCAGCAAACCCAAAAAGAGTAACCTATCACAAGAGGACCAGAGAGAGCAACGGCACACCCATCACCACCAACGTAAACCCCGCAACTCCAGTCAGGAAGGAAAGGAGGGGGAGTCCAAATGGAAAAACCCTAAACTTAAAGGTAAGGTGAGGAAATATTTCTTCCGGCAGGAGGTCCGGGAGGACAGAAATGACCATGATGTGGAGGATAACCTATGGAGGCCTTACTATTCTTACAAACCCAAGCGAAAGGCTCTTCATATCCAGGGGGCAAAAGCTTGGAAACGCAAAATGCACTACAAACGATCCCTGAGGCCTATGAGGAGAGCTGAGAGACTCATAAAAACTTTTAATAAAGAGGTTGAGAATGAAGATGCAGATGAGGGAGAGGAAAGGAGACAAAAAGTGAAGAAAGAGCAGAGAGAAGTTACTGATCCACAGAAAGCTGAAGTCAAAGAAACATCACACACTTTTCCTGTCTCTTCAAGAACAGAACAGAAGGGAAAAGAAAAGGGAACTCATGGAAAGCCTGATCTCCCTCTTCCTTCATCTGCTCTTCAGGCTACACTCAATCCTCAACACACAGCATCCTCTATCATCAAGCAAAGATGGTCAGAAGATCAGGCATCTGAGTGCGGAACATGCGGTCGCTGGTTCTCCAGCCCAAGGAAACGAGACAAACATGAGTTGACACATCTGTTTGAATTTGTGTGCATGCTTTGCAGGGCACCATTCCCATCACAGTCCAAGCTGGAGGAACATCAGAGAACTCAGCATCCCAAAAACAAGCCCCTGTCTGCCCCTACTTTCTTCACTTCTCAGTCATCAAAAAATGAGGTGGAAATGAAAGTGGATGAGTCCATAGAGAAAGGCAGCCCAGTACGCTTGGGCAGGAGGCCTTTGATCAGATATACATGCTCACAATGTGATAAGGTCTGCAAAACCTCTGCTGCACTCAATTGCCACCTCAAGCGACATGAGTTAGGCAGTTCAACCGAGGTTGAAGACACACACGAAAAGCAAGACATACCAAGCTACGCACCTTCTGCAGTGGAGACTATACCAAGCAAAGGTTTAGACGCCAATTGTGAGCAAGTACAGCCTGTGTCTGTCATATATTACTCCAAACCAGACTGTCAAATCACTGACAACCAACTAGGTGAGAACATGGAAGAACACCAAAGAGTCAGAAATTGTGAAAGCCCAAAAGTGGCAACTAATGACAAAGTCCACAGTCCATTGTGTGCACAGTTTTCCCAAGTTATCCACAGTCCCACTTTAGAAAGGTTTAATGTCATCTCTCCTAACCTCCCTAGTGTACTTGTAATGAATGGTGCAGAGTGCCTAGACTACAGAACACCAGAAAAACAGAATTTAGACAAACTAAACCAACAGAAAAGAAGCCAAACGCTGAGCGACAGGCAAGTCCAGGTTTCTCAAATGCTGACAGAGCCTCAGATTAGAAGAGAAACAACTCCATCTGGACCCATATCACTAAAAACAGGCAGAGGTTATGTGTTTAGAGAAGGTGACATTAATCCAAATGAAGATTTCAGTGATTTACAAGATGCTCAGGATCTAAGAATCTTTCCTCAATCCAGCAGCCAAGCCCAAGACTTATCCATGACAACAATACTGGCAAAAAAGAGAGAGCTTGATCAACAGATTAAACATCCATCCAACATCTCAAAGGAACAGTCTTGTAATGAGGAGGTGTCGTTGGTAGTGCCCAAAGAGGAACCACTCAGTCCAATACCATCTCCTACATGCTCTGTCATTCAAACCACTCCAAAAGGACATTCTCAGAGGTATTCAAAGTCACCTTGTCACTCTCCAGGACCCTTGGACCTACAGTTGCGACCACAGCTGGAGCAAAGCCAATCACACAGAGGAAGGCACAACACAGAAAAACAGGGTCTTATGTTGCAAGCGAATTCAGCTGGGATGAGTGAGCCTTCTTCCCACATCCTACTACATTCTCAAGTGCCCACAGCAGAGCCTGAATCAAAGGACAACACCTCTCTCACTCCTACAGAATACCACATGGGCTCAGGCTACCCTGTCCAGGAGCTTACTCTTCCCTTGGTCATACCTGGAGGGTACTGCTCTGGTAAGAAACAGGAGGAGCAAATCCTGATGTCTTACCCTGCTGGACCCCTACCTTTTCCATCACTTGGCAAGATGGTATCCCACTCTGACTCTGCTAAACTGCCCTTTTACCCTGACCCCTATCACCTACTGTATGGCCCACAGCTACTGCCATACCCCTATAACCTTGCTGCCCTCCCAATGACTCTAAATATGATGGCATCAGGGGACAAAGAGCCCTTACCCTTCTTGCCTTTTTTCAATTACGCTGCCGCCCCTTTAACAGGCACAGTACCCCATCCATTAGTAGTGAACCCCAGCCTATACCACAGTGGCGGCAGCAGTAGCACAAAGCAGGACAACCCATAAGTGAGTACACATTGGCAGCAAGGGAATACCTGTAAAAGAGCAGAGGAGGCCATTAAGGGTGGAAATTATGTTTTTCTGTTTGTTAACTGACTCTTGCACAGCTCTTACTTCTCTTTTGTAACGCAGCAAATGCATAGGCATACATAGGAATCAAACGTGATAGAAAGATGGAGGGGTTTCTTGAAGACGAGGAGGAAATATTATAAGGGGGTGAAGAACAAAAAATATAATGCCCCCTTCAGGCACTGCCAAGATGCACCTTCAACACACCACTTCTTTGCCTCTTCTGTAGTGTCATTAGAGCTTGGATATCCATCCTCAGAATCATTATGATATTATGGATAACAGATGAACAATAACAGCTAACAGGATGTGTGTTTTACTAAATGAATTCTGTCTGTTTCCCATAATAAGGACAGTATAACAACAATAATGATAATAGTAGTTGTGTTAATTATACTGCTTGTAGTAATGCAAGGGTGGCTTATAATTGAAAGCAAAAAGATCAACACACAGGGAAGGAAAATGCAGCAGCTGATTTATGTGTGTGTGTGTGTGTGTGTGTGTGTGTGTGTGTGTGTGTGTGTGTGTGTGTGTGTGTGTGTGTGTGTGTGTGTGTGCATGCAAGAGTGTGTACAGAGTATGATTTTGTAAAGAGGTAATGCATGGAGACTTTGGGGTAGCTCATAGTGTCATATCTTACATCGGTACTCCAGTCATGTGTTTTTCAGTATTCCGGCTTTATGTGTGCCTGCCGGTGTGTGTAAGTGTTTTTGTGGGGTGTGTTGGGGGTGTAGGCATGCACACTTAAAATCATTTGTGCTGCATCAGCCTTGGTCAGTTCCATGGAAGTTCACGTAAAAACATAATTCCTGGAAAAGCTATTATAATCTTAATAGGTCAGTAAATAGAAAACATAGATGAAGTTCTTCTTTCGTAAGTCATAGCATAGCAACTTGATGGTGTAGCTACATGTCATATGGATTAAACATATTATTATGTGATGCCTTCACTAACCAGGATTATCATGACAAGATCAAATGTATTGTGATTTAGAATCCACTCTACTTTTGACCATGTTATGTATAGAGACAGATTGTGTTTCACATAGTTTCGTTTGTAGGATGTGGGTATTAATCCTTGATCTTTATGAAATAAGTCTGTGCACTTCCAATACTCCTGCCAACTGTTTCATCTCTTCCAACAACATACGTTCCAGTCGACTTCATGTTTGTGGCCTTCTCCTCCCCACTGCCCCCTGGTGTCCACCAAAGACACTCCATTCATTGACTGAATTTGAGACGTGACAGAATGGGTGAAACAAAGTGAGACAAACAAAGATTAAAATAGAGTGAGAGTGTGAGCAAAATTTGGGAGTAAAGCGGAGAAAAGCGCAGCTGGGCAGTATGTTAGCATAAATGGAGCTTCCTTTATAAAGACAGAGAAAATCGCATAGGCTACTTGTAAGAGGCAGTAGCTGGTGTTAGTTTTAGGAAAACATAATCTACTACAAGAAAGCCACCATTTCTGTTGGTTAGCAAATTCTCTCTCGCAGAGAGAAGAACAGGAGAGGACGTCAGTCAGTCCTGACGCCCCTGCAGGGCTTGCACTATGGGACTTATAGCACTGGAGTGGCTTGAGCTCTCCCTTGTACTTTCTTGTTTTTTTTTTCCTTTTGTTTTTCACTATATTATTTGTTTGATTTATATATTTTTCCCTTTTTGGTAGTGAGACAAGGCTTGTACTTGAAGCTCATTCAAGTACATAAGAATATGAATGTAATTTAGTCATGAGGTTAAAAAATAAAGATAGTTTGGTAGATAATTTCTGTACGCTGACTTGAAAAATAACATGTAATATCGAACCGCTATGGGGTATTCATATATATATATATATACACAGTAGTCTTAGGGATATGTCAAGGAAGTTGGATTCAATATAACCACAACGCATGAGCAACAATTGCTTCTTCAGTATCTTCTGGTGTTGTCACAAAACAAAATTTTCCATCATATGTGGTTCTTTCATTTCATTTTCTCCTGCTTTTTCTCTTGAGGCATGTACTCACAAAACTTTTTGGACACTCTTTTTTTAACCCCTCAGTATCAAAATTTTTAAATCTAAAACCAAAAAGAAAAACTCCTATGTTGCCTTATTTCTTTTCCCCAAGCATTACTAAAGCCTTTCAAATACTGCCCTTCCATCTCCACCTCTTTCTCATTCCAACACCCTCTCCCTGTCTGTTCTCAATATTTTACCTTCTCCCTTTGAATTAAGTGTGAAACTTTGCAATGTAGCCGCAGCACTGTTCATTTCCTGAGGGTAAAACACAATGCAATGAATGGTTGTGGATCATGTAGCTTCACTCGGGTATGAGTACAAGCCTTTTGTTTGCATTGTAAGAGTGTGGTGTGTGAGAGAAAGGGTGTGTTGTGGTAAAGGAAAAGGAAACCAAATCAAGGTCTATCTCCCTTGATAGCTACCAACAAACTTGTGTTTGACCTCTTGTTTTTGCTGTATTTTCTCCACCATGACAACATTTTTACATAAATTCTAGAACTATATAAATGAATGAATTGCATCAACTACCTGTACCAGTGATTGGTTAAACAAAAAGTTAACTAGCAAACCGTTAGTAACAACCATATATTGTTGAAAGGTTCACATAAAAATGTAACAATTATTTTCAGAGAATTAATAACATTGGGTTTGTAAATGTATTTTTTTCCCCCACTGAGTATTTAAGTCTAATTGGGTTTAAATATCGGCCCAAATATCAATTGTTAATTGTTCTGGATCAATTGTTCTGAATCAGTAACTGGGTTAAAATGACTAAATCAAAAATTCTGATGTTTACATTCAAGATGCCTTTTTATTTAAATAAGCTAATAAGTATATGCACATAATCTGAACGCACCTTACAAAGAAGAAATTGTGATACCATTTTCTACAAAACATTCTATTTAAGTATTACTTTGAGGAACATCAAAATGAGTTACGCTCTCATGTTCCTGTTTCATCCATCAGCAAACATTCAATGAAATTCAGTAGATAGTATGCTTAAAAGAGGTCACTTGTGACTGTGTGGGCTACTACTTCTAGTTCTACTTTAAAAAATATATATTTATCAGTCAGCATCTGGATAGACTACTGAATATTTGCACAGAAAAAGGATACATATTTTTAAAATGAAGTAACGCCTTTTGGGGGCATATGTACTGAAATAATCACAGATCTGTCCAGTAGCCTACGTTTGGTTTTGAACAATACCTGAACTACAAAAAAATAGCCTCTTCTAGGTCCACCCAGAACAAGGACCCTTTGGAGGCTTGAATTTTCAATCAAAGTGACTTAAATCTACCAGCTACATATGTTCTGCACTTGGTCATAGTTGTAGGCATGTGACTAAATTGTCTGGTATTTTGTGACAATGTAATATTGTGCCATTGTTTTAGAGGTCCGCATTATATTTGGGCAGTTTCAAAGAAGTGAAATGTTTGAAAACTTTATTTGTGTCTTGTTGACTTTGTGACCATTTAATACAGAGGTTTGCTGGCATACATTGCCGATTCAAGTCTACAATCAACAGTTAATTTCTTTGCTCCTGTTCTCTTTACTCCCTCTGTCTATGCTACAACCATACAAATAAAGTATTAACCTGATGACGTGCAAAATATCTTTGAATTCATCATCAATATGCAGTGTTGGCAGTTTTGACAACATTCAAAACAAAATACAGAAGTGCAAAAGAGAGCCCTGAATAAAAATAAATAAAAATAAATGTCAGTAAATTAATTTACAAAAAGTGATTAGTTCCCTTAAGCTAAATGTGCCTTTTATTGGTAGATAAGGCATCGGTGTACCTTTGAGGGCACTGCCCCATTGAAAAGCGAGTGGGATCATATATCATCACACTGCCCCATTTTTAACAGTGGGATCATATAAAGACTGTGGGACTTAGGCTATGGCCAAGTTTTAATGCTCTTTGGAAAGTCAACCAAGGGTCATGATAGATGTTTAACTCTTACTGTTGCGGGTCAATTTGACCCGTTTCGATTTTTGAGTTGTCGGAAATATCAGTTAATCTCTGTTTTTTTTTCTTGAAATTTTGTGACTTTCTCATTTCTTTTCTTTCTCATTTAGGGTCATGAACATGCATGAAACATTTCAACACACTGATGTGTTTTCACATATACACACAAAATTACTATTACGTTCGTGATGTTTGCAGGTCAATCTGTTCAGACCCAAAATAACAACAGTTCTTAGTTATATTTTGTAACTTTAGTTTTTTTTACTACTCTATGAAGATAGAAAAGGAGCTTAACCCCACTCTTTTCAATACAGAAACTTGAAGAGTTTTTTTTTTCATTCAGGGTCATGAACATGTTTGCAAAGTTTCAACATGCTGATGTGTTGTGAAATGTGCATACAGCAATTCAAAAGCTACTGTACAGACCCAAAATACAAAACACTTCTTTGTTGTTTGCCAGAGCTCTTCAACTAGTCCTGAGCTGCCCGTTTAACAACCTTTTATTTTCAAAGTTTGTGAAAATAAAAAGTTGTTTTACCTGTTAATTGTCTGTCCCACTTATTGAGCATAGACTTGAAAAGGATTTTTCCAACTTAAATTGTTAAAAATCTAGAATACTTCAGAGCAGTTTGCAGAGCAGAGCAAAGTTTGGTATCTTTTTAAAGGGAACACTTCACAGATTATTATAGAAGTAAAAAAAAAAAACGTTCTAGAAGTTTAAGTTAATGAAAATGTAAAAAATATAAAATAATGTTAATTTTTTATTTTAATTCAATCTCTAAATCACATAAAAACATACGGAAAGAATCAGAGTGTGTGTAATAGTTTGGCACCACACAAATTAAGAATCTATTGCTATTTATCTATTGCTTTGTCATTTCTTTTGAAAATCAGTCTCCAAATATGAAAACTTGAGTCTAAAAGCTTTCAAATGCTATATAGTTTGTAAAAAGTACTTTAGGTTTAGACCAATATATTATTAATTTATAATGGCAAGTGTACCACGGGTGTTGGGGAGGGGTAGTCTTAAAAATAGTGGTTAAAAACATTTTATAAATCACAAATTCAGATATTTATTCTTTGTAATGTGTGAAAAGTATTGATTTGAAAAGTTAATTATTTGTACCTGATTGTATGTTTTTTTTTTCACAGTGATTTTTGGGGAATTTTATAGAATAAATTAGGGTCAATTTGACCCGGACCATAGGCATCACTATAGTTACACCTACGCATCACTATAGTTATACATCAAGGTTTCACAGTACTGAATGAACAAACATCAGTGACTTTTCAAAGTTCATTTGTTATGCAATCAGACTAACTGCCAGGTTGAGGATGAGAAGAGGTAAAGTCTGCACACACAAAAAAACCCATTATTAATTATATTATTATTTAATAGGATTATTTAATATATTTTAATGATTTACATTATTATTATATATATTTCACACACACACACACACACACACACACACACACACACACACACACACACACACACACACACACACACACACACACACACACACACACACACACACACACACACACACACACAAATAGTATATAGTATATGTATTTATTAAATCCACTCTTTGTGAAAAGATTTACAAATATGTTGCTCTGCTATTTAAAAAAAAACTTTATTTTTGGGGGGTAAACTGTCAGAAAGAAATCTGCAAAAGTTTGAACTTTAACAGAAGTCACAAAATGTATTTGTACCTAATCTACCCCAAAAGGCTATATATTATCTTGATGTCCCTAAAGGTTACATTTTTGCACAGTGTACTCTACATCCATCCATTCAGTCATTCATTTTTCAGATATATAACTGAATGCCGGTTATGATAGTACACTGGTAAAATTAATCACCGTGTTATCAGGATACAAAAGACCTATACACTAAAACAAACAAGCCCAAAATCAATATTTTTCCGGTTCTGTGATGTCGACATCTTTAGTCTCTGGTCTTCTGGGGAGGCTGTGTGCTAGACTTTAATCACTTCTCAGAGAAAGAGACAGAGAGGTAGTCTAACAGCATTCGGCTAAACCAAAGCCCTCTTATGGTCTGATTCCATTATTTCTTGTTTCTACTCATTGTAATCTTTGGAGTTAAAAGAGAATGAACCATCTCAATGAAGCGGTCATACTATTGTTGGGCCTGTACCTGATTCTGCTGTGCAGGAGAGTGTCAGGTGATCAGGTGAGTATGAGATCTCTAAAAGACAGATCTTAAAAAATCATATATTTTTTAAACTAGCATTTCACAAGCTACAAGAGATATATAATCACTAAGGTCTTTGCTTTTACTATGCAACTATTTTGAGAAACCGGTGCCTTTTACTATGTTACATGATATGCAAGTGAAAAACTGCAAAAGCAAAATGCAATTTAATCATCAGAAATTGAAAAGAATAGCCTAAATGTTGACAACACACATATGAATGAAGATTCTATGTATACGGTAGCTTGCTTGCTTGATCATCACTTACTTTACACTCAGAAATACGACTTCTGGTAATATCAGATGAATTAGATTTATTTAAATAACCTCAACTTTGAAGTATGAAATGAGTTCAATTAATGCCAAAGAAAATAAATGTTCTTTGCCTTTTCTTTCAATTAAATTCTTAAATTCAATTAAATCCCTCATTGAGGGATTCAATTTGGATAAAATGTAAAGTGATATACTATTTAATGAAAATATTACATTAAAGCTACAATTATTCAAGCCAAATTCATTGGTTAGATATAAAATAGATAATGCTGTATAATCTCTATGATTTCACTTCAATTAAATTTTTTTTAGTTATTTGGATTTATATGAAACATTTTATAATTCATTAAGTATTTATAATTATAAAAAAAATCTTAATTCATTGCATCTATGATATTTAAAGGATATATATAGATATATACAAAATGATCTCATTTTAAATAATTAAAATATAATAATTACAAAAAAATAGCTTAAATAATTAAAATATAATAATTACAAAAAACAGCTTATATATATAAGCTATTTTTTGTAATTATTATATTTTGATTATTTAAAATGAGATAATTTTGTAACAACAAAAAGAGCCATGCACCTGCTAACATGCCCGAATTCTTGGAAAACCTATTACATAAGATAGAACATTGCAGGCAATGTATATTTTGAGCTGACTGGCTGGCATGGAAGCGACTTTAGCTGATAAAGTCATTGCACTGTTGGCGTATTCAACTCTGAATTCGCTGAACCCTGGTTCCACACTTGCCCGGAGCAGCAGTATTTACACTGCTGGCGGCTTGTCTGGGATGTCGCAGATGCTTGTGTTTACCTAACCTTTAGCAAGAGTGAGAGAGATATGTCTAAATGTAATCTGAGCATGCTTGGCTGCTATATGATATTTGATGTATGATGTCAAAACCATTTTCTGGTTTTTGGGATGACTGAGACAGATATCCGGCAAGGGAGTTGTCAATCTTGCACACAGACAGTCCAAATGGACTCCCTTAATGCAGACGAGCGCAAATCTCTCTGACATCACAAGGTGAGTTGATTTGAAATCTGTGGATTTCACTTCACTTTCTAAATCGTAACTCCTTTGTGTTTGGCTGCAGTAGTTGGTCATCGTCTATCTAATTCTAATATCTAACATAAAGAAAATCATAGTGGTAGAATTCACTGTCTTACCTCGCACATACAGCATCAGATCTTCCTTTGAGTTTCGGACCTTTGACCCAGAGGGGGCCATCTTTTATGGAGACACCAAAGAAGGACAGGACTGGTTTGTGCTTTCACTGCGTGATGGCATACCTGAGATGCAGATTGGGAAAGCAGACATCTTAGTGAGCGTAAAGGGAGGTCACAAACTCAATGATGGAGCCTGGCACTTGGTAAATACTGTTTATATTGTTTAATCTCTACCGATTTCTCTGAAACCTGATAGTGTTTCTCTGAAACCTGATAGTGAAACCTGATAGTAGCAACAACCCTTTCTATGCTATTGCTGCTGGCTCTGTGATTTTTAAAAATGTTTTTAAAAGATGTTTCTTATGTTCACCAAGACTGCATTTACTTGATCAAAATACAGCAATATTGTGAAATATTGTTACAATTTAAAATAACTATTTTAATATTTAAAAAAAATGCAATTTATTCCTGCTATGGCAAAGCTGAATTTTTAGCATTGTTACTCCAGTCTTCAGTGTCACATGTCAGAAATCCTTCTAATATGCTGATCAATAATCCCTTCTTTATATTATCAATTAATGAAAATGAATGAATGAAAACAGTTGTGATGCTTAATATTTTTGTGGAAACGGTATACATTTTTTAGGACTCTTTGATAAATAGAAAGTTAAAAAATAGAAATATTTGAAATAGAAATCTTTTATAAAATCATAAATGTCTTAGATTAATTTAATGCATCCTTGCAGAATAAAAGCATTTCAAAGCCTTACTGACTATATGAACAGTAGTGTATGTATATACAACCATTTCAAATTTAATAAAAATTTGTGTGGTTTTTTGAGAAATCCAGAATCAACATGGCATTTTGAAACATGCCAATTAAAGCTCTGTTTAGAACAAATATAATTTCATTAACATGCATTATGTGATCAAACATCTAAGTATTCTCTGATGATTTTGGACAGCTTGAATTGCGCAGTGAGGGCAAATTTGTGGTGCTAGAGGTAAACAACAAGGAAGAGCTTGTAGTCGGTCTCCATTCTAAACTGACAGAAGAAGAACTAACAGGGAAGATACGTCTGGCTGTTGGTGGCATGCTGGTGGACAAACAAAAGCTCTTCCATCCAGTGAGATTAATTGCATTTTCCAATAATATTCTAATTGAAAAACCAATTAGACCACACATAAAAGAAGCTTATAGGTGTCCTTTTTATTACTCAGTTTCAACCGGAAATGGATGCGTGTATTAGAGGAGGGCATTGGCTAAATCTCAGCACCCCCTGGGATACAGACTCAACATGGGAACCCCGGCCCTGCTTCTCCGAGATCAAGAGAGGGAGCTATTTTCCAGGAACTGGAGTGGCTGTGTTTAATACATCTGGTGAGTGAAAATGAATGTATGTTTAAACCTACATTGCAGATAAGATGACGTTATCTTTCCATGCACATATCACGACAGATCTTCCTGGACTTAAGACAGAAGAGGCTGGTATCACAGTCGAGATCTTTGGATCTTGGACTGGGACAGCGTTGAGTCTCCAAAGCACAGGATTTCAGTATATTTTGGAAGAGTTAGATGGGCATAAAGATGTCAAGGTAATAAACAACAATCCATTGCAATATTAGCATTTAAACGATTAAACCGCTAATGATTATTTCACAGAAAACTGATGTAAATTAACATCCTCTTACTAATTTAAAAGTATACAGGTCTATTACAAGCAACCTTTTCATTACATCTATCAGTAACACTTTACAATAAGGATCAATTTTGTTAACATTACTTACCTACATTAGTTAACATGAACTAACAAGGATAAATAATACTAAAGCATTTATTAATCTTAGTTCATGTTCATTTAAACATTTACTAATACATTATTAAGAATATTTGTTAGTATTAATTAATGGACCTATGCTGACATGAATTAAAAATGAACAGTTGTATTTTTATAAACTGATATTAACAAAGATTAATCAATACTGTAATAAATGCTTTGCTCATTGTTAGTTCATTTAAAAAATGCATTAACAAAAATGTACTAATGGGACCTTAAGTATTTTCTGCATTGTAACAGGAGGTGCAGTTGGGCCTGAAAGAGGGATCGGAAAGTGTCGACCTTCCCCGTGAACCTGCAACACTTACTTTTACCATACTGAAACATTCCCTTGTGGTAAACAGCAAATCAGAGCTTGAAACGGAAAGTCTGGACTTTTTCACCATGTGGAAAAAGGGGATGCTACTGACTTTTGGGGGGATGCCAGGTAAATTTGCGAGATGGAAGTGAGCAAGAATTTCCGTGCTCAAGAACTCTTCCATTTACCAATATCCTTGATGTTTTGTGTTGAATTCTTTATATTTTACTTGTATCTGATTCTGTCAAGTAGACAACTGTGTCTTATCTCAGGGACTATATTTAACAAATCTCGCTACTTTACATTGAAGTAGAGGATTTGTTTGAGTTGATTCTCAGAACTCTTTTTTTTTTCAGGTGACAGTGAGGCGACGAAGAGTACACATCACCTGCGTGGGTGTCTGGAGAAAATCCTTGTCCAGGGCCAGGTCATTGATCTTGATCGGGCATTGTACAAACACGCAGGGGTGTCATCTCACAGCTGTCCTACAGAAGCAATGAATGAACTCACTTAATAGAGATTCAAGGCAATCATCCTATTTAAAAATACAGAATGTTCAGGTGACCCAAAATAACCTCAAAAAATGTACTGATGGGCTATGTTACTTACACTGAGCAATAAAATACATTTGAAATTAAATGGTCTTTCTAATACAGTCATTTAATGATTGATCAAAGGATAATCCCATTGAACTGCTTACAAACACATCTAAAATGGGATGTTTATCAATGAACATCTTTCAGTGAACAAAATAAATAATATGCAGTTAAAATATGCAGTTTCATTAATTCATCATTTCATGAAGTCATGTTTTAGTCTGATAAATCCTCTGATGAGCAAATCTATTATTTTTCAACCTAACAGCTTTATTTTACAATGGATAAATTAATATCTAGAATTGTATGTATAGGCTAAATACACAGAATTTAATAATATTTAGACACTTTTTGTATTTGATAACATGTGTTAAAAAATAGTCTGCTCACAATATATTTTACCTGAACTGTCTGTTGTGGTGGAAATGACACTGTTAAAATTGTTCATTTATTTATTATGTCTCTTTGTTCATCATAGTTAAACATGCATTTTTTAGAAGACTTAAAGTTTTTGCCTAGGATAATACTAATAAATCTATAAATAAAAGGCAATTGTAAATTATTTTTAAAACAAAAAAAATGAAGGAAAGATTTTTAAAAAAGAAAGAAAGAAGAAGACATTTTTCAACTCATATATTAAAATCCCTGGTAAGTAAGACAAACCCCCATCTAATGTTTTGGCTACTTTAACTTCATAAAACAGTAATGAGGGTTTATCTGTAATCCACTGCCATCTAGAGGATTTTTTCAACAAACGTAACATAGTGCCCATAAATTTGAATTGGGGTTATTTTGTAATATCAGCAACCGATTCATTAGTTTTCTGTTCACATTATTTATTTAGGAAAAAAATCGGCTTTTAACAATTCCCAAGAACAGCCATTGATAGTTGTTAACGTCAATATAGTATTATATTATCTTATATAAGAATACAACGTTAATACAGTTATTCGTGTGAGCCTGTTGTTTAACTTACCACCACTAACTTCATTTGTGATGTTGTGACTTGTGGCGTTTGAGTATTGGTCGTCATATAACCTATTTATCCAGTTTTATCAGCCCTTGCTCGTTTTCTGTATTATTATTTAAATTAAAAATAAGAATAAATTTTTGCTGGCCTATCTGAAAATATTGTTATGTGTTTAAAACAATGTAGTATCAATGTCACTGATATGGCAAAAAAAAAAAAAACACATAGCAAAGCGCGAACTGCCCACAAGCGGCACTCTACTGTCGCAAAACGACGCTGGTTGTCGTGCACCGCGCCGCCCGTGCGAAGATGGCGGCTGAGCTGCATCCGCGCAGCGGAAAACTGATCGGTTTGTCGAACTCCAACAGAACCGCTCAACGAAATCAGCCGGTACAGGAATTCAATCACGGCTTGGTCCTCAGTCGGGAGCCGCTGAGGGACCGCGATGTCTTCACTGTCCGCATCGACAAGAAGGTAAACAAGCATGTCTCACCAGAGAGAGAGAGAGGGAGAGAGAGAGAGATCGAGAAAAGGGTGTGAGTGTGTGTCATGTCGTCTGCAGTGGTTCATTACTTAAGCATGAGGGTCTGTCAGAGCTTATTCATAGGTCATGTGTGGTGTTTAGGTGTGTGGATGTCTCAGGACGTGCGTGTGCTGCGGGTTTGCAGTGAGCTGTCAAGGTTTGTCAGTGCTGTTGATGTTTGGATGCTGTCCTGCCTGGCTATTCCGGGACTGTCATCGGGTTAACGAGATGAATCTGTTAATTATCACAACGGTCTGGATATACATCGCATCTTTGTTGGGAAATACTTCTATATTTGTTCACTCGGAAGCCCATGTAAACATATAGGCTACACACCGTTTGATGTGCCGTTAGCTAACGTTACTGGTTTTGGCTCATTCCAGGGAATAGATTCATTTGAAATCTTTCAAATTCGCTCGCTGATTTGTTCAGTGACCCTTTCAGCAGGTACTACAGTAGGCTATTCTTTTTCACAGTGTTATGAGTGAGTCACTGAATCACTCAGGTGATTCGTCACAAAATTGAGATGACCAAAACAAGCAGAGCATGGTGACAGAGAACAAGTAGGAACGTTGTTCCAGGCCCTGTGACAAGAGAAGGGCCCACTCATTGGTACTAGGGTAGAAGGGGCCCACACAGAATATTTGTCCCATGCAGGCTCCATGAATTTTAGACTAGTAATAAAAAAAGAAATTTGTGTACAAAGTATGCAAAGATAAAACACATCTTCCCTACAAATTATAATCATTCCCCCCTCCATTTTGTGAGACAAAATCAGTGACAACAGTAATACCCTATACATAATAAATATCATTTAGGCTATATATAATAATTATGTCATTTATATATATTAATTATGTAATAATAATGCCTTTTTTGGTTTATTCATCAACAAGGAAATTCAGTTTTGTTGTGACATGTTAGCAGCTTCTTTTGTTGTTGTTTTTAACTCACCTTTGAGGTGTTACAAAATGTGAAAGTTGCTGCCTATATGCAGATGCTCATTGTCACAATGTATTTCTTGTTAGCTTCACATCCACCTTGCAGATAGTTTAAATCAGAAATCAGAATGTATTATCATCATACACGTTTCATACGTTTTTTTGATGTTCCTTGTTCGCAAATTCTCAGTATCGTTTCTCAAGGCTGATAAACAGCGGATTCATGTAAACACGTTTAACTTTTTTAAAATCTAGGATATCTTTCTTTTATCCCTCTTAATACATTTTAATGGATGGTTGAACAGCATTTAGTTCATGTTGGTAGTTTGTAGTGTTATCATCAATGGATTTTTCATTGCTGTTTCTCACTTAGCCTAAAATTAGCTTATGGTGTTGACCACCAGAGCAGATGGTGTTAAATATTAAAATCCTGTTTTTACACATTGGGTCAGTATAAGATAATTTAATTGATCATGTAACGGTGAACAGATGGCAAGCATTCCAGAAAGTTTTCTGTGAAAATAAGTACAACCTAATACTCAACACGTTCGTTCTCTAAGCATGAACACAATACACATTGTTTTTGAAATCATGATACACCAATAACTTCTTTCAAAATTTAGGGAAAATGTAAGAAGAATGACTGAAACTACTCTGGGTGGCCATTTAACTGTGTTAAATAAAATAAATGTATATGTAAAAAAGTAAGAAAAGCTGCAGTATACTGTAGCTTGAGCTGTGAGGTTCCTCTGTATAGCAAGCACAGATATGCATGTGCACAGCTGGCTAATAAGAAGTCTGCAATCAGGGTCTGAATAAAAGGTGTTCATTGTGTTAGAACTGTCTGAGAATGGCAAACTTTGGCATTGCTAGAGGACCTTGCTGGGCGTGCTGTCAGACAAGAGCGCATCTTTAGAGAACGTCATATGTTTGCAACGGCTATTAATAGGGCTGTGCGATATTGAAGAAAAATGCGATATGCGATAACTCCTTAAATAATGCGATATTCGATATGCGATACGATAATGCTTAAAGTGTGTAAAATAAACTTAAATTATCTTTAAAATATATTTAAAATGATATAACCTACATGTGTTTCACATTCTTTTTATGACAAGAAAACATCCTTATAACTTCTGAAAGTGAACATCAGTGTTTTACTGTACCATAAGAAGTGTTATTAACATCAGTGTAAACCACAGGGTTTCAGGTTATCTTAAATTAGGTTTATTTAATAAAAGATACTGAATCATAAAATATAAAAATAAAACATTGCTTAGTTTTCACTGTATGAATTAAATATATCCTGATACTTATTAAAGCAAAAAAAAAAACTTTGTCTTTTGTTCATGACCCCATTTATTGCAAGCTGTTGCGATATGGATATTGCGATGTATACATTTGCGATATTTCGATAAATTCGATATATTGCGCAGCCCTAGCTATTAAGGAAAGGCATGTTGCTGACCATCGCTTGTTTAAAATACTCCAAATTCATTAACATTAAAATCAGGATAACGTCGGCATGAAACAGAGGTTGCGATAGTCTTGTTACCTATTTGTGATATATGAGTAAAATGGCTTCTTGTTCTTAGATCATTGCATCTTTGTGGTTTGCAATGTGATCTCATGTGAGTGACGGATTGTCCCTCCTTTGCGCTGAAAAACATCATCAGAGAAGAGATGTCATTTCAAGAGGGAGGGAAAGTTAATTTGATTAGGCTAGATTACGAGGGGACATGCTGAAAAAAGATGTGCATGGATAAATCATTTATAATAAATAGAGACCGTACGCTCTGATACACACACAATTATTTCAAAATACCTGTCTTGGCTAGTATTCATATTCATAGTCGGCTATCTCCTAAATTAACGCAAACAGTCGGAAATCTGAACATTATATTTGATAATTTTTTTCGTAATTTAATAAACCTGTTGCTGTCTGTCATTAATGTTCATCAAACAACAAAAAAAGGGGGAAACACTGCTCTTGAATGAATTCAAGCAACTTTTCTAGCTTTAATAATAATCAGTTTATTAGTAATTAATGCACTAAAGTGATTTCACACATGCAGTGATTATTTTTACATTTGATCATTACATTTCTGTATTATTTCTTACTTGAATACTTCAAAGTAAAATGAAAAATGTAAAGCACTGTTCATATTATTTGTTTGTATTTGTTGTCCTATACTTATCTTTTTAATAGCTAAGAAAAAATAACTATTAATAAATTAATTGTAGTAAAAGATGCAAAGGGATGCATGGAGAATTGTTTTATAATCGAATCATTACCAACTGAATCGTAATCAAAACGAAGATGATGTGAAGATTCATACCTCTAATAATAAATACTGTAATATTCCATAAGAAAATAAGAATTGTCAATTTTGAACACATTCATGTTTGCACAAAACTATGCAATGTAATTTATTTTGATTTATAAAAACGATCCATGCAACTCCTAGTGAATGAGACTGCCATAGACTTTCTTGTTGTTATCTGGAAATGTTTAGCATTTATAGGCTGATTCTGTATATTTTTCCATCTTTTTGAACTGCCTTCCTCCTAGACAAAGTGCTTGTTGGAAATATGGATTTAGAAGAGGATGTTTTAGACCGATTTGATCATTGAAATGCAGTCTGAACAATTTTATGATATAGTCTGAGTGTAAATTATTAAAAAAATGGACTTTCAGTTTATGTGGCTGTAAGCTAGCAATTAAGACTTGATAAAGGAATTGCACAGCAAAACAATATTCGTATTGTGCTATGATTATTATTCTTGTTTCCTTTGTTTTCACTCTTTCTGTTTCCTCACTTCTAGACAGAGGGGAAAATGACAATGAAGCAGATTACTGGTCACTTATGTAACCAGATTAGAGAAATGCGTTTATCACATTCAATGCCGCCTGTCCCTCTTCTCAGCCTGCCTTAACCCAGATACACACGACCCTGCTCCACTGACAACCTACATACCATAAACATAAAGACATTTGGAATGCAGTGATGAAGCAAAATCTAGAGACAACATTTCACTGAACAGTGTGAGATGGAGATTTGTTTAATGGAGTGTTGCTTTATTAACTGCATCTGTGGCATATGGGTCTGGTCTGCTAGAATAGGCTTTCATGCTTGGATGTTCATTGTTGCAGCACCTCCATTCTCAGTCTGTCAGTAACGTTCTGTTTAGTTCGAGAGTCTCTATCCACCCTAGTTTTCAACGAGGAATTAAGGTGTTTTCTGTGAATGTTCGAGACTTTCGATTTATTAGCCGCTATAGGAAATGCGTAAACTGTAAAACTCTTTGCGCTACAAACCAGCATGTTTATAATTAGGACAATACATTGAAATAATATGGTAAGAAATGCCAGGTTGCAATATCAAGCAGCATAATGAGATGTTTTTACAGCTAAAAATAACTGGAAGCGAATGACACCGGAAGCCAGAAACATTAACGTTACAAATGGTCGCACACGCTCTTACCCGAAAAATAAGGTGGATTAAGCCTTTTGTTCTGAAAAGCACATTGTGCTCTGATTGGTCAGTATGGACCAATGTATTGTGATTGATCAACTCAACTGTTTCGAGTTGTGATGTCACGCCTCTTGCCAGTTGCCATAACTGCGAATTTCAACCATAGACTAGACGTAAAGAAAAATATGGACGTAGTGTCCGTGACGTCACCCGTAGGTTTCTGAAAAGCATTTTTGAAGCCTAAAGTGGGTGGAGCTGGCCGACGCCATCTTGGCTGCGCATTACTGTGCGTCTTTTTATGGTGTTGTGATAAACTGAAAATGGGCAAAGAGGCGGGATTAGCTGAGGTGATGTGAGTGACTGCTAACAGAAAGCAGACAAACAGCTAGTAGTGACAGCAGCGGCAATCCACCTGTCACTCAAGTGGCCACGCCTTTATTTATGCAGACCCTTAAGGCTTAATACATACAGTCGGCATCTAGTCATAGTTGGGGGCGTGGTCTGGCGTGGCGAGGGTGGAGTCGGCGGGGGGGAAAACACAGCGAACATCGTGTGTATTTGAATGACAAAAATCTCGTATTGCGAGTCATTGACGCCTGTCGACCGGCAACGGTACATTGCAAAATGAACTGCAATAGGTTATGATTGCCCTTATTTAATTAAAAACTCGGTCAATGACCCAACCAAATGGCCGGAGGTGTCGTTTCCAGACATATTTTGTTATCTGGTTGAATCTCCAGGTATGACATGTACCGGTAGCTGTAGTGGGAATATTAGCCTATAACTCAATCAACTTTCGTATATGTTGCGTATAACTCCATAAAACCTTGTCACTTGTACGTATGCTTCACTCCAAACTATTAATCCTTTTGTAAAACGGTGATCAGTAGTACGAAGTTGCCCAGGGACTGTGCTGACAGTTATCCCTAACTCACAGACTGCAGTCTGTATTGAGTGTAGACCTCGAACTACTCCATAGGTTCACGGCTCGCGTCATTACGTAGCGATTGGCCTCCTTTCCAGTTCTGTGTGTTTATTAGGAAGGATGTAGAACTTCAATTCATAATTTGTTTGTTTATTGGCGGTACAGAAAACGACACAGCAACTCTTTGGCATGATTTTCCCGTGTATTTCAATTAGCGCCAAGGCAATGTTTTCCCCCACGGGCTAAATTCACATCACGTGACGGGGCGTTCCCGGAGGCGTTCCCAGACCAACCATCTGTATGTATATAATTTAAACGGATGAGTTTTAAAAAAAGTTCCCGGAAGAAAATGAATGACTAGAATCGAAGCATTTCAGTGAGTTCAGAAACAGTGCTTTGCTTACTGATATAGAGAATTATTCCGTTTAGAGTTGACTTTGTGCTTTGTGACTTTGCAGACCTTTTTCATGCTTAAACAGCTACATTTCACACTAGAAATGTGAAAAAACATAATAGGTCTTACAAGAATAACAGGTCAAACAAGAATGGCTTGTACAGTAATGCACTTACAATCGAAGTCTGTGGGGAAGACAATGCCCATAAATAAACATTAAAATATTGTTTCGAAAGAATAGCCAGTAGTAGAGCTGCACGATTAATCGTTAAAAGACCTCGATTTAAACACCCACGCAATCTCATTCCTAAATGACAATGATTCGCCTGTGTCTATCAAACCTTTGACAAATTCACACTGGAACATTAAAATATGCGAAGGCGCTGCCGCTGAACCAGAGAGAGCATTTATCATGTATAGGTATGAAAGAGCTTCACAAACAGTCTTTTCAACATCATAGTATCGTTATTTCTGTGTTACAGAATATATTATAAATATAGACCTGGGATAAAAGTCAAAACTGTAATCGGAAGCGATCAAAACGATGTAAATCACCTTTTGAAAATAGCATGGCGCTTAAAATAATAATTGTATCGATTAGGCCCTACATCATTATGCCATCATGTGAATCAATTGAATGTTAAAAATTGAATTGTCATTGAATCATTAATTCAAGAGGTTCGACGCTGAAAAAAACGCTGATCCATCCAGTAATGAAACAAGAAAAGTATTTAATAGTGAGTCATTGAATCCTATTCAAACCGATTAAAAAAAATTAAACATTTTAAATATACTGCAGCAATTAACATTTGTCAGAACAAATTACATGTTGTTTTCTTTAGGTGTCTGTTCAGGATCGTGGGAGAATCGTGAAATTATTATTTTATTCTCAATTTACCCAGAATCGTGTAGCTCTAGCCAGCAGCCTTTCCTGTGTTAACCATGTAATGCTCATAACCCCAGAAACATTCGTATGATAGGATACCAGAAAGGGAATTAACCATCCACAAAGTACTTTTCCGTTGAAGCTAACTCCACACACAGGATACATATTGGTGGACTCATAACAAAGTTGTTCTGCCTAAAACAGTAGTCCCACTCTCGCCACTAAAAGGATGATTTAGACAGCTTTTATAACTCTGATAACACAATTTTCAAGAGAGGCATTAATATAATTTCTTGAACAGAAATATGAGTCACATAGACTTCAATAGTGGTTTACTGTAAACAAGATTCTTCTTTGTTTTTTTACATCATAGCCTATATAAAAAAATATCTTGGCTCATTATAGCTCCATGTTAGGAGAAATATATACTGTATATAAATACACTTCCATTCAAAAGTTTTTGAAAATCATTCTAATATGCTGAATTAAAATATATGTGAATCAATACCGACTGAGAAGAATTTGAGAGCAGAGAGAACATCAAATCAATGTTTCATTATTATGAACCTTGTAAGATGATATTACAGTCTAATTTAAGCTATATGCTGGCTGCAAGGTGGATGTGAAGCTAACAAGCAGTATAATATGGCAATGAGCATCCGCATACAAGCAGCAACTTTAAAATTTTGTGCTACAACATTAATAACAGCTCAAAGCGTTAATTTCAAAGCCAGTGTTTTATAAAAACATAAGCTGCTCAGGTCACAACAAAACTAGGATACATTGTTGTTGAACAAACTGAAAAATGCATTATTATTACATAGTTATAAGTTATAACTTATTATGTATAAATAAATACTATTTATTATTACTCTACGCTATTACTGTTGTCACTGATTTTGTCAATTACCAAAAAGGAAAGACATGGGAACATAGGATCATAAGACATATTATCATAATTATGTTGCAGGCTAGGCTTGAACTTGTGCCACTCAAATGAGAACCAGGGCTCAACATAACATGTTCACATGCACTAACCACTGCATCATGGTTCTGGAATCATTTATAAAGTGAGAAATCAATGAAGATGCTTTATTAGTTGGTATAAACAAACTGTAATTTGACTAGAATTTAACTAACTCGCATTTCTTTTTGCTTTGGTCCAGGTTAACTCTTGGAGCGGTTCTATAGAGATCGGCGTTACTGCGCTGGACCCAGCCGGTCTGGAATTTCCCAGCAGTGCCACAGGGCTGAAGGGGGGCTCGTGGATCGTGTCCGGGTGTTCTGTGCTGAAGGACGGCCGCTCAGTCCTGGAGGAGTACGGTCGCGACCTGGACCAGCTGGGGGAGGGGGACCGTGTGGGGATCCAGCGGAATGGGAAAGGAGAGCTGCACCTGTGGGTGAACGGGCTGGACTGCGGCACAGCAGCCAGTGGACTTCCTTCTCGTTTGTGGGCCGTGGTGGACCTCTATGGGAAGTGTACCCAAGTGACTGTGGTAAGCTGCGAACCACCACCTGAAATGGAAGCGGAAGAGAATGAAGAGGCGGAGGATGAGATGGTGTCGATGCAAGCGGTGTCCATAATGGCAGATGCTTGCCATAGCCATGATGACAGGGCTGGAGCTATCATGCTGTCTGCAGCTGCTGCTACAACAGCCGTGATGAATGGATCAGCGGAGGAAGGTAAAGCTAGACCACATGTTATCGAGTGATGGAGAGGCCTTCAAAAGTAGTTGGGTCAATTTGCACTTCATAGTTCCTAGAACTTTTGGTGGAAGTACCTTATTATTAAGTAAGTAAGTTATTATTCGTTAGAAATATAACTAAAATAATAAACTAGTATTCAAGTTGTAAGGAAAATGTGTTATTACATTTTACATGATGGTTACACCTTATAACCACATGACATTTTTAGGGTCATTCTATTAAAGCTTTTCTTAAAACCAACATACAGGTGATACTCGAAAAATTTGAATATTATTAGTTAATTTATTTCAGTAATCCAACTTAAAAGGTGAAACTAATATATATATTTGCACAATATTCAAATTTTTCGAGTTTCACCTGTAAATAAAAAGAGTACATTTCTAAGAATCTGGCACATGAATTTTTACTTTGTAAGATTTTTCCATTTCTTTATCATGGACACTCTAATATATTATCGGCCCAAATGTAATGAACAAATGCTCACTGTTTTCTTTTCTCATCAGTGCCTGAGGTGTCCAGGACGCACAGTCGGCCGGACAAATTTCCAAACAACTTTGAGCCTGATAGTGGTAGGTCACTTCTAAAACCAGCCTAAGTTAGTAATCGTTGATAATCTGCGATCTCATTGTGGTTCACTCTATCTTTTGCTCTTTTTTCCCCCCTGTTGTCTTCACAGTTTTGACTGAGCATCAGTTATTTGATGTGTTCAACAATGCCATTGTCTCTCTGTATCGTTCGGAAGATGAGGGTGGAGAGGACTTGGGGGTGGGAGGTGGAGGAGGTTGCTCTGACTCCTCGAGGGGGGGCACAGGAAGTAACGGTGGTGGCAGAGGGACAGGAAGTGATAGTGGCATTGGTGGCGGAGGGACAGGCGGAGGCAGTAGCAGCAATAGCAGCCCAGCGGGGAGTTCTGGTGGGGCAGCGGGACTGGGGGTGGCCGCTGGCGGCATGACGACCAATGACGCACTGCTGTTCCATGAGAAGTGTGGCACGCTGATCAAACTAAGCAACAATAATAAGACGGCGGAAAGAAGGAGGCCGCTGGATGAGTTCAATAACGGAGTCGTCATGACCAATCGGCCTCTCAGACACAATGAAATGTTTGAGGTATGAGCCTTTACATTCTAAATGGGATGACAGCCTTTATTATACAGGTGTTAGTTGTGATATTTTTAGGAGTATTTTCTGTGGAAAAAAACTGTATGTACATAATTATATGCAGAAGTGTTAAAAGTACTGGGAAAGTGTTACATTTTTACTTGATATAATATCTAAGTATCTAGCCTTAAACAAAGTAAAGGTTTCCACATATAATTGTGCAGTATTTAAGAATATTTAGTATTTAGCAAGTATAGAATTTAGTATTATATCTAGGGCCAGATTTACTAACAGCCAGCGCAAACCCTCTTTTGGCCTTAAAAAACTATCGTCAGGATTTAGTAAAGAGACGCAGTGAAAAATTAGTGCTGAAAAGGTCTGGACAGGGTTATTTTTACAGCTGACCTTATATCCCTTTCAGATGCAAAATTTATGGGAGGAGAGTATATAAATGAATCACACAAGGTGATTTACTAAGGTCTGAGCCAATTTACTGGTATTTGCACCATTATTTACCGCCCAAAAAAGCATTTCTTAAACCAGATGCTAACTTGCGTTGGTCATTATGGAAATGTTTCGGCTGTGTCTGTGTACTTTAATTTGCGTGTCGTCAGTAGATATTGCACAGAACTTTCCTCTCCTATAGGAACTTTTTTGGAATTGCGCTCTTGTGCTTAATGCCCTGTTTAGTAAATCTGGCCCCAAATTTATTTGCTTTTTTTTTTTACTATTGAAATACGGTAGCTTTTAAGATTGAAATCAAGGGATGGAAAATACTTTCTCATTAAAGTTGCTTTATTGATTTATATTTTAATTTAATTTATTTATTACAAAAATTATTATTTAGTACAAAAGTTAGAATTGTCTTTATTTAATCACAATTTTCTGCCATTTTCAAGAATATGGAGGAAAGTTGTATAAATATGCATGTTAATTATTTATTTACAAATCAATGATCCTTCAAACATTATATTCCTTCACTTGTTTATTTCAGATTCGCATCGACAAACTGGTGGATAAATGGTCTGGTTCCATTGAGATTGGAGTGACAACCCACAACCCAAATAATCTCGACTACCCTGCAACAATGACCAATTTACGCTCAGGTACACTCTTTATTACCAATATGCATTTCTCACACTACCATCTCAATGTACATAGCAGGTACATTTATATTAGCGATGCGTGGTGTGGACTGGAGGGAGCTAATGTGTCCGACAGCTCTTTGAAATAACAAAATCACATTTTTCATCACATTCTTGTTGTCTTTAAGGCACAATCATGATGAGTGGTTGTGGGATTTTAACCAATGGGAAGGGGACTCGTCGAGAATACTGTGAATTCAGCCTGGATGAACTCCAGGTAAGTTGGCTGCTGGATCTGTGAGTTTTATGTTCATCTCATCCAATATAATACTCAACATGTCATTGTCTTTTATAGGAGGGAGATCACATAGGGCTGATGAGGAAAGCCAGTGGAGCTCTGCACTTCTATATTAATGGCATTGATCAAGGTGAGAGTGGCACTTCAGATCTCAGCAATAAGAGATTCACACTTAGTTCAGAATTTTCTAAAATACTTTTGCAAAATTGTGTTATAGGCGTTGCAGCCAATCAGACCCCTGGCGTAGTGTATGGAGTGGTGGATCTCTATGGCATGGCGGTTAAGGTCACCATTGTCCACAACCATAACCATAGTGATCGTTTACGCCGCAACAATGCCATCATGAGGGCGCTGTCACCTGACGTGGGCCGCCCACGGCCTGCTCTCTCGTTGACTCCTGAGCCTGATATCCCGGACCGCTTGCTTTTTCATGCAAACTGTGGGCAGAAGGCCGCAATCATCAGTGATGGCCGCACTGCTTTACGGCCTCAGTGAGTTTAATCCAAAAATATTTTAATTAACTGATCTCTACCTACTGAATTAATAGGGGCACTGCATTGTGGGGGCAGTTCAATGAAATGTTGATCTTTGGTGCAGTGCGACGGATGACTTCAACCACGGCGTTGTGCTTAGCAACCGTCCGTTGCACTCCAATGAGGTTTTCCAGGTGCGCATCGATAAAATGGTGGACAAATGGGCAGGCTCTATAGAAATTGGTGTGACGACTCATAACCCCACATATCTTCAGCTACCATCAACCATGACCAACCTGCGCTCAGGTAAGATCAAGGCCATCCTACCTGTAGCATCAAATGCAAAATTCATGAGTGTTGGCTGATAACTAATCTAATTCATGTTATCTCCACAGGAACTTGGATGATGACAGGAAATGGTGTCATGCACAATGGAACTACAATTCTTGATGAATACGGGCACAACTTAGACCGTTTAAAAGTGAGTTTGAAGCCCTGCTCAATCTTTTTACTTCTGTTTTCAGTCTTTTTAAGAAAGTTCACTTAAAATGAACCATTACTCTTTCTTATGTTGTTCCGAATCGATATGCTGTTATATATTCTGTGGAACACAAAAGGAGAATTTTGTGAAAAGCTTAACACAGGTTGTTGTTTTTTTACACAAGATTTTAGTGACCCTTTTTTTTCAGCCCAAATAAAAACAATTAAGTCACAGACTAAGTCAGTGTCTATTTCGTGCATACAACATGGATAAGCAACAACAAGTAAACATGTTAACATAGTGTGAAAGCACTTCACCATAATCAAAAAAAGGTTGCAAGAGTAGTAATTTGTAATTTTGTTTGACGAAAATATTGAGAGGCAGTAGAGCTGTACGATTCTGGATAAATTGAGGATCACAATATTTTTTGTGTTTCAAACAGATAACGATTCTCCCAGACAACTAAACAAAATAACATGTCATTTACTAGAGGTTCATACAAAATGTGAATTGCTGCAGTCTATTTAAAATGTTTAATGAATCTGAATGAATTATTTTTAAAAAATCGGTTTAAATAAATAATTCAATGAGATTTATCTTGTTTCATTAATGAATGAATCAACGTTTTTTTAGCGAATCTCTTGAATGATTGATTCAATGACAAATAAGTTTTTTTAACAGTCACTTGCAACAATGTAATCGATAGAATCATTATTTGAAGCGCCATGTCACAGCTCTAGAGGATTTTATATTGACGTGCCTCTTGTTTACAGGCTGGAGATACAGTGGGAGTTGTCCGAAAGGAGGATGGGAGTTTGCATTTCTTTGTGAACGGAGTGCCTCAAGGCCCCGCGGCCTGGAATGTTCCGTCCAGCGTGTATGCAGTGGTGGACCTGTATGGACAGGCTGCCCAGGCCACCATCATGGATGATATGGGTGAGAGCAACAAGGATGGAGTAGAAATGAAAGGATGGTAGACACCTTGAAGTACAGGCCTTTAGTTAAAAATCTCTTTCTCTATCTCTTTTAGCCGATCTCCCTCCCTTGCCTGATGACAGTTCTGAGGGCCCTACTGCCATGTCTCCTGGTAGCCCATGTTCAGTTTCGGGGGGTATAGGTGCCAACGACCTGCGCTTTCATCAGCTGCACGGCACAAACGCAGTCATCACTAACGGTGGCCGAACGGCACTTAGGCAGAACTGCCGTAGCGAGTTTAATGATGCCATCGTCATTTCAAACAGGTTACTTTTGTTTTAGCATGATCTCTTTTAAGTGCTCTTAGATCATGCTGGTTCATCCTAATGGATCAGACATCGATTAAATGAATATTTTATGTTTGTGTGTCTTACTGAACAGGTGCCTTCGGGATGGAGAGCTCTTTGAAATTGTGATTCAGAAAATGGTGGATCGTTGGTCAGGCTCAATTGAAGCAGGTGAGCTTTTATAAAACACCCTGATTCACTAAAGAAACAATAATTTACTAAAGACTTGAGTCTAGCGTGGAATTTTCTCACTCAAACCACTGCCTGCTGCTGCTTCTGATTGCTTTTAGAGGGAAAAGCTGCCTATAAATGCTGGTCTAGGATCAGTTTTCTCTGTAAAAAAAAAAAAATAGCATATTGGCGAAACAGATTTGGCAAACAATCCAGTGCGTGTCTGAGACTGTGGGCCTATTTACACCTGGTCACTTCATGCATTTTTAATGATCGGATAGCTATCTGATTTGTTAAAATGGTTTCATTTGCACTTGGAGACATAGTGTCTCCGCAAAACGAATATAGATCTGATCTTCAATTCCCGCGCTATATGCAAATTTACATCAACGAAAGCAACAGATATGAGCTGCATTTCATTTATCATCAGCTAATTTCAAGATCAAAGACCACAATAGGAGAAGGAGCAGCATCAGCACTGGTAAGATCATTTAGTCTCACTACTTTTAATGAAGATGATTGTGTGTTGAGCATCTGTGACTTGCTTTTAGTTTCAATTGCGGCAGTTTGCGCGTCGGCTTGCTGAAGATATACTCATCCGCGGCGATGCGTGTTGCAATAGCGCTGTCATGTCTGGCTATAATAACATGTCATATAGCCTATAACACTCTCACAACATTTTGGGAGGAGTAAAATTTACATATGTGGTTTCAAAACCAGATGCATTTACACTTGTCCAGTTTTGTCTGGAATGCGTGCGTCTCAATCCACTTTCTGAAGTGGTTTGATCGATAGGATTTAAATCCCGAAAGCATTTCGGAGGCCATTTACACCTGGTCTTTTTACAAACGGATAGCTAGCCGATCAGAGAAAACTCATGAAGTGACCAGGTGTCAGACATTATGTTATTAATAGATTCATTGTGCAGTCAGCTTCATTTATTATAACAGAACTTTGTGAGATCGCAATGAACTAAAAGTGACCGTTTTTTAGTGATTATAAAAGGAGCGCTCATCAGGCCAATTCCTGCATGCAGTTTGCTTGCTTTTTCTGTTCAAATTAACAGTGGTTTATGAACGTAGACGCTTTAATAACAAATAATTTAAAGGGAACGTTTATGCTGTGATGTGTAGGTTGTGGCGCACGCAAATTGAAACTATTATGCTACAAATAAATTAATGTTTTGAGTTGGTTCAGCTACCGTCTGTTATTACCAACCAAACTAAATCACACATTCTTTCCATAATTGTTGTTGCGAGTCGCTCTCTCGCAGAAAACATAAGCTTTTGTGTCAGGTTATGTTGTAATGCTTATTATAACGGTAGAATTGCGTGTATTTATGACCCTCTGAAATGCCTGAGCCAAAGTCTGTCTGGGACCCAATGTGAGATCCACCAATCAGACAGGTTCCCGAATATAAAAATACTAGAAAAAAAAAAAAGGAGAATATCTCTATTATAAAAATATCTGATATTTTTCTGTGGGTGCTTCGAAAAAGAGTAGGGGTTTAACCCCAGCATCCTGGCCAAATTTGCCCATTGGCCTCTGTCCATCATCATGGCCTCCTAATCATCCCCATATATACTGATTGGCTTCATGGCGGCGATATGGCTGTAGTTGCATTATTCAGGTGGATTGTGCACATTGGTGGTGGTTGAGGAGATTCCCTCTTCCATGTAAATTGTTCTGAGTGCTGAGAAAAGCGCTTTATAAATGTAACAAATTATTATTATTAAAGAAATACCACAGATTTATTAAAGAAATACTACTGACTCCCTAAATAACTACAACTTCTTTACCAACAAATTCTATAAATCTTAGATTCACTGAAAGTTAATGGTTCATATGTTCAGGAATCCGACTACAATTAGTTGTGCGGGAAACACTTTCAGAGTCGTTTCGTTTGATGTTCTGTCTGTATCGGTAGGAAAATATTAGTTTCCAATTCTGAAACATTAATGAAACCAAAAAAATTTAAAATGTAGCCCGGATCTGAATAAGAACCTGTTGTTGATTTTTTTGTATTGTGCATAGGAGTTACAGCGATCAGACCAGAGGAACTGGAGTTCCCTAATACGATGACTGACATTGACTATGACACATGGATGTTGAGGTGAGCAGTAGTTTAATGGATTTCCACATTATACAGAGCATTAAAATCCTTTCTTTGTCAGACTGACACCTTATATAAATCTTTGCTCTTTCTCTTCTGTAGTGGCACAGCGATCATGCAGGATGGGAATACTATGAGGAATAACTACGGCTGTGACTTGGACTCTCTGACCACAGGCTCCAGGATCGGAATGATGCGTACAGCTTCTGGAGACCTGCATTACTTCATCAATGGGCTCGACCAGGGTGTAGCATGTACCGGGCTGCCATCAGGTAATTTTCAAGGGAACTAGTTCAACTAACTTTATGTAAATGTTGCTATGTTTCCATCCACCGTTTTTATGCAAATTTTGGGTTATCGCATTAAAAAGTGCTGTATGAAAACGCCAAGATGCGCGTAAATTCTAGAAATGCACATAAAAATGTATGTGCTCAATTGAGGCAAATATTTTTTATTTTATCCGATAAGAAGATGTGCATAAACTATGATAGAAACATATTTGCAGAATAAACTTGTGTGGCTTTACAACAGAGGATGTGATTGGATAAGTGGACTAACCAGCTGACCAATTTCATTGCAAAACATCTAAAATGTTGGTTTGGTCATTCTGAAATGCCTGAGCCAAAGTCTGTTATTAAAATGGTTTGGTATAATGACCTCTCAGAAGTGTCTCATACGATCGCGTTCCCAAACACTAGGTGTCAAAATAACATGACAGAGTTTACTGCATTTTAACTGTGAGCTCTGAGGCGCAAATCATTTATGATGTACGAAAAAAGAGCCACAGTGGCTTTCCCGATTGCAGCAACTTTTATTGCAAATATTTTGCACCATCTCCCAGGAAGTGAGGATTTTGTTCTCTTGAACACATAAGTGCGATATTTAAATTTTGTGCATAAGTTAAATTCGCAACTTTGGATGAAAACATGGTGACTTCATATTATTTCAGAACTTAGTAACATTTTCTGTCCCCCTTCTTGTCTTTCTTTCCGTCTGTCTTTTTTTAGAAGTCTTTGCTGTGATCGATCTTTATGGTCAGTGTGTGCAAGTGTCCATTACAAGTTCTTCCGGCCCACTGGATAACAGTCTGTGCACCAGTAATATCACAGAGAAGAGCTTCCCCATACACTCCCCAGGTATTGTATTTTCACAGTATATTTGCCTTTGAGACTGTAATAATTTATAAGATTGAAGAAACCATTTTAAAATGCGTTGTAGATCATTTAAACCTGGTCTTATCATTCATGCCAAGTGTTGGAAACCAGTACGAGTTGTAAACAGTCTTTGTCCCTCTCTAGTGGCAGGGGTTGCTCATCGCCTGCACACCAAACATGGTAAGAATGTGGTGTTATTAGGAGACGGTTGCCAGGCACTGAGGGTCGGGGGATATGCTCATGGAATCGTCTTTAGTGCAAAGGAGCTCAAAACTGATGAGTTGTTTGAGGTGAGATGTGAAACATGCTTAATTTACAGCTGAAAAAATAAAATAAAAATTATAGTGGTAACCCATTAGTTAACATTAGTTGATTCATTAACTAACAATGAGCAATATTTATTAAGCTATGTCAACATTAATTGATACAAATACAGTTGATACTGTTAGTTCATGTCAGCTCAGGTCCATTAAATAATATTAACAGAGACAACTTTTAATAATGTTTGAAATTAACATTTGCTAAGATTTAGAAACGCTTTTTTTTTTTTTTTACAGTGTAATACATAATAAATACATTTAAGTACTGAATAATATTAATTAACTTGTTAATAAATAAACTGTGCTTACTAATATAGTTAGGATTAGCGTTTTGTTTAGGGTTAGTTGCATGTAATTATGCATAATTTATAGTTAACTACGTGTAGCTTGTAACAAGGACACGGTAAAATTAAGTGTTAATGTATTTTTCATTGTTAGTTTGTATTAACTAATGTGGTAGCTAATGTTAACAAATGGAACCTGATTGTAAAGTGTTACCAGAAATGGTCTTATTCATATATGGTCCTGATGTTGTTCCAGGTGAAAATCAACAAGGTAGATGACAGATGGTCCGGTTCCCTTCATGTGGGTTTGACCACCCTGCAGCCCCCTGACCTACCGTCCTGCCCTCTCAGCGGGCTCTCGCCTACGCTTACCCAGCTCAGGTCAAAGGTCACCTGGGTCCTCGCCGGCTCCGAGGTCAGACGCAACGGAGTGCTGCAGAGACAGAACTACGGCTGCTCTCTAGATCGGCTCACGGTAAGAGATTTAAGGCCCATTCACGCCAATAATTATATACGTTTATGAGAATAGGGGAGTCCACTTCCCAGCTATAAAGATACCAACAGAAAATTTAAGGCACCCAACCACATAACTGCAGCGTGTGCTTAGAATAAACAGACCGTGTGGACACTAATATAGTCATCATTATAGTTATAATGTGCAGAATTAAAATGTTCATCAGATATTAAAGTACTACACTCTTATTCGTAGCTGAAACTAGTCATTTGCACAAAAGATTTAATAAACCAACACACAAGGTGTGGATGAGTCAGTGAATATGTGAATGATGGGTATCTGCATTCTCTTACACATCCCGTCTTTGTTTATCGTAATATAGGTGGGAAGTCGTGTCGGGGTGAAGAGATGCAGTGACGACACCATGCACATTCTCATTGATGGAGAAGATATGGGACCAGCAGCCACTGCAGTGGCGAAGGTACCTGTATCTTTCTATATCTGTTAGTGTGAGAACATGATTTTTCAGTTGTACGTTCTGCTCACCCACGTTTATATCGCATGTTTCAGAACGTATATGCTGTTTTGGACCTGTATGGAAAGGTGACGGCCGTGTCCATTGTCAGCTCCACGCTAGTTGAGGATTCGGAAAGTGTGAAAGCTCCCTCGCTCTCGTCCGACAGCTGCAGTGAGGGAGAGGAGGACAGCACTCCTGTCAGAGAGGTGTGCCGTCTCAAAGCATCATATTTTAAAGCTTTATCGGTTGTATTTTAATCTCACTCTTAATTTGCTTTCGTGTTTTTTTTTCCTTCTCCAACTCAGTGTGAGAATGAGGCTCCACTGGCGCCCACTGTCATGACGTTTTTAGAGAACCATGGAAAAAATATCCAGCTGTCCAATCAGATCCTGACTGCTGCCCGGGTGTCCAGCTACAACCAGGGACTTTTGGTCACAGCGCAAGCTTTGCCCCGCCAGCAGCTCTTCCAGGTTTGTGTGAGTGTGAGTGTGTTTGGAAGTGGGAGACCGTGTCAGTAGCCATCCAAAGTTGCAAATTTAACTTATGCGCAAAATTGGAAAATCGCATTAAACATGAGAATAAAGCATTGTTTCCATACCATGTGCTCACTTCCCAGAAATTAGTGCAAAATATCTGTAATAAAAATGGAAGTTGCTGCAATTGGGAAAGTCATGTTTCTCCATCGCTTCCTCAGTTTCAGATAGACCGCTTGAATCCATCATGGACGTCCTCCCTGTCACTGGGTGTGATTGGTCATTCTCCAGACCGTCTCAACTTTCCTTCCACAGCTTGCTGCCTTAAACGCTCAGTCTGGCTGCTGCAACGAGACTCTGTTTTCCACAACTCACTGAAGGTGATGTCACATCCCTTTTATGGTTCTGTTATCCTCCTTTCACTGATCCTTACATCTTTATTTTGTTTCTGTGGTTTCTTTTTTTCATTCCTCTCATATTTATGTTTTTCATTTTATTTTCAGATTTTTGTGTGCTTAATGTCCTTCTCATTTCTTTACGCTATTTGTATCATTCCTAACCTCATTCTCTCTTCTTTCCCCAGATTTGTGAGAACTATGGTCCTAACCTGGACACCTGTCCTGAAGGGACAGTTTTAGGGCTGTTGGTGGACAGCAGCGGTTGTCTCCATCTGTTTGTTAATGGCATGGATCAGGGAGTAGCAGCACAGGACATCCCGAGCCCCTGTTACCCACTCATTGACCTTTACGGCCAGTGTGAACAGGTCAGAACCTATAACTGTAGTATCCTGTTACTAATAAGGCCTCAACAAAAAGGTTTTATTTCCCCTGCCAAAATCACAGGCTGCACCTAAAATTTTTAGTAATGTTTTTAAGAAAATGTTTTCTTTTTTTTTTCATTCCACATTTTTATTTATTGATTGATTGACAAGATTTTCACAAGGCCCTTTACACACAAAAAAACTGTAATTTGAGTACATCGAGTACATTATTATTATTTTTTTAATATTATATTAATATAATATTTATATTATTATTATTAACTATTTCTATATTTCATATTTTACTTTTACTTGTTATATATATATATATATATAACGTGTACACACACACACACACACACACACACGTATTTACAAATTACATGTATTTTTTTTTTCTGCCCTGACAATTATAATATTTTATTTTATTTCTATGTATGTATTTCTTGTCAGCAAAATACTAATTTTATTAAACATTTAGTTATTATTAATAACATTTTGTTATTAATGTTGATGTTGTTATTAATATATTTACTATTTGCAATTATATCTGATTATATAGACATTCTGTTAATATGTTGATGTGTGTATATATATTTTATTTTTTATGAAATAATTGTTTTCATAATCGCCTCCTTATGAAAGCTTGGTTTAGATTCACAGGAAGTGATTGTCTCCTGTTGTTGTTGTACTCTTAGGTGACTATAGTGACAAATCACGTGCCGGTGGATGGCGGGGAACGAGGAGACATGCGTTGTCAGGCCGACATGGAGAAGGCTGATATGGTGGATGGTGCGTGAAGTTTTGACCTCATGTCAGTGACTTTAGTAGTCATTCTGCTTTACCCATACATGTGTGCTGTCTGTTTGTGGCAGGTATAAAGGAGAGTGTCTGCTGGACGCCTCCTCCTGAGGTCAACCCCAATAAGACGTGCGAGTATCAGGCGCTATGCTCTAGATTCAAAGACCTGCTCACGCTGCCCGGTACGACTGCATTACACCAAAAAACCTTTATGGGCGCAGAATGAATGTGGACCTACTTATTTTCTGATTTTTTCCGACGGTATATTTACTAAAAGTCTTACTGTCCCCATATCCCACCTTTTCCTCTTTTTCAGATGGTTACTTTAATGAGGATGCTAAGTACAACCTGTGCTACTGTGAGTCCTGTCACAAATTAAGGGGTGATGAGGCCTATTACAAGCGAGGGGAGCCTCCCAGAGACTACGCTCTACCATTCGGCTGGTGCCGCTTTGCACTCCAGTCAGTTATTTTTAATTTAATTCAGAAATAAAACTCAAATTATTTAGTATCAATTGCTTACGTAATAGCTCTCGTCTTTATTTAACAGGATCAAGACCCACTGTGAAGTCTCCAATGCCTTCAAGAAGTGGCATATTGCGTACCATGGCACTAGTGTCGGCTCCCTTAGACGCATCCTGGACCACAACCAACTCTTGTCAGGTTAGTGCCAAGTTTTTTGTTGATCTGATAATGAAATGCATGAAAGTGTGAATTAGAAGGAAGCTGAGCTGAGCTTCTCTGTTTTCCCTTGAGCAGAATCGTCCTCCATTTTCTCTTCCTCCCCGGTGAAGACAGAGGGTCACGGCAGCTACGGGGAGCCCGAGGAGAACAGCGCACCAGAGCGAGAGATTCCCCGTGTGCAGCTTTCTCCAACAATACGCTACTCTGGCCTGGAGGCCTTTGCCCCAAAAGTGCAGTAAGTCAACAGCAGTGCTTCTAAAGAAAAAGACTAGAGAGAACATTGTCTAGAAATTTTATTTTAAAGTGCGCATATTATGCATTTTCGGATGATAAATGGAAGAAAGAACCGATTCTGAACTGCCGAAACGGGTCATCAGTAATTCCAGTCTTACTTCCTGCACGAACTTACGTTACGTAGGAGTGTAACAAATTTGCATAATGCCAGCCTATGGTCTTCATTGGCTGCCCATGAACTACGTCTACTTGGAATACAAAATCGGTACCCAACGATACCAAATGGTTCAAATTATTCTCTCTCTCTCTCTTTCTCTACTAAAGTTTAGCAGTAATAAAATAACTTTCAACATCTTTTCAAGTCATGTCTTTCTGCACCAAACTATAGAGAAGCTTTCAGAGCTGAAATTCACATATGGTAATGGCCATTTTGTTTCCAACGTGCTGTAAGCAGTAGACCAATCACAACAGACTGGGCCATCTGACCAATCAGAGCAGAGTAGGTTCTCGGAAAGCAGGGGTTTAGAGAGACTGAATCCTTTATCGAATTGTTTCAGACACTGTGAGAGAAGAGGTGATGCTGTATATTATAAGAAAAATACAATATCCTACAATAGGTTTACATGCATGCAAGATAAAAAATACATTTGTTATAAGATAAGTTATAATGTTATAAGAAAATGAGTGTTTTTTTGACTTTGCATGCATGTTAACCTATTGTAGGAGACCTTCAAAATTGTAGGAATAGCCTTTAAAATAGCATAATAGTGGAACTTTAAATAATACATAAAATGATTTTGATAAATGATAAAATGCTTTTCTGTGCAGATTCCGAGACCCACGTTCCCTCCGCTGTCACCAGGCCCAGGTTGGCTTCCAGGTGTGTGTGCGGCCAGGCTCATACAAAGTGGGGCCGACATCGCTGGGGATCACTGAGCCCCTTGACCCTCGATTCAGCAATGCAGAAATCGAGTGGATCACCAAGGAGAAAGGAGGCACGCTCCTGTACGGCCTGCTCATACGGGTGGAGTAAAAAGAGACTCGCGCGAGGATATCAGAATCATCTTCCTCAATATCAACCAAATTTCAGTGCTGAGGCGTTGAGGATTTTAGCATTGTTTTGCTGCACCGGCTCATTGATCTCTGCATGTTTCAGACATACTTTTGTGTTCGTTGCATTTAGAAGGATGGTGATGATAATCCCCAGAGACAGAGACACTGCCTGCACTTTATGTTTCGGACACTGGTGGGCGATTTTTAGTCTTTCTCATTAAATTCACTCGCTCAGCAGGCTCTCCATTATTTTTTTTCTGTCTCCTCATACATCTAAATCTATGTATCACCCCCTTGTTTTGTTTTTTTGCTTTGGGAGCCTGTTTTTCTCAGAAATAAAACTGGACTGAAGCAACACAAAACCACCTATTCATAGCACAGCCCTTGATTTATACTCGTGTTTTTCTTAAGACTTGCAACGGACAAATCAACCTGGAAATAACCAAGACCTGTTTCACTGACAACGTCAAGAAATGTCAGCAAAATCACCTGATCAGGAAGAGACTCAGTGTTACTGTTGTTTATTTCATCGCTTTGTTTACTCGCTTTACAGATTCTGCTCTGAAAATTTTGTTTTATAGCTGTGTATTTATTCACAAATGACAGTAGATACAGTGTTTAGTGTATTAAAATGTCTACATAAAGACAAGAAGCTAAGAAATGTCTCAGATGGCTAGAAAATCTTTTTTGTGTGTGTGTGTGTGAATACACAGATAAAACTCTAACCATCTATGGAGTGAGACTCTATCTGACCCATCATATCCCTAATATAAATTTTTGTTTTTTAAATTGTGGCAAAAGTACATGATTTAACTGAATGGATGCATATAAACAAACCCCCAAAGCACTCGAAAAAGAGCTGGAGAAGAGATTTATCAAGCTATATCTGTATTAGTGTGTCTGTTCTGGCCAAACGCGTGTGCCAGTTGTCTTTGCATCATTCGCTGCCCATTATTTAAGGTCAATCACCTGTGGGAGTTCTTGTCTTATGTTTAACATTCTCCACTGCTTTAGACGTTGTTTACACGTGTTGTGTTCGGATTTGTCTTCTGTTCTGAAGTCACGTGTGCTGATAAGACCATTCGTTTACTCACAAACTTTATTGTAAGATGGTGGTTAATGGTGGCAGGTACAAGAAAATGGAAAGGACTGTTTATGTTCTACATTCAACATCCTGTTCAACAGCAAGGACTGTTTATATCAGGTTGATGTGCCTGAGCTCATGAGGAATCGTGAGAATTGAAGCCGTCTACTCGAATACCTGATCCCAGGATTGGTGTTTACACTGGGAATGTGATTTGTTTTTAATAGATTATTTACTCCATGCTAGACTTATTGCCATTTTTTTTGTATTCTCGTATGACTAAGATTGCACAATTGTAAGCCCTTGCTGGAAAAATGACAACAACAACTAAAAATCAACTCTCTTCTGATTGTATCTAGACTTACAGTACCCTCTGTGAAGGCATATCTGTCCATTTGTTTGAGTTGTTTTTTATTTTTATTTTGTTGCCAATATGACATACTTGAGTGTACATTTCGCATTAGTAATCCCGCTTTATTGCCAAGGGTGATGTCTGAATGAATGCTTGCTATGTAAATTGGAAAATGTGAAAACACGGGGTTCATGTCGGCCCATTGCTGCTTTTTCAGTTGTTTGTATTATTTGTTCATGTTTGTATAATTTTTTTAATGTCTTTTCGTTGTGTTGTACAGCCTGTTACATAACACTAACATTACCTTCCTGGTTTGTAAGAAAATAAAAATCCAAAAAAGAGACAGTTATGCACAACATAAGAAAAACTTGTCTGTGTCTTCAATTAGTTCTGGGTGACTCATGAAATTTCATATTTAAAAAATAATTTCTCAGAAGTTGTCATTACTGTAAGGCAAAAATAACCAATGGCATATACAGTGTATATATATATACACTGTATATGCCATTGGTTTATATATATATATATATATATATACTAAATATTGAGAAAACTCTCAGTAATCAATGTGTCAATCAATCAATTTTTTATATCCAAAGTTTGTGGTAGATAAGATTTAAATAAGGCTCTTATGCTCACCATGCTCATCTCATGCTCACATTTATTTAATCAAAAATTCTGAAAAAAAGTAATCGTGAAGTATTACTATTACAATTGCTTTTTATTTTCTATACTGCTTTTCTATTTTATTAAAATTCTAAAGTATTTTTAAAGTATAATTTATTCCTGTGATGGCAAAGCAAAATTTTCAGCATCATCACTCCAGTTTTAAGTCACTTGGTCCTTCAGAAATCCTTCTAATGCTCAAGAAACATTATCATCAGTATAATGAATGTGTCCTTGCTGAATTATATATCATCTACTTAATTCTGTTTTATTTTTGGGGAAAAGTGTGACGTAAGATAGCCTATTGTGAGATTTAATCATCTGTTTGAAGAATTACTGAGATTGTAATGTTTGAACTGATATATCTATATTGTTTTTCTTTAGTCATAAACAAATTATGTCATATTCTCGCTCTCAGACCAACATCTTAAGACTTTGGTGAAATGTTAAGTTTTTGGAATATAAAGACCAGCAAAAATGCAATTCCACTTTATTTTTTATTTTATTTGAAGAAGGAAAGTTCTGTCACCAACATGTTATTGCAGTGTTGCATATCAATGTAATCAAATCTAGGTAAAAATATCCTATGGCAATAACTTCTTAAGGCCGATAGTGTTTCTATCTTCGGCTGGTTGTAGATGGTTCTTCACGCAACCATAAACATTCACACCACAAACAAGGACTCACAAGACTCAACGAGCAGAACAGGGAATGGCCCTCATTAAAGTCAATCATCAAAAGACAAACATTTTTGTATGTGAATTGTGTAGTTTCTGCGCCACTAGCGTCACCAAATGGAATTGCAAAAAAATGATGACAAATAGATTTCATGACCTACTTCCCTCTCAGTCAACCAAACAGAAAGTCCCGCCCCCAAACTCATGCCATTGGTTGAGCCAGCTTTGCTGTCTCATGCTGGTTGTGATGCTCAAACAAACAGAGCAATGTTTTGAAATGATTTGATAACGCCACAGAGCCACTTATGAATGGTGAGGTGAAATTTCTTTAACTTTTAAAAAATTACACATATCACCTTTAAGTAAATATATGCAAACAGAGAACCAGCAAACTAAAAGAGTGTTGTCGTCAAATTTTTGTTAATAGGTTTTTACTTTTTCATAATCTGTCAATCAACAGGGGATTTAAAAATGAAATCACACACATCTTTTCATTTCCTACACTTCTGAGGAGTTAAAAGCAAAAGTGAAATGAAAAATACTTTATATATACACAGCAAATTGAACGACAAAATTTTAAGAATTCAAAGGAAATCACACACACACACACACACACACACACACACACACACACACACACACACACACACACACACACACACACACACACACACACACACACACACACACACACACACACACACCTTGTGAAAATAAGCTATGACTAGAGCACACACGCACACACACAAATAATTTCCTGAAGCAAAAGAAACCAAGCATAGTGCAAAATAATTCCTAAAACTTTTTTATGCTTCCTAACCATTCACACTCATCAGTTTGAATATTCAGTCACTGAACGAATTGATAAATAACAAACATATAAATACACTAATAAATACAGAAAAAAATATAAAAAAGAGCCTTCATCTCTCTTATAGTATAGAGTGAAAACTCAGCAGAACAAGTGCATTCAGATGCATTCTCTCTCTCTCTCTTTCTCTCACTCACACACACAGATACAAACCAGTAAAAACCATCAAGGACTTTAAAAAGGAACTCATACACAGTGAACTAGGGGTTCTCTTGCAATAAACAGTCAAAGAAATAAAAGAAAAAAACAAATAACATCTGCCTTGTTCTCCAATGCCTAGCCATTTGTTGTGCGACTCTAAACAACAGGTGGATAATGACGCTAACTGCTATTTTAGGTTTCGTTTCAGACGTGTGACCCCCTGTGGGCAGTTGAAGAGTGTTGAAGAAGATCTATCCACCAATGCTAAAGGAGCTATTCAGGCAAAGAAGGAAGAGGACAAAAGTAAGTCCTGTAAAGTCACTAAACGCACCAGGAGAAAGACAAGAGCAAATACTATGGAATGTTCTTGTTCTTAAGTGTCAGAGATGTGAGATTTGGAGTCACAACAAATCCATTCATTTAGCATTTTTTGGGTCCCCATGCAGATGCCTGTTTCGGTGCTATTCCAGATCCAAATGTAGGGAACTCTTCAGCACTGCTCATGTCTGGTGCCTGGATGTCGCATAGAAGAAAAGGGAATGATTATGAGGGCAATTAAGCTTTGTAATACACAGTGGTGAAGTTATTCTTTTAGAAATGACCTTGTTCCCTTGTGCATTCCAGGGGGCGTCCCGCACAACGAAGCCTTTAGCCAGGGCTTTGTTATCCTCGTCATTTCCTCCTGTCCCCATTGTCTTTGAAGGAGGCTTCATATATGCTGCCATAGTCTCTGTCTCTGTGACACTCAACATCTAAAAGGAAAGATGAGTGAGTGCGAGTGTAAAGGCAAGGGAAGACAAAAGAGATGACATCCATCTGTCTAGAAAGAAGCATTTGCAGTGGATTGCCAACTCACATATTCTTCTTCCAGGTTAAGCAGATGGTCAATGGCATTATCAACATTCTCTGGCAGTCCTGTGACAGTAACCTTGTTTGGGTCCTCAGAACCTGGCTGAGGAAACCGAATATCAACCTGGAATAAAGAAGCAAATACATATCAATTATTTGGCTCAAGTATTAATTTTCAATATTTATTTATTTATTATTAGAAATGTATACATTAATTATAATAAAATTATTTTATTTTTCTATAATTATATTATTCGTATTAAAGTTTTATTTAATAATGTATTTATTAATTATTAAATAATAGTTAACAATAATAATAATAATAATAACAATCATTCATTATTATGATAAATAGTATTACTGTTGTTGTTGTTATCATAAATATTATTATATTGTAATATTATGACCAAAGTTTAGGTGTTATAGGTCAGTCACTGGTAAATAAACAGTTTATTAAATAAATATATATTTTTAACTATATAATAATTATTTTTGTGATTGTGTTATTGTTTTTAATAATAACAGCAATAGTATTAGCAGCAGTAGTAGTAGTAGTAGTAGTAGTAATACTAATAATATAATATCTAATAAATACTATTTATTTTTTTGAATTATTATTTATTATTATACATTATAATATTATCATTAATATGTTTAAATAATAATAACAATATTATGTTTTATTGGTGATGGTATTATTAGTTTAAAAATTAATAATAGTTAATAATTATTATTATTGAGGATTATAATATTTGTAATAGTATTGATTTTATTATTATTATACTTTTTCATATTATGATTATGTTAAATAAACAATATGTAAGAATTTTGTAATAAAATATCCAAAAATTACTTGTGTGCACAGTGTGATAAATTTCCTGCAGTTGTGTACTTACAATATCCCAAAAGAAATTCCTATTTTAAATAATGGGCTGTCCCAGAATCCCTGTTCACTTGTCGCCTGTCAATGACGTAATATCTGCGTTATCCCTGATTCCGCTCATACTGCCATAGTAACCATGGCAACAGACGTGGACAACTGCGTTACGTCTAGCGCCACGCTCACGCTGTTGTTTCGTTCAAACATTATGGACCATGGCCAGTAGACTTTGTGACAAAAGGAGAACTAAAACGAGGATCAATATCAGCGTGGCGTTTTCGAGATGCCGTGAGCTCAACGTCCTTGACAAACTTCGACTTGACAGAGCTCTTGTATGTACTTTATTAGACAGGTGAGCAAATGTACATAAAACTAATCAATGTTAGAATATGATCTGTATGTTATTCTAATGTTGATCTAGCTTACTGCTAGTCTCATACAAACTAACACATAGAATAACATTATAACTTTCACCACACTCAAATGCAGTTTAGTGTGAAAAGCCGCGTTTCCACCCTATGGTTTCCACCGAAATTACCCGGAACAATTTGTCCCAGGAACTTTTTTTGCCCCAGACCGGTTGCTTTCTGCGTTTACACCGCGGTCCAAAGTACCGGGAAGATTATAAACTGCGCGCGACTGCTCCTCCCAGTCTGCGACGCACAGTAAACAGTTTTGAGCGCCACATTTATAATAAGTATAGAGGAGATTCAAACTGTGCTGTAGTTGTATTTGTGATGTATTGCGGACATTGAATGTAAGACGGGTGGGACGAACGCGCAGAAAATTTCCTGTTACACAAATACGCTTAATAAAGCCTGAACCTCGTCATCGTTCCAGCTGTTTTTTTTTATTGTTTTTTTTATTAAATTCCATATTTGCAGACAGACAACTCTTAATGCATGAAGCCACGAACCGCAATAGATTTTTAAAAATGCCGGTTAAAATAGAATGCTGCGTGGAGTCCTCCAGTCAAAATGCGGAGTGAACACAACCAATCAGCATGTTCAGCGCACAAGTCCCACCCCCGAAAGTTCCTGAACTTTGAAAAAGTACTACCTCGCGAGCAGGGACTTTCGGAGGGGGAAATATTTACCCGGAACTTCATTTAGACCCTGGTTCCTGCGGTGTAAACACACTGAGTACCACCCCAAAGTTCCTAGTTCCTGGGGAAAGTTCCCGCGGTGGAAACACGGCTATAGTGTAGACCAAGTGAAACAACGCTGCGCTTCGCTACGTATTCTTGTGAAACTTGAGGTATTCTTGTGAAACTTGAGGTATCACAAGTTTCATTCGTCTAATAAACTGACCTGTGCGAGTAGTAATTCAGCACTTGCAGGTAGTTCGGTAGAATTAAATGTCCGTATTCCTTTATATCCGCGGGACTCGTGTGTGGCGCTGATATCTGTCTCTTATTAGCAATCACGCCCTACTTCATACCACAGTCATGATAAAAACATCAATGTATTTTAACCATAAGCATTATTAGATCCCATAATTCCGCTTAATGCTTATGCGTCATCAAACTACGCCTTTGTTATTGTAAGAGGTTAGCGACCCCTAGTGGCAAAACAATTACATATTGTATCTTTAAATATTATGACTACCTACTCCAGTTTAGATGTTATATAGTTGTTTCTTTTGGTGAATACACAAACTGTTCTTACTTTGAACTCCTCCATGAGTTTCCGAATGGCCTTGCCCCGGGCTCCGATGATGCGTGCGTGGACCCGCCGGTCCAGCCGGGTGTCCTCACTCACCATGTCCTGCAGCGCCGTCACCAGCTGCTCTATAGCTGCCCTGGCCTCATTAGCATTCCTCTCATAACCCGAGATTACAATTACATCCTAGAAGAGAGACAAAGGCACGTGAAGAAAGACTGCCAGGAAGAGAGACAGAAATAAGATGACAGATATTAAAGTTGTGAGTTACGAGAAAAAGCTGAGGAATTCTAAAACAACAAGGGAAGAACCAGTCTGGGTTAAAGAATGAGGAAATGCCCTCTCGAAAATCTGCTTTTGAGATGCATTCTTGGCTCACACATACCTGTTGCTCATCACTCTTGTCAGGGAACTGCACATTGACATCATAGTCTTTGCGTATTTGAGAGATGACGGCTCCTTTGCGGCCAATAATTTTGGGGTGAAATTTGGGCTCTACAGAGAGCGTCACCTTGTAGCTCCGTAAGGCCTAAAAACATATTTATTAAACAATAAATTAATATATACTCTATTTCATGAAGCAAGTCTCACGTTGTATATGGAAATTATGTTGTCATCATATGTCAGATGTTGTACCCGATCTTCCTGCTCCGCCTTCAGCTCCTGGACTCTCTCCAGCAGCCCCTGTTTGGCCCGCTCCACACTGTCCACCTGTCCTGTGATCTTTATGACATCTGACTGTTGCTCAGGCTGAGGAACCCAAATGTTCACCTATACAGCACAGAACAAGTTTGACTTTCTTCGTTAAAAAATAAAATAAAAGATAGCCTTGTTTGATAGCATGCGGTCAACTGTTTCTGTATGGAAAAGTGCAGTTCGGACATTATTCTAAACATCTCCGTTTGTGCTCCACAGAAGAAAATAAAGTCATACATGTTTGGAATGAAATGAAGGTGTTGTAACTGATGACAGGATTTTCATTTTAGGCTGACATTTTGTTCAGTGCATTCTGTTATGGTTGGTTGGTTTATACTGTGTTAACGTCCTGTTTATAGACTTTGTTATATTTCCACATTTTGGGAAACGATTGCAATGCAGTTTGTGAGCAAGTAAATAGAGATAGGCATATAAATCGAAGGTATACAGATCAAATAGAGATCGGCCAAAATGGCTCCGATTTATGGCTGGTCGAGCGGTGCATCTCTAAAATCATCATATTAGAATGATTTCTGAAAGATCATGTGACACTGACGACTGGAGTAATGGCTACTGAAAATGACAGGAATAAATTACATTTTAAAATGTATTAAGAATACATTATTATATTATAAGAATATATAAAGTTATATATATATATGGAATTAATGCAGGCTCGGCAAGCATAAAAGACTTCTTTCAGAAGTATCAAACCTCCAAACCGACCTTTTGAACAGTAGTGAACATAAAGTACCATTCAATATGTCTCTACCTCATACTCCTCCATCATTTTCCTTATTCCAATTCCTTTCTGTCCTATGATGTATCGATGAAGGTCAAAGGAAACTTCAACATCAATCGTCACAGGAACTAAGGCCTTGAGTGTAAAAAGAAGAGGAAGGAAAAGGCAGGATAAAGAGGATCAAAACCCAATCCACAAAAGGACAAAAGGGAGAGCTGAAATTCCAGAATTCCTTACCAGTAAAGCTGCACGCGCCAACTCGCACTTTTCGGCCCGACCCGTCACGGCGATGATATCGCATTTCCGAGGGATGAGGTCCGTATCTCCATTCTCCTGAGGTGCAGGTTCCTGAGCTGCAAGCCACAAATAAAACAAAAAATTACAGCTCGTAAACTCTGTCGTCATCAATAAATCGAATGACAAAGTATCTGAACTAATTTGAGAGAGTAAGGAAGAGACCTGCAGACTCATCTCTGTCTGGAAATTTGATCTGGACTTCATGTTCGCGTGTAATTTGTTGTATGCGGCAGCCTTTGGGCCCCATGATGGCTCTGTGGTACCGCTGAGGAATCAACACCTCCACACTCACCTGTGACTCCTGAAGACACACCAGCAGAAGATGAAGGTCAATGAGTGGAATGTGTTAGTGTTTCTTCTCTTCTCAGGCTACACACACTACCGCTCAAAAGTTTGGGGTCAGTAAGATTCTTTAATGTTTTTTTAAATTGTCGTTTATGCTCACCAAGGCTGGAATATTTTGAAGAAATCTTACTCACCCCAAACTTTTAAACAGTAGTGTATAAACTGTTCTTGGCAGACAAGTCAATGACAATACATGCAGAAAACAATTCCAGTATTAATCACAATACGAATCCATTCCCGCTTCAACAACAACGCAATCTAAATTTAAACAGTCCAAAAATTGGATTCGAAACTCACCAGATCTCGAACGATCTCCTGAATGCGTTTCTTAGCAGCATCCACACACTCTCTGGGTCCTTTGAGAGTGATGCTGTCACTGTGAGTGCCCGTGCGAGGGAAGCTGACGGCTACGCCTCCGTACTCCTCCGCCAACTCTCTCAACACCTGCCCTCTTCGACAGACGAAGTGACGGTGATGCCGGGGCTCCACGACCATACTGTCCTCTATCACATCATCCTGAGAGAAAGCACAGATGAACTGAAGGAAGTGCATACTATAAACACAATTTCAAATGCACATCTTTCTCTTCTGTCATACCAGATTTTTGATGAGGGTCTCCAGCTCTCTCTGGGCGAGCCACACAGCCTCCTCTTTACCCATGATGGTAATGTGCTCCTGTTCTTGCTCATCTGGTGATGGGAAGATGATCCGTGCTCCGGTTCGATCCCTTACGCGTCGGATGTTAGCTCCACCTCTGCCTATCAGGAACTTGTGGTATTCTGGCTTGGCTTGAAGCTCCACTGAGAAGTTGTTGACTTGCTGGTGGGGAAAAAGACAAATGTCTCGCATACATTGAATAACTTGAAATATAACAGCGTTTCCTGCAATGCTGTCTTTTTTTTGTTGCTTTACTGTTGTACATCTTCATCCCATTACTCACCTTCTCCTCCGCCAGTTGCAACAGTTGTCTCCTGGCTCTCTCCACCTCCTCTGCAGGACCTCGGATTGTGACCTTGTCCAACCCTGAGCCCTCCGCAGGGAAGTGGATATGAACACCCCCGCACTCTTCCATTACGGAGCGCACCAGACTGCCTTTGGATCCAATCAGAGAGTTATGCAGCTTGGCTGGGATGGACACTTCAGCCTCCTTCAGGTTGGCCTGGGACAATTGAAAGATTAAGCGAGAATGTGAGAGAGATGTAAAACTTAGAGTACTGGGAATTACACCTCTAACACATTCTCTAGCTTCGTGTTTCTCTCACCAGCTCATTTTGAATGGCGAGGATCCGATCTCGTGCGGCTTCACAGCTGCTCTTCTTGCCTGTGATCACAATCATCTCAGAGTTGCTGTTTTCCGTTGGGAGATCAATCTTGGTGTTGGTCTCCTCACGTATCTATATAGATTTACACAGCAACATAATCTCACTCATTAAAGAACATTAGTACAATGTTTAAATATCAAGTTCACTCTAGAAAAAAAACGGAATGTTGTATTTCCCAAAGAACTTTCACAGTGCTTTTTTATATTATTCTTACTATGAACCAGTGTTGTTATTGATAAGTAAAACTATTCAAATAGTTTTCAGTAATTAAAATAAAGATACATTTTTTTGTAATAAATATTAGAGACTATAGATTACAGACATTAAAAATTAGAAATGTTAAAAATTACAACATTAAGCCGCGTTTCCACCGAAATTACCCGGAACAATTTGTCCCAGGAACTTTTTTCCCAGGAACTTTTTTTGCCCCAGACCGGTTGCTTTCTGCGTTTACACCGCGGTCTAAAGTACCGGGAAGATTATAAACTTGTGCGCAACTGCTCCTCCCAGTCTGCGACGGACAGTAATCAGTTTTGAAGTATGGAGGAGATTCAAACTGTGCTGTAGTTGTGTTTGTGATGTATTGCGGACATTGACCGTGAGACGGCTGGGACGAACGCGCAGAAAATGTCCTGTTACACAAATAAGCTTAATAAAGCCTGAACCTCGTCGTCGGTCCAGCTGTTTTTTTATTTTTTTTTATTAAATATTTGCAGACAGACAAGTAATGCATGAAGCCACGAACCGCAATAGATTTAAAAAAAATAGAATAGAATGCTGCGTGGAGTCATCCAGTAAAAATGCGGTGTGAACACAACCAATCAGCATGTTCAGCGCACAAGTCCCGCCCCCGAAAGTTCCTGAACTTTGAAAAAGTACTACCTCGCCAGCAGGGACTTTCGGAGGGGGAATTATTTACCCGGAACTTCATTTAGACCCTGGTTCCTGCGGTGTAAACACACCGAGTACCACCCCAAAGTTCCTAGTTCCTGGGGAAAGTTCCCGCGGTGGAAACGCGGCTTTAGATACTGAAATTAATAAGTTAGTAAACTTACATATAAGGAAAATAAGTAATACAATTAAAATTGAAAAATAAATGAAAGCTATAAAAGAAATATTATAAAACTAATTTAAAAAAATGACAAACACATCAAAAGGAATTACTAACAAAAAATATTATAACAAATACAAAAAACATTGCTGTGAACTGTCGTTGTATGAAAAGTCCTGAAAGATTCTTCATAATATGAAAATACTAAAAATATTTTTCCCACAGAAGAAAGAAAATCAGACTGTGTATGATTAAATGACGGAATATTCAGTTTAGGGTGAACTATCCCTTTAAAGGATTATTAATTGAAAAATTCATAATTAATAAAAAAGTGATAATTAAAAATCGAAATAAAAATGACCGTTTATTCACCTTTTTAATGTTGGCACCTCCTTTGCCAATGATGTTTTTGTGGAACTGCTTGTGGATGGGTACAGAAATTGAGAAGCTGCTCTCAACCTATTGAAATAATAAACATTTAATTAGACATGAGAAAATTCAAAGACTTAAGTTCTCGACTGTAAACAACAGTCAATATACCTTCAAAACAGACTGCAGTAGCATTGCAGCTCTAGATATAATAATAATTCCACAGCTGGCTGAGAACATAATAGCTGCTGTATTTGTGAACTTGTATTAGTCCCTAAGCAAATGTTTTTTTAGAGCAGAAAGGAAGCAAGAGGAAATAACACTTGTACCAGCTCAGCGATGAGTTTCTGCAGAAACTTCGCACATTTCTCCACCTCGTTTTTAGGCCCTCGGAGCTGCACTATGTCACTTTTTTGTTGCTGGTCTGGAAAGATGATAATGACCTGCAGAAATGAAACCAAAGGCATCTCTATGAAATCATCTATCAAACGTGTAGCAGAATATGGCTGTCTGCGGTTTACTAAATTAATCTGTGAGCACCTCAGGGAACTTGTCCCGCACTTCTCTGATCTTCTCTCCTTTCTGCCCAATGATGGTGCGGTGAAACTTCTGCTCTATGATCAGGTCTTTTGTGCGTTCGTTTTCCTACAGTGTCAAAAATGCTAGAAAATTACAAACCTTAAACCAAGCAGATGGGTTCATAATGTCACATATAGAATGCCTTTGTTCTACCATATAGTACGTCTCACCATACGCTGGGCCATGTCCATCAGTTCCTTGCGAGCGTGCTGTACTCCCTGAGGATCGCCCTCGATACGAACCAACCCACAGCGCTCAGAGTCCTGAGGAATTCTCACTGATACCTTATACTGCTCCTTTATCCGATTTACTAGGGAAAAGCACCCAAAAAAATCAATGATCTACTCATTCGTTCGTCTTCTCTGTTGATTGATCAAAACTTTACTGTAACAAATATGTTATGGATAGCTCAAAAGTAACAATCAGATCAAGTATGTAACACTGTAATCAATCATTTGTCCCAGGTTCTGTGGTCATGAAGACACACGGAAATTTATATTTAAATCATGACAACTCTGGGAAGAGTTTTTGCATGTTAATGAATATGGTGATGTTAATGTATTTGGTCTTGGTAGACTTAGATCTGCTGCTGTTTTTTGCAGCTGCTGCCAATAGATACACAGACACACTGCTGTGAGCATGTAAGATATGCTGCAGCTGCATTAATAGACATACATAAATCATGTAACAGACCTAGGCAGGTGGAGCTGCGGGAGGGGGAGGGTTTCAGAGTAGCGCACTGCAGGATTAGCCTACAACAAACACTGAACCAGACTATTTGAATGTTGAGCAAACAATATCATTGGCTGCAGGATCAACGAACGATCTGGGAAATCAAATGAATTTTGACATTGTGCGCTTCTTGTAATCAAATAATGTGTAAAACCACAATTTGACTATTCAAATATTACTTTTTCTAGCTATGCCCTGATGCCTATGCTCCATTTTCTTTTTAATATTAAACATGACAGCAGTTTCAGATTAAACATTTCAAAAAGGGTCTAAACTTACTGTTGGCTCCGTTTTTGCCAATGAGATGTCTATGGAAACGTTGATCAATGTTAATCTCTGCATAGTCCATTCTCGCCATCTAAACAAAGGAAAATAAAATACTTGAGGACTTTACCTAAACAGTATGTTTATATTCCACAAATCCAGTCTAAATCTGAAGAGAAAAAACATAATAGCATATGTGAAATGATTAGGCAACCAAAATTCCCCTGACATTTTTAATATAGCTTTTAATCACATTTCTATCTGCATTTTAACAAAAATAATAATAAGATATTCGAGTGTTCTCTGACCAGGTCTTTGATGATCTCCTGTATCTGAGCCTGGGCTTGTTCTACCTCCTCCGTCGGTCCCTCCAGACTGATACGTTCCTCTCCATCAGTAAACTCTATATGAACCTAGTGATGACAAACAGTCACACAATCATAATGTAGGGTCTATTGTTTATTATTATTCTTAATATTAATGCATTTTATTTGATATAATATATTATTATTCAGTATTCAAGGATTTAGTGTGATTTAGATTTTACAGTGCTGTTGGAATGGGGGGGGGGGGGGGGTTTCGCCTAATTGAAATAAGGTCTGTAGTTAACACAAGTTCAAGATATTTTCACAGTTTATTATATGAAATAATATACTTTATTAATACCAACTTTTATGTGTCTTGAAAAAGGCAGTTGCTAACATGTGGCTAAATAGGACTACAGAGGTTGTCGGTTACATTATATGTCATCGCGCTGAACTAATCTAGTCACTTTTCCACTTTTGCAGTCCAAATTTTCCAAATTGTAAATAAAGATTGAAAGAGTTGTGAGAAGCTTAGTTGGGCTGACACTGAAGTTGTGTCAATGTTGTGTAACCTAACAGGTTTCTTTTTATTTCTGCTCATTGTACTATTTAAGCATCAATGTTGTTCTTTTTTGTGAATATTATCTTGATCAACAAAATGTGTAAGAGTTAAAAACTTTCTGCAAGAATCCAAAAGCCAATGAAAAAATCCTTTAGCCATTTTTTTGTTGTTGGGAACCAGTGTGATGCTAACTTTCGGGTTGGCCTACAAAAACATGTCATCCCCGCAGCACTCTTTTCTCAGTTCTCACTTACCACATTCTATTCTAGTATCTTATAACACTGAGTTCTCATTTCGCTTTTTAATACCTTAGGCAGCTGCTGTGTAATGCGACCGATGTTCTGTCCTTTCTTGCCAATGATGAATCGATGGAGCCAGGCCGGAGCTATCACCTCCACCACAATCACACTTTTAGCCTGCAGAACAAACAAGTGCCATTTGAAAAGCTGCCTTTGCATTCTATAAAAAAATGGCTATATAATAATTGTGGATCTACACAAATCTACTATCTTTAATACATCTGACCTTGGCGTAGACCTGCGTAAGAGCCGGACCCAGCTTATCTGGTTCCCCTCTGAGGATGATGGTCTCCGATGCGGAGTCCAGAGGAGGCATCTCCACAGACACCCCCGTGTTCTCCAGGATCTCCTGCAGGGTGTTGCCTTTAGGGCCTACTATGTACTTATGTTGTGACTTCTTCACCTCCACTGAGATTGTGGTCGTTTTTCGTTTCTGCTTGTAAATATTAAGTAGCATAATTGTATGTGTGTACACAAAATAATGTAATTAAAATACAATACCAGTTGGGGTTGGTAAGACTTTTTTCTTTTTGTAAAAGCAGTAACATTTTTAAATATTATTACAATTTAAAATAACTCTTTTCTATTTGAATACAAGTGAATTTTATTCCTGTGACGCCAAAGCTGAATTATTTCAGTCTTCAGTGTCACATTATCCTTCAGAAATCATTCTAATATGCTGCTCAAGAAACATTATATGAATGTTGAATATAGTTGTGCTGCTTAGTATTTTTATGGAGAGAATGCTACATTTCTTTTTCAGGATTCTTTGATGAACAGGAAGGACAGCATTTTTAACTACTGATCCCAAACTTTTGAAGGGTAGCGTAATTAAATCACCTTCTCTTCATAAGTGGCCCGGATGCGTGCAATCGCCATGGCGACCGCTTCCTTCTCGCCGGTAATCACAATCTCATCTTTGGGTACGCTGGGTGGCGGGATGCTAATACGAGCTCCAGTCTCTTGACTCAGCTCATGAACAAGTCGATTATATGCACCGGCGATGAATGGATGAAAAGCTTTCTCAAAAGACAAACGTTCCACGGCACGCTTATCCTGAAGCAGACAGTGAGGACATGATAAAGCTGATGGAATGCAATATAAAACCTCATCTCATCTGCATTTAATGGTTACCTGCTCTGCAGAGATGAGCTGGATTTCATGCCGAGCTTTCTCAATGCCCTCCTTGGTGCCGGTGATGCGGATGTTGGCGTTGGGATCATCAGAGCGAGGGATAGCGATCTTGGTGGCTGTTTTCAGCTCCAGCTCCTGCAACTTCTCCCCATTCTTCCCGATCACAAATCGATGATGTTCTTTCGGAATAAGCACAGTCGCTGAGGCCTGAGAAGTTTAGCGTTAAAGGGTTAGTTCACCCAAAAATGAAGACCAAACAGCAAAATACATTTAATAGACCTTATGTTGCCCCGTCCCCTTTCAGCGCTGCACTCATTGTTGTGTCTTCCGCTTTGTATTTCCACAGCATGACGGTAAGATCTTACAGATTGATGAATGATTTCTAAGACCCTAGTTTTTTATTTTACGTTTTAGCAGTTTATTCTATTTTATAGCAATTACTATTCAATTCTGTATTTATATTATTATTTTTCTGGAATGATTTAGCTGTTTAATTGGATACATTTAAAGTCCCCATGTAGTAATGATTGTATCCCTTAAACTCATCTTTGATCACCAAAACGACATATTTAAAAGAAAAAAAAATCTTCATGCCTTAAAATAGCTTGAATGCACTCTACACCCTTGCTTCATTTAGTATGCTGAACCATGAATATGCAAATTAGCCCCGCCTCCACTCACACCAGCTCACAGATTCACTTACTGAGGTAAATACTGCACAATAGTATCACTCTTTACAACGTCGGACACATAACAGTAATTAATATGATTAGCTTTTTGCTTGACTATGTTATCAAACAGCTAACAATGTATTGCTAATGTTACAGAAACCATGTTCCTGTTCGTCATCTCAGAGACAAACAGCTTCCTTCTGACATTCATCAGAAACGCTTTGAACAACTCAGAACATCAGTAGAGAAAGGCATTAGTTGATCATAATATCGTATACATCATACACCCGCTATATTGCTATCTACCTGATTTTTCATATCAACAAAAAGTATACCGGGATAACCTGGCATCTGCAGAGTGCAGAGTGGCGCTTCACGTCTGATGTGTGACACACTTAACAGTAAAGTGCAGTAAATGCTAAAATAATCACGCTACAAACTAGTGTGTTTATTAGTATGTTAATACATTTAAATAATTTGAAAACTAATACCAGTTTACAATATCTAGCAGCACAATGAACTGTTTTTCAGACATCAAAAGCCTCGCAAAGTTTAAAATGGTCACGCCGGCTCTTACGTTAAAAATAAGCTGGAAATTGGAAAGATTACCAATTGGGTAACACTTTACTTGAAGGGGTGTGCATAAGACTGACATGACACCTTCATAATCATGACATAACACATGTAATGAATTTGAAGGAGGTTTTGTGCATGTTTATGACTGCCATTAAGTGTCATTCGCTCAATTATGACATTTATAAATCAAATATGACATTGTTTGAGATGTCTTTGTTATGACAACTTGACATAAACCAATACATCATAACCTGTCAGTGTCTTTGTCATGACAACTTGACATTACCAAGACAACATAACCTATCATAAATATGTCTGAAAATGATTAATGATCAAACTTAAAAACCCACTTAGCTTTATGGGTTAACATTACATTAAACTGTCATGTGATTGGTTTTGACATTGGCTGTCATGAGGCCATTATAACAGTGTCAGGAATATTTTTCTTGACCTCAACTACAGTGGTACAAATTGAATTTGTCATTAAAATGTAATTAAGGGTGCATTCACTTCACACCAGGAAAGTCCGCTAGTTCACTTGCTTTGGTCCGGACCAAATACAATGTTGATTTTTTTTTGTTTGGTACGGTTCGCTTTCACACTGCCCTTTTTGCAAGTGAACCAAAATTTGTAAACAAAACCACATGTGTGCTAAAGTCATCCATTCATTGGACAGACAATCTCAAGCAGGGAAAAGCAGGAAGTACAAAAACAGGCAATTTATGGAGATCTTCCGTAGTGCAATTTTTATTATTTTACTAATTTGCTGTTATCAGCTACTAACGCAATATGAAGAAACTTATGAGCATCATATGATACAATGTCACCTATACGATGTAGTAATTAAGATTTTGCGAAGACGATGTGCTGTAAGACGGTTCTGGCGGAGAAAGCATGCTCTTCACTGATAAAGTTCAAACATTATTCAAAACAAGTGAACAGTCAGTAATAAAATAAGAACAAATACACAAATTACAAGCAGAGATGAATATGAAATATCAAAGTTACAAAGTCTAATTCCGGTACAGAAATTAATAATTAAGCCTAAATGTAAAATGTTGAAATTAAATATAGTTTCATCTTTGTTCAAGCTGTATTTTGTTGTTTTATTAACATTGACACAGACAACAGTAGGAATATTGTGTTTCTGCTCGGACCGAGAAAAAAATGACAAACAACTGGTTTATTTTTCAACTATGACAAAACCGAGAGAATACTTGCAGAGCATTTAAGACGAGTTCATCTTAAGGAAAAGCAAAAGAGGAATCAATTCGGTGTTCGAGTGCTATAACGCGCCTCTCTCTCTGCGGGCGGTTGTGGTCACGGATAACGCGCGACTCGCGAGTCCCGATTTTCGCCCCTTCTTCTGCGTTTAAACTTGTCGGAATGTGTAAATTGGCAAGACAAAACCTGTCCAAATAATAACTTTCAGTCTATATGGTTAAATTTTGTAGTTATTCTGCGAATCACATGCGTGCCGAACAGTGTCCGTATCACAGATCAACTGCGATCCGTTGCACCACTACTGTATAGGCATTTTATCACCCCAAATTACATAGTAAAAATCTGACCCTGTCAAAAAAGGTGCAGTGCTTTCTGATACCTTTCGCTAACTCTACAATAAGTTAATCCAATTTACCAGCCGATTACTCTTTGACAGCGATGCCATAGAAATATTCAGAGCTACCGCAAAAAAACAGAAGTTCAAAGACAAAACTCTAAAGATGGCTGCGTGCTCTTTTCTCTGGCGCGTGAGGTCTATAAGAAGAGCAAGAATGAAAAAAAGCACCTGAGTCTGCAGTCGGGCCACAATCTCCTTCCTCGCTTTCATGACCGAGTCCAATTTTCCAGTCACCATGATGGAGAGGCCTTGGTCCTTGGCAAGCGAGAGTTCGATATGTGCCCCTGTCTTCTGCATGATATCCAGGCACACTTTCGCCTCCTCACCCTCACCAAACTGACTGTTGTCTTTATACCGCCTCTCCTCCAGAGGGACATGGAACACCTGAAAGTGCAAAGAGTGTGAAAGGGGAAAAAGACATGGAGCCTTGACAAGAAGAATCAGATCTCTAGCAGCTTATTCACAAACAATCTGTGGAGTAATAATAGTTACCTGAGTGATGACAGAGGCTTTGATGGGTCGGATTTTGCTCCAGGCACCTGCCGGCTCACCCGTCTTCTCACCTGGACTGCCCTTGTCTGGCAAAGGTGGAAAGGCCTCCAGATAGGTGGGTATATATGCTTCATCCTCTGGCATTCTACCTAATAACAGACAACAAGAAAAGAAGGCAACACTTTATTTTACAGTGTACTTGTTACGTTACATGTACTTACTGTAGTAATAACAGTAAATAATGCATAATTACATGCAACTAACCCTAGACCAAGCCTACAGTACCTGTAAAAAGTTTGGAAACATTACAATTTATTAATGTTTTTGTAAGAAGTCTCAGATACAAAAATACAGTGAAAGCAGTAATACTGTGAAATATTATTACAATGTAAAATAATTGTTTTCTATTTTAATAGATTTAAAATTGTATTCCTGTGATGACAAAGATAAATGTTCAGCATCATTACTCCAGTCTTCAGTGTCACATGATTCTTCAGAAATCATTCTAATATGCTGATTTGCTGCTCAAGAAACATTTATTATTATTTATTTTTTATACATTTTGACATTTGTCAAACATTTGTGGTAAGATTTAAAAAAAGAGAGAAAGTAATAATTTGATTCAGCAAAGGTTCACTAAATTGATCAAAAGTGACTGTGAAGACATTTCAAATGTTACATATTATTTTTATTTAATAAATGCTTTATCAAATGAAAATATGAAAATAAATGCTAATGCTTTCATCAAAGAATCTAAAAAAAAAGGATCAACATTTCCACAAAAAAAAAATTAGAAGCACAACTGTTTTCAACATTAATAATAATAATAAGAAGAAATGTATTTTCATTATTGATTATTAACGGTTTTATCGATTAGTTGTTGCAGCCCTCTTTATATTTATTGCCATTACACATGAGATTAATTGTTAATTGTGGTACAAAAAAAAATTTGTTTCACCCCTAATTTTGCTACAGTCGTCATACCCGTGTTCTCAAAGTCCTTCAAGCCACTGCGGTGCTCCGCAAAACTCTCCTGAGTCAACACTGCCACAGAGCTCATGTTTCAAGGCCTGATCCGCTATCCTGTAGAGACCAGGAGGAAGAGGAGGGACGTGTAGAAAGAAATACAGAAAAACACAAATATAACAGCAGCGAAAATCTAGTCCAAACACACAGCCTTAAACAAAACGAACTAAAAGAGCATAGCAGTAACGGACTCCTTTTATTAGAGTGATAAAGTGCATGCAGACTCAGAGCTCAGTATTCTCGGTGGTTTCAGCAGCTCAGCAGGGCCTCGACACACACTGGCATCTCCCTGAGCTCAACAGCATCTCTCTCCACCTGAGCTCTCCAATTAAACACACTGCAGCTGTGAAATCTGACGAAAAGCCTTAGGGCTGTCAAATCGATTCATTGTGATTAATCGCATCTAATATAAAAGTTTGTGTTTATAATATATGTGTGTGTATATATTATTATATATATATATTATATATATGTATGTGTATATGTATACACACACACACAACACACATATATATATATAAATATAATAATATATACACACACACACACATATATTATAGAAATAATATTTTATGTTAGATGTGATTAATCGATATATATATTATGAATATTTGTGATTAATAATAATACAAATGTATATATATATATATGTCTAAAATATTATTAGAAAAATATTTGGTTGTTTATTTACTTATTATGATCACATTTGTATTTATTTTATTGTTTAATTATTTTTTATATTATTCAAATTTAATTATTTATTTTAATATTTTTTAAAGTATTCATTTATTTCTTAAATTTTTCTCTAAACCTCTAAACTTTGCATGGACCGCCTAAAAATTATTTGCGGCCCCCTGGGGGTCCACGGAGCCCAGTTTGAAAGGCCCTGATCTAAAACAAGCGGGATTGCTAAGGAGAAAGATATGACGGTGAAAATAATATGATATTTTGCACTGAAAGTCACATTTTCAGTAAACGGTTCTCAGGAAATATCTAATCTGCACACATGCATTAAAAACAAGTTTGTGTTTTGTCTAAAGAGAGATCATTTCCACCCACCTGCAAAGGGTCGAAAACCAGAAAGTCCGTCCAGGTGGATGCTACGTAGAACTCTTCAGTGTCAGTGTGTTCGTTCAGCCCTGTGTGGGTGAGGTTAACAAAGAGAGATTGTAACCCGCCTTGTGTTTACATACACAGCATAAAAAAACAGCATCTTGTTGCAAGGCCCTCTGAGGTTGACCAGGGAGAGGGGCCACAGAGTCACAGTGGTCTGTCCTGTGGGAGGCAATAGCTAGATGTGGTGCTAAGGATAGTCTTCACTTCACTCTCAGGTGACTAGGTGTCTAATTGGTGTGTGGGTGTTTGTGCTTACAGTAGTGACGGCAAAAATACAGACACACACATTATGGGATTGACACATTTTATAAAATGTAACACTCAGTGAGAGGTAAATTACCCATGTAGTAGAATAATACAAATCATATAATATAGATTTGGGTTATTAGGCTGACATTTGACATACGTAACGTTATTGTCTAATATTGTGAATATCTATTTAATATCTATGCAAGCCACTTACAAATGTTTTTACATAACCTGCATGATTAAAAACAGAACAAACAACAACATGCAATTTTAATGCTCTTTTGTCCATATACGATCTAAAATGCTTATAGCAGACTCATTGCATGATCCATGTCATCTGCAAGCTCGGTGCAGAGCTGCAGATCTGTGTTAACAAATACTACAGGAGCAGGCTAACAAAACAACCTGAGACATGTAACAGCGCAATTGCCAGTAAAAACAGCTGTTAGAACCTCGAATATATCAAAGTGTGGCAGATATGCATTATGTATCAGTGTCGGTAGTCAGTTGTAAATATTCTAGCTTGCAGAATATATATTCTGAATATCTGAGTTTAGCTGGTCAGCTAATCTGCTACATGTAACAGCTCGTTAGCTACAGAGATACTGTCTATCTCTCTTTTAAATACGATCATCTGATTGCATAAAACGCGGATATGTTCGTTCTGTCAACAAAACGGTGCGATAAGTAGCACGTCTACGGAAACAAAAACAAGTGATCACCTTATCAGACGGAAAAGCCTAGCCGCTGATCTGCTGACAGTAAACACTGCTGCTGAGAGTCGACTCTTTAACTGAATCGAATCCTTGATTCATGAATTATAATTTTTAAGATGTAAAAAATGTGTATGATTTTTAAAAATATTTATTTGTTTGTTAATTGTTTATATGTGGTGATAATTAAATCATGGAAGCAGATCATTATTTATTTAAAAAAAACTATTGAAATGTAAAATATTGGTGTACAATTATTTGTTTTATTTATTTTTTGCTTTCACGAAACTTAATTTCAGGTTTATCACTGTAGAATAAAAAAAAAGTCCTTTCTGTGGTGTATTTTGACAAAATGTATATACCATGTCCTTATTTTTTTACATATTTGAAAAGTATCATTATATCCTTGTTATTATATAAATATTTTTTTTTATTTTAAATTCCCCTCATTCCTCTATTTTGTGATCAGACTGTGGTACAAAACAATTACATTTTAGGCATAAATAATTTTGTATTTGCAGGGTTAAAAACAAATTCAGGATTTGCATTCGCACCCACCTGTTTTTCAAAATAAAAGACTGTCAGAAAATGTCCTTGTTAAACTAATTTTAAAGCCTGTCGGTAAAAAAAAGTAACTAAATAGTAGGCTAGCTATCTTTATTAACTATATATTATAGCAATTATGTTCTCACAGCTAGTATACTAGGCTACTTTAGAGTATACCCTGTTCATTATTTTGTTTGTTTATTAAACCGTTTTGCTCATGGGAATTTCCTAACTGTTTGGTTTTCATGATTTTTATATTGTGCAAACTGTATTCTATCCCCTACTCCAAAACCTATCTATCACAGCAAACTGCATTTTTACATTTTCAAAAAACATCACTTGGTATGATTTATAAGATGTTTTCCAGGCTCATAGGGGCCAAAGGTCCCCTCAAGGGTTTCGGATATTGCCATCTTTGTCCCCATAACGTTCAATAGGGTATCCCTGAACCACACACACACACAGAGAGAGAGAGAGAGAGAGAGAGAGAGAGAGAGAGAGAGAGAGAGAGAGAGAGAGAGAGAGAGAGAGAGAGAGAGAGAGAGAGAGAGAGAGCGCTCTCCGCTGGGTGGCAGCCAAAAGGAGGGTGTGCTGTGCAGGCAGGAATTGAATGGAATGGGATGGATTGGGATGGGAGGAGGGGTATATGCTATGCACTAATCACAATGTCCCTGTCCGGCTGTTCCTACACACATGCTCACGAGCAGGAAAACAAAGAGCCGGAGATGCGCGTGGATTTACCGGAGAGGACAACAAAAGAGGAAAGACGAAAGTAACGTCTGATCAAATCCGTACGGATATGAAGTTCGCTGAGGAATGTGGCGATCTGTTGCTGTCATTTTAAAGAAATGAATGAACATGGATGTCTTTGAAACTATTATGTGTTCATGTGTACTGTGAGAGTTACCACACGCGACTCAAATGTTTTTGTTTTTATGAGGAAATTTACTCTGGACACATTTCAGCAATTCGCTTTTTTTAATGGATATAAGAAAGTGAGACACATTTGGTGAGTATCTGTGTAAGACAGTTATGAATTGCAATCAACTCCTCAACTGTGAATATAGTATGTGCATCTTATAGTGCTGCTTACCATAGTCAGATATATAAAATGATATAGTCTACTAAATTAATGACAGGTTCAGTGGTTACCATGTTGCATTAACACCAAGTTTACACAGGAGATCCTTGTTAGTCATGTAAACAACATAGTAGAAGTATTGACTTTTGGATTAATGTTGATTATTTCATTAGCATATTTTTTCCCGATCTTTTTTCTATTCTTCCATTGTTTTTATATACAGGCAGTTGCAAATAGCCTCTGTGTGTGTGTGTGTGTGTGTGTGTGTGTGTGTGTGTGTGTGTGTGTGTGTGTGTGTGTGTGTGTGTGTGTGTGTATTAAATGTTTCTAATGTATATCACAACATCCCAGTGTATCTAAGGAATTTGGAAGCAAAGCCTAGTTTCACAACAGGAAAGGAAAAGAGGATTCCGATCCCAAGATTGTTTATAGATTGGAGGGGAAGTGTCTTGTACACATAAAAAGAAAAAAAGAAGACCATCAGGGAATACTTGGGTGTCCTGTTGTTTGAGGGGTTTACTGTACTGTAGGCCTGGTTTAAAATATCAGAAGGACGTAACAATTAAGAAGCATTCTCACCCTTTTAATGGTAACCAATTCACCCTTCCTATTTCACCCCATGGGAAAGTGTTTCTTTTTAGCATTGTGCAATATTGAGCTTTGTAGGTTCAGGATATCAAATTCGAGCACACTAAGAACCTGACAGACCTGCTGAGTTTGTCTGAGGGGTGCGAGTTTAGTAAAGTCATTGACGCCAACGTTCAACCTGAATTGTTGATACGGGAAGTCGTTTTGACACACCCTTTCCATATCCTCAGAATGGGTTTATTCCAAGCCAAGAAAGTTAAGCTAATTAAGTTATTAAAATGGTTTTGTGTAGTTTTACATAAGGGGGAAATAACCATAAAACGATAAACCACTAATTGTGTGGTTTTAATCCCATAATGCATTTCTAAGACATTCATAGTCTTTTAAAGTCCGAAGGGGTCAGAGTACACGGTTCTTACTGTAAATATGACATGCAAGCACATTTTCGGCATATTTCTAATATGCTGTTTCACAGAAGAACCAGTCTGATTGGAAGTTCATCTCATATTTTATTTAAAAGTCTGACTGTTGCCTGTAAGAGCAAAGTCCAATGCAGATGAACCTGTACTGTGTGAGGTAATTCCAGTACAAAGGTGATTGTGCTTTTTATTTTATTTTATGAGTTACTAGATGTTAATCATCACATCAAATATTGTTATAGTTCTAGGACTACTACTAAGGTTGCAATTACAAGATATGAAACTGAAAGAATAAAAACTAGGGTTGGACGATATGTTGTTATATTTATTTGCTGATATTACAGATTTTTCTTTAATTGATCATATTGGCAATTGGCAATTTTGGATATGTGCATTATTTGTACATTTTAGATTACCTTTGCCCTCATCATCTAATGTTTGTTTAACCTTTAAAAATATGAATAATTTAATAACAGTGTTAAAGGGATAGTTCACTTTACAATTCTGTCATAATATAGCCTACTGACCCTCAAGTTGTTTCAAACCTGTATGAATTTCTTTCTTCTGCTGAACACAAAGGTAGATATTTTGAAGAATGTCAGTAACCAAACAGTTAACTGGTCCCATTGACTTCCATAGTAGGAAAAAAAAATGTGTTGAAACATATTTTTTTTATTCTGTATATTACAATATAGTGATGTCCAAATTAATTAACGTACAGCATTTAAAATGATTACTTTTGTTTTGAAGTGTTTTTTAATTTATTTGGACAAAGCTGTAGAAATAGCGTCAATTTTAAAGTCGGCATAAAATGAAAATTCACACCACCTGTTTAATGGTTTTTTTTGGACCTCGTAATGTTTAATCAAATTGTCATATCTGGATCTTTCCAGTGAAACCCACCATTTCTTCCGGTGATGTATGCAGGACTTCTCCAATCATTTCATCTGCTTAAACCCCGCCCCTGCAAGTTCATATTTCAAATTCAATGCGCAACCTAGGGTATATTTTTTCGACAACCTGTTACACTCTGATGTACGCCACAATATAGAAGAAAAGATCTGTTGCTACGTCTATTTCATCAAGACTTTCATCTTCCCCATTTATAGACAATAACTTAAAAAATAAATATAAGTTAATCAGTATCAGACAGAATTGTAATATCTTTAATGAAAACACAGTGTCAGATGATCTGGGATTGGTCAACTGATGGAAAAAGATGCATCAGTCATATGTAAAACCATTATTGTTTGTTTACCACAGGTTGAAGATTGAAGGCCCTGGGTGACCCTGCTGCCTGGCCTCACATTGGCCAGGTTGCTTAGGTTTAAAACATCAAAAACAGTTAAGATGTCTACTCAAGAGTCTCTGCATCTGCCTCCGAAACCTAAGGCTAAACAAAGACCCCCGGTTCCCACCAAGTCCTCCAATAACACCTCAGACACCTCATCCGTGGAAGGAGCAGCCTCACAGAGCTCAGGGAATGTCAAAAAGATAGTCAACAAATTCAGCCAGCCAGAGTCTAAGATTCCAGCTGGAGATACAGCAAAGAGCGTCAGCATAGAACGGAGACTACAAAAGCCTCCTGCAATTAAGCCCAGGAGCAAAACGAGAAGTTCGTCCCTCTCCAGCGCTGACAGGGCTCCTCCTCTGCCTCCAAAGAGAAGGCAAAACAGTGGACCGAAAGATGAGGTGGACAGCCAAGAGAGACAAGAAGGAACATCGAGTCCTGTTGATGGAGGCCGATCAGGTACAGTGGATTTACTTTCATTTTCAGGAACTTTTGAACTACTTCCGTGGAATATCTATGCTTGTTTTCTAGGAATTTTCTTTCTCAAAATTCAGTCACAAAGCTAGTGGTCGACCGATTTTTAATGATCCATTTCAGTTAATAATACAGCTGAAGAGCGTATTGTGTCCTACAAGAACACATACTCTTTGCGTGATTTCTGTGCGAATGATCCAAGCCGTGTGAATTGGATGACTTTGGCTGTCACTAGACATGCACGAGCAAGCAACTTCACACTATACTGCGCAATATCCAAGTTCCCGCTGTGTCACGTGTACTCTGTAGTGTTCATGTGTAAATTTTGGCCGATACCAATAATTCTTTATATTTGAAAGGCGACAACCGATATATATATTTTGTAATAGTATATATAACAAAAGTCTCACCATTAAAGTCCATGTCCCAAGCACACAATTGTAATGTTCTCAGTATAATATCATGTATTGTAGCTTATATGACAGACTTGCGCAGCAAATGTTGCACTTCTCTGAAGTGATTCCAATCATATTTCAAGCAATTCAAAACCATCATGGCGAACAGTGCACAACTGAAGTGTCTCATCTAAAGGAAATAATCCATTATTTATCGGCTTTAATATATCAGCCAAATTTTCTTATTCTTAAGAACATAATCAGACGATACCGATATGGTGGTTGATATATCGCGCATCCCTAAAATGTATACATTTTCCAATAATTAAATTCCTATTATTTTAGTAAATATTATGTCAAATAAATAAATATAATTGCAATCCTTGTGTTACTGCATCTATGGTACATCTGCGTTGTATCTGCCATCGGCCACCCTTCTCTCTAATATGTTTGCATCATCGGCACCAAAAAAATCCATATCGGTCACCACTTTACGACACAATTAGCAACAAACTAAAACAATAAATCAGTTTTATGACTGGTACAACATTTAAGCATCCTAAAAGTATTTACATCTATAGTCATTGTAACCTTATGTGTGTTTGTTTGCTGTGAAATGCTTTAAATGCTCGAGCTCGTTACAGTTTGGTGGATTCTGATTGGCTGTCACTGTTTTTATTATTCATCAGCTTGACAAAATCGTTCTGAAAGTGATTCCAATGATATCGTTTCTCTGTGCCGTTACCTTTGTCATTGTGGTGTGGACTCATCTATTCTTTTACATTTAGAACGATTTTTAGAACTATATCTTTATCGTCATAGTTGTCGTCCTTGGTGTGAATGGGCCTTAAGGCATACAAACTATAAAGAGAAAGAAATAAAGACGAGGATAAACATGCAGAACAAGAAGCGTTTGCAGGGTTAATTGAACTACTAAACTCATATTTTAATCAGCTTTAATGTGATCTTCATCTGAGTGGGTGTTATGAGGATAAACTCTGACACTATGTTAGTGTTGCTGGTAATCTTGGAAGGATTGGAATGTAAATTGCTAGTTTTGTGTGTATGTGACACATTTCAGGAATGCAAGCTATTTGTGTTACATACAGTAGTGCTTAAGTCATTTTCCGTTTCTAATTAAATCTCCAACTTTCTTGTACTTGGATTTCGTTTAGTTTTTTAATTCACCGAACCATGATTCAGGCACATCGGAGGTCATTTTCTTGGTTGTTGTTTGGTCAGTCAGTGGGATTAAAGTGTGTGTGTGTGTGTGTTGTCTGCTGAACACACAGACAGATGGGGTGTAGGGGATAAAAGAACCCCCATTGGAAACAATTACATTAAATCTACATTACCGTTTAAAAGTTTGGGGTCGATAAGATTTGTAAATGTCTTTTGCTTATGCTCACAATGGCTGCATTTATTTGATTAAAATTGATTCTATCCTTGCTAAATAAAAGTATTCATTTCTATTAATAAAAACATCATACGACCCCAAACTTTTGAACAGTAGTGTATATATCTAATTGATTGATAATTATTGCAGAAAATGTTTGAGACATTCCTGACTCGGTGAACTGCAGAAGATTGAGGGATTTGTTGCATATATGCAAACTATACGCAACCGTATGCAAACACTTTGAAGTCAAGCCTTTATTTGTTTAGTGTATTTTTTTACAATACATATTAGGGATGAACAGTATGACTAAAATCTTGCATCATGGTTTAAGTAATTTGAATACTACCCTAATGGTGTATATGGTGTATAGTTATATATAGTTTGGTGGAAACCCTAATTTCTGGAATTTACTTTTTAATACTGAGAGAATGTGTCCTGGAGGCTATTCCAAAGTCATATAGGGAAAAACTTGACCTTCTTTTGGTTTTACTTACTTAACATTCCTGTTGGACATCATCTGAAAATGTAATGTATTGTTCATAAAACTTGTTTACAGTGACAATTATCTTAACTGAGCTAGTGTGATTTAACATGAATTAACATGCAAAGTGGCCTTTATGTGATAATTGGGGTAATAAACCACAGTCCCACCCTTAACCTGACTTACGCGTTCAACTAGTTCAAGTTTCCAAGAGAGAGAGTTTCAAGCAGGTCAGTCACCGGTGTAGTGAAATGGCAGAAGGGCTAAAACGAGCATTTGGGAAGATCAAGCTAAATGTATTTGAGGCGTTCGAAGAGCTGCGAGGTAAGGAAGGGGAGGAGGGACAGACACAGCGCAAAGGTTCCATGCAGAAGTTGGCGGCACTGATAACGGCAGGCTCAAAGGCAGAGATGGAAGAGTCAAAGCAGAAGAAGGGATCAAAAAGAGGTGGTAATCAAAGATCTTTAAAACCCTGGAGGATATGAAGCCTTTCTGGAACAACCTGACAGAGTATTCCAGTAACATACAGTCTTGTACAGGCTTGTAGATCAGAACATAATTAATCAAATGTACTTTATTAACTAGTATATATCACCATAACCCTCCAGTTAATAATCATAGCACATTAACACATTACATTTTTATTACAAGTTTTAAAAAAAAGTTTTTTTTATGGCATTAAAAAGGCATTATATGATTTAAACTGCACTTGTTGTTTGCATATATGTCCAGAACATAAATCTGAACATTGGATAAAGCCAGGTTAAAAAATTCTTGTTTCATTTTGTTGATATACCAGTTAAAGTTTATTTATTATTATTTACTGAAGGGATTTTGGATATCTGTTTTTACCATTCCATAAATCAGAAGATATTGTTAACAGCCAGATTTTTTTAAACATGTTTTTAGGAATAGAATGGAATATAAATTAAGCAAATGTATAAACAAAAAGCTGTAAAAACATTCGGAATATAGATTGAATGGACATTTCTGGTTCAGTGCATGAGAAAAAAAAATCACTTTGAGAAAACTGCCTTTAAAGATATTAATATTGTTATCAAAATTTACAGACATAACAATTGTGTAATAAACACTTAAATGTGTGTTTTGGATGTTTTCTTTCCAGTAGACTGAAAGAAGAGATGTTTTGGATGCAATATCCCAAAATTGACCAGTGCTTTTTGCCTGTAGTATCTTTGCCTTAATTCATAAATAGACCTTAGTCGGGTTAGATGCCATATTTCATTTAAAGTAGATGAAAATGAGGCTGTAAGGGATAGACATACAGTCTTTACAACGCAATGTATAAAGGTCCTAGATCTCACAATTTTCACAGCTCACAACTTTTAAAACTGTTTTATGGAGTTTTTTAGTCAGCTGAGCAGTTGGCATGTTGTTAAACAGCAGTAAAATCCATTGAACGCTCTGTATTCTATCCCTCACAGCCTCGAATTCATTCCTGTCAAAAATAAAATTTTGTGCTACCTTGACTAAGATCTATACCATCCATTTTATGACCTGAACTAACCTGCTTCAGAGGATATACAGTACTGTGCAAAAGTCTTATGTACGTTAGTATTTTCACCCAAAAAAAAAAAAAAAGGTTTTAAGCCAGTTCTTTTTTCTTTTGCTGTGTGTAAGTTGCACATATCAGTTTACATTTCCAAACATTCCTTTTGCCATTACTTGTAATAATTCTGTGAGATTTTTATATGCAATATAAAAAATACTAACGTGCCTAAGACTTTTGCACAGTTCTGTATATCACCGTAAAAAAAAAAAAAAAAAAAAAAAAACCCTGGCAGCTGTGGTTGCTAGAATAATTCTGTAAAAAATGCAGTACAAATTTAAACATATTTACAGAACAACCTGTATACTTTACAGTATAAAACTGTAATTTACAAACAAGAAAATTGCTATTTAAAGCGGTAAATCCAACAACGCACACTGCTACTAAAATCTATTTTGTAGTTTTTTACATATACTGACAACCACCATAATTATGGTGTTAAAAGAGGAAGCCACATGGAGAATCATAAAGAAGTTAATCACAAGTAGCTTTTCCAAAAGCTGAATACTAGTATACAGAAGGAGCACAGAGTCATTCACGCAAACACAGAACACCATCATGGTAACACACATGACATGACACTAAAATAATGCAATTAACATTCATTAAACGACAGAAGATGTAACATAAAACCCAAATGTGCATAACTTATAACAAAAATTTTCCTGTGTGACACTTCACTTCACTCTGGGAATGTCAGTTTATCACTGTAAATTATCATTTGATTTGCCTTTTTTATTATTTCTAAAAACGGTACATTTAACAGTATTTTACTGTAAAAATGACAATAAAATGTCCTGGTAGAACTTACCCTTCTCCATTATGATATCAAGTCAGTTATATCATCCTGACGTTTGTGAAATATTTCAGAATGATTTTTACTGCTGAAATTAAACTCATCATAGAAAAGTCACTGTATGTATGAATTGTATTTTTAATGTATTTTTTGAAAACAATTAATTGATTTGACAGCAGAACCTGATTTCACCAAGTACATGTTCTTGGATCAACATTCCAACCAACCAATCAGATTTGAGGGACAAGTTTACAGTTTATGTCAAGTTTAGGTTTAGGTGCTTCTACATCAGTGTTATTCTTATATAATTTCCCTCTGATTTTAGGTATACTGTAATTTATGGGATATGGTTAGGATTGAATTTTCCAAAAGGAATGTTGTTCCAGGATCAACAAAATATGTTGACCCAGGAACACGTCTAACTCGGCAAAATCAGGACGTGCGATTGGACAAATTAGCATCATGTTTTTGACCCAACTTTATGTTGGAATTTGCAGGAAAGCCTAACCCTGACCATAATCCATGTCCTCCTCTAGCTCCCGATGGAAAAGAAGGCGGCAAACTGCGAGCAGATCAGGATTCTAGCCCTGTTCCAGAGCATCAGTGTGAGAAGAACTGCGGCTGTATGTGTCACCAGCAGAGGCCTGGGATGAAGCTTGTGTGGGTGCCAATAAGTGAGCAAGAAGAGGACGAGGGTGAGGATGAAGAGATCGAATTCAGTGACACGGAGGATCAGAATGAAATAGCAGGAGAGGACGAGAACGAAGAAATAAGGTCAAATAAGGAAGCGGAGTCTTTAAGTGAGCCATTACCTAAAGGTGAGAACGAGAACGAGGAACCGCAAATTAAAAAAGACAAGTTTCTGGAGGCTCGTAACCTAATAGAGCAGCAGCTGAGGAGGAAATCAGACCCTGGACCTCCGGCATTGATCGCCTCTGTTGTCCCATTTCCCCAGACTCCTCCAAACGTCCCCACAGCCCAGTCTTTGGAGGTACAGGAGGAGTCCATTTATGACATTACCCTGGATTTGGTCACTCCACCTAGACCTCAAAAGAGGCTGGACACTGTAACAAGCAAGGACACCCCTCCAGCCGTTCCTCCCAGAATGCCTTTAGAAAGCAGGTGTCCGTCTCGCATTATTCAGCCTCTGCAGCCCTTTAACAAATGCAGCCCACCTGGCAGTCCTCGACTACAAAGAACTCCACCACCACCACCAGCCAAGACCTATGAGAACGGAAGACGCCTCAGCAGTTATTCTCTCAAGTCTATAGGTACAGAAAAACATTGAAAGTCGGCATGAAATCAAAATAGACCTCATTTACATTCTTCAAGGGATACATTTAAAATGTCATAAACCCTCATGTTGTTCCAAACAGTCTTGTTTTAGTATCATGTACAATAAGTAGTATATAGAATTTATTATGTTTAATTCGCTTTTTTAAATATATTTTTCATTTTCGATTAAGCTTTAGTTTTGTTATCTGCTTGTGGCATTTGTTAGTGTTATTATTATTTTAATATTTCTATTTAGCTTTAATTTATTTCTATATCAGCTTTAGTTTTAGCAATTTTAGTACTTCAATATAAATAAATTTTATTTCAGTTAGTTATATTTGTTATTTTTATAAGCTTTTTTAATCTAATATTTATATTTTATTTAAACTATTTCTGTTATCTAAAACAATTTTTTGAAAAATTATTTTAGTTTTTGTTTCCACGCCTATATGTCTGACTTTCTTCTTCAGAACAAATTCTTTCAACACCCACTTTTCAGTCCTGATCGTTTTTTTTTTTCATTGAATATCCTAGAAATGCTTCATAGAAGTAAAGAAGGTGTTTGCAGCCTTTTATTAAGTTATTTAATTAAGTTAAGTAATTGGTACTTAATTGTTTCTTCAACAGATGAGAATGACAGTGCAGGGGCTGATGGTGAAAAATGTGCATCCAATGAGAAGTATTTTCTTTTCTTTTCATCCCTCAAACAGTTTCTGCTCTCTTTAAGCTTTAATATTGTAGTGACACAGCTGTCATATTTGTCTTTACTTTGTGTGTAATGCAATCTATGTCTTCCAGCTCCAGGCCTCCACGAGTCATCCCACGTCGCAAACAGTCTCTTGACTTGGAAGATGTGATGGCTGAGGGTATCATTTTATTTATTTATTTAATACATCATCAATTTAAATTGAAAATGTTGAAAGACAGATCTCATGCATGTTTATAAAAAACACTATTGAGAAATTGTACAGTCCAATAAAACAAAGAATAAATGATGTCTTCACCTACAATTTAATGCCATATTTTGTGACCCTTGCAGAGCTGTATCAGTTTTACACAGAAACATTTATACACCAGGAGATCAGGAGGACAGTATGTCGCAACATCAGTAAGACCAGCATAGACTTCCAGATGGACACGCACCTCACAGCCAGCCCAGAAAAAGGAGAGAAAGGTTCCACATCCACTAACAGTCCAATTCTAAAGCAGAGCAATTTATGGCGAGACCAGCCAATGGTACGAGACAGTGGTGTCCTGCAAACCCTAAGCCCAGAGGAGTGCAAGTACCATGAGGTGAGCAGAAATCCTCAATGAATGTGCTATAAAACTCAGAGAAGAACACGCACTTCTGGGAAGAGCAAGTGCTGAGTTTTGAGGTCATGATTATGGATTACGGAAGAAGTAAGATTATGGAAGAATTTGGAAATATGGAAAATGTGATTCGAAAGGAAAAGAGAAGAAAGACAGGATGGGAATGACGGGAAAAGAAGTTCTGGAAGTAGGGAGAGGGTGAATCTCACGAAAGCTGAATACTTATACACTATATAATATATACATATACTGTATATATATTCTCTCTCTCTCTCTCTCTCTCTCTCTCTCTCTCTCTCTCTCTCTGTGTATATATATATATATATATATATATTAGTATATTTTATATATAGGGGTAATGTTCTGAATTGTTTCTAAAATAACTTCTATATGTTGGAAATTATTGATAGTCCTAACATGCTTTATTGCCTTAATGCAAAATATGTGTTCCTTTTGACTTTAAGATTAAATGTGACCAGAATGAGACAGCATGCCCAAATTATAAGTGTAATAAAGACGATGATAATAATAAAGAATAACAATAAAGTAGATTTATGAATTAAAAAACGGATCTATCAAGATTTCACGTGTTGTCGAGAAAGACTAAATTGCATTTAAATAACATCTATGTTTCGCTTTTCTGTGTGCAGAGCATGTTCGAGGTGATTACATCAGAAATGTCATATTTGCGCTCTCTGCGCGTGTTAACGGAGCATTTTATGGAGTCAAGTGACTTGAATGACACTCTCATTATCATGGACAAAAAAACCCTCTTCTCAAACATCCTGCGCATCCAAGAGGTCAGCGAGAGGTGAGTGCCTGTGTGTGTGAAATGCAGACATTTACAGCTTAGATTTGCTGAAACAGCACTGCCTAATCCCCACAAATTAGTTTTGTTTGTTTACATGAACCCTAAAGACATGCATTTGCCAGGTGTAACCCATCAGAACTTGCTGAGGCAGCAGCGTTTGATGTTAATTAAATGAATCCGTCAAAACATAATTAAGTCAAAAACGATTAAATATGAAGTATCAGGATGTAGTCTAATGCTCCGGTAATGCAGTGTAGCCTGTAAAACAAGATGGGCTACTACACAGCAGACAGAAACATCCATTTGTAAATAAATACCAATTGTCTACTGACATTTCTTTCGCAGGTTTCTGAAGGATCTGGAGGAACGTCTAGATGAGAGCATTATCATTTCTGACATCTGTGATATCATCCACTATCATTCCCAACATCATTTCCCTGCATATATTGACTATGTTCGAAATCAGATTTATCAGGAAAAGACCTACAGTAATCTAATGTAAGAAACTCATACGTCAACACACATAAGCGAGGCCATTTCAAACGATTTCATTTGTTCTCATCCATTTAAATGTTTAAATCACTCACTTATTATTTTGCCTAATATCTATTACAGGCAAACTAACACTCAGTTTGCGACCGTTATCACCCGACTGCAGGAGTCGCCCAAGTGTCAACGACTGCCCTTCATGTCCTTCCTGTTGCTGCCCTTCCAGCGAATCACACGCATTAAAATGCTCATCGAGGTGGGTGAATAATTCACATTGGGCCTGTTTACATCTGGTATTAAGATGCAAGTTGGTCGATCGGATCACAAGTGAACGACGCTAAATACAGGTGTAAACAGGGTCTAAAAGGGTTTGAGCTTGTCCACTTTCGACCACGTCCAGTGGTAGTCGAAGGCCCTATTTCCACCTGGTATTAAGATGCGTTATGGTCGATCGAATCACAAGTGGACGAGGGAGACACGTTTACACCTGCCATTTTAATTCATCGCTTTTGTCCATTTTTTACCGCTTCTATCTTGAGTACTTCGAGGGGAGGGTCTATGGACGGGTCCCTTTGCTTCCGTCAAATTTAAATGCTGGTTTTCATAGCTGTAAGCCAACAAATAAAAGCTTTAAATATCTCACTTTGCATGTAATAAGTCTATGTAACATAGTTTCACCTTTTAAGTTGAACTACTGAAATAAATTAACTTGTGCTTAATAGACTTCTTTTAAAACATTAAAATAATGACTTCTAAAAGATAGTGTATATTGGAATTCTTCTTCACTGAACCAATTTCTGTTGGTTTTGGGGTGTTTTTTTTCTTCTTCTCCACGTGGGTTGCAAGGCAATCATTAGAATCAAGCAGAAATTATCTTAAAGTGATCAAGGGTACAATGAACGCAATCTACATTTTTAAAAATGCCTTTTTTCATCAGAACATCCTGAGGAGAACGGCCGTTGGGGCGGATAAGGAACAAACGGCATCAAAAGCGCATGACTCTGTGTCTAAGGTAAACATCCCAAGAGCACAGTAAATGATGGACCCTGTTTTTTCCTCTCATTAAAAAGTCACTTTAGCACATTGTTCCATGATCAAACTAGACCTCATTGTTCCCAATATAGCCTATTAGAGAGGAAGATAAAAGGAAAAGAGAGCGAGAATGGGGGGAAAGAGGGGGAGAGAGTGGAACACAAGGTTAAATGCGGGTCAGGTCACTAGAAATTATGTTATATAAGCCATATTTATCATGGAGTCAAAGATAACTAACAAGGTGGATTTTATAGCAATTTATAGCATTAGAGAAATAAAGAACATTGAGTCGCTCATTTATATTCTTCCATTTTCATGAAAGAACCAAAATAGGTCATATTTAATATGTCTGTAACGTTATCATGCATGCAGATTAATTCGTCTGCATGGAAATAATGTTTTGTTGTAGCTGCGCATTGTTTATGTTTTTTTTTTATGTTGTCAGATGTGATTTTAAATAACTTGTCACGCACATCCTCACAGATCATCGAAGAATGTAATACTCAAGTTGGAAAAATGAGGCAGATGGAGGAACTGATTCATATTAATGGTATTCTGGAGTTTGACAAATTAAAGGTGAGCTATACTGATTAATGATTTATTTATTTATTTATTTATTAACATATCTTTATTGCGAGGATTAACCCCTTGAGATGAAACATCTCGTTTTCAAGGGGGTCCTCCAGTACAGCAAAGCATATGTGTTTTAGTAATGATAACAATTGCAGTTATGAAATGATGAGACCACTAGTGAAAATGCCTTTATTACAAATTCTATTCTCATTTTAACACATTTTAAAAAGTTGAATTAACACAAATTTAAAAAATCGTAAGGCCTGATGTAATCCAGCATGATTTGAGAATGTCACATGATCAGTGTCACACTAATTACTTTTCAATAGTGTCGTCAAATATTGCCTTTTTTAATCAAGCCATAACATTTAAAAAATATATATTTTTAAAATCCTCTTAGAATATTCTCTATATAGAATATTTATTTGTTTATATATTTATTTGTTTAAATATTGCCCCATCTTTGAATCATTTATTCAGGCATTGCCAATTATATCTCAAACACGTTACTTGGAGAAACGAGGAGAGGTGCAGGAAATAAACAGAGGAGGAACTTTCTTGAACCTCCGCCCAAAATTCAGCCTGGTCTACCTCTTTCTCTTCAACGACCTGCTTGTCATTGCAAGCAAGAAAAGGTAGAAAGCTGAAAAACCTGTCTGTGTTATGTGTTTTGTTTTTTGAGGATTACAAAACAATGCATGATAATTCCATTCCATTAATTATCCTTTACAAAAAATAACACACCTTTTTGCATTTACCATGGATGATTAATTAATCCTGTTGTTTCTGAATCATACTTAACTCATTTATTTTGACCTCTCTTTCTCTGTGCTGCAGTTCTGAGCGGTATGTAGTCCTTGATCATGCGCATCGCTCCCTGGTCCAGGTGCAGCCTTTTAGGGAGGACCCAGCTGTCCCCAGCCTGGAGCAGTGCTTCTGTCTGACCCTGCTGGAGAATCACCAGGGACGCATGATGGAGAGAGTTATGAAAGCTCCCACACAGTGCGTGGAATTCTAAACAAACCATATGCTATTCATTTTACTCATCCGTGATTTATGTTCATTGCTCTGTTATGTTTTGAATCCATATGGTCATTTTTTAGAGAAGTTGTTTTCTGTTGGTATTTTGCACAGTACACTACTGTTGGGGTAGTGAACACATGCTTACCAAGGCTACACTTATTTGATCAAAAAGACAGTAAAGCAATAATATAAAATGATTTATTTAAAACTATTTGAATATGTTGAAATAGCCTCATGACTCCAGTCTTCAGTGTCACGTGATCCTTCAAAAATCATTATAATATGCTGATTTGTTGCTCAAGCAACATTTTTTTTATTATTATGATCAAGATTATTTGATGAATAGAAAAAGTTTTATTAGAATATAAGTCGTCTGTTAAATTAAAAATGTATTTACTGTCACTTTTGCTCAATTTAATTTCGTACAAAAAAAAAATCTTATAAGTAATTTTAAAAATAAATGCGTGTATCAAGAAGGCATAAAGAACCATCCATTCAATATGTTTTTTTTCTTCTCTCTTTCGCTCACTATATATACACTATATGGACAATAATATTATCACCACACCTCTTAATTATAATAGTTATTTAATTATTCAATGTTTCAATTAAACCCATTGCCACAGGTGTATAAAATCAAGCACCTATCCATGCAGTCTGCATTTGCAAACATTAGTGGAAAAAAGGGTCATTCTGCAGGGCTCAGTAAATCCAAGCGTGGTATTGGTGATAGGATGCCACCTTTGCAATAAGTCAGAAATGTAATCCATGCTAGATATTCAACAATCAACTGCTGATTCCATAGCTGAATAGTTCGAAACTTCCACTGCCATTAATATCAGCACAAAAATTGTGCGGCGGGAGCTTCATGGAATGGGTTTTAATGGCCGGGCGGCAGCATGCAAGCCTCTCATTACCAAGTACACTGCCAAGCGCCAGATGCAGTGGTGTTAAGCACGGTGCCACTTGACTCTGAAGCAGTGGAAACCTGTTCTGTGGAGTGATTAATCACGCTTATCTGTTGGGCGAGTCTGTTTGGCGGATACCTTACTGACTGTAGGGCCAACTGTAGAGTTTAGTGTGCGTGGGGCTGTTTTTCAGAGGTTGGGCTAGTCTTTTTACTATTAGTGAAAGGAAATCGTAATGCTTCAGCTTACCAAGACATTTTGGACAATGCTATGCTTCCAACTTTGTGGGAACAGTTTGGGGAAGTCCCTTTTCTATTCCAGTGTGACTGTGCTCTAGTGCACAAAGCAAGATCTGTAAAGACATGGTCGGATGAGTCTGGTGTGGAAGAAATTGACTGACCCACACAGAGCCCTGACCTCAACCCCATCGAACACATATGGGATGAACTGGAACAGCCAGCCAGGCCTTCTCATCCAACATCAGTGCCTGACCTCACATATGCTCTACTGGATAAACGGGCACAAATTCCCACAGAAACACTCTGAAATCTTATGGAAAGCCTTCCCAGAAGATTTGAAACTGTTACAGCTGTAAAAGAGGGGGATGTCTTTGTATTTATAATGCGACGTCATTACAGTGTAATGGTCAGGTGCCCCAATACAGTTCATATAGTGGATATATAATTTAGTAGCAATATTTCAGATTGTTTCCAGGGTTATATAAGGATGTATGCTGATTTTAAAGCTGTATAGGTAATTTCTTTTTTCCCTCTTCAATCAGATCTGACCTGCACCGGTGGTTGGCAGCATTCCCGAATCCCGATGGCACCAGCAATGAAGAAGAAGTCATATATGAAGACTGGGGTAAGAGTGGGTGCTTTTTTCAGCTCAGGATTATACTCATGTGAGCAACATGGCATGTTAGTGCTTGCCTTTGATTTTCCTGGTAATCATGTTTATTTCTATCTTCAGATCAGTTTCTTTCTAATCACATGGGTGTTTTGTGTTTCAGATTGCCCTCAGGTGCAGTGTGTGCAGCAGTATGTGGCAAACCAAGCTGATGAATTAAATCTGGAGCCCACGGAGATCATCAACGTCGTGCGCAAAACCAACGAAGGTGTGTCACACTCATTAACAATAGGGCTTGGCAGTATATTATTTTAGTATATTAATTATGCAGTATATTCAAAAATATCTATTATTTTTTTCTGTCCTTTTATTTATTTATTTATTCCAACTTAAAGGCCCTTACCCAGCAAAAGATTAATGGGGAAACGCGTGGCTGAATGGGCTGAATTTTAGCCCCATTCCAGCCCTGATGATTCTCCTCTTCTAAGGACAGAAAGAAGACCTTGAAACTATTTAAAGTAAACACCTTAAGGCACACATATGTGTAAAAGCTGTTTCTGTTTGAAACCTGTTAGCTTTAAACATATCTGGTGTTAAAGGGATAGTTTACCCCAAAATGAAAATGAACCCATGATTTACTCACCCTCATGTTAGGTGTACTGTATATGATAATCTTCTTTGAGACGAATACAATCAGAGTTATATTAAAGGTCTTGTTTTTCGTAATCCCATTTTTTTTTTACTTTAGCTAGTGTGTAATGTTGCTGTTAGAGCATAAATAATACCTGTAAAAGTAAAAAGCTCAAAGTTCAATGCCAAGCGAGATATTTTATTTAACAGAAGTCCCCTTTCAAAGCCTACAGCGAACGGCCGGTTTGGACTATCCCTCTTCTTCCTGCTTTAATGACGTCACTAGAACAGTTTTTTGACTAACCTCTGCACAAAAAAGGGGCGTGGTCTTGTTGCGCTCCTACAGTGAAGAGGAAGAGTTGCGTTTGTAGAGTGTTTGTCGCCATGTTGTCGAGACGCTGTTATTTTCATCCTGGAGTCAAATCACCTTTGTTTGGCCATGTTTACAATAACACTGAAGAAGCCATTTATGAACCCCCCAGAGCCGTGTGGAGCTCTTTTATGATGGATAGATGCACTTTCAAAACATTGATTTCAAAACAGAAACGGCCATTCACTGCCATTATAAAGCTTGGAAGAGACAGGAGTTTTTTTTAAATATAACTCCGATTGTGTTCGTCTGAAAGAAGAATGTCATATACACCTAGGATGACTTGAGGGTGAGTAAATCATGGGCTAATTTCCATTTTTGGGTGAACTATCCCTCTAATGCATTATGCTCTTAATGTGTTGTTAAAGATATGATTTTTAACAAAAAATACTAATTATTTCTGCGGTAGAAAACATTGTGGCACCAAGATAGGCTACTATGAAGGGGGCCCTTGGGTTTGCTATAGCCTTTCTTATACTGTCTATGGCTATAGCCATATGTGTTCTTAATGCGGGCCTGATCATACTATACCTTCCATTCATTAGAAGCGCATCTGACATGTTTTAATGTGTTCCAACTTTGTTATTTGTTCATTAATCTTATCTCTTCTTGCCTTCCATAGGATTGTATGAGGGGGTCCGTTTATCTGATGGACAGAAAGGCTGGTTTCCTGTAGCAAATGTATTGGAAATCACCAATGAGCATGTTCGACGGCGCAACCTCCGAGAACGCTACCGTGTTATCCAGGCTGCTGGCGTTGTTGCCAAGACTCGGACTATACAATAGCCTAAGAGAACTGCAGATTGTAAATAGTCTTTTAAACTATAGACCTTTGACTCTGTGCTGAAGTGTTTTAATCTTCCTCAAACAACCTTTTTATGATCAGAAATATTCTATTGGAATTTTAAACAAAGAACATGGCAACATCAGTGCTGTATGGCTTGACTTTGTACAACACAAAAGCTGCTTTGGCACTTGTTTAACTAAATCTTATTTACAGTATGTGTGTCTATTTTGTTCAAATGTTCAGTTGTTTTGGATTGTTACATGGAATGAGTTTCATAAAAAAACTGTGTGTGTGTCTGTGCGTGCTTGTAATATTTAGCACTTCTTTCAAGAATGTAGAACTACTGAAATTCCAATTGAGCAGGTGGATTGGTATCACATGATAAAATGTCACATGATCTGTGATTGGTAGGTCAGTACAAAATATCACATGATTTGGTCTTTAGTTTTAATGGAAGCATTAATTGTGTACAACTTAGCTTGTGTCTACTATTATCAAAAATGCTGTGGTACATTAAAATGAATAAAGTTTTTATTTAGTTTACTGTACAGTTGAACTTGTAGAAGAAAAAAGATCCAACTCAATTATAAAAAATGTCTTTACATAGGCATTTTGTGTTGTCATTTACTCATCCCCATGTCCTTCCAAACCGCTGTTACTTTGTCTTTTGTGCAACACAAAAAAAGATGTCATTCTAAATGAAATTAAGCATTCTGCCCAACATGAAGGTGAGTAAATGATGACAGAAATTTAATCTTTGGGTGAACAATCTTTTTAAGAAGAGTGTCATTATCTGCTGCAGATATTAAACATTGTTGTAAGTCATGCTAATAATTGGCTGAATTCTTGGAAAAAGACATGTTCCGCTGTGTATACAGTACACACTTTCTCTGAATGTGAATTGCTTTAAAGCCACACCTCTTGTTTTGTGTGACTGTTTGTATGTGGGAGTGGGAGTTGGTGTAAATAAACATTAAACTTGTTTTTGATGTAAAAAATATATGATCGTTTTTTTTTGTGAGTAGGCGAGGGGGTCTGTTTAACCCCCAAGTTTAACTTTGGAGAACAACAAGAGATATTTATTTTTAACCCTGCATAGCCTGGGTATATGGAATAATATACCATGTGAACCATAATGAACCATTAGACAAATTATTTAACATAAAAAACTAAAATAAATACATAATGCAATGCAATACAATGAATGATGATAGAGAGATTTACAAATAAATGTTCCTCAAAAGACTGTTGTATTATTTACATGTTAACATGATTTTTCTAAAAAAATAAAAAAATAAAAATAAACTGAAGTTGCTTTAAGTCCAGTAAATGATCAATGAAATATTAATGACAAAATAAGTTAATTGTTAAAGATGTCACAGCAAATAGACTCGTGTACCACGACCTCTGGAGGTGGACATTTTTTTTAGTATGATCTGTCAAACGCTACTGTCTATGGTCAAACGGAAGGCATGAGGAAGAATATGTCTGATCTTGTTGATATTTAGAGGCCCTAGAAATTCATAGCATCAATATTCCTCTGGCGCCATCTAATGGACAATGTGTAATGCTAAATGCAATTTTAAGTGCTATAATTAGAGCATTTTGATGCGACAAAAACTTTTATTTCTCTTTCAGATTAACCCTGTAAGAAGATGCTCAGTTAGTTTATTCTGTGCAAAGACCAATTCCAGGGCAAACATGAGAGGGGTAGTGTTCATACAAATGTACTTATAACAAATCAAATGTGGTTATTATGATCACCAAATTAATTAAGAATGGTCTATAATAGTTTATATAAAGTTTGTTGTAATTAAATGCTATTCTAATTAAAATATGTTATGATAAAAAGTTCGTGCTTTTATTTTGGTGGGTTTTCGCTTCCGGTTTGTCGTTCGTGTCATTGCTGAGAGCGGTCGCTGGGGGGGCAGCGTCTAGTTGTGTTACTTTTGCGGAATTTCTCTTGATCACCTGATAAACGCAAAAATGGCTGGTCGGGTGAGTATTTCTTTAGGATTTAAGTTGATTTGGAGTCGCACATAAATAACCCATCATTTCGTGAGCATTCTCAGCAGACACAAAGCTGAGCTCCATTCATACGTGTTGCGTTTGCACACGTCATTCACACTCATGCAGTAACGTTACCGGAAGACGAGTTCCCCATCTCATGACTTTTCAGTGGAACAAAACTTCATGCAGTGTTTTGAACACGACATTTACGGGGCATTTAAACTTTCTCACGACATATGTGCTTTCTTTAAACCAGTTTGAAGAGTGTTTATGGCGAAGTGCGTGTTGATTTAACTCTGGCTGCTGTCATTTACAGATGATTGAAACAAAGAGTGAATGAGAGTTGATATTATGATCAATAAATGCTGTTTTTGGACTGACAGCAAGGATATTGATTCATGAATATTCAACTACCTGAATCAATAAAATATATGGAATAAAAAAACATTATATAGGCTTTAGTTTGACACATTTTGTATAAATGTATAGCCTTGAACGTACAGAGGTCTGGAGTTATCGTCTTCGTTAATTGAAATGAAATATAAAAGTAAAATAGAAATGTTAGATGAAAAACTGAAATGTTTCCTTAACCAACTGAAATAAAATAATTACTAAAATGACTAAACCTGAAAATGAAATAATTAAATAAAAACGAATACAAACACATAACAAAAATGTAAACTACTAAAACGTGAACTAAAAATAAAACCTTAAATTCAAAGTATTTAATACACTTTTCAAATATAACAAAAATGGTGTTATAGTAGATATAGTGTTTGCTATAAAATGTGTTAATATTAGTAGAATTTTGGACATAATATTTTTTTATTCCACTTGAATCACTTTTGTTATGCTTTTTTATATATATATATATATATATATATATATATATATATATATATATATATATATATATATATATATATAGTTTTGAAAAATATTCTCAAATTAGGTTTGAATATTAGAACATACAAATTAGAATATTGTCTAATCCAGATTTGATTTCCACACATATCCTGGTAAAAAAAAACAGATGTTTCAATGTTTTGCTTGTGTCAGTTGCTCAGCTGTCAGAATCACAGTGCATTATGCGTTACCCAGGGTTATGCTTACAGGCTGTATATTTGAGCAGATTATGTGGGATTCGGAAGGTCTGGAATTCATCTCATGCTATTGGTAATACCACACTAGGGTTTAATGAAGCACTTGAGTAATCCTATGAGATCACACAGCATTACTGTATGCTGTTTCTTTAGAGCGAACTACAGCTGGTTAAAGATGGAGATTCGTAAGTGTTATAATAAATTACATCAGGGTGCAGAAAAGGTAATGGGGGAGTGACTCCTTATTCAGTGAGTGTCTGTCATGTTGAAAATTAGGATTTTAACAGACAACTGGTAAGTGTCGACATCTAGGCTCAGTAGGCTGTATATAGCCTACATTGAAAAGGATAAGGGACACTTTTTGTTTTGGCTAATTGAATGGTCTGTAACACAGTTTACAAATAGTAGGCTAATGCTTGGTTTTCAGTTAGCTTTCATCAAATTATCTCCATTTTGCTTCTTTTTTTTGGACCACGATTAGTACTAGTAATGATTCTATTACTAGTATTTAGCGTTATACTTTAGTCACAGCAGTTTTCTGACAGTGCAGGTCTGGATATTGTTGATGGTTATTTCTGGCTCACTTCAAGGATATCAGTGAGCTTTTTCAATAAAGCTGGTACTGGAAGTGAATGTCAAATAATAATAATGTCAGTAATATTATATCAATTGTAAATGTCAGTAATAATAAAATGTCAGTAATATTATAACAATATTATATTTCAAAAGAACAGCATTTATCTGAAATGTAACATTTTAAATGTCTTTGTAACATTTTAAATGTCTTTACTGTCAGTTTTAATCAATTTAATGCATCCCTGCTGAATAAAAGTATTAATTTCTTTAAAAACATTCTTACTGACCCCAAACGTTTGAATGGTAGTGTATAATGTTACAAAAGCTTTCTATATCAGATAAATGCTGTTCTTTCGAACTATCTATTAATCAAATAATCCTGAAAAATGTACACTAATCACATATTTCTTGAGCAGCAAATCAGCATATTAGAATGATTTCTGAAGGATCATGTGACACTGAAGACTGAAGTAATAATGCTGAAAATACAGCTTTGCCATCACAGAAACAAAATTTTATTTAAAAATGTATTCAAATACATTTTAAAATAAAAGAGACTTCTTTTAAAAACATTAAAAAATATATTACTTAATTATTTTTTAACTTCAATATTACAAAAATACAATAAGTTCACTTCAACCAAAGCAAAAGTTCAGCTAAAACATTTGGTGTGCCTCTTACATAAAAATTTGCAAGCACATTAGTAAATTTAAATTGTAATGCACAAGTATTTAAGTATGTCAATAATATAACATGATACTTATATAAGTACTATAAAAGCATTGTTTTATAGTCCAGTATTGAAATGCAACACAATATAACACAGTTCCTGCATAGGCCTGAAAAATGTTAAAGACCCCTGATCTAGGCAAAGATGGCTTCTGGATAGAATTATTAGTAATTATTATAAACGATCAGGAAGTATGCTTGGGTTTCTGACTGGTGGTGTATATGGAGGCTGAAATATCAACTTCTGTGATTTGCAATCACTTCATTACTCTTGTTCTTTTGTTTTTTCTTCTTTCCTGTACAGCTAATGCAAGCAGCGAGATGCCCGACAGATGAACTGTCTCTCACCAACTGTGTGGTTGCAAGTGAGAAGGACTTCAAATCTGGGCAGTGAGTATTTAATGTGTAATGAATCAGATGTGATATACACATTAACATCTCCACAATGGGAGATGTGATAATATATTTAAACGCATACTATCAGAATGTGTGTGTCAGATCAGCTGTTCTAAATCTTTCTAGGCATTTGACCGTTAAAACCACAGCCACTCACAAATTTGTGTTCACGGTTCGAACTCACCCGAGCGTGGTCCCGGGAACCATTGCCTTCAGTCTACCCCAGGTATACATTTGTGTCATCATTCCCCATAGGCTTCTCTAAGGTCCCATATGCCTTTGTGTCTTTACTGCTCTTGTAGACGTGTAGAACAAAAGCTGATATGCGTTATGCACTTTTGTAAAATGCATTAGTATGCAGATGTACAGCAGTGTACTGTTATTTTCAGCAGCATGCTTATCTCTTAATATCTTGCATTGTTTTTGCCTGCTTCTCCTTCGTCTGTTAACTTGACAGCAGCAGGACTTCTCAGGTACTACAGTATCTTTCTCACAATGGTCTTATTTTATGTCAGGATAATGTGATATTTTATGAACAAGAGACCAAGAAATGAAACAAAATTAGAGAAACTTTTATCTACTTAAACGACACGTTAAATAAAAAATGTGCGATACAGTATCGTCTGTCAAGAGAAAGTTGTACAAATGTGTTTGTGTGGCTTTTTTAGTAGGAAATTCTAAATAATAATTGTATGGACTGTAATATACTAAAAGTCTGATGAATTATACATGTAGGTTAAATGCAACATAATAGAAACTCACCAATATGCTCTCTGTGTTATAGAGAAAATGGGCTGGACTCTCTCTAAACCAGGATGTGGAAGGTACATTTCATATTACTAATCTTGTAACAAAAAATATCTTTACAAAACAACACTGAATTTGATTGGCTCCTTACTAATAGTGCAATAAAGTTTGCTTCCTGCGTATGCTGTGGGAATATTGATTATAATGTAGTGCGATAATAACACTGTGGTTGGTTTTGATAGATGGAAGGACATAAGATGTTGCGGTAATGCCTTTGCATTATAATGCACTGCAGTATTTACCGGTATGCACTATAATGTACAGTATAAGGCATTGTCTTTTTATAAATGATTGTAACCAAAGTTAAAATGCATTAAAATATTTGCAGATTCCTTGTTACATATGAAATTGGTTTGTTTGCCATGTGTTTTGATACATTATACTTTTTAAATGTGTAACAATAAATTAATAAATAAAGTATTATAATGTAATAACATTGGTTACAATTATTCATGAGTTCATACAATGCAATTAAGGTACATTACAAGGAATAATATAAAATGCTTTATATATAAAGGCTTTTAAGTAAGTTGTTACCGATAGATGGCGAAGAATAATTACTTATTTTAAGAAATATATAGTCCAGGTAATCAAGAATTTAAATGTAAAAAAAATCTTGTTTTCTTGTTGAAAAGTAGTGTCAAGTAGTTTTGCTTAAAAATTTGGAGACTCTAAATTAATATGTAAATCACCCCTAGAAATATGCAAATGTAGGCCAAGAAAGTTTCTCAAAAAAAAGTATGTACAGTACAATACTGTTCAGAAGTAAGATTTTATAATGTTTTTGAAAGATATCTTAATTTTTTTTCAAAAAACAGTAATATTGTGAAATAATATAACAATTTAAAATGACACTGTTCTATTTTAATACATTTTAAAATGTAATTTATTCCTGTGATGGCAAAACAGAATTTTCAGCAGCCATTACACCAGTCTTCAGTTTCACATGCTTGGCCTACTCAACTGGCAGACATATATATATATATATATATTACACGCATATTTTTTAGGTAAACAAAACCGTTAATGTTAGATGCGAGTAATCGTGATTAATTAATTTGACAGCACTTGTTTATATGAGTTAAAGTTTATTCACAATATTGCCATTATAATTGCATTATCAGGGTGCATGTAAACATAGTCAAAAACTGTCACTTCTCTCTGTTGTCATTTTTGCAGCGAGTATCTACAACTTTGACCCGTCAAGACAGTATGTGGGAACCATGACTATAGAGATTGACTTCCTCCAGAAGAAGTCCGTTGACAGCAACCCTTACGACTCCGATAAAATGGCCATTGAATTTATCCAGTTTTTCAACGCACAGGCCTTTAGCATCAGCCAGCAGGTGAGACAATTAAAGAGCTAAAGAAATGAATGTCAGACTCACACTCAATGAGGTCTGAGAACTTTTGTGTAGTCTGGATGTCCTGGCACATAAAGCCTGTATCGTCTTCCTGGCAGTTTGCCTTCAGCTTTTGTGACAGGCTCTTCGGACTGATCATAAAAGATATCGAGGCAATGGATCCCAGCATCCTCAGGGGGGAGCAAAGCTCTAGCAAAAAACAGAAGGTACCTTTTTACGGCTTGCTTTCAAGTCAAATCTAATCATGTGTTAAGAGAGTTATGGCACATTAAACATTGCTTATCTCCATTTTTCTTTTTCAGATTGAGATTGGTCTGTTGCATGGCAACAGTCAGGTGATTTTTGAGAAAGCCGAGAGCTCATCTCTCAATTTGATTGGTTAGTGTTTAACCTGCAAACACACACATTTTTTATCTCACGTGTTGAGCTATATTGAGTTATAGGCAAGGAAAATTTTTCGAAATTTAACCTAAACATTACTGAACAGATTAATTCAAAATAATTAACTGAAGTAACTTTTATTTCAGTTCTGTGGTCTGTGTTGTCCAATGACTCAATAAGCAGTAAAATGTTCAGATTTCAAATAATGTAACAACTAAACCGTACCACTAGATGGCAGTCAGAACACATCTGGCTTCACCTCAGCTTCCTCACTTTGTCACCTCTGCTCAAATGTTTTATACATCAGTACATTTTTTATGGGTTATGACCTTGGTAGATTAAATATAAATATGATGTTGTCCTTAGTTTCTTTAGTGTTCTTCAGCAACCTGATTTTGATAATTCTTCCCCAGGAAAATCAAAGGCCAGAGGGTCTCGGCAGTCCATCATCAACCCCGACTGGAACTTTGAGCGCATGGGGATCGGAGGCCTGGACAGAGAGTTCTCGGACATCTTCCGTCGTGCTTTCGCCTCGCGAGTCTTTCCTCCAGACATAGTGGAGCAGATGGGTGAGTCTCAGATTTTCTCTCCTTTTGATTTGAAACAAAAAACTGCGAAGCTACACTAGTGCATGATGCCCCTGTCTTTGTCTTGGAAGGACATATATCTTTTTTTTCTCCCTTCTTCAACCACATCGCTCTCTGTTTAAGTGGCCAGTAGAGGCACAGCATGTTGTAGGCGACATGAATCACGGAATGTTGCGACTCCAGTTCGAGAGAGAGAGAGAGGACCAAGCCAAACTAAGTAAGAGAGTGGCTAAAAGATTGGACCGAATGCTCTCAGACCCTCCCTGCACCTCATCCTAACCATAAATGAGAGAATTGCTCAGTTACATTCAACCCTGAAAGAACATCGTTATGTTGTCTTTTCTTTTGCTGTTGGCTAGCAGTCAAAAGCCTAGTTTGAATTATATTGTCAGACTGCAATCTGATTGTATTTTAATGATTTATTCACCCTCTAAACAGATCAACAATTGTCAAAGATGCTATCCAGCAGACAAATTCCCATCAGATTGACTCCTGCAGTGAAAGTATTATAATCATTTGCAGTTGAAGCTGCTGTCTGCGTTCCGTTCTCAGCTTTTAGACACTGGGACTCTTTTGCTAAGTGTTACTGGTGTGCAAAGAAATGTTCTTGCATAGAATTTCAGATTGATTTTTAACAGGTGCTCATGTTGATGAACCCTGAATAAGAAAGCGCATGTCCATAGTAAAAAATAAAGTAACTTAACATCGTGTCCTAACCAGACTTGATGCGATAAGACTCCAGTGCCAGCAGATGCGACGTGACTACGAGCCGCGACAAAATCAATCCAAAATCACAGTTAATCAGAAGAGTGTGTGTGGAGTCTCTGCAAGCACACTGCATTCACAACAAAATTGATAGAAGTAAATAATCAAATTCATAAATATTACACCATTTTAACATTATTAAAAACATACTGAGAGTGACTGAAACAATCTTTGTCATAGAACACAGTTGTTTGTTCACACTGACTTCACACAGTTTGAAGATTCTTGTTTGTTTCCTTTCATTTATTTTCAAGATCTGAGGTGAATTATCCCTCAGTATGCCCTTAAAGGTCACGCAAATCATATTTAAACTCACATTCAATTATTTTAACATTAAATAAAGCACATTATCAGTATTTGAGATTATCATTGTCATACTTTGTATGTCCATGTTTTCCAAGGCCACCTGGAGTCTGTTTTGCGTGCATGTGGCGTCACTTAGTTTATCCGTAAATGTTAACACGGTTTTGTTAATACTTTATTCTATTCTTCACTTGCCAAACTGCGAAAATGAACAGTTATGAAGAGCATATTCCTGTAAGCTGTCAGATGACTTGATCATGTATGCAGACACACAGAGTTCAGTGTGTGTGTGTGTGTGTGCGAGAGAGAGCGAGAGATGACCTTTGTGGTGTGATGGCTGCAGGAGTTGGCCTCTGGCTCGGGCAGCTGGCTGCTCTAATGAGATGGCGGGTCTTGATAGCGCAAAGGTGAGCACTTAATTGGGCTTCGTTTTGGAGCCCAGGTGCTGAAGGAAGGTGTGGGTGTGTGTCTGAGTATGTTATTGTCTTATAGCGCTTGGGTGGGAGTTTACACCAGTACACCCAGTTTCTCCCAAAACTCCCACCACTTAAAGGTCATTTCAGTCTGCCCAGCCGTGGCCTCGTTCTTCTCCTCTGTGGAAAGTCTGGACGTCTGCCCTCCCTCAACCTGAGTCTGTCAACAGGTGTAAATGGCCATACTGATTCCCATCTCAGGCCTGTTGGTTATCTCCAGAATTCCCGCTCTTTTCAAATGGCAGCCAACAGATGTTGTTAACCAAAAACAGGGCTCTTGTCTCAGAAATGCCATTGCTCATCAAAAAGACCCTTGTTCTACTCTGAAAACTGTTGTATTGGACACTTGGCCATACTTCTTGTGTGTGCTTTATGGCATAATCTCATAACCATATTATATAGACTGGTTCAAGCTGATAAAAAGGCGACAATAACTCGAATAACCGTTGAACATTGAAGCAGATGGGCTACAGCAGCAGAAGATCACACTGGGTGCTGCTCCTGTCAGCTAAGAACAGAAAACTTAGGTTACACTTGTTGCCTGGTCTGATGAGGCTGGATTTCTGCTGTAGAAGACGGCAGCGTCAGAATCTGGCTTAAACAACATGAAAGCATGGATCCATCCTTCCTTGTATCAACGGTTCAGGATGCTACTATTGGTGTAATGGTGTGGGGGATATTTTCTCGGCACACTTTGGGCCCATTAGTACCAATTACGCCACAGCCTACCTGAGTATTGTTGCTGACCATGTCCATTCCTTTTATGATTACTTCCAGCATAATAACGCACCATGTCTCAAAGCTCAAATCATCTCAAACTGGTTTCCTAAACATGAAAATGATTTGACACTAATAAAATGGCCACATTCACCAGAATTCAATCCAGTAGAGCACCTTTAGAAAGTGGTGGAACAGGAGATTCACATCTTGGATAAGCAGCCAACAAATCTAAGTGAAGCTATCATGTCAATATGGACCAAAATCTCTGAGGAATGTTTCTAGCACCTTGTTGAATCATTGCCATGAAGAATTAAGGAAGTTCTGAAGGCAAAAGGTGGTCCAACCCGGGACTAGCAAGGTGTATCTCATAAAGTGGCCATATTGACAAAACTGGCACTGAGGTTTCAGCTTGCACAGTAAGGCGCGTACTAAACGCATGCCAGAACTGCAAGAGCACACCACTGCTGACCCAAAAGCACAAGAAAATTTGGCTCCAATTTGCTTCAAATCATATAAATAAGCCACAGTAGTTTTTGGATTCTGGGATTTTGATCTATGAAAGGAACACTCTGCCTACATTCAAGCATGGTGGGGCTCAGTGATGCTCTGGAGCTGCTTTGCATCCTCTGGCACTGGAAACCTGTAGTGTATGGAAGGCAAGATGGCTTCATTGAAGTATATCAGGAGATCCTAGGAGAAAACCTCATGCCGTCAGTGAGAAAGCTGAAGCTTGGGCGTCATTGGACCTTCCAACAGGACAATGATCCCAAGCATACCTCAAATTCCACCAAGGCTTGGTTGCAGAAGAAGTCCTGGAAGATTCTACAGTGGCCATCACAGTCACCTGACTTGAACCCCATAGAAAATCTCTGGTGGGATTTGAAGAAGGCGGTAGGAGCACAAAACCCAATAATATTACTGAATTGGAGGCCATTGCTCACAAGGAATGGTTTAAGATTCAAGACTCAGAAACATTGCCAGAAGCTGGTGTCTGGTTATACATATTGTTTGCAGCAGGTCCTACCTACAAAAGGGTGTTCTACTAAGTACCAAAGATGCTTGCCATGAATGGGGTTGAATAATTTTGAGACTGCAGAAGTCATTAAAAGCTGCACTTTCAGTTGAATTTTGGAAAACCATTTGAAACATTTGTTGTGTTGAGCTTTATATATATTGACTTTACATCCCACAACCCCTTTCTCTTTCCACAGGCTGCAAGCACGTGAAGGGAATCTTGTTGTTTGGGCCGCCCGGCTGTGGTAAAACCCTGATGGCACGTCAGATTGGAAAGATGCTGAATGCTAGAGAACCGAAGGTGGTCAACGGGCCAGAGATCCTGAACAAATATGTGGGCGAGTCAGAGGCCAACATCAGAAAACTGTTTGCTGATGCCGAGGATGAACAGAAGAGAGTAAGTAACCAGGAAAAGATGGAGACAAAATACAATACAATACAACACAAGAGTTTATTTATATAGCACATTTAAAAACAACCGAGGTTGGCCAAAATGCTGCACAGAGTATAAAAAATAACAGCAATATCACACACAAACAGTAAACCGTAATCATCAGCTGTAAAAAAACAAACAAAACTCATACAACAGAGAATCAAGGAATATTAAACGCCAGTGAGATTAAATATGTCTGAAGAGTAGTTTAAAAAATGTAAATAGTTAGGGCAGTTCTAATGTAAGCCGGGAGACTATTCCATAACTTTGTTCTAACAACAGCAAAAGCACGATCACCTCTATTTTTGAGTTTACTCCTGGGAACATAAAGTAATTCGAAATCACCAGATCGAAGTGATCTCGACTGTGTGTATGGGTGCAGTCAGATAGGTACTGTGGTGCCTGGTTCTGAATGGATTTAAATACAAATAATAATTGAACAGGTAGCCAATAAAGTGAAATCAAGATGAATGTGTTTGCATTTAATGCACCCCTTGAGAAGCCATTTTACCATGCTTTGAGCTAACTGTAAACGTAAGATGGATGACTGGGGGACACCGATGGTAAAGTGAGTGGCAATAATCCAACCGAGACGTTGCAAATGCATGCATAACTATTTTAAACTTCTTTAAAGACAAGAATGGCTTGACCTTAGTTAAAAGACGAAGATGATAAAAACAAGATTTGACCATAGCACTTATCTGCTTATCAAATTTAAGGCTGCTGTTAAACAATACACCCAGATTCCTAACACATGTGGTACTGTATGATGACAGGGAATCAAGATCAAAGTCATGTACTCTGTGTTCATTCTAGGCAAACAGGATAATTTCTGTCTTACTCCTATTAAGACTTAAAAAATTACTCATAAGCCAAAGTTTTTATTCACCCAGTCTAAAATAGGCTTTAGGGCATGCTTATTCTCACGCTTTAAAGTCAGATAAATTTGGGTGTCGTCAGCATAAAGATGAAAGAACACTTCATACCTGTTTAAAATAGATCCCAGTGGAATCATATAAAGAGAAAATAATACAGGGCAGAGAATTGAGCCCTGAGGAACACCAGATTTTAAATGAATTTCAGAGGAGTCCAATGTCCAAGGCGGACAGCATATCTTCTATTAGTTAAATCTGAGCGGAACCACCACAGCACCATACCCCGAAGGCCCACACATGACTCTAGACGTGATATAAGAGTATTATGATCGACTAAATCAAAGGCAGAGCTAAGGTCTAACAAAACCAGAGCCATAGATTGCCCCGAGTCAATAGCATGATGTCATTCAAAACTCTTAGGAGAGCCGATTCAGTACTATGGCAAGCTTTAAAACCAGATTAAAACATTTTTATGAATAGAATTGTTAGTCAAAAAAGATTGAAGTTTAAACCACTGCATGGCATTTCATGCTAATTATTAAACATTACACACTTAGGAAAAACCTTCGTTCTTTCACGCACTTCACAAATCACTGTTCGCTTAGAAAGGCCATACAGACAGTTTTGCACAACCTTACATTCATCTGGCTCTGTGATGGAACCCACTGATATTTGACACTTTAAAGAAAGGGTGCTCTGTCAACAGTCAAAAAAATCATGGCAGGCATACTTGGGTTTGCTCAATGGATGCTGTTCCCAGTTTTGGGCCATCCAGCAGCTCTACAAATAACTCCAAATTGCTGAAATATACTTACTGAATTACTGTAAATGGCCTTGTGTTTGCTTAGAAACATTATCATAGTTTTTTTTTTTCTCCAAGGGTGATGTGTCATGAAGTGTTGGCAGAGAACTGCTGGTTCTGGCCGTTGTTGAGTGTGATGTTGTGCTGGTAGACTGTGTGACTACATGACATTGAAGAGCTCACTCGTCACCTCTTAATGAGAGCATTCGGCTATCTCTAACCCCTCACCCCGACTCACGGGAGGCCACGCACACTCATACTGGCCTCCCATCTGTGCTAAATGTTACGGCCTAGCCTCTGACAGCCTCTGAGATGAAGAAGATAAATCTTAATTGTAGACCATTGTCACAGAGTTTATACAGTCACAGGCCATTCACCTGCTTGGCATTTAATCAGAGAACTTAAGAGAACTGTATACAGTTTTTTAAGACCACATTAAAACGAAATTGGAATTTTGAGGCTATTCAAAAAATATATATATTGTGTTATATTATATTGATTATATTATATTATATTATATTTCTGTCTCTTTTTTTGCTTGGTTTTTGAAGTTGGGGGCCAACAGTGGCCTGCACATCATCATATTTGATGAAATTGATGCCATCTGTAAACAACGTGGCAGCATGGCGGGCAGCACTGGGGTCCACGACACTGTAGTCAACCAGCTACTGTCCAAGATCGATGGTGTAGAGCAGCTCAACAACCTCTTGGTTATTGGTGAGAACTTCCTTTGAGATCGACCAGCATAAAGACTGACCATGCATAATTTTGTTGTTACATATTAATGTGTTTATTGATTTGGCTTTGTATTTTATTTAAGGGATGACCAACAGACCTGACCTGATTGATGATGCCCTCTTGAGGCCGGGAAGACTGGAGGTCAAAATGGAGATTGGTGAGAACTACAGTAGCCATAATGGATCGCATTTTCAAAGTTGCCTGAACAACTAGTTGACTTCTAGTCCTTTTCCAGGCCTGCCTGACGAGACGGGCCGTGTTCAGATCCTGCATATCCACACAGCAAAGATGAGGCAGTCAAACATGCTGGCCAAAGACGTTGACGTAAAAGAGCTGGCTTTCGAGACCAAGAACTATAGCGGAGCAGAGCTGGAAGGGCTTGTTCGGGCTGCCCAGTCGACTGCCATGAACCGTCACATCAAGGTCTGATCTCCATCATCTCATTGACCCCTACAACTAATTGTGGCTGATTTAAACTAAATCAATTCTTAAAGTCGACATGAAACGGAAGTTGCAATAGTCTTTTCTTCACTATTGTGGCGTATATCCGAGTGAAACGGCTTCTCGGACAAGATTACAATTTTAGAAGCAGTTGAGAAGTCTATGTCTATAAAGGATATCTTTATAAAGCTAGACAAAGTGTGTGTGTGTGTTAGCAGCACAGCTCACACACTCCCATATTTGATGGTGTTGACACAATTCTCCCATATTTGATGAAGCTTACACAGGTGTAATAGGTCTCTCTTTCTCTCGCTTCAAGACCTTTCGTTTTGATTAAGCGGATGAGTTTGAGGATCAATCTGTGTGTTTTTGCTCTTGTAGGCCACTACTCAGGTAGAGGTGGACACAGAAAAGGCTCTCACTCTGCAGGTCAGCAGGACTGACTTCTTGGCTTCTCTGAATAATGACATCAAGCCTGTAAGTCCACTCCACATTATTGTGTATTCAGTTTGGATAATGATATGCTGACTCGAATTCCTCTGATTAGATCTTGTATCAGTATCAGATCATTTTAGCAGTGAATAAAGTAATGTATCATTGCTTTAATATTTAATGCATTTCTCTCTTCTTTTCTGTAAAGGCATTTGGCACTAATCAGGAGGATTACGCCAGTTACGTCATGAATGGTATTGTGAAATGGAGCAATGATGTGTCTGACATATTGGGAGATGGAGAGCTACTGGTGCAACAGACCAAGAACAGTGAACGCACACCGCTAGTAACTGTGCTCTTAGAGGGCAAGTCTTACACACAAACCTCACATGCACATACATAGACATACACAAATACAATGTTAGGGGTCAACTAATTAAAATAGTGACTTTACTAACTGAACTCATTTTATTTAGTAGAGTAACAGAATGTTGCATTTCCTTTTTTTAGTGAGTAAGAAAGTCAATTCTCGCTCCCTCAAAAAAAAGTACACAAAATATTATTTTTAATAAAACAATTATGGCTGTCAGTCTATTCAAATATTTAATCAGAATTAATATAAGAATGTTTTGTAGTTCAAAACATTGAGTGCTGTGTTAGTCACTTTGCTTGTTTGTGTCTGCTGACACCTTTTTTCTGAGATGACTTTGTTTTTGGAAAAGAGGGCTGCATTATTTAAATTGTATATATTTTTTAAGAGCTCCAGGTTTGCGGCCAATTTTTTTATATATTTCAATGCAATTATAATATAATCATAATCATTATTTTATTTGTATTATTATTAATAAATTAAAAATATTAAATTAAGAAATATTACTATTGTTATTATACTATTTCACTGTAAATGAAACAATTAATTATAAAAAAAATAAAATCATGATTTAATTTTACTGAACAACTGTAAAATTACTATACTAATATTTATGAATGAATTTCTTAATTTTAATGTTAAACACTTCTCATTGCAAATCTGGTAAGATGAGTGCTGTACGATGTGTTCCTAGATGCACTTTATTCCCAAACTCAGAGCACATGCAAAGATGGAGTTTGTGTGAAGCAGCATTTACTGTGAACCTGAAAACCCCAGATCATTAGCATGAGCAATCTTTGTGATTTGAAAATCACACTAATCCATATCGCAATTTTGCTTTAATTTTGATTAATCGTTCAGCCCTAAGAGAGGGTGTGTAGATGATGGCAGAATTAAAACCATTTTAATGTCAATGTCATCTAATAGGCATATTTAAGATGATATTTAAAATTAACCCCATAGCTTAAATGTAGTTAGCTACTTTTTATTAGTAGCTTTTAGTGTAGCTACCTGTTCAACAGGGTATCTGACTGCTGATGACCTTACATTATAAGACACTGATAGTTTGACAGCTTACAGTTGCACACATACACTGCACACATGTACAGAAACGCTGAGAGGAAAGCATTCCTCCCTGCTCTTGTTCTCTGGTTCACACAAGCAAACATGCACCATAATGCTGCAATCTGATATGACTGAGAGTGTGAATGCTCTCCGCTCCCACAGGGCCTCCTCACAGTGGTAAGACCGCACTGGCGGCCAAGATCGCAGAGGACTCCCAGTTCCCCTTCATCAAGATCTGCTCTCCAGACAAAATGATCGGCTTTTCAGAGATCGCCAAATGTCAGGCCATCAAGAAGGTAACAACCTCGTCGCTCTAAGTTAAGACGGGAAGAGATCTGTGTGTGTTGAAAGCAGTTGTCATTGGGGATGTTATGGATGTGATTTTGCAGCCATTGGCCTTTAATAGTTGGTTAATGATTTTCATCTCTCTAGATATTCGAGGACGCCTACAAGTCTCAGCTGAGCTGTGTGGTGGTGGACGATATAGAACGACTGCTGGGTGAGTACATCACACCCAGCTTGATGCACTTCCTGTCAAAACTGTTCAAAAGAATCAAGATGCGTACTCTTTTATTTGTTGTTTAGAGGGATTCGTAGGAGCCTTATCTCCTTGTGTCCTTTTTTTGTTCTTGTTTTAGTTGGAATTATCACAATGTACAATGTAATGGTTGGTCTACATACCAAACTTATCCAACAATATCTTCTCCACAGATTTTGTTCCCATTGGGCCACGGTTCTCTAACCTCGTGCTGCAGGCTCTGCTGGTATTATTGAAGAAACCTCCTCCTCGGGTGAGAATGTCGCCCATAATACTGACAGCCACAGATAGGGGGCAGCACCTCCTTTTCACAAGAAAAGAGCTCCTCTGATTGCTATGGTGCCACTCACTACATTGGTCGTTTATGCATAAACATATCAGTTATTTTAGGCTGCTAAAATGTATTATTTCCCCCATAATGTTAGAGGCTTTTAAAACCTCTAACCCAAGTATAATTCTAAACCACTGGTTCTCAGACTGTGGTCCGTGCAGGATTCCAAGTGGTCCTACATAAATAAAATTATTGACAGTTACCAAAATCAAATTATTGACTCTGCAAACAACTCATAACATTTAATTAATTTGTGGTAAAGTGTTTCTATTGTCTCATTTTACTAATTATTTGAAATTATATGTGTTTGACTCAGCATTTTAGGTAGTGTACAGTCAAATATTTTAGGTTTATTTGCTAAAAGCAGCAGTCTAGTTAATTTCACATATAATAAGTACATAATAAAAACAATACAGCATGTCAAAAATCATAGAAATGTAATAACGATTTGTTACATACTAGTGTTCAAAAGTTTGGGGTTAGTGTATTATATATATATATATATATATATATTATGTTTTTGAAAGGAATTCATATTTTTATTCAGCAATGTACATTTAAAGTGATCATTTAAAATAGCAATATAATTATAGCAAAGATATTTATAATGTTAGAAAAAAAATCTATTTCAAATAAATTCTGTTCTTTTGAACTTTTATTCATCAAAGAAATGTGGGGAAAAAATATCAGTTTCTACAAAAATATTAAGCAGAACAACCGTTTTCAACTGTGAACCTATTAAGCGTATTAGAATGATTTCTAGAAGTATTATAAGGATCATGTGACACTTGACGACTGGAGTAATGACTGTTGAAAGCTCAGCTTTGCCATCACATGAATAAATTGCATTTTTAATATATTAAAATAGAAAGCAGTTATTTTAAATTGAAATAATATTTCACAATATTACTGTTTATACTGTATTTTTTATCATGTAAATGTAGCCTTAGTGAGCAGAGGAGACTTCTTTTGAAAACATTAAAAATCTTACAGATCTAAAACTTTTGACCGGTAGTGTAGTATAAACTAAGATGTACACTATTTGAGTGTGCTTCCCCCTATTTTTATTTTACTGAAAAGAACCACTAGTTAAACTTTTTTTTTGCGTAACTTGTTCTGTACTACAAAATCATGCGTCTTGCTGAGACGAGGTGTCCTGTCATTTCTCTGAGCAGTCACGCTTTTTTTTTTTTTTTTTTGCTTAAACCAGTAGCTATGAATCTTGTTTTTTATAATTTAGCTACATTTGAAATATTTATCCAAAAACAATTTTTTTGCTGCAGCAGTGTTTTTCATAGTGGGCCTCCCCTAACAAGCTACTGTTGTGTTGGCCTGCCTGGTGGCAGTGAGTGTGTATGTCAGGCAGGAATAGGTGTTGTGCTGTGTTTGTAAGGTGTTGTGAATAGCTGAAGGTCTTTTCCTCCAGATCAGGACTGCATAGAGCAGCACTCAGCAGGGAGTCGAGTCTTGGGTGAGTCGATAGAAAGGGTTTGTGAGAGAGCCGGGACCTGGCAGGCCCGCTGCCTGTGTGGCACCTCATCTGCATGCACTAGCATATACTGGGCACCACAGGGGAGCGACCCATAATCCCCTCTGCTCGCTGGGGCCTCTGGGAATGGCCCACCTCTTTACTCCACGTACATGGGCACCATAGCATAATTGTACTAGCACGTCGCAAAAGGCTCTTCTGACCTTTAGTGTTTTAAAAAGTACCATAAAACTCATTGCTTGTATTTATACTGCAGGGTCGGAAGTTGCTGATTCTTGGCACAACTAGCAGAAAGGATGTTCTGCAGGAGATGGGCATGTTGGACTCTTTCAGCACTACAATCCACATCCCTAATATATCTCGAGGAGAACATCTCATGGAGGCCCTGGAGGTGAGGCTTTCAGAGACTAAAAAAGATAAGAGATGTGCAATGGCCCAAAAGTATCCTATATAGCCTACTATAGCATATTTCATATATTAATTAATGTCTCTAAATTATCAACACGATCAAAATGTTGCTGAAAAATGCCGTCTGTTGTCTTATTGATTGGTAGTTAGTAACGTAAAAGGCCTTTTAGTATAATTCTAAAAATGTCCACTTTCAGGTCGTGGTACATGTGTCTTTCATCTTACCTTTTAGCCATATAAATAACAGTCAGCAACTGCTCCAAATTGCATATTTTGGCTCAGTTTGAGTCTCTGAATAAAATTGATTGGGGTTTTTTCTTCCTCAAGTGTGAGCGTCATATTCTCACTATATCACACTATATATGTATCAAATAGGAAACTAACACTATAAACATGTTTGAGGGTTCTTGAAGAAAACAATTTATATAGTAGAAAGGGTTTCTGGGGGCTCATTAACATTTATCATAAAGTAGACCATCTGAGAAGGATAGATCACCCAAAAATGACAGTTCTGTCATAATTTACCTCCTCTCGTGTTGTTCTGTAGGACTTTCTTTCTTCTGTGGAACACAAAAGAATACATTTAAAAAAAAGCTGCAGTGTTTTTTTGTCAATACAGTGAAAGTCAATTGGGGTTCAATGTTGTTTTGGACCCCATTGACTCTTATTGTATGGCCGGCGAACAACAATAGCGCTTCTTGTGTTCTCACGTACATTAGAATATGACCATAGTTTTTGATTGATTGTCTCTGGATCCATAACTGATTTTTTCTCCCCTCTGTCGTTCAGCTTCTTGGGGGCTTCCAGGAAGAAGAGCGAGCAACTATTGCAAAACAGGTGAAAGGACAGATGATGTGGCTGGGCATTAAGAAGCTGCAGATGCTTATTGAGATGTCACTGCAGGTGAGACACAGAAAGACCTTTTCACCCTGTGGGTTGTCTAGACGACTCCCTGAGTCACAGCTTTTCTGTGAAATCATCTGCGGTTTGAGTCACTGTCAAATTCAATTATTTTATGGCATCATAATGAAAACAAGCCCCTCCAGATGCGCCTTCCTTCTTGACACACACAAGTAAACAGACCTCCATATTCCTCATCTGCATGTAATTTGGTGTGGCCTGCTTCTGGAGTTGATTGAAGCGTTTCACTTTCCCTGCCAAAACAGACTGCTCGCACAAATTGTGCAATAATGTTAGCTGCTTAATGGTATCACATTAAAAATCAATACTAATAAAAAATATCTAAAATACATTTAAAAAAAAGAAAAAAAAAAGTTTAGTTCACAGTGAACAACTACTTTTTAAAATACATTATTTATACATTATAAATACATACTTATAACTGATCAGTATAAATAACTACGGTAATTTAAAATGTTAATTAAAATGTTTTATTTGATTTATATATATATATATATATTAGGGCTGTCAAAAGATTAATCACATCCAAAATAAAAGTTTGTGTTTACATATGTGTGTGTACTCTGTACTGTGTATAAAAACACACACAATCATGTATACATTTAAGAAAAATTGGTTATATTTATATATAAAATATTTATATATAATATAAATTATATAAATGTATATACAGTATATAAATGCAAATATTTCTTAAATATATACATGAATTTGTGTGTATTTATACATAATAATTATACACAGTACACACACATATATTATGCAAACACAAACTTTTATTTTGGAAGTGATTAATCGTGATCACTTCCAAAATAAATATATATTTATATATATTTATATATATATATATATATATATACTACCATTCAAAAGTTTGGAGTCAGTAAGAGTTTTTTATTTTATTTTATATATATATATATATATACTGAATTATTCAGCAACAATGCATTCAATTGATCAAAAGATTTCAATTACAAATAAATACTGTTATTATGAACTTTTTTTCATCGAAGAATCCTGAAAAAATAAGATTACAACTGTTTTCAACATTGATAATAATAAAAACATTTACTAGAGCACTAAATCAGTATATTAGAATGAGACATAATGTGACACTGAAGACTGGAGTAATGATTCTAAAAATTCAGCTTAGCCATCACAGGAATAAATTACATTTTAAAATATATTAGTATATAAATATAAAGTAAAAACCAGTTGTAAATTGTAATAATATTTCACTTTTTTTACTTCGATGTTTGTGATGTTGTGATTCATATCTCAGACCAGGTTGGTTTGAACTCTTTATTAAAGACATTTTTGAAATCCCTGTGGAGAAAATAATGGGAGAAAAGCTTCCGGAACCAATGCCACTGAAAAACTGTCCAGTCACTGTTGAGCTCTATGATGCCAATGTTGGCTCTAAAGAAAACATGTATTTTAGAGAATATTTTTGGGTACGTTTAGACCATTAGTTGTAGATTAGTGCTAGTCTTTTTTTAATGAGAATTAGAGTTGTGTTTGTCAGTGTTGTATTGTTTTTGTGGTGGCGTAATTGGAGTTGCAGTGGTGTTTGGGCTGGATGCTGTGTAATTGGTGTGGTATGCAGTAATGTGGCAGCGTGAGTGCTTCCCCTCAGAGAGGAATGAGACCGAGTCTGCCGGGACATGCTGCAAACAGCCGCACTGCATTTTCCTCCCATTCCCTCTATTCTTTCAGTAATTTCCACTTCTTCAACAGCCCCAGGCAATTGAAAAGCTAAGTTATTGCATACACCTTCATTAATTTTCCTCCTCGGTGCCTTCTCCCTCCTCAGAGCTTTCCTTTGTCCTTAAATCACATTCTAGTCTATAAAGGAAAGTTAACAGTGCGATTTAGTTCATAAACATGTCGGAGAATGCAGCTCCTTAATTCATTTTATATTCCTCTCCTGTAGAAATTTAATTAGAGCGTGAGGAATTTAATGGTACAGTACAATAATATGTATCTTATTATTCATATATCTTTGTTCCATTGTGTTAATAAATATCACTAAACATCACCTAACAAAATAAGCATTCGAGGGCATCAGCATGAGGTTGTCTTACGGGTGAACGGGTACGTCAACCTGCTCGATTTTTCACTAGTCTTGTTACTTCCCCTTCCCGACATCCATTTACTGCCGCCCTTTCACAACTCCTCACTGACGAATTCAGGGTCCCTCCAAACCCTCCAGGCTTCACATAGCTGACAAGGTTTTTGTCTTTTAAACGGCTCACAACTTTCCAGAAAAGTGGGCTTGCATGGAACGTACAGTGGTGTAACAACAAAAAAGAATCTTTTCACTTTTAATCTCTATTTTTCACCTCCCCATGGGTATGTTTCTGTTTTATTTTTTTAGATGCCTCTGGAATACAGAGTTAGGAAGTTCTTGGCACTACTAATAGAAGAAGGATCGTAAGTCCATTTCTCCGTTTGCTTCAAATGGGTTTTTCCTCCTTTTATCATGCTGATTTTGTTTTTCATTAACATGTTATGTTCATGTTGTTCTCCAGGTTGGGCTCTTCTAAATCTGGGGCAATATAGCCTCGGAGTGCAGAGGACATACCAAGGCTATTTTGGTAGGAGTAACACACCAAGCTTTATTTTTCTCTGTCAGTGTTTCAATGCAAAATTGGGAGATGCTTAAATATGGAAAAACTTCAAGAAATTATCAAAAACCGCAATAGTTATGCATTTGACTTCTGTAATATGACTTTGTAAGTGAAACAGAACATTCAGAAATCAGCGGAACTTGTTTTTTTCTTTTAGAGTTTGGTTTGTAAAAAGTGACCCATTGGTTAAATTAAATTTTCCCTGTCTGCACAAAAAGTTTCAGAGGTAGAAGGCATTTAATTTTTTTTTATAAAAAATGATATAAAACAATTAAAACTACTGTTCAAAAGTTTGGGGTCAGTAAGATTGTCTTTTTGGTAAAAATAACATTTATAAAGTAACAAACATTTCAAGTAAGTTACATTTACATTTACAAGAGTTACATTTCAAGTAAATGTTCTTTTGAACTTTGTTCATCATAGTATCCTGAAAAATATTATAAAAAATATATTTTAAATATTAAAAATGTTATATTATATGATAAAAATTCCACAAATAAATAAGCAGTACAACTGTTTTCAACATTGATAATAATAAGAAATGTTTTTGAGCACCAAATCATCATATTAGAATGATTTCTGATGGGTCATGTGACACTGAAGACTGGAGTAATGATGCTAAAAATTCAGCTTTGATCACAGGAATAAGTTACGTTTTAAAATATATTCAAATAGAAAAGTTTTTTTTTTATTCATATAATATTTCACAGTATTACTGTATTTTTGATCAATAAGCATAAGAGCATAAGATACTTCTTTAAAAAAAAAAAAAAAAAAAAAAAAACGTACTGACCCCAAACTTGTGAATGGTATCGTATGTTTTATTATCATTGAGATTTGTTTTTTATTTTTTGATGAATGATAAATAAAATAATATACATTGATGAATCATCCACAATGAGACCAGGGATGCTTATTAAGGAAATCGGGTAAACAGTCATTTTTTTATTTCATGTTGTCTTTGTTTTAGCTTTTATCCATTAATAATATGTGTACTTTTTCATAAGATTTCTTGTTTGTGTTTTTGTACCATGTCTTTCAGAAGCAGTTAAAGGAGTCAGGGAAACACTGAGTGCACTTGAGACACGGAGAGAGAGCAACATATCTCTCTATCCCTCACTTTCCTTAAGTATAGTGTATTACAACACTAGCTCCTCGATTCCATAGTGCATAGGGTCTCATATTTGTACAGGAATTTTGAAGTAGCACATGCATGTATATGAAGACCCATAGGGTTTTTATGTATATATATATAAAATGTCTCATATTTATGATATGTGTATTTACTGACAGGAACCATTCCTGTCAATGATGCCTTACTCCTAAAATTGTCCATTCTCGGACGTGTAAATTTAGCAATTCTCTGACCAAACCTCTGCTCACTTTCTTATATTAGAAACAGTCAGTGCCTTCCAATAACTATATTGAAATTCTCACTCCTGCGCCTTTGCATGCCAGTATATTGTTGTAGTTTGTTTATTGCTTTTATTGTTTTCGGACAAGAAGAGCAGTTGTCTTTTTAAGAAAGGGAACTATTCGTCCTTCTTAAGTCACTCTGGACATTCCATGTCAGGAACATAGGAAAGGTCGTAGTCTCAGAGATGAAATACCCCTCGTTTCAGTCTAATGGGTAACATAGTGGCCTTAAAAATTGTGTACAAATAATTGTACAGGACGGAAACCCGTGACCTACCTCCCGCCAGCCAACAGTGCCGAGATACTTCACATTGGCCTTGAATTCTCCTCTTCTTTCGCATACACACATACCTTCTCTCTCTCAGAGCAATTAAGAAGAACATTATGACCCCATTATGATTTTACTGCTGATCTGTGAAAGTAATAATTGAACCACACCAAAAGGACTTGCTCTTTAAATTTAAATGAGTTTTGTGTACACTTTTGATCTTGGACTGCATTTCTACACGCTAGTACTTGTAGGAGATGTCCTTATTGCCGAACATTTGGAGTTTAACATGCTATATAATGTTTTCATGGCATGTCTCTTTAAGGAACTAAATAATCATTTCATGGAAAATTGAAATATAAATGATTCTCTAATTAAAATATGGTTTTAAGATTGCAATAAATGACTCCCATTATTGTTGTTTTGTAATTAGCTTTTTTTTTTAAAGAAGAAAAGTATCACATTTGCTTCCTCCTCACAGTCAGTGTTTGGCATTGATGACTGTTTTTAACTCACTGGTGCTGTCAAAAATGATATATATATATATATAGATTAGTTCAATAATGTTTTTTATTTAATATTTTGTATTTTTAGGGGATTTTATGGTGCTAAATTATATGAATGAAATAGTTACTATGATCCATTTTTTACCTGTTTATCACTTTTTGAGCATAGACCTGACAATTTAATTTCTGATTTAAACTGTCGTAAATCTTGAATGCGTTGGACTTTCATTTTAAAAAAAGCACAACTTTTTCTAATCTGCCATGTGTCTTCTTTAAAAAGAGAAGTTTATTATTAAGAAAAATGCATAAAAATACTATTTTAAATGGTATATTAAATATCTATTTTCCAAAACATGTTTTACTCTAAAACTGCGAGAAAATCAAAGCCTATAGTATAAATCTATATAAATAAATCTAAACAAGTTGTGTTCTACATTTGAGGTTAATATATCAGTAAGATTATGTTGGGCTCAGTACCAAAACATTTCCAGTTAACAGTACAAGTATGACTATTATTATTTTATTTATTTGGACCTTTTAACCTTTTTGAATCATGTCCATGATAAATTTTTTTTGTGTTCACATAGCAAGTGCCAAAATTTTACCAAGTTTCGTACCATTCCGATAAAGTTAAAAATAATAATAAAAATAACAGCACCAGAGGCCATCTTTAATAACAGTGTGACTCTCAAATTGTCCTGTGCATACAACACCAGCAGCCTACCGAATAATAATCATGAACAGGTAAAATATGTTTTACTTCAGTCAATGTTTGTATAGTGCATTGTGTCATGCTTTACTCTGCCATTTTGTTCAGCTCCGGTAGTGGAGACACCAGAGGTCCGCCTGCAAACCTACAGGATGACGTCAGCGCTGGAATGACAGAGTAGATGCAGACATGGAGGTCAGATGATTGTGATCTGGTAGATCGAACCCTTTATTTAGCTGCGTGCCAGTGTTGCACAGTAGTTTATTTTTACGCCACTGGAGAAAACCATTGGTTGTTAAAAGTGTTGTGATCCGCATTGTATATTAAAGGAGGCTACATATAGCACAATATATCAACTGTGCAAGAGTCAATCTTGTATTAAAAAGCAAAATCATGAGACTGTTTCGTTCTTCAAATATATAATCTTAGTTCAGTCATACAGATATATACATTGTGTAATAAATAATATTTATAAAAACATAACATTTTCAGATTATAAAATAAAAAGGGAATTATGAACTTTTAAAGGCTTTGTACAAAACTTTGGATATAGCGGAAGGAGAAATGGAAAAGGGAGCGTAGATGTGACCGGTGAGAGAGGGCTCCTCGAGGATTGGTGTGGATGTGAAGTAGCATTGCGTAGTTGAACTTAATTAACGGGAAGCGTGTGGGACTGTCAGAACATGTCGTATGGAAACCTCCTCGAGTCTGTTTCAGCTTTATGAAGCCAGTCTTTCCTCCATTTATCACACAGCAGTCCTCCACTTCCAACACGCTCTCATGGCGATTCACAGCTATTTTACATTTTGGCCAATTGGTGGCTATTTCGTATAAACTTGTACGATCTTCGTACATTTCCGTAGGATCCTCTTGCGCCCCGGTTAGGTTTAGGGATGGACCTTCATGCTTGCTTTTTGCCTAAATTTTTATCAAATTCACATTTCACGAATTCCTACGAAATCGCCACATCGTAAAATCTCACGAGATCGGGTTGCCACGTCCCTCCTTTATTCACCCTCTTATTTCTTTCCTTAACTATCCTCCTCCTGTTCACTTGTTCTCCTTCCTCTAAGCAAACTTCTCATCAGGGAAGTGTTGAAACGGTGCCTTCACAGTCATATACGAGGAGCTTTATCAAAAAGAATATGTTAAAAAATAATCGTCATAATCTCTAGAATTAGTATACTCATTAGTAGTTTTGTAAGTGCAAATTTTTACTGGTCGGGTGCACGTGAGCCCAGTGCGTGTCGTCGCATTCTGCTGTCATGCACTCATCCAGAAGAGTGACCGATGGCTTTGCATGTACATGTTCTGCAAGATATGCTACTGAAATTTTAAAGGGACCCAAAATGCCTTTCCCCATTTGCACCGCCCACAGCATTCTACGCTAATTTATCGATTGCATCCCTCCAAACTGCAGCATGAAGCAAATTAACAGGAGGTTTTTATGTAGCAAACAGCAATATGTTCCACGTTTTGAACATGTAATTATAGGGAATGTGGTAGTAGTGTTCAATGTGTCCTTGGATGAGGAAACCTTAGAGACCATGAGGGAAAACATGAGCGATGCATTGGATTCAGTAGTATAGCGGGGCGCATCTCGAGACCCAGCGTTCAGTAGTTTCTCGTCATCCTCCCTCCCTCCCGTCCTCTTGTTCTTTCATGCGTGCCTAGTGTCATTGGTTGTAGGTGAACGTATCCCGTTTCGGCCCCTGGGCAGTAGGGTGCGATGATCAGAGAGATGGTGTTACAGATAAAGAAGACTGAATGATAACAAGGCGTTTTGTTCTTTTGCAGAAGTAATGCGTGCCACAAAAAAAAAGAAGAAAAAAAAGAGAGAGGAATGGCAGTAGTAACCATGATGCTCACATTGGGCATCTTTTGGGGTGTGTAGATCAAAAAGGGCACATTAGTAAAGAGTTCTACCACAGAAGTGCCACTATCATGTGTGTGTTCTCAGTCTCTCCCTCTCCTCCTCTTGCTTTCCGTCCTTTAGTGTCCACTAGTCCCTTTCTTCCTCCACCTGCTGCTCTTATTTACACGTGTGCACATCGTAGACCCTCACGCACTCCTGGCAGCTGACGTAGCAGCACCAGTGGAAGATGCAGTGGCATTTCTCCTTACGCTTTTCTGTCCGTGTGTTATGGCCACGGCCGCAGCACAGCAAGTCGCAGCCCTCAATGCCGTGCGACGACACGTTGCAGACGCGGTCGCGGGTACCAAACGAACCCGTCTCTGGGTTTGGCTCGCAGAAGTTGGGAGATCCCTCGTAGTACACCAGGTCTCGCTCGGTGGGGTGTTTGAAGAAGGCGTATTTGGCGCGTAGTGTTTCCACCCAGCCTCTGGACTCCCGGTGTTTCTCCACCACCATCTCGGAGGCACTGTCGTACTTGTCTTTCAGGTAGTCCCCCAACAGCCGGAAGTCAGGCTGCGCCCACCAGCAGGTCTTCACTTCACAGCTGCCGGACAGTCCGTGGCACTTGCAGCGAAGGTGCATGTTTTCCAGGATGGTCTGGAAAAGAGAAAACATTGGAAATTTGGTATTAGTTTTAGTTATCTATCAAGGACCATTTAAAATTATTGCGGTTGTGCCTCTTAAAAAAATAAAATGTAGGAATAAATTATTAATTTAATAACACATATAAAATGTAAAAAAAAAAAAAACTTTATTATAAACAAATACAATAATAAATAGACAATTTAATAAACTTTAATACAATTTTATTTTAATATTCCATTAAATGATTTATAATCTTTTTTTTAAACTACTTAAACATTTAAAAAACAATTTAATTCACATGTTAAATTGCAGGTAAATAAAACATTAGGTCATTAAACATTAGTTGACTACATTAGTTAATATGAACTAATAATTAACTGCGCATCTACAGCATTTATTCATCTTTGTTAATGTTAATTTCAACATTTACTAATACATTATTAAAATCAAATGTTGTATTTAGGCATATTTACACAGAAAAAGCAGCACAGAAACCAAATCTGAAGCGGCAAATAATAATCACAGTAAATAAAATAATTTGTTAATATTACTTGTATGTTGCACTGTAAAGTAACATGAACAGCTGTATTTGTATTATCTAACGTTAACAAAGATCAGCAAATACAGTAACAGTAATGTAAATACAGTAATGTAGGCCTATTTCTCATAGTTAGTTCATGTTAATTAATATATTAACTGATGTTAACAAATGTTACCAATAAAACAAAAAGTGAATAAATCATTTTTAAATGCATTTGCCAATTGCTTTTCTTCCCTTTTCTGACAGATGCCTTTCTTTAGCCATTTACCAATAGTGTTTAAAACATGCTATTGGAAAGATCACTCACTGCAGCAACCAAAGAACCAATGGTCTGTCATTGCAAGGGTTCCTAACCACATTTAGTCTGAAACGTTGCTTCTTGTTTAAGAACTGTTGTATAAAAGCAGTATCACAATTGCAGTCATCACTCAGATCTGTATTTAACTTCTGGCCAACAGTTAAACAGCAATCTTCATCATGTGATATTGTTTGATTATTGCCCGTATTATCCCCCTGCCCGTTCTAAAGCAGATTTTTAAATCAGAATGGATGCTCTCAGGCCACAGGTTGTTGTTCAGGTGCTGAGCGTGCAGACAGGTCCTTGCAGTTCTCTTCTAATTCTCTTCTGAAGTCCTGCATAATGGAGTATGCCATCGGCACTTTACGTCTTTGTTTTGGTTTGTTTGCCTTAATTTGCTCGCTATATTTAGCTGCAGAATTCCCCAGCTGCGGCGGAAGGCAGGTGTTTGCAGGTCCCTGGGGGTCTAGTTGGGGCCGCTGACATCATGTCCCGAACTCTTTGGGCCCTGAGCGGGTCCCTCAGGCTGCGTGGAAACAATGGAGTATGCGAGGGTCCTGACAGGACTGACTGTCTCAGTGCCTGCTCCTGTGGTCCCTCGCTGATCAAAGCGCCGGCCTGTTGCAGTGTGGTCTCGCCTATTGCCCCTTAAGCACCTTTAACGCAAAAGACTCCAATTCTGAGTCATGACAGCAGCAGTGACGGGCTAAACCCTGAACCCCAGTGTTATTCTTCCCTCCCTGCCTTCTTCAAACCACCAACTGAGTTTACACCTCTGTCACGGATTCAGTACAGATGCAAGTTATGAGAGGCATGAAAGGATAAGAGAGGTAATTACCCGGTAATTTCTCATGAAAATACCAGTTTTAAAGTTGAAAGTCTCTCGGAAAAGGGATCAGGAGATATTTGACAGATCTGCGGTGCATTAACACCTTTGTGAACCGCGGGGTAAGACCCACCCAGGAGTGGCACAAGTACAGCTTTGTTCTTTGTTTGGTGATCATGAACCTGATAGCTTATGGGTGAAGTGTGTAATTTCTGTGGTGCGTACTACCGGAATCACAATCGGTTGCAATGGCCTGACTGACACAAAAACAACATTTTTCTCAGCCAATCATGTGAGTTTGGGGCGGAACTACCTGTTTGTCCAAGCAATGACAAATGGAGTGTTTGAAAGCTGTCATTATTTTGCGTTTCTGTTTCGGAGTGGCGCACAAATTACACACTTCACCTAAAGTGATTTCACAAATATGGTGTGTATTCTGAGCTTATCTCTTTTCACATTACATATGTCACCCTTCGGCATGTTAACAGCAGACACAATATTGAATTTCAAAAGGGTAATGATGATATCCAGTGGTACTAAGCAGAGGGAGGTATAAGGATACCCAAGTAAAGAAATACACAATATGGCTATAAGTATGTGGACACCTAAACGTCATCTTGGAATAAATTGGGGTCAAAGTCATTATTTAGAAGAGGGTGTCAACATACTTTTGGTCATGTGATGTATTTCTCAATGCGGTTTTCAACAGGACATCCATGACGCTTGCAATCCTGACTACAAGGTACACTACTGTTCAAAAGTTTGGGGGCAGTTTTTAATGTTATTGAAAGAAGTCTCTACTCACCAAAGCTGCATTTATTATTTATTATTTTCATTTAACACAGCAGCCATTTTTAAAGTATATGATCATGCTCTCATTTATTCAAGTGCAAGACGCAAACAACACATGCACACAGAAAGCCGCATCAGAAAAATCTGAACAAGCCTGGTTGGGCCAGTAGAAAAATCCTTAGCGTTGAGCCTTGCTATTATTTATTATAATGGGTTTATGTGAAGGTTGTTTTCATATTTATTTAAGCAATGTTAAAAATGATGGCTTTGGCATTAATGATAAATGGCTGTAATTAATGGCTAAAATGGAGGGGGGAAATCTATTGAATAATGACACCAGTAGCAGTATTGATATCGGTGATACTGGCCTTCGTTTATATAGTACTTAGTAAAAAGATGCCATTAACCTCATTATAATACATCATCTTTGTTTCTTCTACAGTAATTTAGAGATTCAATGTGAAATTATTACTCAAAAATTGTATTACAAATTTGTATGTTAGGTATGATTAATCATGTTTAATTACCGACAAATGTGATACAAAAATGTTGTTGTTGATTGACAGCACTTAAGTTTAATATATTTTCAAATTTATTCTATATGGCAGTGGAATTTCCAGCATCATTACTCCAGTCTTCAGTGTAACATGATCCTTCAGAAATCATTTTAATATGCAGATTTAGTGCTCAAGAAACATCTCTTATTATTATCAATGTTGAAAACAGGTAAATGTATACATTTAATAATTTTTTTCCAGTTTTTTTTATTATTATGAAAACAAACCCATTATTTTGTAACAGAAATGTCTTCAATGTAACATTTGATCAGTTTTATGCATTGTTGCTGATTAAAAGTAATTTATTTAAAAATGTAAAAAAAAAATGAACAGTATAGTGTACATATGGAATTATTCATATAAAATCAACATCATATTTTTAAATGAATTAGAAATATCATGCGTCTCTTACCATCCGTCCTGCCTCATTGTTGTGCCTGTTCATGGCACTCCGGGCATCTGGTCGGTTCTCCCGAGCGTCGGCAAACTCTCGAGACACCAGAACCCCAAACTCAGCATCCTCACTGCAACCACCCCACTTCCATCCCTCTCCCGGCGGGCCTTTATGATGGGAGTCACAGCCGCACATTGTGGAGGTCCCCTCTGCGCATGAACGGGTCACTGCAAACGCCACTCCAGCTGAGGCAATCGCATGAACAAATGCAGATTCTCTTGTGGCTTGAGAGAAGAAAGAAGAAAGAGAAGAAAATGATTTTCTTTGATGACATTTTTAAAGGGACAGTTCACCAAAAATGAAAATTCTGTCATTGTATATTTCCCCTGGTGTTATTCCAAAGTTTTGACTTTCTTTATTCTGTGGACCACAGAGATGGTCTTTTGAGAGAGGTTATTACTGAAACGGGCAACTAGATCACAAAGAATTTACAGTATTCTATTACAATAGTGTTCTTATTATAATGTTATGTATATTTCAGATTGGCGCTGCACATCTTGTACTTTACTGTATTTTCATTATCAAAGTGATTACGAGCATAATTGCGCGCTTTCAACTCCATAGTTTCCCTTTAGTTCTACGGTCTGGACTCTGGACGGCATGCTGTCCTAACACTAACCAATCAGACCTCAGGTACAGCCCAAAATGCTGCAAAAACCAATCAGAATTGGAATTCGTTTATTGGTTGTTGTTTTTTTAAGTCAAGCCGATCATCGATTTCATGAATGATCATCGCTGTCACGTTCGAGTACTCAAGAACTCATGATCATCAATGGATACTGCTCTCTACATAACAAATTGCCTTTCAAAGACCATAAAGATTCTGATGGCACATGGAGTTCCTGCATATCAGGAGCATTCCAAATCAGTCATTTATGAGGTTCCACAACAGTTAGGACGCTGCCCTAGAAGTCGTGTGGTTAGACAGCGGGACACTCCCTTTTGGAACTGAGCTATAGTCTCTCCTGAGGCTCTTGTAAAAGGTTTGAAGGAGATCCCTGCTTCTTTAACTGGTGCCCTCCCGAAAGTCTCTCATCTATCTGTGCTCGTGTCTTCAGGGCATGGATCATTTTCTGTGATGAGGTCTGGAATAAATTGACGAGGTGTTTCAGTGTTGCGCTGTAAACGTCTCTGACAGCACCGGGACGATTGTTGATCATGTCACTTGTGGCTAATGCAGCCCGAGGTTGCGCTGACGTTGTGTCATCTCAAAGGTGTGCTGGTTTCTCTCTGGATAATGTTTCAGGAGCCCCCCCGCTCCCCCCAATCTCCCACCAGTCCGAGCCCCGCGGCCACGTGTGTGAAAGCCAGCAATAAGTCTTCGTGTTTGGTTTCTGAAGGCATGTGCTGAGAGATGGTGTTACGCCCCCTTTGAATGTAACAGCTTATTATGTAACCAGACACCATCGTTTCACAATCGCTGCACACTTACTGTGGCTCACCAGTTCTCTTGGTCCCCACAGGAAAAACTGCAACTCAACCAAACCCAATACAACTTCATCACCCCAAACATTTAAGTGCCTCTAATGACAGTGGTTCTCAGACCAAGTTTGTCAGGGATCAGTAAGTCCTATAATGGTGTAAGATTATCTAAAGGAGCGCCCACACACATGGAATATGCTGTAATGTGAATTTGTGACCAAAAGAGAGTGCCTGTTCACTATGTTATGTTTAGATGATAGTTGTCATGGTGACGTGTGTTATCGTTTTAGTACATTAATTTCGCAAGTCTGTCCAGCAGTCCTACTGAGGACAATCTTGGATGTATTTTGTGCTTTCAACTGTTTGTTAAAGTCAGTGAGGCTTAAAACAAGATTGAACACCACTGACTGTAATTGTGTGGACAAAAAAAGGAGCCTTTATTCAAAATACCTTGTTTCACAGTAGGAAAAAAAAGTCATACAGGTTTCGAATGACGTGAGGGGGAGTTAATGATGACAGAATGTTCATTTTTGAGTGACCTATTCATTTAAATCCATAATACACTGCCATGAGATAAGTGAAAAGATAAATGCATGATTGCGATTCAAGCTAAATTGTAGTGGTATAGAGTTTAATTTGAATCACTTATTATGTTCTATGATGGTTAGGACACTCTCTTAGAAGGACGTCGCCTATGTAGACAGTAGTTTAGTTTTCTGATTTCTAGTCAGTGTTGACTAGCATTGATATCGTATACCCAAGTATATTATAGTATATTCGTATACTATATAGTAGGCTAAAAAGTATTCATAAAACAGTTTGAGAAAAGTACCCAGATACCCTACTACTTCTGAGATTCTGAAGTGCACATACAATGGACACTTTCCTATCCCATGAGGCCACGGGAAAGGAGATGTGAATGCCAGTGAAGTGGCGCAGCACAAGTCACATGGACAAAGCCAACATGCGGATGTAGTTCGTCTGGATTTTGTTCATACTATATAGAAAATGTATTTTCTGAAACTTAAACAGTTTCAAAGTTCGTTCCTCTTACTCAGTATGTGATTTCGGACACAACACTACTGTACTGTATATGCTAGTCTGCTCCTGAAAATGAACAAAACCAGTATTTAGCAGATACACACTTTTCAAAAGTATAGTCTTTCTCTTCCAGAAAAAATGTTGATGACTCATCCTGCACTACACAGATTTTTGTCCAATCAGATCTCTCCCTCTAGAATGTCTCTGATTAGCAAGTAGCAAATTATGGCTCATGACTGTGACGTAACTAAAGCCGTAAGCTATTGAGGCCAATCCCTTTGAATTTGTCCCGCGCAAACTTCCTGTTTCAACAGGAAATGCATGAACACAGGAGAGAAAACTGTGTTCATCAAGCAATTTCACAGGGTCTTTAAGACATTATGGAGGTCCGTTGATGTCTAGCTGTTTCTCATGAATTTGCAGACTCATCTCACCCCTGGTATTCTTGTTTTATTCTTGCAGGAAGTTCATGTCCGCACACATAGACAAACAGTCCTTTTTAATAAAGGTTGTGTTTGGGCGCGCACCTCTCTGGGTTTGCTGCCAGAAGGAGGCCCAGTTGGTTCTGGCAGGCCCAGCTGGGTTCACCACAACAGAGAACTGTGAGCTCTGGGCCCCAGGAGCCCTGGCCAAGGGCCAAGAAGAGCGCAGCTCCCGCTACCTGCTGAGTCCATGAATCCGCCTTTGTCTCTGTGTTGTCACACCGTATTACCCACACAAAAGGGCCCAGCACCCCGCACCCCATAGCCCAGTTCAGCGCTGCCCAGAGCAGGGGCTGGCATTCCCAAAAAGGAGCGACCCCCCCACCTCCTGTGACACACATACACAAAACACACATACATCTTATACCAGCCACTATGCCAAAATATTCCAAAGCATTTCAAAAATCCAGTTGGGACCCATCGGGCCAATCCGGATGCAGACAGAGACCCTACTTCCTTATCTTCACCTCATACTGTCCATCTCCTTCATCCTCTCCTTATCCCCCTCTTGAGTTCCCCCTGCCTTCCACCTCTCTCTTCCTCCATGATGGGGAAGGATGGGAGATTCCCTTTCAGCCTGCTTTCATGACACAGTCAAAAGGGCGTGTGAATGGGGCGTCCGTGGGAGCCGGGCGGTAAGAGGCACACAGGGATGGCTCATACTGGCCTTCATGCACAGTAGGGGTCGAAGTGAACCCTCTAGCCCTTTTCTATTGCTTGTAATCTCATTTGGCCTCCCTTCTCTTTTTCTCTCTCTCTGTCTCTCCTTCACATACTGCCTGTTCCTGCTCAGGTCCTGCACTTCGGATAACTGCTTTAGCATCTTAACCGTCCAGAATGTATGTGATTTTGTGTGGGAGAGATCCGTTTAGCATCCTTTCTGTCACGACTGGGAATCGATGTTCTCATTTAGGAAATGATTTAAGTAAAGTTGCTCTTGTCCCCTTCACCTCAATTTTTCAGAACCATTCACATCTAGAGTATCAGAAAAATTCTGGGAAAACCCCACATATGTAATGTCAATTAAATGTTTATTGCAAGATGTGCATGGAAATTGAAAATATTACACATTCTACATGGACTTTTATCTTAAAGAGATGTGAAATCGCTTGAGCAGTTTTGTTTTCTGTGTTGACATTTTTCTATTGAAACAGGAAGTTTGGGTGGGACATATTGAAGGAAGGTTTATGATTAGTTTTTTGTCTTTTTATAAAAATGTTTTTTAAGGGTACGTTTACTAGACAACGATATACTTAAAACGGAGAAGTTTTTATTTTGAGTTTTCCGCATACAGACGACACATTCAAAACGATCCCCATTCACACGGATACGTGAAAATTACTAAAAACACTGTATTCTGCTGCCAGACCATAGATAGCGATGAAACGCTTTATACTGAACACATAATACGCATGTGCATGATGTCATCGTTTTCAGAGATTCACGTTTTTGTTGTTTACAAGGAGACCGTTTTCAAAAGTTTGCGTTTTCAGGCACCCAAAACACCATTTACGGTGTAAATGAACGGCCAAAGCGCATAAAAAGTTTTACGTTTTTAATTGAAAATGGTGTTGTGTAAACATCCCCTTAGTCTAGCATAATTATTCATGTTCGTTCGTTGTATTTCCACTAAAGTGGCAAATAAATTTGGTTGACGAAAATTTAATTTACATTTTCAGTTTACAATGTTTAGCTCTTTCAACTAAAGTGGAGTAATGCTCTACTCTGGTAACACTTTAGTTTCCAATTCCAATTCTCACTATTTACTAGTTGCTTAAGTTATTAGCATGTATTACTAGAAAATTGGCTTTTTATTAGTACTTATAAAGCACATATGAATGCCTTATTCTGCATGATCATATTCTACATCCCTTAATCCTACCTAATACCTGAACTGAACAACTATTACTAACTATTAACAAGCAGTAATAAGCAAAAGTAATAGTTAATAGTGAGAATTGGACCCTAAACTAAAGTGTAACCTAGTTCATTTACGATGATTACATTATTTTTTTTTTTTAATTAAGCCCAATAATGTCTTGCAGTATTACTTGTCTCTTCATATTTTATTTTTAATTAAAATAGACAAATTCAATTATCATCATGATTTTTTAATAGTTCACTTGCCACGAAACCATGATTTGCTACTAGCCTGCTGCAACATTTAGAAGTACACTACTAGCATATGGTTGACCTCAAAGCAAATACACCTAGACTAAAAGCAGTTGTGGTATGTAGAAAATGTGATTATGGCAATTTAAATACTAACTAAACTGATGTGTGCTGTTAACCCATACCTTTATCAAGTACTGGTCCGAATATGGCTAGATTGTCCTTGATAGTGGTGCAGTTCCACCTGCGGCCACGGAACTGGTGCTGACATTCCTGGATTCCCAGTTTGACTCCCTCCGCTACACTGGGCATGATCTCAATGTAATTGCGGCAGAAGCGCAGCTGTTTTGGCACCAAGCCAGGTATGGAGCCACACAGGATGGGTTGCGATCCTATGGATGAGTACTGCTGCCCAAGGGCCAGGGACCTGAAACGCAAGTGTGAAGATTAGACCCACATCTGGACACAAATCGAATTCTTATACTGGAGGAAAGTTGTTCAGAGCGATTGCGTAATCTAATCTTTTTGTCACCGTTATTATGGTTTGTATATTTAGTATTATATGTAGATTGAATGTTAGTGTTGGAAAGTAGTGATCTAGCCAGTTATTATACCATCTCATAGATGATCAGTTATATCGCCTGTAAGAGGTGGATTTTTTCTGTTTGTGGAAAATAGTGAAAGCTTCGAATATTTATGTCTTTGCCAATGCAGTTTTTTTTAACCCAAATCCTTTTTGTGCGTGTGTGTCTGTGTCATTTGATATTTGGCTGTTGTTGGTGTATTCATGTGTGTGGTTGTGTGCAGTAGCTAAGCTGACAGCAGATTCCAGAGATTTCCTTCTGCTCCAAACAGTGAGTAGCTCAACGGTTTCACGAACACACAAACAGCCCCAATCTATTAGTTATTCCAGATACTTTCACATTGAAAATTAATTGTATTGCTGTCTTTCTCTGTCTAAAATAAGAATGAAATAGCACAATTGTGATTACCTGCCTGTTTTGACAACTTGGTAACACTTTATTTTGATGGTAACTTTGCAACTATGTCAACTAACTCTCACTAGAGTATTAGTACACTGTGCTTAATATCTGATAACTCTTTATTGTGATGATCCTCCAACAGACATTCTACTGACTATAAGTAACTATTTAACTACATGTCAACTTATTCTAACCCTAACCCTACTAATACTCTACTAACACTCTAATGAGAGTTAGTAGACATGTATAATGTTAGTAGAATGTGTTAAAAGTACCATCAAAATAGAGTGAAACCACATACTTTAATAATAGGTGTAACCCTTACTCTCCTTTAGCACTGTTGCTGATTATCACATATTTTTACATTTTGTGTGTGTGTGTGTGTGATCTGTCTGTTCCATAACATATGCAGAACACACACGCTCTGACTGGAGCTGTAATAAGTCAAATATTCAGTGTTGTAAATCCTGTCAGTGTCTGGAAAAGATTCAGTTGTACAGCAGAGGAATCTATTAGCAGTTCAATCCTCATTTTCTCACAGACAATGCTATAAAACATATCTGCATGAACCTCTGAACCCAACGACTCCTTATCTGTTAATGTCACATTCTGTAAAGATCATTTAAAAATGTATAATACAAAAGTTCAGGCTATAAATTCTGATCGGATGAGCCAATGCCATTCTTTAATGCGCCAAGTACCTGCCAACTGTAATAAGTCTACAGTTTGGGTAATGAACTATATTACTCTGCAGAAGAATGGTTTAATCTGATTGTTTGTAAATCAAATTTTGAACAGACATCTTTATCATATTGCTGTGGCCACCGATGTATAAAACAGCATGCCGTTTGAGACTCCTCATGATTTTTTTTATGTTGTGACGTACATCTGGGTGACACAGATAAACGAAAAAGAAAAAATAGGGTTCTATGCATTGGTCTTTGGTTGGATGGAAGCAGGTCTGAATTTGCAGTTGATTGTAAGAAACGAGCAGGTTTATGTAGTCAAAATGATTGAAGAAGTCTGTTTCACTGGAAGGTCGGGTTTGACATTTCGATTAAGAATTGTTAGGTAAAAAAAATAAACGAAACGTATGCACAGAATTATTTTTCACAGTAAGATCAATAACATGTATTTAAAAATAGGGTGAATTCAACCTGATCTCACTGGAAAACATTGCTTTGTTATGAATTTGTATGATGTGAATTGCACAAAAACGTATGATTATTAGAAAAAAGTATGAACGAAGGTTCACCCCTAAACATTACCGCCATTGGGGCATAAGCAGATCGTATGAATATGAATAAGCCACCAAAACATAAAATAGTTATGATTGACATGAGATTGTGTTGGTTAATTTTTATTTCATGCCGACTTAAAGGTAGTTTAAAGTCATCACTTAAGAAAAACATTTCACCTATCATAAGGAGGTGTCCCAATAAAATAACTCTTCACTGCCAAATATATATTTTTGTAATTTTTTTCAGACCCTGTGAATTTAAGCAGCTGCATTGAATACGCAAAGACATTACTCCATGCTTTTATGATGAGATATGCTGCCTGAGAGCTGGCATAGACGCTGTCTTGTGGGCCAAAGGTTTACCTGGTTCCCCCTTCAGGCCAGTGGAGGATCACACCTATTAGAGATCAGCCGCTCACGGTGACCTCAGGCCCCCCGCGGGGTGCAACCCTATCACAGCACCAATCTCCCTGACAGATGAGTGTACTGCTGCACCCCTCACACACAAAAGCCCCAGCATTGAAGTCAGAAGAGAAAAATCCCCCTCAGAGGCTTCTCGGCTTCTCTTTTGCTCTCCTCCCTCGCTCCAGTCGTACATTCCCTCTGTTTGATGTTGTGTGAAACCGTGAACACAGAGCTGGGAGATGTTAACGGGCTGCCAGGAATCAGAGGAGGTGTGAGAGGTGAGTCTTTGTATCAGAGGAGCCGAGAGTCTTATGTTAAGATAACTTGCGTTGTCTCGCTGCCTTTGATGCATCACATGGGTGCGTCACGGACTCACGGCACCGCCAACTTTGTCATGGACTCGACGTCATAACGCTGATGTTTGTGTCCGTAGGTAGGTGAAAGTGGAAGTGTTTAAAACAGCTGCACAGGTAAACATTACATGTTTCTCTGTTATATAATATTCCATACTACCGTAATCTATAGTAAAATGGTCAAACGCATCCCTTAAAGCAGTGGTTCTCAGCCTTTTTTTGTCCATTGTCCAACTCAATATTCAAAGGCCCCACATAGTCTAAGATATTTCCGCCAGTATTTCGGCTGTAGTTATGACAGCACTGCTTGCAACGCCATAAACTGCATGTTGATATACTAAATGATTTAAAGAAGATTCAAGAATAATTCAAATTCAGTATAAACATGGAGTCAGAAAAAACAATAGTTATTGAGGGGGAAAAAGACCTGACCTGACATTTTTTCTTGAAACTTAAAATAATATATATTCAATACAATTCTTCTATATTTCATGAGTTTTTAGGAGTTTAATTTGATTATAATTAAATCATTTGTATACATAATCAAATGAGGCCCCCCAATGGGCCCCGAACAACTAGCTGAGAATCGCTGTCTTAAAGGGATCATTTACCCCAAAAAGAAAGTTGTCATCATTTACTCACCCTCATGTTATTCTAAATCTTTATGACTCTGTTTATTTTCGAGGACACAAAATATGTTTTTGTCCACACAATGAAAGTCAAAAGGGTCCAAAACAACATTTGGACCCCATTGACTTTCATTGAATGGACAAAAAAAAAACAATGAGACTAAAAAAATAAAATCATTTGTGTTTCACTTAAGAAAGATTCTCATACTGGATTGGAATGACATGAGTGTGAGTAAATGATTTGTAGGTGAACTTTCACTTAAAGGAAGAGCAGTGAATCTGTATTATACTGTATTTGTAAGCGCTAATGTTTTCCATTCAAGAAGCCATGGTTACAGTATGACATTTTTATAGTATGTCATTCATTTACTCCACCATGTATTATTCCTATCAGTTTAGATTATTATTTTGTAAGTGTCTGACAGAAACCCCAACCCCTTACATAGGAACTTACTGGAAGCAGAGCCTGTTTTCTGCTATGTTTGCTGAGTGAGTAAGTGGCATAATTACACATTTGCTTGCAGTGTAACTGTCCATTAATCTCTCACCCATGTGGATGATTAGTGTGTTGGTGTGTGTGTGCGTGTTGTGCTGAATGGGGGGATCAGTCTTTCTCGGCCGTCTACGGTGTCAATGTATCAGGTAGACTCCTAATTAGATGTGGATGTGTTTGGTTTAGTTAATTACTAAACCGCATGCTTTGATACAGACCCGAGCGTGCTTGCATCGCACGCTTCACGTCCTTAGTGATCTGTGGTTTGTTTGTTTGGGATGTGCACCATTGACTCTGAAGTGGATGAGGAGAGGAACGCGTCAGTGTGGATCGTAAATGCTTAAATACACACCAAAACCGTTTTGAGGAAAGAAGGGTGCGGCGACACAACCGAGTGGGGAATACAAACATTGGGTTGATATGAGTTGCTAATTTGTCTGCTGGAATCTGCTACTGCAAGGAGACACAGTGAAGCTTTAGAGTCTAGCAGGTGCTTGTCTGAGCAGGTTTAGGGCCTCCTCTAGCCTTCAGGTGTTCTCGCTCACTTTCCGTGCTGCCGGGTGGGCGGTGACTGAAAATAATGACGCAAGCATTAATGAGCCATTGCAAATCACAGCTACAAGGATTATGAAGTGAGGGAATTCCTCTTTACACAAAACAGAGAAATGTTATTTTGTCATTGGCTGTCATGGCTAAAGATTAAAGGGATACCCACCCAAACATTTCATAACATGTCATTGTTGTGAAAGTCAATTAAGACTGTTGTCATGATGATAAATCAAAAATGTTTTACATTTAATTTAGGCTTTTATTCACATATAAAGACAAAAAAGCATAAAATAAGACCCATTGTACTTTGTTAAAGGATTAGTTTACTTCAGAACTCAAATTTACCCCCACGTCATCCAAGATGTTCAAGTCTTTCTTTCTTGAAGAAATGAAGGCTTTTGAGGAAAACATTACAGGATTTTTTCTCTATATAGCAGACTTCAATGGGGTACAACCAGGATACAATGGTTTGAAGGTCCAAATTGCCGTTTTAATGCAGCTTCAAAGGGCTCTACACGATCCCAGCCGAGAATCTAGCAAAACGATTGGTTATTTTCTAATAACCGAGATTAATATTCTAATAATCTCTTGCAGCACTGCGATGCGCTATGCATTACGTAATCACGTTGAAAAACTGGTAAAATTATCAGGAATTTTTTAATTTTGAAGTGAACTAATCCTTTAATATGAATATTTTCTATATTGATTTTTCACAAGTGTTTTTCCCATATTTTGAATTATCCCTTGCATTGTGTTGTATTTTAGAGTTAAAGGAAATGTCTGGGTTGTGTTTTAGAGTTGAAGGAAATGTCCAGAAACTGACGTATAATGTCCTGGAAGAAAATTACCAGTACTTTTTATGTTTTTATACTGATTTCTACAATGCATTGACCAGTGCACATGCATACATAGCACATCATATGTGGTAAATGGAAGCACAAATGTACTTGTATGACATGGAGAACGTATCTTACTTCTCATGTATAAAGCAAGCAGATCTGAGCTTCCGGTTACCATATTCGATGTGCTCTACGCATACGAGTTGATCAGAGTTTATATGAGAATAAAATAAAATCTGTTCATCATACTGTAAAAAGCAACCATATCTCCAGAAGACTTGGATTAAACCTCTCAATTCAAATGTATTTATTTTATGATTCCTTAAACGTTTTAAAGTGTCAACGTTTTGTGGAATGGACTTTCAAGGGACAGAATTTGTGTTTTTCGAAAATGAATAAGTCACTACGGTTTGGAATGACTTGAGCGTGAATAAATGATGACAGAATTTTTAATTTTGGGTGAACTATCCCTTTAAGTCTTTTGAAAATCTCTGTTCAATATAAAAATGTGAACGAGGACGTGAGTTATCGAGTTCCAAAATGACCAAAAAGCCACAATAAAAGGCTTAAATTCTTTAAGTATAATCAACTTGGATGTTTGTTATTTCAACTTAGGTTATAATAAAATGACTTTTCATTTTTTTTGTTGAATCTTGTATAGCTTATAAAAAAGTTTCCCTATTGTGACGTATATGCGAGTGAAACGGCTTCTCGAACAAGAAAAGAAATCGAGGGTGGGACTTGTTTTGTCCATCAGGATCTGATTGGATCGTTGTGGTTTGCTATGTGATTTACAGCTTGTCCCTTTTTCACGCCAGCAAACACATCATCAGAGAAGAGATGTCTTTGCAAGAGGGAGAGGACTTATCTTGATTAAAGATTATGATGGCATTTAAATTATGAGGGCATATGACCACTCTAAAATATATATATATATATATATATATATGACTAACTTTTAAGATTATGCAATTAATGAATAAACATTTCTTTTGGATTGTTGATCCAGTTTATAAAACTGATCTATATGAATAGTTTGTGAATCAGACTGGTTTGATTCTTGGAAACCCACTGACAGTAACTCAGCACATGAATCATATTAGTACATTTTATACAAGAAACACACTAAGTTTTCTAAAGAATTTAATAGTACATGAATCATATGAGCAACTTTTATATTTTTTTTGTCATTGTGCAGTTGTGTCCTTTTGAAACCTCAGTTCCCATCCATTGTAGTTGCATGGAAAAGAGCGACCAGCACATTTAAAAAAAAAATCAATTTAGGAAGTAAGTCAGGCTTGAATCATTATAAGGGTGAGTAAATGATGAATTTTCAGAACAGAATTTTTTATTTTTTTGGATAAACTGTGAAGCCCTCCACATGACAAATTATAGATATCGTGGCCACGAATTAAGAATTCGTTCTTGTTTTAGTAAATCGTGCCCATGATTTACTAATTTGTTCACTTGTTTTAGTAAAATTGTGGCCACGAATTAAAGGAGAACTCTGGTCAATTTTAACATTGAGCTAATTTTTTTGTAAATTTGGAGTGCTGTCAATACAGAGAACAACAACAAAAATCTGTGTTGCCTACACCTTGTTATCCTATTTTTAAAATTTGCACCCTGTTGACTTCAATGGGGCAAGTTTTAAACCTGCTTTTAGCCTCTTAACATCCTTGATGTGTCATACCAACCCGATCACACCAAATGCGTCTATATAGCACGCAGTGTGTTTATCGTGTAATATATACGCGGAAATGAGTTTTTACGTGCATAGTATACGTATGGATAGCACATGGTTGGGTTTAGGGTGGGGTAGGGTGCGTGTTTATTTGGGTAGGATTAGTGGTGTGGGGTGCGTGTGTATATCACGCAATAAAGTGCGTATCATATGCACGCGCAAAACTGCGTATCATATCCACGTAAAAACTCATTTTCGCGTATAAATTGCATGATAAACACACTGCGTGCTATAGAGACGCATTTGCGTGAGAACAGGCTGGTCATACAAGTGCCCAGTCATGTTAGATGATTCCTTCAGAGTGAACACGAGTGAATCTGACTGCAGTAGATGTGAAAGATATTAATAAAAATGATGTTATTTCAGCCAGCGCAAATACCTGTATTTACTTCCTGTTTTCGGTCGAAGTCCAAAGTAGTAGATTGTCGAGTTCACGCGCATAGGTTTAGTTACTCACGTGCGTGAACTCGACAATCGACTACTTTGGACTTCGACCGAAAACGAGGCTCAAAGCAGGTTTAAAACTTGCCCCATTGAAGTCAACAGGGTGCACATTTTAAAAAGAGGATAACACGGTGTAGGCAACACAGATTTTTGTCGTTGTTCTCTGTATTGACAGCACTCCAAATTTACAAAAAATTTAGCTCAATTGTAAAATTGACCGGAGTTCTCCTTTAAGAATTTGTTCCCATGACTAAAACAAAGCAAAAACAAATTATTGCAAAGTGGTCACAATTTAGTGAAACGAGGGAACAAATTATTATATACTGCGCACAATTGACTGAAAACAAGGTAGTGAATTAGTCAAATTTGCTGATATATTAGTAAGTCGTGAGAACGAATTCTTACTTCGTGGCCACGATATACATATTTTTTTCTCCATGTCATATGCAGGGCTCCGTACTAGACAAAACATATTTTGATGTCATTCTCCAAATGTTTTTCACCTCTTCACCAGCTTCTCCAAAAAAGTGGGAGATGAGGCACCTGTCTATGACCACACTGCTGAGTGTTCTGTTTTTGACCAGAGGCAGAAGAAATAAGAAACTCTTTGAACTTGTGAGTTTGTGACATCCGACCCCTTGAGCTCTTGAGGTTGATGCCTTGTTAAAGCTGTGTTTGAGTTCATTACAAGGCCATAGCTTTGGCCTGCTACCTCAGGCCTCAGACAGGTCAGGGAACATTCACCACACATTCCTGGCCAGCTTCTGCTCCTTTTGAGAGCTGCTTGGAGATACACTGAGGTGTGTTTTATATGAGAGATCTTCACATTTAGGCTGCTCATTCAAATATAAAGCTTTAACAATTAAGTTAGGACGCTCTCATGTCTCATCACAGCTTAGATGTATATCACTTTAGCGATCACTCCCGTAAAGCATCTATGCCTGTCTGAGCAGCATATGAGCTCTAACACTACTTTGACTTCTCAACAGGAGATTAAAGTCATGGCTTATTTAAATCCCAAACGTCGGTCAAGATCAACGGCATGTTTAAAGATCCTCTGTATTATTATGTTTGAATCTCTGCCCTTCCTCAACTCATACTTGACATTTTAAGACAGGAAGATAAGAGATTTTTGGAAAATAACACATACCTTTTTGTGTCAAATGTATGGAAAGCATGTGTGCCTTAGGCTGGATGACCGAAGAGAGGCTCGGAGAGAGAGAAATGGGGAGGAGAAGGATTAGAGAGAATCACCCTGTCATAATCAATTCCTCTTTTGAATGATGGAATATTTGTGTAATTTTACAAACGCCTCTAATTTAACTGTCAGTAATATAGTCCACAATTGATTAATTTACAATTTCCCATTGGGCAATACAGTGGGCCATACAGTATATTCTCCATTTCAGTGACTTGTGGAACATTACAGTATTTATGGAAAGTATCACTTGAATTTTCAGAATCATATTTGGAATTTTATCAAATATTCCAAGTTGTATCTATTTCATTTTAATTATATGCTGCTTTAATTTTGGTCAGTTGCCTTATTATGACCTGATCTCATTTTCCACTAACTTAGAGAGAGAGAGAGAGAGAGAGAGAGAGAGAGAGAGAGAGAGAGAGAGAGAGAGAGAGATGTTAGCCTGAGGATGGGGCTTTTCCTCATTTATTCTGTCAGAACAGGAACACAAGCTCCATCAACACAACAGTTTGGGTTTTTTCCCGCCACAATTTTGATTGGCATTTCAACTGCTCTGGGCTTTTCAGATTAAAAAAATATTACCCTTGAAAAATGTTCAAACCTGTTTTTAATCTCTTTTCTGTTCTGTTCTTAATGACACCCCATGTATCCTTGATAGTGAGCGGCGTTGCACTAGAGCACAACAACACACTGCTGCAAATGTGTGTCATTGATTAATGAATTGTTGGGTGTCTGTTTCTGTGAATGTTTCGTAGGAAGAGCCTGCCCCATTGCCTAATAACAATCAAAATAACAGATGTTATTTTATGTTGTTTATTTCAGTGAATCGGGAGAAATGTTTTTCAGCACACTTTGTGAGCAAAATCAACTGAAAGCTGCAAATGCTAGCTAGCTAGCTTGAGAAGCATACTGAGAGGACAACAGGTAGAAGTTACAAGCATGTGAACAACATTCAAAATAAAAACCATGATATCCACCTGTAGGACTGTGGACACATAAGTCACAGCAGCTTCCAGATAGTAAAGCTATTATAGGCCAACAGTCTCAGTACTGAGGTTGAAAGCTATGTTTAGATTCTCTTTGGCTGAGACACTTGCTAACTGCTTAGACGTGTTTTTCACTAATGTTATTGAAGCTTATAATGCTTGTCATCCTGTAGCCTATTTAATAGGCTATTACTTATAGGATAAGTTGTCACGAGAGTGGCCTAGGCCTACACGTTTTTAACCATTCAGGAAACTTGGGCAACCAGAGAACGTTCTCTAGTATACTTGTCCTCCTGACTTTCAAATGCCTTTTTTTCCAGCTAATTTTGTATGAACATACAAATATAAAACAACTGAGGCATAAACTAAACAAATTTCACACATTTGACGAGCAGAAATGGAATAATGAGTCCCTGAACAGAGTCAGTATCAAAAGTAGCAGTCAGTAGCCTATCATCTGATGTGTCCACCAGCTGTTTTAAGTACTACAGTGCATCTTATCAGGTTTTTCAGTTCTTGCTGTGAGATGTTACTCCACTCTTCCATCAAGGCACTAGCAAGTTCTCAAACACATCTGGGACATGTGGTTAGACGTGGTTTAGCACTGCAAGGATGATCAGCTGTTCTTCCTGTCTCTCTGTAGCTATGTCTTAAGCGTCTTACATTACGGACATTATAGTTTATTACTCTGGCCACATCTGCAGTCCTCATGCCTCCCTGCAGCAGGTCTATGGCATGTTCACACAGATCAGCAGGGACCCTGGGCATCTTTCTCTTGGAGTCAGTAGGTCTCTTTAATGTCCTGAGTTATTGCAACTGTGACTTTAATTGTCTACCGCCTGTAAACTGTTAGTGTCTTAAAGACTGTTCCATAGGTGCATGTCTATTAAAGGTAGGGTTGGCAATTTATTTTATAAACACTTTGTTATACTGGTTGAAACTCTCTTCACATCCTGATAGCGATCAATAATGGAAGTGGTTTGAATATTAAAACATGTACATATCAATTCGTCCAATCATTGCATTTATTCATTGCATATTGCATGCAACATGTTCAACCTGTTAGTGCTGACATCACACTTCATCAGCGTGTTCAGTAAGGCTACGCAGAGTTGGTTCCTCCTGAACCAAAACACTGAGCTTATGCTGCGTTAACATTAGTCGTAAAGTCGTAAAATTACGAGATGACAACCCATGACGTTATACCTGGAGCTGTTCACGTCACTGTCCTGGTGGGCAGGGTGTAGGAGAGAAAAAGTGTGGCTAAAGGGATCGGGGTGGTCTAATTCAGTGTTTGCTTGTCTTACCCCTTAACCGAGATACTTCAGCATTTAGCATTAAGCTTTGTATCAGTAGAAAACCAGTAGTATTTTCGAATTACCATGCTTCCCTCCCTCATGTCCCCCTGAGACGAGAGATTTATGTATTATTTGTCTAGAAAAAAAATTCGTCATTTTGCATCATCAGAGGATTTTTTGGCCTGAGGCTAAAAACTACAGCCAGTAGTAGTAGCTAGTTCTGCATGTTTTCAACCCAGCCATAGAGGGTGGGATCTCACTCTTTGAATGTACAAATAGTGTCAGCCATCTTTTTTTTGGAAGCTAAGCTAACAGGCTCTTGTTCTGTGGAGAAAGCTGAGTAGTAGGGGTCAGTAATCACGCCACCGGCCTCGCGTCGTTCTCCCCCGGCCCTCAGCCTTGTCCTGCTTGCCACAGTAAGCATAATGAATGGCGACTGTAGAACGCAAAAGTCGAATCCCGGATATTTTGGGCCGATTTCGGACAATCCCGGGTAGACTTGTCAAGGAGACTCGTGATATAACGGCGTCTTTTAAGTTTCGAGTCAACTAGAAGCCTAGCCTAGTTGTTTAACTGCGCTCTTACCGGTAGGTGTGGCTTGGGAGTGGCCTCGTAGGGAAGCGAAGCAAGTGCATTCTGGGAGTTGTTGTCTTTCATCCACATGAGCCAAAAATACATTTTCTGGCTTTTCTCAGTCTAGAAGGCTCCAAATTCAAAAATAATTTCACATTTCTATTACATAAATGACCCATTTTAAATACACATTCATCTTTCCAGAGGTGAAGTATCCCTTTAATGCAAAGTTTGGCAAACAATTCCTGTCTATACGGAATGAAAAACTGTAATACAATCACAGCCAATCAGAAAAATATTTGATGTTTAATGTATAACTAACAGGATAGATTTGGACCAGCGTGATATTACAGGAGACATGGCTTCTCAACACAAAGACTAGTCAGAACTAAAACTCTGATTTACATGAAAAATGTTGTTTGTATATACAGTATATATGTACTTCACATATACACGGTACAATATTTTGCTATCAGTCTTGGGTGTAACGCATTACAAACACAAGTCATGTAATTAGATTACTTTTTTCAAGTGAAGTAATGCATAAAATATCGGAGTTACTTTTTCAAAAAAGTAATGCAAGTTACTTTGTTTTCCCTTTTATTGACTGACACCTCTCCGTGTTGAGATAAATTGTGAGTAAGTGCAGAGTTGATGGTCATTGTTGTTCTAGACTAAGGGCTATCATATGGCGCAATGCAGTGCCAGGCAAGTGTTTTTTGCTATTTTCAGCCCTATCTATCATTTTCACGCCCTGCGCCACGTTGTTTAAATAGCAAATGCATTTGCGCCCATTTGTGCACCCATGGGCTGCTGGTCTGAAAATTAAGTGTGTTCAGGCACATTGTTGGCGCGTTGCTATTTTGAGGCCACTGAAATAGACTCCGTAGCTCTCAAAGTCAATGGCGCAATGTTTTTTTAGAGCTCGTTAGTAATATGTGCCTGTAGGCGGGTCCACAACGTGTGTCCAGTAGATGGTCCATTCATTTCCTCTCTAGAGAAGCATTCTGGCTTTTAAAGGGAATGGGAGAAGTCACCTTCATTTATATAGCACTTTTAACAATATAGATTGTTTCAAAGCAGCTCTACAGTGATAATAGGAAATTAATAATAGGAGATGATGATAGGATAATAGGAGATAATAAGAGATGAGACTCTGATTGGTTTATTGCATGTTACGCCTAAAACACACCAATTACTCATTTAGAGAATAGGGACAACCCTTTTAGATTTTAGGTGCGCCGACCATTTTTCCCGTCGTTAAACTAGCAAAAGTGGATTCGGACACGCCCTAAGTGCGCTTGCGCCGTGCTCTTTATTCACTGATTGTTAAAACAGGGCCCTAAATGTGAGCATTGCAAAAACAGATTCAGTATCCATCAAAAAGAATAAAAACTATGAAATGCAAACTCAAGCAAACCTGCAATAATTAAATATGTTATGTATAACACAAATATACTTTATGTAGGCTATTTAATCTGACTTGATTAACCAATGCTGCTGACCTTGGATTATCCAATTCAACCATAAAAAGGCAAGATTAGAACAGATTGCTGAACATTTTTTCATTTTCACTTTGCTGCCAAAGTACAGTTTTAAGATGAATGGTTTAGGATGCTTGCATTATTATTATTTTGCGTTTAATAAAACATATATCATGCTGTAAATACCCCTGAAATCCATCTTAAGCTCCTGTTATGAAACATAGTTGGTTTCTAACTTGTCCAAGCTGGTCATTGGCTACTCAACAGGCACCCAAAAACCAGCTAGACTTCCTGAAGCTGGTTACATCTGCTTGAAGCTGGTTTGTTGTTAATGACCAGACTGAACCAGTTACCACATAGCAAAATACTACCAGTTGACATTATTTGTACTACTATTGGTACTATAGGACAGTGTGATAACTTCTGTTGTCATTAACTCTGCCCTAAACCTCAGTTCTGAGACTCCTGGCCTTGTCCTGCGGAAACTACTGTGACGTATGGCTTCAGGGCTCTGTCTCCGGGAGCTGCCGTCTGTCACTGTTCAACTAGCGGAGCTGTCAGGGAGCTCGAAAGCGCTAACAACTCTGACTCCACCGGCACTCCCTACGTAAGCGAGCTGACACTTCTGATTAAAGTTGTGATGTATTACACAACTCCCTAAAGCCCTTCTGAGTGAACTGAGATGGACGTAGAAGTTTGGTTTCCACCAGAGCCAAGATGGTTTTTCCAATTCCATTCGGAAGCCTGACCAAACATTAAATGCCAAAATGTGGTAGCTACAGACTGGGCAGATAGTATGTCTAATGCACTTTTATTGTTAAAATATTTATATTTTTAACCATATTTTCTTCTAAAACTATACAGAATAATGAGATAATTGCAATCTTGCTTAGTGAACAAATCATTCTTCAATTAGTTTTTTTTTCAGTGAATCTGTTGGTCCAGTTAAGAAGGCTAGCCTGAATGATTCAGTCTTCAGAAATTATCCTTTTCTGTTCCATGGAAGAAAGTCATTTGGAACTTCATGAGGGTGAGTAAATGATGACAGATTTTTTTTTTTTGTGAACTATACCTTTAAAGAAACCTCTCACCACTTTTTCTCTCTCTCACGCAGACACACCCCATCCAATCTTTATCGGTCTCGTCCACTGTCACTATTTAAAGTGTGTGTGTGTGTGTGTGTGCGTGCGTGTGTGTGTGTGTGTGTGATAGGATGACTCCAGAGATAACCTCAGGTGGTCTGGATGATCTAGAGAACACAGGTGTAGTCCGTACCCATTCATCATCGAACCCTGAATGAGAGTAACTGTGCGTTTCTCTTCTTAATCCAGATAATAAGGCACCTCTGTGCATGGCTGTCAGTCATATTAAACCTCTCTCTGTGCCCTAACAAGCAAATTGAAAATAGTCGAAACTGCAACATGACGAAATATCAGGTAATGAAAAAGTAATCAAAAACGGCCTGGTGGGGCAGAATTTTGGACCAATGAGATTTCACAATAGGTGGGGGCCACAAGTAGATGGAACAAAAACTGTGATTTAAATGGAATTTAGATGGCTTTTATCACTTGTTTCAATTTATTTGTTTTACAATATGGGGAAAAAAACTTTTCAGTTTTTCTACTTCAAAATTTCAAATGTAATTAAATGTGTCATTTTTGTAATTATTTTTAAAAACTTTTTCAAAGTAAACCTTACACCAATTTTTTTTCAATGTGCCTAAAAATAAACCTCCACTTCTAGAAAAAAGTATTAGTGGGGTTCAATATAGAACCCTATGGCTCTTGACTCAAATTTAAAGAACCCATTATACCAAATTATTACATAATACTTTCATGTTTAAAAGGTTTCTTTAAAAATGAATTGTTTCCCCCTACACTGTAAAAAGTGATCAGTTGACTTAACTTAAAACAAATGAGGAAACCCGTTGCCTTAAAATTATTATGTAAATAAACCATGCGTAATTGAAAAAAATAAGTTATGTATTCACATAACTTAATTTTTTCAATTGCGCATGACATTTATTTACTTAATAATTGATAAAGTATGTTTAATTCATAAAATGAATCAAAATAACAAATTAATTAAAACAAAATTAATGAATTAAAATTAATTCCAAAAAATGATCCCCAAGAACCCCTTTATGTCTATATAATAAGCACCTGACCGAAGCCTTTAAGTTATAGAACCTTTTCTTCAAAGATTGTATATGAGATTGCTATGGCACAATACTATTGCTATTGGATTTGCTACTGATACTGAACCAATACATTTGAAAAGTAATACTCTTCTGACTGGGCTATCTGTTTCACCTTCCTTTTCCTAAGTGGCCCCCTTTATCTTTTCACACTGAATTGCAGCTGGTGGATTTTCCTGCGGTATCATTAAAGCAGTGACACCGGCTGACATGCAGGGTTGGGGGGGTGTGAAGGGTGTATAATGACATTCCTCTCTCGCAGAGATGAGTCAAGTCCCATTGAAGCCAGCAGGAGACCAGAGCAGGTCAGAATGCTTACTGGCCTCCCGATGCTGTCTCCTTCATGCCTATTCTCTCAAAAAAAAAAGAGTTTTCCGAATTTTAATTAATTCAGAATTAGAGTTTTATGTCAAGTGTTTGTGTATGTTTCCGACTGAAAGGGCTCTTTCTTTTTGAGAACTAAGAACGAAGGCCTATATGTCCTTAAATCCGCATATAGGCTTTGTTGCAATAACAAAAAGAGCAGCTTGAATCCATATTATAGTTTTGCTCAGCTATTTTGCAACTTTATAAGTGATCTATTTTTTTATAGTAAAAAGGTGGATTATGCACAGAATGCCATGTTCAATTATTCAGATTTCTCAGGAAATATTGATTTATCATTTCATTAATTAATGTTATTAATTTGAAGACATTTTAAAATGACTAATATTATGGTTTTGCACAGTTGCACTGTTCCGCCGTTTTGACAGGTACTTCAGTTAATAAGAGCTTCTGAAAAGTGCCAGGTCAAACCGTGACTTGATCATCTGAGGTCAGGCCTTTTCTGTAACCAAGCTGAAGTTTTGATTGATAACAGATGAACGGCGGTGCAAACAGCCAGCTGGATCTGAACGGATGGTGGCTTTTTGCGGTGCTGTTGTGTGAGGAAGCCACAAATACCTTGTTCCTTTCTGTCTGGTATTTGGAGTGACTGCTGATTGTGTCTCAGCTTGCTCATCATCTGTAATGCACGTGAAATTGAACAAAGCTAGACAGGCTGATCGCTTTCAATAGCTCTCCCTGCTTAAGACTGAGCTTAATTAGTTCATCTTGAGAGGATAAAGTCCGATATTAGCGGCCTGGTAAGCTGCTGAAACAGATTAGGATAGAAATTGGCCTGATTATTGCAACACTGTTCATCATAGATTTAAAGTCCATTCAAATGGGAAGGGATTAAAAGGAGAGGATCTACCAGGATGGAATAAATTCTCACTATAAGACACAAATACGTTTCATTGACTCCCCTTAAAACAAACGAAAACACACTATCATGTTATTTATTTTTCTATTATAGCCTTATATTCCATTTAAATCAGGTTTATTTACATTGTTATACTAATAATTATTTTATTGATTATCATATGAATTATTATTTTAGAATGACTAAATTTGTCTGGGAATAACTGTTGGCTGCATCATATAAAATCACATGAGACCAAAACACAGATTTTGAATATAGACATGAATAGACTTATTTTATCACAAAACATTGGTTAAATGGGCATATTAAATCACTAGTTTTGAAAGTATGCGTAGATTTTAGTTTATTTCATCTCTTGGTGTTGAAATTTCACCTGCTATATATTTTCTGTTAATCCTGTGCTTTTTTAGGACCATGGTTTCGCTGATGCCCTTCAGACTCCTTCAGGTAGAAGACAAGAAAAGATGACACATCTAACCATTTACCTGCAGCCATGCATCACTTTCTTTCTCACGCTCTCACTTTCTCTCCCCTCCACTTTTAATTTGACCTAAATCAAAGAGGTTATGCATTGTCAGTGGGTGAATATTACACCGTCGGTTAGAAGAAACAGCTGCGGGTCACTGACTCGAGACTCCTTTGCTCTTTGTCAGTTTCGTCTGGTGGCACTAAATACCAGTATATGAGTAAAGCCACGCAAAATAATAATGCTTCAGCCTCGTGGCCTTTGTGTGTGTAAGCATATGAGTGCGACTGCATGTTTGGCAGCCCTCGCTCCATAAACGAAACCAGAAGATGCTGGTGGTTTGGAACGAGAGTGCAGCGGGGACCACATGCTAACTGGGACTACTAAAGCACATTAGTTCTGACAAGTATTGTATCATAAGCCAGGGGGGCTTTTGTCGTACGCCTACACAAATATTTTTGCAAAAAGACTCATGTTACAAGAGAACCCTGTGAGGTCAGTGGCATTTTGAGGATGGGGTAATTAGTGGAACTATGACATATCAGCACCATTCGGAGGTAAATATGATCCCTGTAGAATGTAGAGAAATCAACTGAACATAAGTACTTTAACAGTACTAGCATAATGTCGAGTCGGAATAATATCATTTGAACAAATGGAAATACGTATATTATGAATTATTATGAAATTATTATGAAAGTTAAAATTGTATATATTAGAATATATTCAATGATATATAATTGTATATATCATAATATTCAAAGGAGTTAATTATTTAATTTGCTTTTAAATGACTGAACTCAACATATCAAGCAAAATTAATGAGGAATTTAGGTTATAACAGGTAAATGAAAGGAAATTTTCACTTTCATAAAAATGTTTAATGCCACAATGATATAAAAGGTTTTGATTTCAAATGAATAAACTCAAAAGTAACCGTAAATCTTTTATTTCAGTGTGCTTCATTTCACTATGCATTTTATGGATTACGCTGGAAAATAAGATTTTATGTGGAAAGTCGGTTATTTGAAGAATTTCTTTGAACAGGTTAATAGACAATCGTCGTATTTTAAATCACAAATATGATTATAATACACAGCACAGTGATTTTAGAGAAAAATAAATGTTCAAAGCCGCTTCATGTTTATAGTGTAATGATACTTAGGGTTAAACCCCAATGAATTTATTGAGACCCAAGCCAAGGGACATCCACACTAATGCCCCAATTAACACTCCTAACACGGCTGGAGTGCTGAGGCTATTAGCGAAGACAACAATATCCCCATCCAGAAGCCTGCTGGCTGACACCTTAACCTAACCTTATCTCTGACAAACACGCTGCATCTATTTCACAAGACTCCGAGCTTCAAAAACAGCCTATTTTCAACATTCAACACAAATGGAGCCGAGCGAAACACGGCAGTGAGGAAAAAGACAGGCTAGCATTTCCGTCCCTCCAGTGGCTGAGGTTAAGATTCTTTGGACTGAGCCGAGAAGCTTTTTTTCCACGCAGTCAACTGAAAGTGTTCTGTATTTACTGCCCTCTGAAAAATGATCACTGACCAGCATTCTCCCTCAGTGCTACTGGAGAAAGTGATGCAGAAAGTGTTGCTACTCACCACCAGATGGGATAGCCTCCAAGCACCCGAGAGCTGGACAACCACATGCACATGAGATATCCAACCAGGTACAAATCCATGAGGTATGTCTTGTGTGGATGGAAATTGTCTATTGATCAGTACATAGAATTCCTAGAGAGGGGCGGAAAATTAAGTCCCAGCAGGCAAGTCTTAAGGAAAAGATGGATGCTTGAGAGATTAATTAGAAATTTTGGGGTTTCAAAAAAAAAATTCTCCAGGGTTTGCTGCTTCTTTGAGTTGGGTGAGGAAAGTGTGTGTCTCCCAGTAGTAGTTAGGAGAGTAAGTGTCTCTTTCACACACTCGTACACACGCTCCTACTCGTCCTCTGATTCCCTCCCTCTCACTGAGGTTCTTCCCTAAGGTACATATCTTTTTCTCTCCCCACTTTTTTCCCCCTTAGGATCATCAGGGCCAATATTAGAGAGAGAGAGAGCGAGAGAGAGAGAGAGAGAGGGGAAAAAAACGACAAGAGAGGTTTGGAGATGTCAGCTGGCAAGCCAATCACAGAGCATGGCCTTAGGTTATGCAAAAAAAAAAAATTATTATTCCTGCCCATCTGTCAATCATGCACCACCCCCTGGTAATGTAGCAAAGAAAGAAAGAAACAGAGGGAGAAAGAGAGAGAGAGAGGGAGGGAATGAAAGGGTGTCAGGACTGAGTTTCGGAGAGGTAGATTTGTCTTATTAAGATCTATATTGTCTGTATTAACATCAAGAAAACCTAGCTGTGCCAGACTCGGGCCTGCCGCTCGCCCGGTGACGGCTTCAGGGAACATCGTCTCTGTATTTAAGCACGCCGTGTCCCGAACTAATTGTTCCGAATGTGTGTGTGAGCACATACATTCACACACGTAGAGAAGAATTTTGTCTTGGAGAATTTTGATGGCCGCGTCCTCCCCTTGTGATGATGGGACACAAAAGGAACACAATAAAAAGCCGTAAAAGGTGGTGTGGCAGGGCCAGGCATGCAGTGTTCTGTGCCCCACTGGCCCAAAGGCAGCACATTTTACATAAACACTATTGTCATTCGGAATGGGCTGAGGGCAGACGACGCTGAGAAAGAGACACAGCACTAAAAGATGACAATGCATTCTAATATAGCCCCTGTCTCAGATTGACCTAAAATGCCAGGACAGAGGTGAACTGACAATGGTTTCAGGTATAAATACTGGAGACCTGGCGGGGAAAAATCATATAAATGAGTTTTGTGTCAGTAAGCATTTGCGGTTTTCCATTTAAAACAGCCTAGAAATGCATTGAGTATTTTTCTTCTTTCATCTTTTTGTTGTTGTTCAGACCTAAAAAAAATACAGTTTGAATAGAGTGACACAATTTGAAAGTAAGGGAAAATAATTAAACAGAAAATCAAAGAAATTGAAATAAAATAGAAAATAAAATAAAACTGACAAGAATAGCAAAGGTAAATTATTGTTAGCTTGAAAATTGATTCCTTGTAAGTTTTGAAAAAAGTTTAAAAAAGCTTTGACGTTTGAAGGTTTATAGGCCTTACAGTGATGGATGGATGGATGGATGGATGGATGGATGGATGGATAGATAGATAGATCGATTCAATGACTGATTCAGTGATTGATTAACTTTTGGTGGAAGAATGTTGAATTTCTTTGATTTACAATTCAGCCAATTCTTCATCCTTTCATTCCAAATCGAATTCCAGTTCAATTTCCTGTAGGTTCTGGCCAATTCACTTCAAATTCCAATTCAAAATAAAAAAGTTTTTCACATAAGTGCCCACCTCTTTTCCGGGAATGTCTAACTTGTGTTATTGCCCAGTATTCTCTCGCTTGGATGTTGTCCGATAAAACTCTCTCCTCCAATCCGGTGATCAAGGACTGAAGCCTGTCTCTCGGTTTATCTGCCAGTGCATCTATCTATCTGTCTCACTCACAGCAGGGACATGGACTGTGCGCATCCACCGCAGGAGCCGAAGAGAGACACTGACAGCTCTGACCGCGGTCATATTTCCATTGCCCCTGTTCTTTGCCTTTATTCTCCCCTATCAAAAGGGTCAGAGCTACACTGCAACTACGTTGAGGCATGACAGGTTATTCTGATACCTTAAATGTTCATCACAAACAATTTTCCAGTGTTTCTAACATGATGCATCCTTGATCTGATCAGATATGAACCTGTTGGTTGGATCGCAGGTTCCATAGGCGTTTAGCATGTTCTGTGTTCCTGACATCGGGAATAAAGATCTGCTTTCCATCAGCTGCATTGTGCCTGGATCAGCGGTTTGATTCTGCATTCTTGAAGAGTGACAGACGTGGACCTGCTTGCCAGGATCGTAATTTACGAACGGAGGCGAGGAACGGTCTGCGGTCGGCATCTCAACAACACTGAAACTGCGTTTCCCAGGTCAAGGCCGTAAGGCCACGACACAACGGACTGGCTGGAAATGAACTTACGATTAGAATCTCAAGGACTCAAACCCCTGAGTGCACCGCGATGGTGCGAAACCAGGACAAAAGCCAGAGATGCTTGACATAGCTTCAGCACAAACAAGGCCGTTCCCTCCAAGCATGGCCATTGTGTTTCAGAGGAAGTCTTGATTCTCGTATCAATCGCACTTAATGAATTTACTGAAGTGGGCCCTAGAGCATGGAAATGAAATGCACTAGCAGATCAATGGGAATAAAGAGACTCGCCCGGAGCTTTGACCTCTGGGTCAGGAGTCTCTCATCCTCCCTCATTAAGTCATGTTTGTGGACACTCCTGCTTTTTATTAGGGCCAGGATAATACATCACCCTACACACCCACAAAGTAGCCCTTATAATCTGGAAAAGACACCCTTTTGGCTTCCTGTGAGTGGACAGAAGATTCAAGCTATTGCAAATGACATAAGCCAGTGAGTTAAAACAGGAGCAACGTGTACGTTACACCAATAAGGTGCGGTCACATTCCCGGCGAATTTTCGCAGGCGGAATCCAGACATTTCAGTAGGAATCTATGCAATTTGGGAATTTCACTTAAGGGCGAAATATTTCCCTGCACAAGTTTTGCAACTGGTTCAAGTTGGTCACATGGAATTGCTGCGTTGACCAGCAGAAAGATGCCCGGTTTGAAAGTGACTTCGCTGTGAGTTCTGCTTCATATATCACTAGGGTGGACAACAGACCTTTTCTGCCCACGAAATATCACGGAAAATTCTCTAATGTGACAGCACCTTTAACATTAGCATTAATCCGTATGTGTTTGCTTGCTGCATTCGCAGGGAATGCAGAGACATACACAGAGGATCCCTGTGGTGCAGGTTTCTAAGGCGACCCGAAAACGGCCGTAACCAGGTCCGGCTCTTTCTCAGGCTTTCCTCAAAGAGGGACATGTGCAGACCCCCACTATCCCTCTCACACACACACACGCACACACACACTCAATCCGGACAGTGTGGCCGGACACAGGCAAGCAATAAAACCTGGATTAGCGGAGTGTTCACACATAACACTAGAGCGAGAAAGTTTCTTAACACGCCCAAGCCCACCCTCTCCTCACACACGTCTCTCCTCTCTTTCATTCCCTCCATCTCTCCTTCTTTTGTGTCTGCGTCTCTCCTCCCTCCTCTTCCTTTGCCCCTTTCTCTTCAGAATTTCATTGTTTGTTATTACCATGTTAGAGATAAAGGAGGTCTGAGGAATTAGCTTGTTCTTACAGTTGCAGAGAAAATCCGCTTAAGCCCGCAACCCCCTAAATTTGCGGTACCCAGAAGCCCCTGCTCTCGGGATTTAACTAGAATGCGTATCTTTGTGGTAGGGGGAAAAAATCATTTTGTAAGGTGCCAACAGGGCTGAGATGGAGCAGTCCGACCCGTCTCCGGGCCCCCGTCCCTGCATCATGTCCTGGAAATGGGTGCATTTGTATAATATCACTGCTTTTGTCCCTACTTTGTAAGCTGGGGACAAAGCCCAGACACTCCTCCACCCCTCCCCGCTCATCTCCCACCCCCCCACCCCCCCACAAACAAACCTTTTTCATTAGAGCAGCAAACACTTTCTCCTTCAATAGCCCTGATACTACACATCATCCCCAGCATCTCCGCAGGACCCGAGCGCTTTAAAGCGCCTCTCTTCTCTCAGGACACAGAGCTCGCTTAATTAAACCGCACTTAAGCCGGACAAAAGGCTTCGTGCAGGTCTGGGCGAGCCCGCAGAGAGTATTCATGGCTGTCGTAAAGCGAAAGCCGCGCGAGAGAGAGCTATATGCCAGATACTTTGTTCACACAAGATGAAGAGTCAACAGCCACCCCCACGCCATTTCTCTCCTAATAACCACCTTTAGAAAGGCTCCGTCCCTGCACAATGCTTCTTCGCTCCCCTCCTCTCGCTCTCAATCACCCTCCAGGACAATGCCTAAAGCTCCGCAGCCCCCCAGGAACCTCGGCCCCACAACAGACACCTCTTTTATTGAAATTCTTTGGTGTTCTAATCCTCAGCTTCCTCTATAGGACAATAATGGAGTGTCAGTACTTTAGCTTTTTCCAGTGTGGCTATCATTAGACCAGCTTGGGTCACAAGCCCTCTCTTCCTCCTATCTCAGGTTTGAAATTATTTTTGACTTGGAGTTACTGAAGCACGAAAATGAATACATTACCAGAGCATATTGCATATTTCGGGGTACTGTTATCCTTACAAAGAACGGTGTCTGGCACGCATTCTAAAGCAAATATCAAATCAGACATGAGAACCATAGACCATATTTATTTTAAGAGTGCAACAGTCCAAACCCCAGGCCCCAGACTAAGATATTGGAGTTTTGAATGAATGGATTTTTTTTTTAAAGACTTGTGGAAATAATGTCACATACTGTATGTGTTAAATTTGACATTTGGGGATTGAAGGTTTGTCTATGTCAGTCTAAAAAAGTAATGTCAAATTTTCACAGGATTCAAATGAAACGCAGAATGGAAAGATTCTTAACACGGTTTCACTTTCAAGGGTTGAAATTGAAAATTCTACGGTTTGTTCTCACATGTCAAGCAAGTAGAGCTGACTTCCGTGTTTACCATATTCAGTGTATGTGCGCTGATCATTTTTTTGTGTGTGAATCAAATCTGTTCATCTGTAACAATTGTGTCTCTTCAGAAGACAGCTAAACTGCTCAATTCATATGGATTACTTTCATGTCTTAAAGGACTTTTTGAAGCATCGAGGTTTTGGTGGAATGGAGGGACAAACATTTTATTACATTAAAAATAGGCAATATGTATGTGTGTTTTGAAGATGAATAAAAGTCTTATAGGTTTGGAACGACATCAGAGTGACTAAATTGACAGAATTTTCATTTTTGGGTGAACTATCCCTTTAATACTCAGATGACAGTAGCTGGACATCTTAAAGGGCTATTTTACGTAACAGTTACTAAGATTTCGTCATCATTTACTCACCCTCATATACCTAAAAGCACCATAAAAGTCCATATGATTTGTGTGCTATATTCCTTCTTCTGAAGCCATACAATAGTTTTGTGAGAAAGTTCGAAAGTTTTCATCTCCTCTTGTTAGTTTATAGAGGAAACGCGTTTCAAACGACATTAGTTTCACAATCATGGACTTTGTGAAAGTCAAAGTCCATGATGATAGTCATTAACTACAGATGAATCTTTTTTCAACAGACCAACTCAAAAAAAGATTTAACACTTTAATTAATCAATACAAAATATGCATGGTTCATATATTTGTTAGTAACTGAGAAAAGTATAGAAGACGTCTTTAGGCTTATTCGTCTGAAACAATTAAACATTAATAGGCTATAGGCTATAGCACTTTATAATACAGATTATTTCAAAATAGCTTAACAGTAAAAAACAAAAACAAAAACATGGCTGCATGGTTCATCAATTATGAAACTACTTCCATTACAGCTATAAAGCAGCTCTACAGAAGACAGTGTCATTATTCTACTCAATTCAGTTTTTGTTTCTCATCCGATAGTGTCATTATAGTTAGATTGACAATATTTTCTGATTATTAATTGTCATTGAGCAAACCAAATGTGACAGAGGCAAGGTTCTGGTCACATGACTCTGTAAAGGTGAATAAAAAGAGTATAAATTGCGAGTATACAATATTTTTTTAAGCAATTCTAAACCATCAACAATGTGTTACTGACATCTTCTGGTGTGTCTCGGTACTGTCACACTTTTATCTTTAACTGTTTAAATTCTTATGCTCAGACTGGAGACATATTGACCAACTTGTATGGTTTTATTAGCATTAGAGGTTTATTTAGCATTGGTGGTGTCAGAATGACATTACAATAATTTGAGACTGCTGTGCTCCTTAAACCCATCAAATCCTGTTATTTATTTGGGGAAAGTGGAATCCGTATGCTAACATGCATTTTTTAAGCTGGAATCGGTTGGGATTGGCTTGAAATATTTGAGGCATGCTGCTGGAGAATGTTCCAAATTCTAGTTAAAAACCTCTGGGGCAAATATGCGTACGTTTGTAAGAACATGCATGAACCGTCAAGCAAAACTTTCATCTTGTATAATCTAGTATAAATTCCATTAGCTGTTGTCTTCTGTAAGACGAACAGTAGTAATTATGGAAGCTCTTAAAATGAAATAACTTCATGCCTCTATAACACTTTAGGATTTTCATGCTCATAGACTCATCAAAAACCTCAATGTAACATCTGTTAAAAGAAAAAGTAAAAAAATGAGTCATTTAATAAGGCCACAGTTTAGTCTCTGTCATAATGGCAATTGGATCTCATCTGCAGCCAGTGATTTACTCTGCATAAAGTCATCATTTAAAGGTTAATTAATGTCACAAGTTTTGGCCCTCAGGGGACAGAAAGACACAATGCTGCTGCAATTCTATAGGAGACTAAACGTAATCTTGTCTTGAAAGGTAGCCTGCTTCCAACAGCTGAAGGAATCACATCACGTTGGGAAACATAAATCTTCGGGCCTAAGGGTTGCATTGTTAAAGAATATCAGAGGAGCTTGTTCTGTGCTCCAAGATATAATTTAACAGCTTTTAAAATGTAGTTGCTCCCCGCCAAGAGCATTGCAAGAGTAAGAGCAAGAGCGGGAAGACCACAGCGCTTTGAAGTTGTGTGCGTTTGTTACGGTATAATCATCAGTGAAGACGCTCCCATGTCATTCAGACACATGGCTCACGTTTCATTTCCTACAGGGCAAAATGACAGAGTTTGTGTAGAGCTACATTTCACAGTAAAGGAACATCTTTGTCTCAGAGACTAAATAATCTATCTTAAAAGCCTATTAGTAGCATTAAAACCTATTTATAGCGTTTGTTTTGGAGCATTAGCTTCACGTTATGTGCAATGTGTAGGATGGAAAGGACATACTGAGATGTGCAATATTGCGGGACTATAGCAACAATTATGACTATACCTGGAAGTAATTCTTGAAATATAACAAAAAACAACTCTTTACATGAAGGGCATTAAACAAATTGCTAAATAAATATATAAATAAGTGAATGAATAAATAAATAAGCAAAAAAAAAAAAAAAAAAAACAACAACATAAAAGCGGGTTTCAGAGGCATTTTCAATGTGAACGTAATATAACAAAAAGGAAAGAGTTCAGATGAAGAAATAAATTAGTTATATACTAGAAGAATAGGAAACACTGATATTAATGTCTCAGTACACAATAGAAAAAGACTTAAGCTTACCTCTGAATGTAAAACATGAGACGTTTTAGTTATATCCTATAACTTTTCTCACATATGTTTTAATCTGAAATAGTTCAAGAACACAGTATGTATTTAGTTATGGCAAGCTGTTTTAGCTTTTAATGTTCCTGTGTTACTCATCTTAATGCCATTTTTACTGGTAATAATTAAATTAGAGAGCTCTTCAATTCAGTTCTTACAAGTAACTATTATGATAAGAGAGCTCTCGTATTCAATTATAGAGTTCTGCAATTGCATTTTTACTAGTACCAATGGACTCTATGCATAGTTGCTTCTGTATTTAGTCTCAGCGCTGTTTCAGTGCCTACCATTTCATTGAGCGCCGTCAGCATGGTTTTTACACTCGCTGCTTGCAAGATCTTCCACAGATTATGGTGAACTATGTCAATAACGGCATTATAAATTAAACGGTTACTTTTTTCAGTAACCAGTAATCAAACGAATTACTGTTTCATCAGTTACAATGCCGTTAACGTTACTGACAATAAAATGCATCTTTACTATAATTGAGCTCACTGAATCGGTTTTCATCCGAGTACTCTCTCTCTCAGCCACCGGACCTGCAAAGTTTTTTCTCTGGTGTGTGTGTGTTTATGATATGATATGAGGCGCCGGACTGGACAAAAGCGAAGCGATGTCAAACTGTGATATCGCGTAGTAGACGAGCTGAGGCAATCACGGGACGCAAGTGTTTGTTTTCGTGGTGCAAAAGTTCCAGTGCGTTGCATATGTTTCCCTGCGATGCTGCCAGGGCTAGACTCTGGCTCCGGGCAGTTGGTTGGCCGGCCATCAACCACGGACACATCTAAACTATCAACTGTGTGTGTAACAAGCATTTTTTTCGAGAGAGCTTCGAGAACTGGAGAATGGTGGACTTCGGCCTTGTTCACCAGGTTGCGTCTTGCGAGTGATGCGGTACCAATGGTGCGTTCAAGTCAAGATCTTTATAGATTACCATGACAGAATATGCTAATTGAAGATAGTTAACTCCACATCAGCAACATAAATTCATGATCTAACCTTTCAGAGACGTCCTGTTGCATTCTACATGTTGTCATTTCTTCTTGAGTCTCTAAAAAGTGTACTTTTAAAAAAAAGTAAAATGCCCAACACTGATGATTCCGTATGACCATGACATGCATGTCATTAATTTTGTGCATTTTTCATTTTCTAATAAGGGTCAGGTGACAAGAGAGATCAGCGTGAGGGCGAGTCAGAACAGCCACATGGCAGACAAAACTAGAAAACAGAGGGATGAATTTATTGTTCATATTTTAAAATTAAGTTTCTATGAATTTTATAGAAATGCAGGCATGACAAGTCTATTCAGAAGAAAAGTTTAGCTCGTTTAAAAGGAAAGACTTTATGCATATATCTTAACATTTGCGGTCCTTCATTTATTATTATTCTCTAATTGAAATAGTAAAATTGCAATAACGACAAATAATGCTGGGAACATTAAAAGCTAAAATGGCTTGCCATATAGGTAAGCAAAATGAAAATCCTGTCACCGTTTAATCATCTTTATGTTAATCCAATCAGTTATTCTTTCTTCTGCTGAACCATAGACTGGAAAACACAGAAAGAAAAGTTAGGAAGAATAGGAACTGACACTGCATTTCTCCTTTCTCTCTCACTGCATTGAAAAACATTCAAAGTAATTGGTGACTGTTTTGCACTGTTTTTTTGTTCCACAAGAATAAAACTAAGTCATACAGTTGACAGTGACAACAACACGAGGGAGAGTAAATGATTACACAATTTTTCACTTTAGGGTGAACTGCCCCTTTAAAATAATGAAAGCATTGAAACTTTCATAACGGGATACAAAGTAGCCTATCCGTTGCAAAATCCTGTCACATTTGAACTTGTTATTACAAAACAGCCATTTGTGAATACTACATTATGTATAATATTTCGTTTAAATAAACTACTATACCCATACATATCTCTATTTTTGCATAATCGCCTAATCTCTCCTCACTAGCACTTTCTATGACGTTAGGGGGCGTGCGCCTTTTCAGCAAATTATCAACGCATCATATGCTGATTGGGCAACATCCTCCACGTGACGCACACCATCCAATCGCCGGCTATAACGATGAATACATTTCCATCTTTCTAAAGGTAAATTCTGAAAAATGATGACGCGAAACGATGAAGTCTTGCTGTGTTGTCACCATCTGTTTGCACAGGAACAAAGTGCTTCAAAGCAAACATAATGAAATAAACAGACGTGTCAAGCGAAACAGCAAGGCTACATTGCAGAAAGGCTCCAGAAAGGAAGATATCCTGATAACGTTTTCGAAACGAGGAAAATAGCGCTGTTATTATTTTCGTAAGGACTATTGTGAAGTTCGTGATTCGTGAAGACTCTTGCGCAATATTGTACTGTAAGTGAACACTTACACTTGTACTGCTTTGTCCTACTTATAATTTTAAATAACAACAATAATTGAACAGTATCAGAAGTTGCTTTTCCACACTCTGCATATTGATGGTGATTTTTACAATTTGTTTTATGACTTCTTGTAGTTAATGCGTCTAAATGTGACTGAACTTCATGTAATTCTAAACACACATGTGCATTTACACTTGCTGCTTGTCTGTGACAGTAAGTGCGCAATAGTTCTCGTGTCCCTCTTCTGCGCGAGGATGAACGTGGGCACGGCGCACAGTGAGGTGAATCCAAACACGCGAGTGATGAACAGCAGGGGTATATGGCTTTCATATGTGCTTGGCATCGGCCTATTACACATCATATTGCTCAGCATTCCCTTCGTCAGCGTGCCTGTGGTCTGGACCCTCACCAACCTCATCCACAACATGGTAAGAGCTGCTGAATGACATGTGACAACATGTCTCATGTTAGAAAGTTCATTACTACAGCACTGCAATAAGATTTTAGGTCAGAGTGGTTGATTTGTTAAGTCAAGTGGTTATCCAACACAGTGCCACAATTGACAAAATAATACTGAAATGTCTTTAATATGCCATGCATGACTTCATAGGCAACTTCATGGGCTCAACATATGCAAAATTATTCTCATGGCGTATTGACTGAAGATAACATTTTCATAGATTCATGCTTTTGGCTCGCAATTAATTGCACGGAACAAATTGTGCTCAAACTGTTTTTCTCCTCACTGCAAGTGAACCTATTTTATATAGTTTTATATACTATTTTATACACGTTTATTTAGTATTTAATATAGCCTAGTTGTCTTAAGGATACAACCTGTCAAATTACAGATGCCGACATAAACATGTGTCAAAATGACATTTGAATTTGTGCTGTGTAAAAGATACGGAAATCATTTCCCCCCTCCTATTTACAAATACATTTTGTTGTGCTATCCTAAAGGCCCGTTTATACTGTTCGCCACAACTATAAAGTTTAATAATAGCTCTAATTCTACGAGAATGGGGAAATCCACACCAGAGCTATAGCAATAATGATTTCCTGAATAATCATTGACAGCCACTTAGAATCGATCTAGAGCTCAAGCATTTAAAGTGGCAGATAACCTCACTAAATCATAAATAGAACCTTATCATGTGTTGGTTTTGGTGCTAATTTAGTTATTGTTATAGTTATCTTTATTCTTATCGTTCTTCGTGCGAACCGGCCTTAGCTACACTTCTATAGTTAGTAGCATTGTAATTTCCTGCTCTCTGTGACCCATAACTGACCAGCAAACCATTTTGGGTCACAAACCAGCAATTGAGAACTCATAGTGTAAATGTAGCACATGCTTTCTTAAGAAGCAGAGGTTTGAAAAAAATCACTTGTTTTGTGACCGTCCCCAGCTGCAGGATCTCTGAAATGCCAACTTTTTTTTTCTTCTTGCTGAATTTTGGCCTGTTAAGTTGCTGACTCCAGGTTCTGTAATTTCAGCCAATGGCGGACTTACAGAGCCGTCCTGTATCGCCTTTCTTAGTCGTCCTGCTCCCAAAGCAGATCAGCTCTTGCTGTTGTCCTAAGAGTTGCACAACATCTGCTGATAGAGCTTTGAAGAATTGTACCAAAGGTCATGATGTTCTGTGACTGTCTTTCTGTTGTAGTGCATGTATATCTTCCTACACACGGTTAAAGGAACGCCGTTTGAGACTCCGGACCAAGGCAAGGCCCGGCTACTGACCCACTGGGAACAGATGGACTACGGGGTCCAGTTCACCGCCTCTCGAAAGTTTCTCACCATCACCCCTATTATACTGTAAGAGTGTTTGCTTTCACTCAGTGCTGTTAGGAGCTTCATTCTGTTCGTCACGCCAATTTGTTCTGCACACGCACTGTGAAGGCTTTCACAGCTTGCACTGCATGGCCATGAGCAAGAGGCAGTGACGCTGACTTCCTGTGGTGTCTGCTGGCAAGGAGAGCCGGATTTAGAAACATTTAGTCAGAAATTGAATGGTGAAAAGTGGATGTTACATAGTAGCAGTGTTATTTTAGTATTTATTAATAGTAGCTTTTTAAATATTTCTATTTAGCCTCAATTTATTTTAGTTTTAGAAACTTCTGCTTATTTCAGTTATTATATTATATTATTAATTTAGTGCTGTCAGTCAATTAAAAAAATATTAATAATCACAAATTTTTCAGTAATTAAAATGCGATTAATCACACCTAACATTAAAGTTTTTAATATAATATTTATTTATTTTGTAAGACTTTCACATTGAATCTCCAAAATAATCTAGAAACAACATAAAAATGATATACTTAAAATATTTGTTTAATGGCATCTTCTTTTTACGAAGCACTATGAATGAAGGCCAGTATCACTGATACCAGTACTGATACCGATGTCTCCATTAAATGGATTTTCCCCCTCAATTTTAGCTATTAATTCTAGCCCTTCAACATAACAGTATCATTGAAAGCTATCAAATTGAACATTAATAGGCTTTAGAAAATATAACAATTTCAAATTCATGTGAACTTAAAAAAATCTTCACATTAACCCATTGTAATAAATGTCACATTTAGCAGTGCCTTTAATATATCATGTCTTAAAGCTTAAATCTTTTTATCTACTGGTCCCGTCGAGCCAGTTCAGATTTTTACATGCCCTGCTAAAATGCACAAAAAAAGTTATTGTTTTCATTGTTTTTGACCCATGTAACTTTGAAAACAGTGCTTTAAGATTTCAGGTCTAACAGGTCAAATCAAACACTGTGCAGTCTTCACTGCATACATTATAAATTGAATAAAGATTAATACTTATTAAAGCTACAAAGGTGAAGTCAAGAGCAGTGCGTCCTGTTGTTCTTTGATTAACATTAATGACAGACAGCAGCAGGTTTATTAGGCTGCGTTATTAAGACACGTTTTGACTCGTTTTAATGAGTTTTGACCGCTCTAATTATTATATTATATTAAAAATTATTTTTATCTTTAGGGTAACGTGCTATTAATACTAACTATGTTTACTAATACTACTATTGATTTTGATTTTAAATCATCTTTTTGTAACATTGTTACAGCATGAAGAAACCACATCCTGTCTTCCCATTAGCTGCAGTGTTGTACTGTGCTTGCATGAGCAACATCTATAGCCTCTGCATCTGTGCATCTCATGTTGCTGTCTGACATCTGACTTGATCTTGATCTTGTCCTTGTCCTTCCCCTCTACAGGTATTTCCTGACCAGTTTCTATACAAAGTATGACAGGGTCCACTTCATCATCAACACCATTTCCCTGCTCACCGTGCTTGTCCCCAAACTTCCCCAGTTCCACGGGGTCCGTCTCTTCGGAATTAATAAGTACTGATGAGGTTTTGATCTTCGACACAAGAGGATGTGTTGACACACAGGTCGCTTCATGACTTACCCTGTGGAAATAAAAAAAGGGAGAAATTTAGGGCTTCTTCGGATGCTCTGCTGCTTTGCGGTCAAACTGGCCGAATAATCTGCTACGGCATCACTTTTATTGATGTTTTTTCTATAACATTTGCTAGATACAAACACATTTGTAGGACCACCAGCAGAATTCAGCAGTTGAGGGTCTCTGGAGATGTTAGGACCTCCGTTCTACTTTGTTGAAACGGACAGTGTTGCTTAACAGCATTATGTACGTCATGTGAAGCCACATGTTAGCTTTGTCACTTTGGCAGAAATGCTGCGTTGATGCAATGAATCTGATGGGTCAAAATAATCTGGTTCATCATGTCTTCTTAACTGTTTTGGTGGCGTGAGTCAGCATGTCCCAATGTTCAGCACTGGGGAAAGAGAAGAAAGGTACTCTGTTCCTGAAGAAAGAGTGCAAGGCTATTTTTAGCCCAAGTGCAAAAAGACTGATTTCAATCCCATAGTTGGACATTGTCACCCTGTCCTGAGAAAACTTCTGTCAGCCTTTTATTTCAAACCTTAAAACACATTTTTAGATTCAAAACAAAACGAGTTGAATTTTAAATACGGTATGATTAACATGTTTTAAACAGATGTTGGTTGCAGTGATATATCTAGTGTGTAACCAGAGCCCTAAAACCTTTCACCCTTTTATAACATGCACTTAATATTGAGTAATAAAATGAGTTAGCTGGATGCATGGGAATTAAAAACCTCTAAAAGCTCTGGATGGGGAGCACCGGTACAGGGAATATTGGATTGGATCCTTTTTTTCGCCATGAGAGAAACTGCAGTTGACCTTTGGATCATAATCCGTCTTGTTGGACTCTAATGTACTCTAATGTAGCTCCTGCGCTTCACGTCCCAGTGTGTGTCAGGAAAACTTAAATGTTAATGCAGTTTACCAAAGTACAGAATATTTCTGTGAAGCATCAACAAAAAATGTGAATAAGATGTTTAAGTGCTTATCATTGTTTATGGCCAATCACCATGTTCTCTTTTAGCATGTTATCATTATGCTGTTTCAAAAAGGCAAAATGCAGTGGCTACACTGAAACAGAAAATTTGCCCTTTTTTTGCATTTTAATTAACAATTTAAGCAAACCCGAGTGCAAACCCATCTGCCACAATACAGATAATGGTCTAAAAGACCAGTTTTCAAATTTGATAAACTACTGTACATACTGCATTTTGCGAACAACAGAATGGACCGGTGGACCGATGACACAGGTCCTGTGCTGTGATATGCATTTTGCATGACATCATTTCTAATCATTCATAATTATCTTCTTTTTTTTTGTGACAAAAAGTTACATTGGAATGATGTATGGTCTGTGACTAACCTCACAGACGCATTCCTGGTACTTACTGAGCAAGATTCTGAAAAAGTTGCTTTGAAAATAGTCTCATACAGCATTTCATAATTTGTCATGTTAAGTAGCAATTTGTCATAATGGTGTCTCTCTGTGATTTTTGTTTTATTGCTGCCTCTCTTCGATGTTATGGATTACAGTCAGACCAATTATGTTAACAGTAATCCTGCATACGTGGAGCAACACCTTATCTAGCAAATCAGTTGACCTTGAATCCCATATTTGTTCTTATCAGTTTGCTTTTGTTTGTTATTCTGTTATACATTTCATGACAGATGCTTGCTTAATGTTGACATGATCAGTATTTGCGATAATACTTACTATTATTACAATGATAGAAACGGTATTATTTGCCCTCACATTAACGTATCATTTGTAATCCGCCTCACTGCAGAGTTGATTACTTCAGACTTGATTTGTTGACAGTACCTTTTGCATTCTTGTTTATTTGCTTAATACAATTGCAGGTTAACATTGTGACGAATGATTAGAGTTCATTTGTTCATCAACTGGGCTTCAGTTCTCATTATTTGCAGATGGTTTGAGACTCATTTGACCGGCTGCATCAATATAGCTAAAGCGATGCTCCCTGAAATGTGATTTCATCACATACTGTATTAGTACATTTACACAGCTATTTTGCCTTTATGATTGTTAGAGTAAATACCGCAAGCTATGGGAACTGTGACAACAGGAACTCTTGTGAAGTTGGTCTGTGGTGGCTAGCTGGCAGGATGCTGATGTCAGGGTTCATGCTGGGTGATATCAGAGCCTTTCTTTCTTGTATAGTGAAGTATAATGCTTTTTTTTAGGAGCAACAGAGCCTCTCGGACAAATAGTCAGTTTCTCCTGTTTAAGTTCACACAGTGATTGTGATTGCAAAGCAACTCCCATAGCAATTTACTTCAGTAACTGCATGACGTGATGCTGTGCCAGGTTTAACAGCAGAGGAAAATCTTATCTCGTGACTGATAAAGCTTACTCATCAGTTAGTGATAGATCACGCAAAAATATAAATTATTTCATCATTTATTCACCCTCATGTCATTACAAAGCTGAGCTTCTTTCTTAAGCAGAACAAAAGAAGATATTTTGAAGATGATTTCAACTTTTTTTGCCCATACAATAAAAGTCGACGAGGTTCCAACAACATTGGACTCCATTAGCTTTTATTGTATGGAAGAAGAAAAAATTATTCAAAATATCTTCTTTTGTGTTCTACAGAACAGGAGTGGAAAGTAAATGGGGACAGAATTTTCATTTTTGGGTGAATTGTCCCTTTACCCTAGATTAAATTATAAAACTGACATTTCTAAGGTGATTTCCTCTAGTTTAACAAACAAAATAAAAACTATTTGAAGACAGCGACACTATAAAGAAAGCAACACGTCAGTATTTTAGCGTGCAACATGAGCCAAGGCCGTGCTCTTTGGGCTGTTACCGAAAGCCAGCCACTTTTGAAACTTTGACTGGGTGAGAGTGAGGCCTCATGTGTCAGTTTCAGTTCTCCATTACTAGCTCCAGCCTGTCAACATGTCTCTCCCCTCAGTGAGCAGATCCATTCCAAAACGTGAGGTGTTTCCTTCCTTCTTCACTCACATTTTACTGTTTTACCGGCATGGTCTTTTTCACTATCATCGTTTTTTTTTACTATCAAAACTGATCGGTAGTGTATGAGTATGGAGCAGTTGTTGATTTTATGTTGGATCATGCCAACTTGGATACTGAGAGCAGGTGTATGTGTAATTACAAGTGATGGTCTTTACATATTAAACTTAAGGGTTTAATTGTACGTCACTAAGAAAAAAGGTTACACTTTATATGATCTAACTATAAGTAACTTTCCAACTACATGTCAACTAACTCTTAGGCTTAGTAGACTGTATCAGACTGTTAGTAGACTTTATGGTTGGTGTTGGGATTTGGGTTAGTAGAATACGTTTACTAGTTGGAAAGTTACTTATAGTCAGAATGTCTGTTGGAGGAGCATCACAATAAAGAGTTAGCAGATATTAAGCAGACTGTCTACTAATACTCTGATGAGAGTTAGTTGACTTGTCTTGTAGTTGCAAAGTTAGTCATTATTCTAATTATGGTAAAACCAAATCATATGAAACATTCAGTAGCTACATTGGGCACTATTTTTACAAACATTTCTTAGTGTGGTAGCTAGATGTTAAAATATGAGCTGTCCAACTGAAATGCTTTTAATTATCCGTTTGTGTTATGTCATACATTTGAATTTGAAAGGAAATGTGTTTTGTTCTCCCCTTTATCATGCGGACATGATGTGCAAACATCTGACATATTAAGCTGCAAACGAGTACCTGAGTTGACCACTAGGTGTCAGTGCAGCTTCTGCAATAAAAATACTTTTAGTGCAGATAATGTGCCCTTGCCGACTAAATAATTTACTGATAACTATTCAGTGTCGTTTGTGGTTACCACACAGACAGAATGAAATGGGCATTGATTTTTTATTTTATAGATTTTATTAATCCTTCCGTTTTTGGATCTGACTATGATTGTCAGGATATTGTTCTCTTTGCAGGTTTCACAAATAATAAGTAATTTAATGTAGTCTCATAATAATGATCATCTTATCCTGTGGTGTCTTTGATAATCTGACTTTGAAGGCCACGGTCATATTCCATGCATAGTGGTCTTTAAAAGGCAATCTGCCAATTATTATTATTATTATTATTATTATTATTATCTTCTGTCCCAAATGTAAAAATGTTAATGTCTACGGTATAGCTTTTCTTAAAAAAACGAAACTAAACTTAAATGGACATCAATGTATGTAGGTCTATGTAAATTGTAAACGTATGTAAATAAATGTATAGGCCTATACTGTATGTTATAATAGGCTACGCTTTAAAATGCAGCACTAGTTCTGTAGCCTGTAACAGGGGTCCCTACTCCATCTTCACCAAGGAGTCCTTGGCCTAAAGTTTGAAGACTCCTGTTCTTCTTGATTACACTTCTGCTTTGTAGTATGCCGTGTCTGTTTCATTCAGCAGGGGGCAGTATATACTACAAATTGACGCTAATCCAAAGTGGCAGTTGCCACCTAAAAATAGGATTTGCCCTAGGCCTAGAGGATAAAGGCTCTTTATATTCATTACATTTTAGCCTAGATATTTAGCAGATGTAATTTTTTATTTTAGTGAGTAAATTGAATTGCTGTTAACGGATATTTTGTCACCTTGGTTGGTTTACTATTTAACATTTGAATCGGTATCAAGGATAATGCAAGACTGTGTGATCTTTCATTTGAAAATACACAAAGGCTGCTTTATCTTTTGCCACCCACAGCTTTCATTCTGCCTTTCTTTATGTCCTCAAATCCTCTGTCCTTGACTTTCTTTAATTCTCTCTCTCTCTCTCTCTCTCTCTCTCTCTCTCTCTCTCTCTCTCTCTCTCTCTCTCTCTCTCTCTCTCTCTCTCTCTCTCTCTCTCTCTCTCTCTCTCTCTCTCTCTCTCTCTCTGTCAGGTTCTACCCATCAGTTCAGTCAGCTGGATGGGAACATGGCTTAAATCTGTGCAATGGGAACACTGGGAACCCCATGGGTTTTAAAATATTCCTCACTTTCCTCTGCAATGCGTTGGCATTTGAAGTTGCTCCTCTTCTGACAGAAACGTGATCTCTGTGATTTAAGGAAACTCACTTTGAAAGGAAGCACATGTTTATTAAAAAAATCAGCTTTCAAAGCTCAGGATGTGAAATATAGATGCCCTGTGGTGTCTTATAGCTGTTTATGCTTGTGTACAAGTGCTTTTTTTAAATAATATTTATTTAAATAACCCATGGACTGTGAGGACTATGTGATGATTGTGTCCCCCGTACATAAGGGCATGCAGGAGACTCGGACACTTCAGTCATGTCCCACTATCCAAAAAATAGAACTACTAAAGGGGATGTTGCACTGAATTATGGATATATAGTTGCCCCTGATTAGGTGCAATAAACATGAAGAATTGATCCCTCCAGGATCTCTATGATGGAGAGGACAACCACTGCTTTGGAGAGAGACCTAAAAACATGATTTTGGGAGGTAAACTTAGTGGCTATGTGTCACATTGTTTGGCATTGCCAACCGTAATTAATAACAGGAGTCTCTCAAGGTGCTATCACATTTTGCGGGCAAAAAGGTTCATTGTGTATTGATATGAAGCACAGCTCACACAGAAAACACTTTCAAACTAAGGAGCTTTTTGTTGGTTAACCCATTGAATTTCTATTGAAATGTCTGGATTTTGCCAAAATTTGCCAAACAATGAGAAATGTGATCAAAATTCAAGATATAGGGCAAAAAAATGAGTCCCTATGAGTTCTTGTTTTTGTTTACTGTATAACTCAGGATAGCATGTTTTCCCGAACATCAGCATTATTGCAAACCTGATAGCCCATTGATTTTATACAACAGCAGGCCTATAGCGTCTGAAAGTTGTGTAAATGTAAGTTTTTGATACATTTTTTCCACTTTTTATAATGAAAAAATTACTACTTTAGCAATTAAAGGGGTGGTAAAGTATGATTTCACTTTTCCAACTTTAGTTAGTGTGTAATGTTGCTGTTTGAGCATAAACAACATCTGCAAAGTTACAACGCTCAAAGTTCAAAGCAAAGGGAGATATTTGCTTTTAAAGAAATAGTTTTTTTAAGGACTACAACAAACGGCTGGTAGGGACTACACGACATTCCTCCGGGTTTAGTGACATCAGCAAGTCTAAAATGTACATAAACCCCACCCCCGGGAACACGCAGTTGAGGGAACAAGTCAAATATTTGTATTTGTAATATTTGTATAGTATTTTGTCACAGAAGTGAGTCAGCTCAAACTTTAGCATCCATCTTTTCACATGCAATCGAAAGTCACTCTGTGTGCATCTCACAACAGTTCCTATACCAGCGATTTATAGATTACCATGACAGAATATGCTAATTGAAGATAGTTAACTCCACATCAGCAACATAAATTCATCAACTAACCTTTCAGAGACGTCCTGTTGCATTCTACATGTTGTCTCTCCATCTTTGTCTGACTCTACAGTTTTGACATTAAAGACAGAACAGTTTCTGTCATTTTAGTGTGTCTGCATGAGGTAATAGCAGCTGCTAACACACACATGAGCTCTTGAAACCCCGCCCTCTGCGGCAGCTCATTTGCATTTAAAGGGCCAGACACAAAACGGTGCGTTTTTGCAAATCCTCAAAAAGTGACAACTTTAACATGCTATATAAAAATATCTGTGGGGTATTTTGTGCTAAAACTTCACATACACACTTCTGGGGACATCAGAAATGTATTTTACATCTTGTGAAAATGGCATTTTACCACCCCTTTAAATATTCTCTTAGTTATCACCAAAGCTCGCTCTATTTTGTTATTGGTCATTAAACCATTATGCTTTTGTGAATAAAAATTATGTTATTTCAGCCAGCGCAAATACCTGTATTTACATCCTGTTTTCGGTTGAAATCCAAAGTAGTCGATTGTCGAGTTCACGCGCGTGATCATAGGTAACTAAACCTATGCGCGTGAACTCGACAATCGACTACTTTGGACTTCGACCGAAAACAGGATGTACTGTAAGTACAGGTATTTCCGCTGGCTGAAATAACATACCGGTAACTTTTATTAATATCTTTCACATCTACTGCAGTCAGATTCACTTGTGTTCACACTGAAGGAATCATCTAACATGGCTGGGCACTTGTATGACACATCAAGGATGTTAAGAGGCTAGAAGCAGGTTTAAAACTTGCCCCATTGAAGTCAACAGGGTGCAAATTTTAAAAAGAGGATAACACGGTGTAGGCAACATTGATTTTTGTCGTTGTTCTCTGTATTGACAGCACTCCAAATTTACAAAAAAGTTAGCTCAATGTTAAAATTGACAGGAGTTCTCCTTTAATGCTCTGTTACACTAAATCTAAAACCTTCAGAAATAAATGATGTTTTATTAACAAGGTTCGGGAGGAACACGTTCTAATGATCAAGCAATCAAGTAACTCCAACCAGCTGTCATCAATCAGTAATCAACAGATCCACTCAATCAGCATGAGTAAAGCCTATAAATATTCACAGTCAACTCACCCTTATTCCTCGACAGTTTTCAGCATTTGGTTCTCCGTTCTGCAAACGATGTCTCAAATGCAACGTTCACCGTCCGATGACGAGCTCAACCGCTCTCCGGTTCCTCCGCCGCCATCAGCCGGCCCTAGGACCACTTCTTCTCCGCCTGATATCGCCTCCGAGCCCCAGGCTTCATCTCGCGGGCGCCGGTCTGCACAAGCAACCCCCCGCACGCCAAGACGCCGAGGCCTGCCCTCACCTCCACCAGCGAGGACTCCAGCTTTCTCCCCGGCATCCTCCTATCATTCGGCCGTACCCACGATTCCACCCATTGGAAAGTGGACAGTCATGAGTCTGAGACAAGCGCTGATGAATTCTGATATTCAGCCTTCACGCAGGATGAACAAAGCGCAATTGTACAATCTGTACGTCACCGTGCAGTCATCCAATCTCTCTCCCAAGTCCACCCCAGCTTCCACGGCAGCCAGCAGGCTGAGAAAAACCCGGGAGGCCCCGAATCCGCCTCGCCAGACACCGTCTCCTCCTCATTCAAGATCCGGTTTTCGGCGTGCATCAGCCCGCAGTACCAGGCCTTCAGCGAGCCTGGGCCGCGCCCCAGATGCCTCCGCTGCGAGCCCTCACTCGCCTCCCGCCTCAGCTCAGCTTTACACCGCGGCGCTTCCCGCCGTAGCGCCTTACACAGCTGGGCCCGCCGGCCCACCCCCAGCCTCCCAGTTTTTTCCTCCCGCTATTTTCAACTCTTTTCCTTTGCAGTGGCCTCCGGCTCCCGTAGCAGACGCTAGCGTGAGGCTGCCTCCGCTAGCGGCGCAGGCCCGGCCTTTCAGTCATCTTCCCGCGACTACTGCTAACTCCTCCCCTTTTCAGTGGTCTGCAGCCCAAGCAAGCGCGAGGCTGCCTCCGCTTGTAACTGAGGCTCACACTTCTCATTCATATCCTCCTTTTCCCCCTCATGTTTCTTTCAATTTCCCTCCCCAAGCCCCTCAGGCCGATTTAAGCGTGAGGCTGCCTCCGCCGATAGTCGCAGCCCCGGCTTCTTTCCCTTTCAGCTCTCTCTTAAACGCAAAATCTAACTATTCTCTTTTTACAGCTACACCGATGCCTGTCCCACAAAACGCCGTCGCTCTGGAGCCTCCACCAGTGGCCCACAACATCCGAGCACAGATCCTGGCAGGTGCAGACATAGACCTTTCACATTTACTTTCTCTGCTCCCCGTGTCCGATTCTAACCGCCAGTTGGACTGCGGGGATTTTTCAGTAACTTTAAAAAATCAAAACATGCATTCATCACGTTTACTTTCGTTTTCTGAATTCTCCATCGCTTTCAGCCATTTCACAGAAGTCATTTGTTCAGCATTCCCTCATAGGCGGCGCGAACTGAACGACTATTTAGCGCTCATCGCCGAGCTCGCGTTGTCTTACGGGGGAGGGCACTTTTATACCTACCACAAACTCTTCTCGGCAAAATGCGCTGTTAGAGTTTCCCAGTGGAACCAGTGCCCTTACTGGGGTGCACTCGACACCGACCTTCACAGCAGAGTATTCCTTGGCTGCAGGAACATTTCTTGCGCGGTCTGCAGGTCAGTAGCTCATTCCACCATATCATGCCCACAAGTTAACCCCTCCATTCCCCCTTGCGCAAACACAGCACCAGTTAAATCCACCAGTTATGTACCAAGACCGGCAACCATCAACGCAAATCCCCACGATGCCGATTTCAGCTCCAGAGCTTCTACGGATAGCAAACAGCTCTGCAACAATTTTAACGCTGGCAAGTGCACCAGGCAGCGTTGTCGATACTTGCACATATGCAGTTTCTGCGGCGGTGCCCATGCCCGTCCTGTATGCCCCGTGTTTTAAGATGTCAATAAAAAATCCAAAAAAATTATTTATCGACTCCCGTGAATATTTCTCGCCTTTCTATCGAACTAGCTCACCACCCGGACTCCGACTTCACCGAATATCTGCTTTCCGGCCTCCAACATGGTTTTAAACCTGGAGTGGTTTGCCCGCTCTCCCAAAACGTCATCTGCGATAATCTCCAATCGGCTCTCGCCGAGCCCGACGTAGTAGATAACCTGATTAAAAAAGAAGTCGATTCAGGCTTTATGATTGGCCCTTTTGACGATCCTCCATTTAAAGTTTTTCGCATCAGCCCCATTGGCGTGGCTACGAGAAAGTTTTCAGGTAAGAAACGTCTCATAGTTGATCTGTCAGCTCCGCATAATTCATTTTTCCCAAGCATTAACAGCCTGATCCCACTTGACGAATTTTCTCTCAAATACCATGACGTAGATCAAGCAATCGACCTAATAAAAATCGTGGGTCGTGGCGCTTGGCTCGCAAAAATTGACATCACCTCAGCTTTCAAAGTGATGCCCATCCACCCTGATTCATGGCACTTATTCGGAGTGCGCTGGCAAGGGAAATTCTATTTTGCCGTTCTTTTAACTTTTGGATGCAAAAGCAGCCCCAAACCGTTCTCCAACAATCAGGCATCCCGGCAGAGAATTTCTCCAGCCATTCCTTCCGCATCGGGGCAGCAACCTCAGCAGCTCAAAAAGGCCTCTCTCAGCAGCAGATCCAAGCCCTTGGAAGATGGTCCTCAGACGCCTTCCAAAGCTACATCAGAACTTGCCCTGTACGTATTGCCCTGTACGTCGAGCATATAGGTCTTCTCTTCCTCCGTCCAGCGAGTATTGATCTCCCAGCGGACACAGCGAGAACCTTTCCGGTCAAGCATCCAAGTCTTCTCTTTCTCCGTCCAGCGAGTATTGATCTCCCAGCGGACACAGCGAGAGCCTTCCCGGTCGAGCATATGTCTCCTCCTCCTCCGTCCAGCGAGTATTGATCTCCCAGCGGACACAGCGAGAGCCTCTCCAGCCAAACTTGTCTCCTCTTTCTCCGTCCAGCGAGTATTGATCTCCCAGCGGACACAGCGAGAACCTTTCCGGTCAAGCATCCAAGTCTTCTCTTTCTCCGTCCAGCGAGTATTGATCTCCCAGCGGACACAGCGAGAGCCTTCCCGGTCGAGCATATGTCTCCTCCTCCTCTGTCCAGCGAGTATTGATCTCCCAGCGGACACAGCGAGAGCCTCTCCAGCCAAACTTGTCTCCTCTTTCTCCGTCCAGCGAGTATTGATCTCCCAGCGGACACAGCGAGAACCTTTCCGGTCAAGCATCCAAGTCTTCTCTTTCTCCGTCCAGCGAGTATTGATCTCCCAGCGGACACAGCGAGAGCCTTCCCGGTCGAGCATATGTCTCCTCCTCCTCTGTCCAGCGAGTATTGATCTCCCAGCGGACACAGCGAGAGCCTCTCCAGCCAAACTTGTCTCCTCTTTCTCCGTCCAGCGAGTATTGATCTCCCAGCGGACACAGCGAGAACCTTTCCGGTCAAGCATCCAAGCCTTCTCTTTCTCCGTCCAGCGAGTATTGATCTCCCAGCGGACACAGCGAGAGCCTTCCCGGTCGAGCATATGTCTCCTCCTCCTCTGTCCAGCGAGTATTGATCTCCCAGCGGACACAGCGAGAGCCTCTCCAGCCAAACTTGTCTCCTCTTTCTCCGTCCAGCGAGTATTGATCTCCCAGCGGACACAGCGAGAACCTTTCCGGTCAAGCATCCAAGTCTTCTCTTTCTCCGTCCAGCGAGTATTGATCTCCCAGCGGACACAGCGAGAGCCTTCCCGGTCGAGCATATGTCTCCTCCTCCTCTGTCCAGCGAGTATTGATCTCCCAGCGGACACAACAAGAGTTCCCCAGGCCAGGCGACTTCGTCTCCTCTTTCTCTGTCCTGCAAGTTTTAATCACCCAGTGGACGCAGCAAACTCTTCCAGTCAAGCATTTGCGTTTTCTCTTTTCCGACGAGGCTTACCCGTTCCGATGCCGTGACAATTGCCACAAGTACCCTCCCGTTCGAACATCCATACTTGCCTTCCCGCATGCCTGCTGAACTTACCCGCCCAAGACTTTACATATTGAACCCCCGTCGGACGCTGCGAGAGCTCTCCTGGCCAAACAACCAGGCTCTTCCTTGAAATGCCAGCCCGCCAATCTCTACGCTCTTTTCGGGGGGTCTTTAAACTGGCGGCTGTCCTTTTGCTCACTTAGCTTTTTGGGGAGTACTCTGGGTTCGGGCCCAATTTCCGAGCTCGGAGCCCTCCCCCCGGACAGCACGCCAAATACGCATAAACCTTTACTCTCTGATCATTCGTAAGTGTGAACTCGTGAAATGATGTTTTATTAACAAGGTTCGGGAGGAACACGTTCTAATGATCAAGCAATCAAGTAACTCCAACCAGCTGTCATCAATCAGTAATCAACAGATCCACTCAATCAGCATGAGTAAAGCCTATAAATATTCACAGTCAACTCACCCTTATTCCTCGACAGTTTTCAGCATCCCTCCACCACCCCATCTCCTCACACTTGCATGGCTATCTTCCTAACAAGAGACGGGGGGAGTACTCTGGGTTCGGGCCCAATTTCCGAGCTCGGAGCCCTCCCCCCGGACAGCACGCCAAATACGCATAAACCTTTACTCTCTGATCATTCGTAAGTGTGAACTCGTGAAATGGCAGTTTATATCTCCGTCTCTGTTAATTACCGAAACCCCATATGAAAACACGCACCACACATGAGTACTACAACGCAGAGTGACTCTTGCCACATTACGTAACCTAGTGATTCCATTCACACAGCACAGTTTATCGAAAAAATGCAGTAATGGCATCAGTTCTGTTACAAAATGCAGCTGTCACGAGTCTAGTAAATAACTGAATTGGGTGTGTACATAACCGTATTCAGCACTGACAAGACAACTGTATTCCGCTACTGCGTTAAACCGAGCGGTAAATCTTCCGATGTCCATGATATATATAGCCTGTAAATGAATTTACACAGCTTCGTACAACATTTGATTGCTTTCATTCTCATATGTGTTACAGCTTGTTTTCACCGAACACTGTTGTCCTCATAACTTCTTTAAATGTGTGTAAGCACACCTGTTTTCACACAAATTAAACTTTCATTCGCAGCTCTGAACTGACCACATTTTACCTCAGGCTAACCAGTGAAAGCTGTCAGGTAAAAAAGAAGAAGAAAACACGACAAAGATGAATTTGTTTAATATCTGCAGGGATATTAGGGGTTGTCACTGGTACAAACTTTGAGGTTACTTTTAATAACTTTATATTATGAGACATTAATCATGTCATGTATGAACATTCAAAAATTATTAGTGTATCTCTTTTGAAACAAAGATGTGCTTTCACAAAACCGATTGCAGGATTGCAGCTTATGTCCCTGCAAAAATAAGTCAATTACTAGAGCTCTGATTAAGTACACATTAGCGTTTTAAGCATAAGGGATTAGCATCTCAAACGGTTAATCATACACTTATCAGGCTTCTTAAAATCACTTTGTCATAAATAATGTCACTGCCCATTAGAGCAGATTATGCACATTTCCACTACAGATCTCCAGCACACACACACTCTGCATGGTTGTCTATGTAGCAGCCGTGGCGTGAATGCATTTCATTTATTTTTGGTCATTTATTCATTGAGGGTACGTTTACACAACAAATGTACTAAAAACGGAAAGGTTTTTCTTTGCGTTTTTCATGATCCCGTTCACACGGATCTGCGAAAACAACTAAAAACTCTGTATTATGCTGCCAGGCCAGTAGTTGGTGATGGCACTTTGTAAATAAACAATACGCGCCTATAGACTGAACACGTAATACGCATGCGAGTGACATCACCGTTTTCACGAATTCAAGTTTGTGTAGTTTACACTGAGACAATAATGGTATTGTTTTCAAAAACTTTGAAACCCGTTATTCAGGGCCAAGAAAAACGCCGCGTTACAGACATATCCAAAATCATATGTGACTATGTTGAATTGAGAAAAGAAAAAGAAAAATAATATATAAAAAAATCACATTGGTAAGACAAATCATAAAGCAACAAGAACATGTACAGTATGTTTTTTTTACGTAAATTTAAGTTTTATATTTATTATCACATGCATTTTTTCCCTTTCCCTTTACAATTTTCAAGCAGTAAATTTAATGGTTTTATTGTATTTCAACATTAGGCAGAGCATTAAGAGCGATTCATCCATCCATTCTATGCAATCCATTTGTCACGGTTGCAGGGATGCTGGAGCCTATCCCAGCATCTCGGGCCAAAGGCAGGGAATTAAGAGTGATAATTTTGTCATATTGATTCACAAGGTAATTTCCACTGATTGATCTGTCTTTTGAAAAATGTAGACCCAGTGAACTCAGTCTCCTCCTTCACACATGTGTAGACAGGCAATTAAAACACATGTTGATTCAATGCTCTCAGGGAAGGCTCTAGAACTCTCCTTAAGAGATCACATTAGCTACCCTTGCAACCAGATTGATTTTCAATGCTTTTAGTGTAGGAATGAGACAAGCCCCATGACAGACACGAGTTTTCCAATATTGCGGCATGTCTTGTGTGTTTCACCTCTGTCAGTAGGTCTAATTGATTCCCGTTTTGTTTTACTCAATCAGGTACAGAAAAGCCTTTAGGGTTTCACTAACACTTTAGGTAAATCACTTTTGTCTATATACAGTTGTGTTATATAAAGCAGTGTTTCTCAACGCCAGTCCTCACGACGCCAATGTTTTAGATGTCTCCCAATTCAACACACTAAGACACTGATGAGTCGAATCAGGTGTTTTAAGTAGTAAGAAAAACTCTAGATGGCGCAGGCTAATAGGTCCTTAACTCAACATGCTTGCAATCACATCATTCTCTATAGCAGGGATAGGCAACTTCGCTCCTGCAGAGTTTAGCTTCGCAGATCTATTCCGCCAAGACCAAACATATCAACATTGTCATATCCATTACAATGCACCAAACACTCAGAGAATTGTCATGACAGAACTAAACATTCTGGTTGGTGGGTTCCTTGGACTGAAGTTGAGAAACACTAATATAAAATATTTTACTTCTTGTGGAAATATTGCTATTTGTTATAAAGTACTTGCACCTTAAAAAAAAAAAGGATGCAAATTAAACTTGACTCATCCTGATCCTATTCCTATTCGACTCACAATTTTATACATCTTTGCATTTATCTTTGATTATATTTATATTGATGTTTGAATTGTATTGGGCTTTTAAACTGTCTTTGCAAAACTGAAGTAAAGGTGAATGTGGCCTGTGGGACTTTGGCGAGTTGCACATTAAAATCAAGAGGTGATTTGTGAAATAGTTCTGGGAGCACATGAAGCTGTCTCTGCCAAGTGGAAACCTGGTGATCACAGGGCTTTTTATTGGGGTTAACTAATGCCCTTCATGCCTTTACATCTGCACATTAGAGAATTTCATTATTTCATCTCCAGGGTGGCATACAAAAAGGTAATGTATGTGGGACCCGGAGACACACAGGATGAATCTATTATAGAGATATGTTATATGGGCCATCTCAAGGGAAATAGCACATCATGCTTTGTGTGCGGCACAATTATACAATGTGTTTTTACTCAATTTCTTTTGCACCACTGCATGTCTGATTTCATGCTTAACCAGAATTACCCAGTAGCCTCGGAGTGAGCTGTCACTACAACTCCACTCCCGTTTTTATCTTGTTGTACAGTCTTTTCTGCTTTTTGCAGTCATGTAAAAATCTATTCTAAAGCCACTAAGCCTTCGATTCAAGAGAACTCCATACCAACTATGGAAATCCTGTTTTTCGGCTAAAGGCGAGACCTCAAGTTTACCTTTACTCTCGGCTCAGTTATGTTGTCTGCCAATGTGAGGATTGGCATGTTAGAGTCACGTGACAGTTGCTCCAAAAACGGTTCCAGATGGCTCCCTTTATACAGAGCTAAGGGACAGTGACTGTTTGCTCAGACCGGGCAGATCATACAGTACATTCAAACAGGCCTGTATGAGCAGAGCATGCTCATTACATGAACCTTCCCCCTCTCTGAAAAGAATTTAACCTCCTTAGATCAGCTGATGGCAGTGCAATCCATTATGTGTCTGTATGTGCAACAATTGAACAGATAGGCTGTCCGTCACATCTCATTAATCAGGAGAAATACACTGTCTCGCTTGTAGGTGACCATATGTTTCAGTGTAGCAAGCCTCTTAATTTGTACAATTTGTTGTCAAATTGTTGCTGTTACAAAATCGTAGAAGACCTAATCATGCACTACAACAGTTGATTATAGTTTACAAGACAGAATGAGTTCACGTCACAACTTCCTAGTCCTTGAATTATCGCACCATTTGTGCTATTGCAAAGTGATAGGCAGTTAATAGCTTTCAAGTAAATGAAACCGTAGCTTCAGTATAGCTTTCATCAAAATATGTTTTTCCAATAACAAGCTACTTTTCCAATAAAGCAAGGCTACATCGCTATTTTTTGTTGAGGTAATAGTCAACACACACTCTTATCGAACTCTTATATAAATCAGTTTAAAAACCAATCAGTGATTTGCTATTTGAAATGAATGGACTGATTCAGAGTTCATATGCAGCACCTCGTAGTCCAATTTGGGTGAATTGATTTGTTCAAATGGTTAATGGTAAAGAATAATTCACCATCCATATGCTGCATTCACATATTTTTTTGTAGCAAATTTGTATTTAAATTAGCCGGTTTATTACTAGTCGCAGACGTAATCAGACGTCACACCCATGGACCATTGCCTGAGTGTCTGATTCATATGGTGCGCAAAATAGGAAACATTTCAGGAGTTTCGAAGTCGTCATCTGGTTGAATTCTACAGGATTTCCGGGAGACATGTGCATCAAATTCTTTAATGGTCCGCCTGGTAACAAATCCTGGTCCGCCTGGTAGACAATGCTAGTGATCTTTTACCGCTCCACCGTCGAGAGCATTCTAACGTACTGCATTACGGTGTGGTTTTCTCACTGCACAGAGGCAGAACGGAAGAAGCTCCAGAGAGTGGTAAACACCGCACAGAGAATCATCGGCTGCACCCTTCCTTCCCTAAAGGATATCTACTCATCCCGCTGCCTGAATAGAGCAAAGGCCATCACCAAAGACTGCTTCCATCCAGCCTACACCCTGTTTGAGCTGTTGCCCTCTGGCAGGCGCTACAGGTCAATCAGGACCAGAACAAATAGACTAAGAAACAGTTTCTTTCCACAAGCCATCACCATACTGAACACACATGGTCACTAACTGTTTCCCACCCGTATGCACATACATGCGCATAAACATACACGCACGCGCGCACGCGCACACATACACACGCACACACACACACACACACACACACAACACACACACACACATTCACAATATGGTCCATGTGCAAAAATTATGTCAGTGTACAAAATGTCCTATTTTATCTTGTGTGCTTTTTTATTTATTTTATTTATTTATCTTTTTACTAAGTACATTCTTGTTTTTGTCTTACATTTATGTGTACTAAGTGAAATTGCTGCTAAATTTCGTTGTCCATTTCTTGGGCAATGACAATAAAACTTTTCTATTCTTCTATTCTCCTCTCATGGAAGACGAAAGCCGTTGTACTTACAACTATGACAAGGAGCGCTTTTATGGAAAATGCTAGATTTTCAAAAGTATGTGATGTTTGTGGACAAAGACTTTTAAAAAAACGTATAAGAGTTTTACACACTGGTCTATTATTGTAGGACGTTACATTTTCACACCCCTAAACATGATGCTGAACAAAACTAACTGTGATTGGTTGCTTTACATGTACATGTAACAAAGCAGCTCCACCCAGTAAAACACTTGAGAACACTTGATAACACTAGTGTACTATTTATGAAGGCTATATCTTTAACACCAAGCATATCTGCTGACTCTGTTGATTTTCTCCTTGATTCTTTTAACTCAAAAGTTAAAAGTGTAATTGATAATATTGCTCCTGTGAAAGTCAGGAAGAGTGGTAGACAAAAAGCACCTTGGAGAAACTCAACAGCAGTGCAAAATATGAAAAGACGGAAGACAAAACTTGTAGTCCATTATAACATCTACAAAGACACCATGCTTTCAATATGGAACTAGGCAAAGCTAGACAGACTTTCTTCTCAAATATTTTAAACAGCAACTTAAACAACACACGCACTCTTTTTGCTACTGTAAAGAGACTGACAAACCCCCCAAGCCAGATTTCGAAATGCTCTCAGACAGCAAGTGCAGTGAGTTTGCTTCTTTCTTCTCTGAGAAAATCAATAATATCAGAAAGGTGATCAGCACATCCTTGAGTTGCACTGGGGTCAGACAGATCAGACCACAACCTGAGAAAGTAGTTACTATGTCTGATTTCAAAGAAATTGATGGCAAAATTTTGGAAGAACACCGTACAGCACCTTAAAACATCAACCTGCACCCTTGACGCTCTTCCCACATCTTTCTTCAAAAGTGTGTTTAACAGCTTAGAAGCAGATCTCCTAGAAATGGCAAATGCCTCACTTCTCTCTGGAAGTTTTCCAATCTGCAGTTGTCAAACCCCTCCTGAAAAAGAGCAATCTGGATAAGACTATATTAAGCAACTATAGACCGATCTCAAATCTTCCTTTCATAGGCAAGATCATTGAAAAAGTTGTCTTCAATCAGCTGAACAAATTCTTAAGCTCAAATGGATACTTTGACAATTTTCAATCTGGTTTCCGATCGCGTCACAGCACAGAGACGGCGCACATAAAGATAATAAACGATATTCACTTAAATACTGATACAGGCAAATTATCAGTACTGGTACTACTCGACCTCAGTGCTGCATTTGACACTGTCGATCACAACATACTCCTTGACAGGCTGGAAAACTGGGTGGTGCTTTCTGGGATAGTCCTAAAATGGTTCAGGTCATACTTAGGAGGGAGAGGTTATTATGTGAGTATAGGAGACCATAAGTCTGAGTGGACATCCATGACATGCGGAGTTCCTCAAGGCTCAATTCTTGCGCCACTCCTATTCATCCTGTACATGCTCCCAATGAGCCAAATAATGAGAAAGAACCAAATTGCTTACCACAGCTATGCAGACGACACACAGATCTACTTAGCCCTATCGCCTAATGATTACAGCCCCATTGACTCTGTACCAATGCATTGATGAAGTAAACAGTTGGATGTGCCGAAACTTTCTTCAGTTAAACAAAGACAAAACTGAAGTCATTGCGTTTGGAAACAAAGATGAAGTTCTCAAGGTGAATGCATACGTTCACTCTAGAGGTCAAACAACTAAAAATCAAGTCAGTAATCTTGGTGTGTCTCTAGAGTCAGACCTTAGCTTCAGTAGTCATGTCAAAGCAATAACTAAATCAGCATACTATCATCTGAAAAATATAGATGCTTTGTTTCCAGTCAAGACTTAGAGAACTTGTGCATGCTTTCATCTCCAGCAGGGTGGATTATTGTAATGGACTGCTCACTGGGCAGAACCAGAAAATATGAACACATCACACCAGTCCTCAGGTCTTTACACTGGCTCCCAGTTACATTTAGGACTGATTTTAAAGTATTATTACTGGTATATAAATCATTTAATGGCCTAGGACCTCAATACATTACAGATATGCTCCCTGAATATAAACCCAACAGATCACTCAGATCATTAGGATCACATCAGCTAGAAATAAGGGTTCACTCTAAGCAAGGAGAGTCTGCTTTTAGATACTATGCCAGCAGCCGCAGCTGGAACCAGCTTCCAGAAGAGATCAGGTGTGCTCCTACTCGCATCAGGAAGTGCATTGTAGTCTCCCTGAGGGAAAATTTGATTCATTCATTGCTATAGGAGAGGAAGAATTTTGCAAACTCGTCAAATCATCTAAATCGACAACGTGCATGTTAGACCCTATACCGACTAAGCTGCTGAAAGAGATGCTTCCAGATGTCATAGATCCTCTTCTTAATATCATTAATTCATCTTTGTCTCTAGGATACGTACCAAAAACCTTTAAGCTAGCTATGATTAAACCGCTTGTTAAAAAACAGCAACTTGATCCTACAAAACTAGTCAATTACAGGCCGATCTCTAATCTGCCATTTCTGTCAAAGATATTAGAAAAAGCAGTATCCTCACAACTGTGTTCCTTTCTTGAAAGAAATGATATCTGCGAGGATTTTCAGTCCGGATTTAGACCGTACCATAGTACCGAGACAGCTCTCGTTAGAGTCACAAATGATTTGCTCTTATCATCCGATCGTGGTTGTATCTCTCTATTAGTATTACTTGATCTTAGTGCTGCATTTGACACCATTGACCACAACATCCTTTTAAATAGACTCGAACATTATGTTGGCATTAGTGGAATTGCACTAGCATGGTTTAAATCATACTTATCTGACCGTTATCAGTTTGTAGCAGTAAATGAAGAGATGTCTTATCAATCACAAGTTCAGTATGGCGTACCACAAGGCTCAGTACTAGGACCGCTGCTGTTCACTCTGTATATGCTACCATTAGGAGATATCATTAGGAAACATGGAATTAGCTTTCACTGTTATGCCGACGATACTCAGCTGTATATTTCTTCAAAACCTGACGAAACCTACCAATTCACAAAATTAACGGAATGCATAGCTGATATAAAAAATTGGATGACTAGTAATTTCCTACTACTAAATTCAGAAAAAACAGAGATTCTAATTATTGGACAAAAAACTTCCACACGTAATAACCTAGAGTACTGTCTAACACTTGATGGCTGCTCTGTTAAGTCTTCGTCGTCGGTTAGGAACCTGGGTGTGCTCTTTGATACCAATCTTTCATTTGAAAGTCATGTGTCTAGTATCTGTAAAACCGCTTTCTTCCATCTTAAAAATATATCTAAATTACGTCATATGCTCTCAATGAATAATGCAGAACAATTAGTTCATGCGTTTATGACCTCAAGGCTAGATTATTGTAATGCTCTTCTGGGTGGTTGCCCTGCACGCTTAATAAACAAACTACAGCTAGTTAAAAACGCAGCAGCTCGAGTTCTTACTACCAGGAAGTATGACCATATTAGCCCTGTTCTGTCAACACTGCATTGGCTGCCTATTAAACATCGTATAAATTTTAAAATATTGCTGATCACTTACAAAGCACTAAATGGTTTAGCTCCGCAGTACTTGAGCGAGCTCTTAACGCATTATAGTCCTTCACGTCTACTGCGATCTCAAAATTCCGGCCAGTTAATAATACCTAGAATATCAAAATCGACTGCTGGCGGTAGATCCTTTTCCTACTTGGCACCAAAACTTTGGAACAGTCTTCCTACCATTGTCCGGGAAGCAGACACACTCTGTCAGTTCAAATCTAGACTAAAAACACATCTCTTCGGCCTAGCATACACATAACACATTATAGACTTATATAATTAGGCTGCATAGTTTAGAACAGCCGGGACCGGGAACACTTCCCGTAATCCTGATGTACTTGGTACATCATAAGAAGGATGGCGTCTACGCTAATATTAGTCTCTCTGTCTATCCCGAGGTTTACCGCTGTCCACCGGAACCAGGCCGTATCCAGATCTGATGAAGGACCAGCGCCAGGACACGACGACGACGACGCTGACCTGAAGTGTCAACCAGTCTCTCCTCCTCTCCACTCCGACTTCAACCAACCGGAACTGGACAAATACTCTGATTCATTCTGAACTTCATACACTGTTCACTCATTGGCCAGAGGAGAACTGGCCCCCGACTGAGCCTGGGTTCTCCCAAGGTTTTTTTCTCCATTCTGTCACCTGATGGAGTTTTGGTTCCTTGTCGCTGTTGCCTTACCTTCTGGCTTGCTTAGTTGGGGACATTTAATATTCAACAATATTATAGATCTGCCTTAAAGGTGGATGATGATGAAATTATTTTTTGTATTATTTTCATGTTATCACTGTGAAGCTGCTTTGATACAATCTGTATTGTAAAAAGCGCTATATAAATAAAGATGACTTGACTTGACTACTCTGTAGTCACATTCAAATTCAGACTCAAAACACATCTGTTTAGCTTTGCTTTTAATGAATGAGCACTGTGCCACTGTTCGTCCGACTGTTTGTACTGTATTTTTTTTATTTTTTTATTCTAAACTGTTTTAATTATTCTTATTTCTTTTGATTATTTTAATTTATTCTATGTAAAGCACTTTGAATTACCATTGTGTATTAAATGTGCTATATAGCTAAATAAACTTGCCTTGCCTTGCCTTATTATGTTGAAAACAGTTGTGCTGCTTAATAATTTTATTTTTTTATAGAAAAATAAGTAAAACTAGATCCAATGGTTTGATCATAAATATACAGTTGAAATGAACAGTATTGATTTGTAATAATGTATTTTTAATGTAAAACCTTTTCTTTTGATCAATCGAATGAGTCCTTGCTGAATACAAGTATTATTTTCTTTCAAAAACAAATCTCATTGACCCAAAACTTTTGTACAGTACGTAGTGTCAATATTGCATCATCTGATATTATATATTTAAAAAAGATAGTATTGCCTCCTAAAATAACATAACGTGTCGTTTAACAACTTTATAAAGCTTAAATATGGTGGCTGGGAAACTGTATGCTGTAGTATGTGCTATTGCTGGAGCTTGGCTAAGGACTTTGCATGAAGGTTTCTAATACCTGCAACAAAACTCCACAGTCACAGGAGGGGTCGTCCGTCTGTTCTTCCTGCATGCATCACCCTGACAGTCAGAGCCGAGCTTGCATTTGCGGTCCCATTAGTGGTAATTTGCAGGCATATTTCATAGGGTACAGAGGAGGATAGATAGCTCATATTAAGGGCTGTGGACGGGAGGTGCGTATGTGTGTGTCAGACCTAAGGGGGCTCTTTCCTCATTTGCTTCGGAGGGCACCTACCTCAAGAGAGATGTGCTTCTCAGTGAGTGCTAAAAAGTAATGCTCACAAAGGCTTGCATCGATTAGCTGTTCACGCAAAATAGTTTCTCATCTCCAGACTCATTAACTTCCCTCTCCTCATTTAAGTGGTGCCGTTTGCATGGAGGAGTCCACACTGACATGTCAGTGCCCTTGTATTTGAGCGGGGTGGCTGGCAGACTTAGGTTTTGGATTTTAAAAGCTTGTGAGCATTTTTCAAAGGGTGGTGTCAGATCATAATGTTGTACGCTAAAGGTAAATCAACAACTTGGTGGTACTGAGCAAACCAGTTTTTCAGAGAGAGGGAGAGAGATTGTACCGTAATGCTGCTTGGCATTGTTAGGTTAAACCATTCATTTGAAGTCAATTTGTTTGTGAAACAGAAGCTCCCAAATCTGCTCATTGCTTTTATCTTTATCTTAAAAAAAAAAAAAAATTATGAACCTGATTGTCAGGTTATATCTTGACCAGTATAATCAATCCCTCAACCAACTATCAACCCAGGCTCATTGGAAAAACGCACCTGTGGCGGTATTTCTGCAAAAATGATATTATGTTGCTGCTTACTCATTTTGCGACACTTTCGAAGTGAAATGTCCAGCAAGTGGCACTAAAAGTGTTTTCAATTTTACCAAAACTGATGAATGTGTGAATCTGGCTACACTCTAAAAACTCCTGGGTCAAAAATAACCCATAATGGGTTATTTTTGACCCAACTCCTGGGTTAAAAAGGGACCAACTAATTTCTGGGTTATTTCAACCCAGAAAATTGGGTTATTCTTTTTGACCCAACTTCTGGGTTAAATACCTGACCCAAATTTTGGGTTAAAACAACCCAACATTGTAGTTAATATAACCCAACTTCTGGGACAAAAGAACAACCCAACTTCTGGGTCAAAAGAACAACCCAAATATCTGGGTTTAAATAACCCAGAAATTAGTTGGTCCCTTTTTAACCCAGGAGTTGGGTCAAAAATAACCTAACTTGGGTTACTATGCCAGTATGCCTTATTTCAGAAAATAAAACTTTGTTTTAAATTATATTACACACTTCAAGCACTTTTACATTTTTATTGCATTAAATTAAATTAAACTATATATATATATAGATATATATATAAAAAACACACACACTTGGACATATTTATTTTCATATTTATTTTAGGTCAGACTGTAATAACAATATTGGAAAGAAAAAATAGAAAAATAAACAACTCAAACATTCGACAACATTCAATAACTGGATTGAATTTAAGGCTTAAAGGACAAGTTCTGTATTTTACACTTAAAGCCCTGTTTTCAGATAGTTTCTGATGAAATAAAACGGTTAAGATTACAAAGACGTGAAACTTACCGAGTGGTCCGGGGTGTTCACTGATATGCTCACACAAAAATCGCTGCAAAAGATGCTTTCCAACAGGTTTTATCGTAGTTAATCGTAGGATTGTTCCAGTGCACCTATGCAGCCATTGTGGAGGTGGGGGTGCTACCACAGAAACCAAAAATTCTCGGGACAGCAGCATGTGTCCAAATTTCAATCTTAACCGTTCTATTTCATCAGAAAAGGTCTGAAAACAGGGCTTTAAGTGTAAAATACAGAACTTGTCCTTTAAAGGACAATTCCGGCGAAAAATGAACCTAGGGGTTAATAACACATGGTTACCGAGTCGACCGTTCTCTGGGATGTGTTTTCATGATAATCGAATGTAAAGAGTTTTATCTCTAAAAACTGATTAGCTTATAACGCTAGTATATATATAAAAGAAATTGTTTACCACTAACAAGGCTCAAAATAGCCTAACACGGTAGCATAATGAGGGTCCCTACATGCAAACCGAAGCATTGAGAACTGTGTAAGTGTAAAGACAGTTTAAAAAGAAGATACTTTATAAAGACAGTACATACCAGTCGAGCCACGAACGCCGTGCTACGTGAGCTGGTCTATAGGTTAAAGTCACAGTTCAGCTGTCTTAGCACGGCGTTCATGGCTCGACTGGTCGAGTCTGTTTTCCAAGATGGCTCCTGCCTGTATACGCGTAATGTACTGTCTTTATAAAGTATCTTCTTATTAAACTGTCTGTACATTTACAAAGTTCTCAATGCTTCGGTTTGCATGTAGGGACCCTCATTATGCTACCGTGTTAGTGTTAGGCTATTTTGAGCCTTGTTAGTGGTATTAACAAACGATTTCTTTTTACTTATATTCGATATAGCGTTATAAGCTAATCAGTTTTTAGAGATAAAACTCTTTACATTCGATTATCATGAAAACAAATCCCAAAGAACGGTCGACTCGGTAACCATGTATTAATTACCTCTAGGTTCATTTTTCGCCGGAATTCTCCTTTAAAGTCTCTGGAGAGCTTTAGGAATTTAAGCCTGGGACAAACTTTGGGGACAAGATTTTTGATAGTGTCCTCATCTAAGAGAAGAAATGCCTCCTTATCCATGTCTTCATCTGAAAGACAGAAAACAAGACAACATGAGTATTACTAATAAGTCGAGACAATTGTGAACCACTCACCAGACACTCTTTGATTATAAAGCTAAAAAATAATCACTTTTAAGGGAATGTTGTGTTGTTGTTTTTTAACGTGGCCCAATTTCCTAGTTAACTAATGTGGTTATTTTGCAGCATTGCCCATTTAGTGTGAATGACAGTCTATACTACTGTCCATCTTTTCTTTCATTAACAAGTGTAATGACATTAATGCAAAGGTGAATATCTGGCCTATTCTAATGCATAACAGCTTAAAGACAAGGCACAAGTATCTTTTAACTATAAGGGTTATATAGATATGCATACTCCACTGTCGAAGAAGTTGTGACTTTCACAGAATCTTGCACCGACACATTTAAGCCCAATTAAAGACATTTTTTTAGGTATAGAGAGATGATATAAGGGTAGTAAGAGTAAAATGCTCACCTTTAAAATTCTCTATCAGCTCAGAAAGCCGCCACTCAGTTGGCACATCAGCGACAAAGCTGTCCATTTAAAATGACCTGGAGAAAACATAGCAATATAGAGGTTAGCAACAATTCAAAGACTTGACCTCAGGCTGCTCTTATGACAGTAACGTTACATCAGAGTATCCAGTGCTCATAATTATTACATCGACACATTTGGGTATAAATTCAATAAATATTATTCCTGTCTATAGAACTCTGATGTAAACCTATGAGAATCTATCAATATTTCTCCAAATCTGCACATTTTTGAGCTAAAAGCCCTGAGGCACGTTGTTTTGTCAAGCACTGTAATTTTTTTGAATGAGAGCGGCTGACGATCATAATTCATATTAAAGGACTAATTTTTTCATAACTTCTGACACAAATTAAGACATAACTGTCAATATAAGTTTCTCAGAATACAATAGTGGTCAAATACTGAAACTTGAGTCATATATTTTTAATGATGTATAGTTTGTCACGGTAATAACATTAAATCTGATAGTAACTTTGAACTATTTAACCAAATAACGCTTCAGTGCGCCGGCGCACTTGCAAAGGTTAACAGGTTTTACTTCAGCCAGTAACTTAGAGCACTGTATGATATGATAAGCACGGCGCAGCTGGTAAACATAACTCAACGATTGTGTCGTCGCTCTAGCCGCGGCACGACACGTTTATATACTGTCTATGGGCACGACGTCGCCACTAAGTTAGCTGGACTGTAACGTTAGCTAACGTTACTTAACGTTACCGTATTATTGCCGTTATTATAACAATGAGATAAGTACAGCACATGTTATGAAAAATAGAATTTAAAGACCGTGTAAAGTGAATTCAGTCATTTTCTTCTAAACACATTAAATAGCCTAGGTCATAAATGTATTTCTCAACAATGTGTAAAAAGCATTTCAACCATTTTGTCACCTAATATCATGAACCTATCATTATTTTTAATCATTCAAATTGTCTGGGTGGTTTACACTTTCTTCTTTAGTCTGACAAACTCAAAACACATATTTATTTTGACTTTACACAGACTTTAAACTAGTTAAGTTAGATGTTTTCGCGATAGCGTAGCTACATGACAACCACAATTAAGTTACCACAGCTAACACTAGTCTCAACGTAGCAAAGCCATGGTATTTTTTTCAGCAAATGGTGCTAAACTAGCAACGGGGACATGGACACAGAAAATATTACATTATATCAACACTGAAAATACTCGCTTACCTTGAATACACGACGAAGTTGCACCGAAGAAGCACAGGCCAAGACGGATCGAGCGCGAAGTGTCGGTTATTTCAAATGTCTGCTGTGAGAAAATTCCAGAACAACTGCAGGGGGAGGGGCCGAGGGGGACCCAGAACATGGGTTACTCTTTGAAAAATAACCCAGAAACTCAAACAACCCAGGAATTGGGTCAAAATATTAGCCCTATAACCCAGAAAATGGGTACTCTCTGAAAAAATAACCCATAAGTTTAACCCAACACAAATAACCCAGAAAATGGGTTGAAGAAATAACCCAGGAGTTTTTAGAGTGTACGTTTTATTACTTTTTTTTTTTTGAGCAGACGCTGCTGCCTCAGGAGGAGCTGAATCGGTCGCTGTTGCCTCGGGAGGAGCTGTAGCTGTCGTTTCTACAGGACAGCAGTTGTCGTCGCCTCTGGAGGAGCTGAGAAAGTATTTATGGCCCAAACACACATGATGGCGGTGGCCATTACCGGAAGCACCGTCGAAAGTGGGATGACCTCTGGGACCACCGGACTTGGACTCATGGTAGATAAGTCCAGTGTAGAACCACGCTCCGTATCCACTGGAGATTCGGTTCTATAGCGCCCCTCCAAACAATCTCTAGGGGAGATTTGAATGGCCATGATGTGACTTGGCTCTGACGTGGCGGCCATGACGGCTGGGGACTCTGGCGAAGCGGCCACGACGTGAACTTGACACTGGCATGGCGGCCATGACGGCTAGAGCGTCTGGAGCCACCTTTTTTGAGGGGGGAAAACAGGCATATACAATGGCCAATCATGTAGTCTGCTTAAACCCTGCCCTTTGCAAACTCACATTCAGATCTGCCTCCATTCAATCACCTGACTGATAGAACCAAGTACACTACCTACAGTACATGTTTTTTTCATTTTGTACATCACAATAAAGAAGAAAAGATCGGTCACTACTTCCATTTGATCAAACCTTTAATAAATGACATAAAATATTGCATAATTAGATTAGATTAGATTAGATTAGATTAGATTGTTTATTTAGCCACACGACAATGCCGGTGGAATTTGTTTTCGGTACAGTATGTTAAGCTCTACATCATCATACATTACAAACAACAAATAGACAATACATTTCACAACATGTAACAATACAAGATACAGTGGGTAAATAACCATGCGTAGTGTATGAGAGGACAAACTAAACTAAAGAGAAGAGTTCAGATTCCTGATGGCTATGGGGAAGAAGCTATTTGTGAAGCGTTTGGTCTTGGTAGAGAGTGACCTGTAGCGCCTGCCTGAGGGAAGGAGCTGAAAGAGGTGGTTCGCTGGATGTGTGGGTTCGGAGATGATTTTCTTTGCCCGCTTTACAGTCCGATGTGTATAGAGGGAATCAACTGAAGGCAGTGGTTTCCCTATGGTCTTGGATGCTTTATTGACAATCTGCTGTAGTTTTTTCTTTGTTTGGCTATCTGTGCTACCATACCATACTGTTATTGAAGATGTAATGATGGACTCGATGATAGCGGAATAGAACAGAACAAGGAACTGATGTTTGATCCGGTATTTTTTAAGCTGCCTGAGGAAATAAAGTCTTTGTTGAGCTTTTGCAATTATTTGATTGGTGTTAGTCCTCCACTTCAGGTTATTACTAATGTGTGTTCCTAGGAACTTAAAGGAGTCAGTGATGGTGATTGAATTGCCATTTATTTGTATGGGTGTTTTGGGAAATGGCTTACGTCTAAAGTCAACAATGAGTTCCTGGGTTTTGGCTGTGTTGAGCTGAAGGTCATTGTTCGAACACCAATTTACAGCTTGGTCCACCACCATGCGATACTGTGTTTCATTATTGTCTGAGATGAGACCTACAATGGTTGTGTCGTCCGCATACTTTATTATTTTCACTGAAGTGTCCGTAGATGTAAAGTATGCTGTATAAAGGGAAAAGAGCCAAGGGGAAAGAACACAGCCCTGAGGAGCTCCTGTACTGAGGATGAGAGGGTGTGAGGTTATGTTATTAACCCTCACCCTCTGTGATCTATTCCACAGGAAGTTCCTTATCCAGTGGCATATGGCTGGGTCAATGTTCATGTCCAAGAGTGTGGTAAAGAGTTTAAATGGGTTAATAGTGTTAAAAGCGGAACTAAAGTCTATGAACAGGATGCGTGTATAGGTGTTTGGTGATTCAAGATGTTGCAAGGTATGGTGGAGTGCTATGCTGATTGCATCCTCAACGGACCGGTTGGCTTGGTAGGCGAATTGATATGAGTCCGTCAGCAAGGAAGTGCAGGATTTCAGGTATGCCAGAATAATCCGTTCAAATGCTTTCATTACCACAGATGTTAGGGCAACTGGTCTGAAGTCATTGAGGCAGGTGATCTTTGAGGACTTTGGCACAGGAATAATGATGGAGCATTTAAAGCATTAAGCAATGTAATCTTACATTTCTGATTAATTTTACACTTCAATGTTACTTGTACATTTTTCTAAATCCTTAAATTGTTTAGTTTCAATTTAGGTTTTGATTAGATTTCGATTCACCAGAAACTCCAGCACTGTCAGCACCAGATTTTGAAATGCTGACAGACGTCACTAACTTGGCTTGCCTTCCTCACAGTGATTGACTGTTGTTTGGCATTCTAGCCTCTCATTTGCAAAAAGTTCTGCCATTTATTTTTACACTCTTTTACACCCTGCACCGCTGTTAATATCTCAACCCCCCCCCCCCCCCCCCCCAAGCATGATCCCATAGAGAATTATTTGGAAGTGCCCACTTATGCTTCAAGTCCAATCATTGGACACGTACTGGTTCATACATCCTTCATCAGTAAACAGCTAGATAAATATCACACAAGTTTTTGTGCTTTTTGAAAACCTTGATAATTTTTTCATTACTATCCCAACTCAGCATGTTACACTATGACTAGACTAAGAGTATTATTGATGAACAGTTCATTATTGAAAAGAATGCTGAGTCTAAGAGCAGTATTCATGAGGAAGTGAGGTCTGCACTCGGGGTAAGTGATATGTATGAGGGTTATTGTGTGTGATGGTATTATGAAGGGTGTTTTATGGGCCTTGGGGACATAAGGCATCATTACGGAGAGCCACAGCACAAAGAAAGAGATTCTCTCTAAACACTTAACATGAATGATTAATCAAAATGATGAAAGATTCTCACAAGAGGTCTCCAGGCTTTATTAGTCTTCAGTGACCTCAATATTCACACTGGATTTGGAAAGATCCTTTCAATGGCTTGGAAATTAGTGTGATTACTCCCTTGGCAATTCATAGTATGTTTAGCAAATTCTGAGTTTCAGTTCTGATTACTGTCACTGTTAAGGGAAAAAATGCAGGCATTTCTTATGCATCCAGTATAAAGTGTCTTTTGCTGAACAGAAAACAAAAATTGTACACTTTCCAAAGAAAGTATCAGAGGTATTTGCAAAAGTCACTTCTACGTTGGTGTTGTTATGTGGTAGCTAAGTTGTTTTGAGTGGTTTTTAGCATGTTGCTCTGTGGTTGCTGTGGTGTTCTGGGGTGCGTTTCCCGTACAACTATATAGCTCACTGCTTAACTACCATAGTAGGATGCATCGTTGGAGAAATCAACTAGCTAGTCACAACTGTTTCCCGAAGCCGTATGTCGCAAAGTATCGTTCAACCACGTTGGTTTATGACGTCTCACGTTATGACACGTGGTGGACTAATAACTTATTTTAATTAATCTGTTTGAGATCGAATTAACGCTAGATTTTGTCATATAAGTTACAGACATGGCATCTGAAGACCATTTCTAATTTTTCTCAGTTATTTTGCTTTATTACCAGACTCAATATTTGGCTCGTTCTTACATAGTAGAGCACGTTCGCACATGCACAGTCTTCAAAAATGGTGCTTTAAATCTCTTGACAAACTAAAAGACGTAAATTACATTTGTAAGTATTCTAAATAAATAACACGGGTTGTACTGAATGTCAGCTTGCTTATTTTGCTACAGATAAGGATTTATTCAGTCTACATCTCATGTAAACTAGAAACTATGCTTCTAACCACAGCTCGAGAGCTGTCGTTCCAACCACACAAGTTTGCGATGCTGTTTGCGAACGTTCGTTGGAACGATGGTTTCGGGAAACACCAAATCGTTGAACCATGCTGATAACGACGGAACTTGCGACCATAGTTGGCTAACGATGCTTTCGGGAAACGCACCCCTGGTCGGTTGATAAGTTGTTACTTTGGTTCATGTTAAAAGAGACCAACTTCATATTCTGATCCATAGTTGACTCCTTCCTTTAGTGTAAGTCGTTGGGATGCATAAATCATCAGCAGCAGTTTTGAGCATAGAGCCAACACCAAGTTCAAGAGTTCGATTTTCAGAGAATGCATGAACTGATCCAATAACCATGAAGTTATAATAATCATTCTAATTCTATGAGAATAGCGAAGTCCACACCACAATGAAAGCAACACTACATTGTTAGTTTTTCACAACGATTCTGCAGTGCGAGCTTATAATAAACAAATCGTTATTATCCGTTCATGTGGACACCAGAACCTGTTATATTTATATATAAGTTATCGTTATTGATGTTGAAGGGCCCTTAAGTCAATTGGGGATGATGTTGTTTTAGGGTGTGTTATGCCTTTGTCTTTTAGACAATTCAAAGGTACTCCATGCTGTGTGTGTGTGTGTGCGTGCGTGCGTGTGTGCGTTTTTTGTGGCTTCAGGTTAATCTAAACATTTTTGACATAGTAAATACATGATTAAGTCATGAATTTTAAAGGTGACGTGTGTGATTTCTGTACCATTAAACTACAAATAGGTAGTCCCACCCTAAACTCAAGCCATTGTATAAGCCATAATTTTACATGCAGGCCACTCAAACAAATAGCAATGTGCTGAAAGCAGCAAAGGGTTGCAGCATTTAATCTATTGCTTAATTATAGTCTATGTACATTAAAGAAAAAGAAAAAAAAATCATAATTTACATTTTGATTTTGTTCATTAGTATTTTATTTTACCAGCTGTTGTTAAGTACCCCTCTCCCTGAATCTTACTAGCATGGTGTGTCGACGTGTCTCATGAATGCAGTCATTTTTATCAAAGATCTATCTTAGCCCACAGCACCAGGCAACTTAATCTGCAGAATGAAAATCAGCTATTTAATTTGCAATTCTGGTGATGTCTAATGTTCCATTGCATTTTCAGAAGGGTTATCAGCAGTGTAGCGACCTCAAAGGCTGTGTAGATAAGGGGACCGGAGGAGCTTAGACTGTTACGCAGTCTTCAGACCATTACCTTTCTAGCAATGTTATGACTGTAGGAAGTATATGAGTGTGTTTTTGAATGCATGGAAATGTGTAGTTCCAACTGTGCATATTACATATAACCTGTACATATCATGTTCTCATCAAATATGCATTGGATGAAATATTACAGATATATATTCAATACCACCTCTTATACACCCCTAATTTTTTTTATTTATCGTCTTACATCCTGAGGACATGGCACCTTTTAATGTCATGTACTTGCAGGTGGAGGAGGGAGGGTCTGGCCAAGAGCCACACTGGTCCCCATAATATCACCCATGATTCATATTTAATGCTTTAAATTATGGCTACCCCACTCCCTCTTTTCCTCCCTCAGTCCTCTATATCTGACAAAGACATGTAATGGTTCCGATGGGCAGAAGTTACTGGGCATGCTCAGGAAGCTTTGAGAAAAATGAGCTCTGAACTATCTAATGAGAGATTTATGGTTTAAATGAGTTATAACATGCTTACACCATACCAAACTTTAAAGAAAAAAATCTCGAAAGGTTTGAAAGTTTAAGTTTTTTTTCCATAGCATCTTTTAGTGGATGATATTAGCATTAGGTATAGAAAGATACAGAGTCACCATGAAATCAAAATTGGCATTTCCTATTTTTTTATGGGATATTGCAGTATTAATTATTAATATATTATTATTAATATATAAATAACATATATATTTATCTGTGTACTACTGTTATTTTTTTTAATGAATGTGCCCTAGTGATCATCAGTCAAAATAACAACTTGTCTGATGACGTGTTTACTGGCACGAGGGCGGGACAACCTGTCACTCACATGACATCACAGCAATAACAAATCACAACGATCCAATTGATTCCTATAATGGGCAAAATCAAGTCCTGCCCTACATTTGTTTGAGAAGCCATTTTTACTCAGAAATACATCACACTAGGGAAGAAAAGACTATCGCAACTTCTGTTTCATGCAGACTTGAACTTTTAGGCATAATTTAACCCAATTTTGTCAGCATTTATTAATGGTGTTCCAATTCTGTATGACTTTCTTCTGTAACATAAAATAAGATATTCTGAAGAATATTGTTAATCAAAGTTTTGGTGAACATTGACTTTAAAATGCTTCATTAGAGTGAGTAAATGCTGACATAGTTAACAATTTTGGGTGAACTATACCTTTAAATGTTCAAATCTCAAACAAGTTTTGCAATGCACCCAATTTAAAATATTTAAAATGAATGCAGAGTCATATGGGATGTTCCGAAATAACAGGAAATGGAGGCTGACCAGAGCAAGTATTTTTTAGTTTTAGTTTTTAGTTTAGTTTGAATTATCATGAGCTTTTGCTTCATCAGTGCTTCACAGTGATTTTCAAATTAGATTGAAGGGGAAGAAGTCACTTTGGAGCTCACTTCATGTGGTTCTTTGAAGGCTTTTGCATTTTTTAACATGTTTTTGAAAAGTAATCTAAAGGGGAGGCCCAGAACTCATTTGGAGTTTTTAGATAGCTCCTGTATAAAATATTAGCCCCTGAGGACAGCACCAAGAGCTTCTCTGGAAATTGTTATTTTAGAATGTGAGTGAGGTGGAAATGGCAGATGTGTATATCACACCAACCTTTCCTGACCACACACACACACACACACACACACACACACACACACACACACACACACACACACACACACACACACACACACACACACACACACACACACACACACACACACACACACACACACACACACACACACACACACACACACACACACACACATACACACACACACACACAAACACACACACGTTGATATTCTCTTCCAGTTGCCATTAAGACGATTTCATTTATCTTTTTGCTTTTAGCTTCTGTCCTGACATGTTCTCTCCCCTTAGCCTGAGAGAATCTCCTGCAGCTGTTGCTTTGATATTAGCTTTATGAATTTGCGTGAGCCGCATATACCTCAGTAATCTGCCCCAATGTGCTGCTGGCACTGTGCTATCTCCCTCTCTCTCTCTCTCTCTCTCACTCCCTTGCTTCTTCTATCCTTTCTTCCCTCTCTCTTTCTCCCTTCATCTCCAAACATTAATCCTTCAATCAAAGACTTGAATGTGCTCTTTTTGGTCTCTGCCTGTGTTCATTAATGAAATGAACTCGAGGTGGCAAGCCACTGATGGGACGCCTCCCCAACCCCACTCCTACTGTTTCTCATTTGATTGAATGTCGTGTGTTCTTCTGAATGTCACACATAGACCAGAATGCACTTAGGTAACCTCAGGTAAACTGCAAAAATGAGTCTTGCAGCTCAAGGTTGTGCTCTTGGCCTAACATTCTCCTCTCTTTGCAAGCATTAAGATGGAAAACTGTAGTGCATCATTGATCTGATTGTGAACCTGGACACACTCATTACGGACTCTGATAAATACTCGCCCTTTCATTAATTTCACTGCCTGGGCTCATCATTCACTACCCAGTGCATGGACTTACCTGACTCCTTACCTCACAGCCCATATCAACTAATATCCTCATCTGCCTTCATTGTATTCCTACCCTGTGGCCTTGGAATCCTCGCACTGCTGGTTCATTTGCAAACAGTGTTGCCAGATTGGGATTGGGATTTCCAGCCCAAAAGCTCACCAAAACCTGCCCACTCCAAGAAAAAAAACGGACAAAATTTTACTGCCAAAATAATGTGATATAATTTTATTGCCATGTCATTCAAGGTTGATAAGCACAATTTGTATCTCCTTAAAACAAAATAATTATGATAAAATAAAAAATAAACATTTAAATGGATCAAAACAGAGCAATAATTAAGGTGAATTAGCAAATATGACTAAAATATCCAGACAGACACTGTCAAAACGGCATTCAAGAATTGAACCGATGACTTAAACCCTCGGAAGTATTGCAGAACATAAGGCAGAATTTAGCAGTCATGATTCATCGTTGATTCAAACCTTTTTCAGCAGCTGTCAGGGACCAGTAGAATGCAGTCTGGACGCTGAAGTTGCAGATGTCTGGTACGGCTAGTGTGCACATGACCATGGACAGAAGTCGTCCCATATTTGATTTCAATTCAAGTCATTCAACTGTGCTCTGCTCTCAGTTATATTCACCTTCACATCGAGTCATCTCCCACCACGTGTACGTTTTTAGATTTGCTCACTATCTCACTCTTTACTGTAGATACAACTTACTGTATATGTATGTCACTTTGGCATTAGCGATCACTTGAATATACAGTTACAAGTAATCGCGCTAAATCACGTCTGCCTGCTGATCGCTGATTTGCTAAAAGTGCGTGCTCGTCGGTGACGTCAACACCAACGCCAGCTGACTCTGCATGGGCGTGTGTGTTTAGTTGGCTAACCCGGGAACCTGCCCAATCTGTGTCTGCATCAGACATATTACCTGTGTGTTTGCAACCTGTTGAATAAAGCATTGGATTCTGTTATCATGTTGTCTGTCGGTTTTTTGATTCAATTTAAAAAAATGTTTATTATTAGGCTATGTCGGATGGGCAAAATAAAGTGGCTTAGTAGGCTGCATGAGTTCTGTTGATTATAATGGAAGTGATCAATGTGACCTGTGTCCAGAATTGCCCAGAAGTGTCCAGAACACTAAAGGTACTTTATTGGCATCAATGGTTTCATGAAGAATCATTAACATCAACAGAACCGTTCCATTGCACAAACGCTTCTTTATAGTGGAAAAAGTGTCAGATTATTAAAATGTTCTTCACACTAAGAAAAAAATGATTACTGAAAGGTTCTTTGGGGAACCAAAAAGTGTTCTTCTATGGCAGTGTTGCGAATTTCCCCTTTTGGAACCTTTATTTTTTAGGAGACATTCACACAGAACACATTTTTCCTTTCCACTACTTTTCCATTGTTTTTCAATGTAAACACTCGCTAGACGGACATCTTTAACCAGCTCACACGTCTGTGCCGCTGCGCACTCAATCCACGGTGTGCTTTTCTCTTACCAGCTGGCGCACCACAGCTACTGTAGCGTTACTACATTTCTTTTAACATTCTACAAATTAGATGCATTTACTTCACAGACCACCATCTTTTTTATCTCCATTATACTCATTAGGTTCATAATTCATGCTGCCTGGTATCGGAGCATTTTTATGAGTACGAGTACATGAGCTCAGTATCGGACGCGATACCGATAATCATACACAACACATATACTGTAATGTCCTGGAAATATGCATGTTCATTCATAGAAGGTTTGCCTATGAATTATTAATGGAAAGAGTAATTTTTATGGGCATTATGTGCATTTCAATAGGGACATAGAGTGAGAGTTAACTCTTTCAACATTCCCTTTGGTCGTAAATGTATTTTCTGCTATGGTGACACGACCTGGCCTGTTCTGTCTGGGTGTTAGTTGCAGTTTTGGGGTAGTTCACAGAACTCTAACACACAGTTTGTTGGTAGAGTGGGTTTGTAAATTTTGTTTGTAAATACACTAACTTTATAAATTAGTGTATTGTGTTCTCTGGCCAACTTCCCAGGGTTTTACATTGTGGCTCTGAAATGACCCCATGCTGGCTCAGGGACCCTGGCCATCCAGGGCCCCTGCTACAAATCTAACACATGACACATAATTCAAGCAGTTCCTGACCTAACAAGCTTTAAAGCAAAAACATCCAGGTGCTTTTCTAAGAGAAACCCACAGAGACTTGCTTTATATACACCTCTGAGTGTTTTTCTGCCGTCGGATCAGAGGTGTCACAGTGTGACCTGAGGGGAAGAGGAAAGATGAAGAGCTGACAGCCTGACACATGCTTTGACCTTACCCCAGCTTTCTTTATTGTGCACAGGTTGCTACGAGAACAGTGAAGCATCGCATGCTTTCTTCATTTAGTAACTGTGCAGGGGGTGATCACTGCCACAATTTGAAAGAATGGTGTCAGAAGAGTGTTTTTTTTTTTTTTTGCTTACGTATTTCTGGCATATTAAATGTATTATTATTCCAACGTATTTGTACTAATAAGTCAGAAATAACCTTTAATATGGTTGAATCTTCAAGTATGAAAACTTTTCTGTCCCCTATGGATTTTAATGGAGAAAAATATTTTTTTTATATATATATATACATATTATAAATATTAAACATAAATATTTTAACAAGGGTTTTTCTCTATTTTGCATTTAACCCTTTTAAAGTTTTTCTCTCATCTGAAAAAAAGTCATAAAAAAGGCATGCCTTGCTTTTTGCAAATTTAATGAGCCAGAGGAAATCGTTGTAACATGATTTTGACATGACATGAAGTCATGTTATTTCTTATTTCTTACCAGATGACAGCAATCCGGCCCAAATACATGATAAATTCTCGTATTTTATTTTGTTTCAGTTCAAATATTTTTGCTGTATAGTTTCAAAAGATTGCGTATTGTATTTGCTTAAAAGATGGTAAAATTGATAAATAAGATGAAAAGAAAGAAGACCATGAAAGAAGTGCATCATTTTACTGTTACTACTTCAGGGAAATTAGTGTTATTTCAAGATTCATTATAGTTTTTTTCAAGATTTCAAGACTAAAATCCCTCAAATTGAAGAATTCTTGTATGTGTAACAAACAAAACAATAAATGGCGTTATTGTTGAAGCTACATAATAAAAGTAATGTGTTATATTTTCTTTCAGTTCCAGGAATACTATAGTTGTATTCTGGCTAATGGTGCAGTTCATCTCTTTATAGGATTGAGTGTTTCACATCTATTGATGTACTGTTATTCAGCCAAAGTGTTACTGTTCCTGAGCAGCTAATGAAAACACTGCTATCTGATCTCTACCTCTCCTTCTCTCTTTCAATTTCTATTTCAATTTAGTGTGAATTATTGGCATGTCAAAACCATCCATTTAAACTGACAAAGGCAAAGCTGTGTATAATGAGAAATTGTGTGATGTAAAATCACAATAAAGCAATGAAACAATCAAAATTAACATGAAAATATCAGTAATGACATGAAATCAGTAGTGCTAAATAGTCAAATAAAGTAGGTGAGAGTAAACTGTTAAAGCAGCAATTCAAAATTGAATACATTTTGTTATTTGAATAAGTAACTTAGATAAACTAAAAATGCAGAATTAATGTGTTCTCATGCTCATAAGTTTCTCTTTCTGGATTTTACAGTACACTCTAAAAAATGCTGGGTTGTTTCAACCCAATTTTGGGTCAAATATGGACAAACCCAGCTGTTGGGTTAAATTTTTAAATTACATTTGTAACCCAATGTTTGGGTTCGTTTGTCCATATTTGACCCCAAATTGGGTTGAAACAACCCAGCATTTTTTAGAGTGTAGCATCAAAGCTGAATGAAACGGAGAGAGGAATGGACAGAACAGACCAGAAAGCATGGACTGAGAGACAGATGAAAAATAGGAAGTAATGAATGCAAGCAGAGAAAGTTTTATTCTGGGAGGGATGGGGTGGGGGGTACATATGTTCTTCATTTAACAGGATGAGCGAGAGGGAGAGAGAATGAAAAAAGGCGATACAAAGCACCGAACACTGGCTGTCTTTGATTTGAGCGAATGCTCTTTAAGCTCGGGGATATCACAGCCTTGATCCTGGAGACGATTCAAGCTACATTTAGGACGGTGCTGGATTACCGTTATGTGGAGCGTCAGTGGCATGTGTTTATGGTACAGTTATTGTACAGGTTGTGATCGATGATGGCGTTGAGTAACTAAGGGAAATTTTGGGCCTGGTCTTGGACTTGAAACACATCCAAACTCAAATCGGACATGACAACCAGAAAGACTTCAAACTATCACATATTAGGTTTCAACAGCATGTTTGTTCTGGTTTTGATAACAAACAGAACATGAAGTGTTTAACCACGAATCCTCATCTCGGCCTCTTGATTCCCTCTGGAATCCCACATCTATCTGCACGACGACTTTGCCAAAAGATAAACAAATAATCTCTCTTTCTCTATCTGTCTTTTATATTTTCATCCAGCTTATTTATTGAGTCCCTTTGTCTATCTCTAGTGCATATTTAGTCTTAAGGCTCCTTTTCTCTTGGCAGCCATTTTCTACTGTTGGATATTGTTTTGCATTCATCTTTGTTGAGTTGAATTATTATGAAGCTGGAGCCAAGTAGATTTCAGTAAATATACCTCCAACCCATCACTTCTTTTTGCTTTTTTTTCTCTTTCTCTGTTCCTCAGTAGCAGTATAAGGGTGCTTTCATTGCCCTGGTCCGGTGAGGTTTTGGCCTGACCGCAGACCTCTTTATCTCCAATTGCCTCCCTGCAGACTCCAGCTATGTGTCTTATTGATTCCTTGCAGTCAAATTTGTTTCGTGAGGAGGGTCTAAGCACTCTTACTCAACTGAACTGAATTGAGGAAATAAAAGGCTACTTAAGTGTACTTAAAGAGAGGACACTTTTTAATGACTTTTAAATGTTCTACTATTTATTTTGTCACGCTTTAAATAAAGTACACTTATTTTGTTGGGTAGACTAAACCACATGTATAGTACTTGATTATAATTTGAACTGTAGTGTGCTATTCTTAATACATTGAAATGTTATAAATTGCAACTTCATCATTACAAATGTGTACAAATATATTTAAATAGATGACATACAAGTTTCAATACACCAGAACCTATAAAATTATGAATAGAAAACATTTGTTTTTCCAGTAAGTGTTTTGATGAAGAAAATGTGACTCTCTGACGTCAGTCTAGATTTGGTGTAATACATTTACGGTGCTGTTTATGTAAAGTTCTGCACTGCTGATGAAAGGGGAGATGGTACTGAACACACAAACACATCCATTAATGTAACCCCAAACTGACCTCTTGCCTCCAAGATACGGCTCTTTCCAGGAAAAACACACAAATTTCATTTTATCAGCTTAAACTTGTACCAAAACGCCATTCGTTAGACTTAGCAAACGCGCTGCAAATGATAGTCTCTGATAAAGTCTGGTCTGCAGACTCCCCCGAATGCTTTAGTCACCGCTTGATCACTACATATATAATATTTTGGGGAATCTGTCCAACTTCATTGCTGTTGTAACCTAAAATAGTCCTGCGGCAGAGAGTGTGCGCTATACACTTTCCAGGCACAGTTCTGGAAATTCTATGGCTACACTCACACAGAAGAACAAATATGGTTTCTAGTTTGTTGAATGGCTATAGTTGCGTTCATACACAGTGTGGTTATATAAAGTGTCACCCAGTTGGACTTTTTATTAGCCCAATTATTATCCTCATAAGCTGCCCTTTTTTGTGTGTGATATACTGTACTATATGAACAGAAATGTGAATGTCTTTACACATAACCGTCTTTAAACATAAAAAAAAAACGTTTCCTTTTTTTTTTAAACTGTATAGATACTTATACTGTATAGTTTGGTTCATTACATCTTTTTTTAAGAAATGAACATACTTTTATTCATACAGTATGCATTAAATTGATAATAATCACACAACAGAATAAATGAACCCGGTATCATGTAAAAATAGGTAAATGCATTAAATAAATGTGATGCTATTGGACATTCAGTTATTTTCATTGTAATAATTAATATCAATGGAAACAGTCTATTCTGTATTCACAAACATTTGTGCATCTCTAAAGTTGTGTGCTCTTAAAATGCTTATGTTTTTGGCACTGTCAGTACTTTAATAATGTACATTTCAGTGTCTATGCAAACATGTTGAAATGTACGTGTGCTAGAACCACTAACATATGAATTCTTAGGATTACTAATGAGTTGATATTGAATTCATGTGTATGAAGCTTGACTCAAAGAGCCAGGGGGGGAAAATCAGCTTATATTCTTGAGAAATCTTTCTGGTATTAGTTTCTGTATTCCTTTATTTGTTTTTGTTTAAATGCTCATTTGTTCACATAGTTTTCAACACGTTCTGTTGATATAATATTGCAGAAGATATTCAAGCAATAATCATATTTCATTTCCCCTGTAATCTCACCAATGTGAAAGTGGGATTTGTTCCTTCTTTTCTCGAATCTCTCAATTTACTTAAATAATCTTTTTTAAACTCTCAGTAATTGGCTGGAATCAGATTTCTTGATTACTGGATATTAGAGATGCCAAATTTTCTTATTGAATCGGGTTAGAGGAATTACTATTGAAATGTTGTTCCACAACAACATCTGTACTCCATTATAAGAAAGACTTAAATATACAGCAAATCAAAAAGAACAGCTGTTAATCACTTTTAATTAACTCATGACAGACTATAATTACATTCCAAATGATCAGTTTCCCTCTTTGTCCATGTTGAAGTTGTCGGCCTCCTATAACAAACCGTGAAACAGTCAATGATCATCGGTTTATGTACACTTGGCCCTTAAATTAGAATATTGTTGTCACACGTGTGCTACTGTAATGAGATTATGTCCTGTGACTGTGGGCACTGTGCCCGGCCAAAAGCATGTGTCGAGTTACACACAACGTGCACTGCATAATTGGGTTACCTGCTGTACTTGATAAGGCAGCGCTCTGAACTCCTCTACAGGAGGAACATGTTGTTTATCTCCTCTCTAGTGGACGGAATGGAATAGTTAAGTGTACACTGTGATGTGATTTCACCTTCACGGTGAATCTTAACCTCTGACTTTTAGCCTCTGGGTTTGCGCCGTACTATTTTAATTTTACATGTCAATGGGAATCTTACAACGTGACAGGAATGACTGGCCATCAACTGTGTTAATTGTGACCAAAGTCTTGAGATGTATATCAAACAGTTTGGCATACATTTAAGTTGGTGACACACATTCTTCCTTTTCTTTCTCACTGTGGCCACATCATACAGTGTGATGAGTAACAACAACCATGAAGGACAGAAAAAAGAAAGAAAAAAGTGCTTCTTAGAGCACTTGGTATAATGACTTGTAGTGTACTTCAAATCTGAAATGTATAAAAAACAATGTACTTGCACTTTGTAAAACAGTTTTTCTCAGTCGCTTTGGTGCATTTCTCACATCACTATTTTTTACTGAAAATGCTCAAGACAGCACTATATATTTGCACAGCCATTTGAAAAATACAGTAAAGTTACACATTACTGTATTTAGTGAGGTAACTACAAGACACTGAATGTTTCACATTTTTACTGCATATGCTCTTTGCAATTCTAATTTATTCACAGCATTGTGCAAAAGAAAAAAATACACCCTTATTTACAACAAACATACACTCCCTTTGGGTAGAGCTGTGCACAACTGTAAACAATATTGCAGTACATATTGGAACTGAACATACAACATACATAGTACTGTAATCATTCATGTGCATCCAGACGTTCCTCTCTGTCTGGCCACATAATTTCATCTGCATCACAGCAAATATCATCTCTTGCAATGCAATCCAAAACAACAACATGCTTGCTCAGATGGTCTCCAGTTAGACCCCTCTCAGTCTCAGGGATTATGTCCCTGTAAAGAGTGTCTAACAAAGTCAGCAGATGTTTCATTGTGAGGCCGTGATTGACAACATTTGTACCCCTGTTGTACCCCTAACATTTGTACCACAATTGTACCCCTGATTTCATCAGGGATCCGCCTATGTACTTGGCCTCTTCTTCCCCTTCCCCTTCCCCGTCCTGCACCCTCACCCTCACTCTCACCCTCACCCTCACCCTCACCCTCACCCTCACCCTCACCCTCACCCGCACCCTCACCCTCACCCTCACCCGCACCCGCACCCTCACCCTCACCCTCACCCGCACCCTCACCCTCACCCTCACCCTCACCCTCACCCGCACCCTCACCCTCACCCTCACCCTCACCCTCACTCTCACCCTCACCCTCACCCTCACTCTCACCCTCACTCTCACCCTCACCCTCACCCGCACCCGCACCCGCACCCGCACCCTCACCCGCACCCGCACCCTCACCCGCACCCTCACCCGCACCCTCACCCGCACCCTCAACCGCACCCTCACCCTCACCCTCACCCGCACCCTCACCCTCAACCGCACCCGCACCCTCACGTTCACCCGCACCCTCAACCTGACCCTCAACCGCACCCTCACCCGCACCCTCACCCGCACCCTCAACCTCACCCGCACCCTCACCCTCACGTTCACACCGCACCCTCACCCTCACCCTCACTCTCACCCTCACCCGCACCCTCACCCTCACCCTCACTCTCACCCGCACCCGCACCCTCAACCGCACCCTCACCCGCACCCTCACCCTCACCCTCACTCTCACTCTCACCCTCACCCTCACCCTCACCCTCACCCTCACCCTCACCCTCACTCTCACCCTCACCCTCACCCTCACCCTCCCTCTCACCCGCACCCTCACCCTCACCCTCACCCTCACCCTCACCCTCACCCGCACCCTCACCCTCACCCTCACCCTCACCCTCACCCTCACCCTCACTCTCACCCGCACCCTCACCCTCACCCTCACTCTCACCCTCACCCTCACCCTCACCCTCACCCTCACTCTCACCCTCACCCTCACCCTCACCCTCACTCTCACCCTCACCCTCACCCTCACCCTCACTCTCACCCGCACCCTCACTCTCACCCTCACCCTCACCCTCACCCTCACTCTCACCCTCACCCTCACCCTCACTCTCACCCTCACCCTCACTCTCACCCTCACCCTCACCCTCACCCTCACTCTCACCCTCACCCTCACCCTCACCCTCACCCTCACCCTCACCCTCACCCTCACCCTCACTCTCACCCGCACCCGCACCCTCACTCTCACCCTCACCCTCACCCTCACTCTCACCCTCACCCTCACCCTCACCCGCACCCTCACCCTCACCCTCACTCTCACCCGCACCCTCACTCTCACCCTCACCCGCACCCGCACCCTCAACCGCACCCTCACCCTCACCCTCACCCGCACTCTCACCCGCACCCTCACTCTCACTCTCACCCTCACCCTCACCCGCACCCCTCTTCCATGAGGCTGGCCTTCCATTTCTGTGTCACAGTATTGTAGAAATGGTCCTATGTCCTGCTTGGTTCATATATGCTTGTAAAGTGGGGTGTATGGGATTCAGCTCTGACAGTGATTGTAGAGAAGTGGCTTATCATTGGTTGCAACTAGTAATGCTTCACACACCCCTTCGCATCAGTGAAAGTTGAGATTCACTTACAGTTTTTACCAACTGCTTACACACGTTTTCAAACCTAAGTCTCCTTTTTTCAAAACTCTACACACAATTCTCAAAACTGCACACACAAAATACAAAATGCCTCGCATCTCCTTCAAAATGCAACACTGCATTCAAAATGCCATAAACACATGTCAGAATGAAGCATTTGCATCAAATGGCAAAAACTTCTTTCATAATAATACATTTTTGGATATACCATGTAAACACTGCTGTTCTAAATCTAAAGCTCTTTGGTCTTTCATAGGCTTAGGCTTATACAGTATCTACATTTCAATACAATGTTCTACAGTGAAAGTAATCTGCTAAGAGGGGTAACAAGTACACCGGAAACGCCAATGCAATGTAGAAACAGAAAATATTTATTAGGCCAAACATTACTGTTGTATACATTATTATACAACAAAACTATAAACATGTAAACCAAAAGTATATTCTTTACAGTAGAATACAGTAAATTGTGTGTGGGGTCCCGGTCCAGGAATTGGCAGGGAGGGGAGAGGGGGTGCAGTCCCCAGTGCTAAGCTTCATCTCTTCTCCGAGCTGGGTCTGGCCACAATACTTCATCCACATCACAAGATACGTTTTCTCTTGCCAAACATCTAGGGAAGTGTCACGGGGTGACTTTTCCTGGGGCAGAACCATCGTGGCGGAACCATAGTGGCACTTCTGGTTTTCTTCCCGGCCCCAAAATCAGGGTTAATCGGCGGCAGGTGCGCCAATGAACAGCGCGATCCCCGGATTGGATGAAGGGGAAGCAGGAGGAGTATAAGGAGGGCTTCCAGAAATCAGTTGGTACGGCAAGTTGTTACGGCGGGTTGTTGCGGCGGGCGCGCACCGCCGCGGCTGTGGGTTCCAGGTCGGGTTTAGGCCAAGCATGGTGGTAACCGCTTCCAGCCGTCGCGGCGAGAGGATCTGGGCATCTGGGCATCTGGGCATCTGGGCATCTGGGCATCTGGGCAAAACACGAAGGGCAACGCCTGGTGAATATTGTGGACTGAGCGATCAAGGATCCGGAGAACTGCGAAGAGAAAGGAAGAGACGGGGGTTGAGTATAATACAGACCGCGTTTTGCATTGTGATTCAAGTGTCTGTTCGCCGTTGAGAAGTTACCTGCAGGACAGCTTCCCGGATGTGCTGATCGACGAATCCCTTTGGGAGAGAGAGCACAGCGGCCAGGACGCGAGCGGAGCACTGCAAGAGGGAACAAGACGAGCACACGGGTTGATCGATGCGTGAGTACCCTGAGAAACTTATGCAGTAGAAAATTCATCGGAAATGTCTCATCTGTGAGCTTTGTGAAGTTGGATCTAGGAACGCGAGTGGGCCCACTGCGGAGAGTGAGCGTGGGAGAGCCAGAGACAGTGGACAGGAAAGACGCCGGGGTGGTGCGGCAGCGACGTTCTCCCTTGCTGGTCCTTCGCTATAACAGTGCTTCAGCGATCCCCCCCCCCCCCCCCCGAGATAAAACGACGTGGAAAACGTGGTCTCTGGACCGTACGTGCACCTGGACTGTGTGTGGAGTGCCGTGGGTGAGTCAGTGTCTTGACTGTGAAAGTGTACACTTGAAGTTTGCCGTGTTGTGTGCGTGTTGTCACAAAGACCACTTTCCAGACCGACCCCCTCTCTGGGGAGGATAAGGATCCCGAAGCTGGCGGAGCGGCTGGCCCATATATTTAAGCCGTGTTCAAGCCCCGAGCCATCGCTACCCCCCGAGCTTGAGAGCAAGAGAGAAACGGACGCATCGCGCCTACGAAGACAATGAGTGAGACCCACTGAGCGAAGTTATACTTACCTGTATACCAAACGAAAGTCCCAGTGTTGACCCAGATCCAGTGAATGTTGTGGAGGTGTTTACCTGCATACCGCCGGACCGCTGACCCATCCCTCAAGGAAGCCGCCGAACCACACCCGAGGACAAGAGGTAATCTTGTCACCCCTGACCCCAGTACTTCTTTGCTATATCTCTGTGCCCAGGAGAAGGAGTGAGCCGTGGCGTGGACGCCCGGAAGGCTCGACCTAGGAAAGAGAGGCGAGTAAGCACACAGAAGGACATCGGAGCCAGACATTGAGTCAAAGAACGAGACGACTTATCTGAGGTTCTCCTGTGACGGAGACAGCGGGCTCCGAGGCGGCGTCCTCACCTTCCAGTCCCCCTGGATTTTAGCCCCTTCACTTCCCCCTCCCCAATTTTAAGTAAATTAATAAAGAGTTGTATTTTAAACTTCCACTCCAGTGTCCTCATCGTGTCTGGTCGTCTGGGGTGTCCCTGGGAACCTCACCGAGGTGGAAACTAAGGGAGGAGCGGTGCTCACACGGTCCGCTCCGACCTGTGACAGCATGGCGTATCCAACCTTGGACAGAGGCAACTTCTATGTCCCCACATGCGTCCTCCATTGCCTGGAGAAGCGGCATGCGGGCATAGGGTTGGCGATCATACACTTTCCAGCGCCAGGCTGAGAAGAATTCCTCTATGGGATTTAGAAAAGGTGAATATGGGGGTAGGTACAACACTACAAATTGTGGATGGGTGGCAAACCAGTTTTGGACCAGAACAGCCCGGTGAAAACTAACATTGTCCCATATAACCACAAATCTAGCAGGCGCCTGATCTGGATCAGGGACAAGCATTGTGTGAATTTCATCCAGAAAAGTGAGGATATGGCCGGTGTTGTATGGACCCAGTGTGGCATTGTGATGGAGGACCCCACTTTGAGTGATGGCAGCACACATGGTTATATTACCCCCACGCTGTCCAGGGACATTGGTAATTGCCCTCTGTCCTATTACATTTCGTCCACGGCGCCTGGTTTTGGTGAGGTTGAAGCCAACCTCATCCACATAAATAAATTTGTGGCGAATTACATGGGTATCCATCTCCAATACTCTCTGTAACAGACAAAATCATACAGATGAGTAAATATGGTATGTCTGAAGTACTGGAAGTAGTGTTGCATACATACCTCTACAAAGTCATGTCGCAGATTCTTGACTCTGTCAGAGTTTCTCTCAAATGGCACATTGTAAAGTTGTTTCATCGTCACTTGGTGCCGTTGGAGGATGCGTTGTATGGTCGACAGGCTTACAGCATTGATGTTGTTGAATATGGTGTCATTATTCAAGATATGCTCCCTTATCTCTCGAATCCTAATTGCATTGTTGGCCAAAACCATATTTATTATTGCAGTCTCTGGTACATCTGTAAACAAGCGTCCTCGTCCTCCATGATGTCTTTGCCTTTCCACTCTGTACAGAATTCAAACACAGTATGTGTTCAGCATAGGAACTGTAAACCATTTACAAAAACAAAGTAGTACAGCATGATAATAACCAACCTCATTCATTCAATGCAGTGCAGTAAATGGATGGCTTAGACAAATGTTTATGCAATACTATGCAGTCATACGTATTTTACAGTACATTACTATAATGCTAAAATAGTCATTAGATAGTTGCATACCTGTTCTCATTTCTGAAGGTTCGAATTATGGACGCCACTGTAAATCGACTCAAGTTGGGCTGGACTCTCAGTCCAGCCTCTCTCATGGTCAAACCGTGGTTGATTACATGATCAACAAGTGTTGCCCTAATCTCATCAGAGATGGCTCTCCTTCCTTCTCTTATTTGCCCTCGTCCTCCTCCCCTTCCCCTTCCCCTTCCTCTTCCTCCTCCTCTTCCTCCTCTTCTTCTTCCTCTTCCTCCTCCTCATCCTCTTCCTCTTCCTCCTCCTCCTGGTATTTGTCCTCGTTGTCCCCTTCCTCCTCCTCCTCCTCCTCCGCCTCCTCCTCCTCCTCCTCCTCCTCCTCCTCCTCCTCCTCCTCGTATTTGTCCTCGTTGTCCCCTGCCTCTTCCTCCTACTCCTCTTGCTCTCTGTTCATTGTCAGCATCCATTGTTCAAAACAGGTAATCTGACCTTTGACCTATTTATAGGCCTATCTATACTAAACAAAAGCAGTGATTGGTTAGTGATCAGTTAAGCAATTAGTGTTTGCACATGTGAGGAGTGTGTCTGTGTGACCTGGTGAATAAGTGTAGCATTTTGATTGGTTGTGTTTGGAAAAGGAAAGCAAGTCACTTCCTGATATATTTTTTGTGTTTTAGGTAGAGAATTGTGTGTAGTGTTTTGAAAAAAGTGTTTTATGCAATTGAAAATTGAGTCAAAGGCTGAGAAATAGCTTATGGTTTTGAAGATTTGGCATGTAGTTTTGCACTTTGAGTGAGAGGTTTCAAAAATCGTGTGAGATGAAAATATTTTGAGTGTAAGCAGTTGATAAAAACTGTAAGATAAATTGTTTAATTTAGGAGACATTTTCAGGGGAAAAAAAAGATTAAATGTTTTTTTGTAAAATTTGCTTGACAAATTTTGACAACTAGTTCAACATTTTTGTATGTAATGACTCAAGCAATGAAAGGAGGACTATTAGTTTTATATGGAATGACTATTCAGCATTCACAAGTATAGTTAATTTTGACTGACATGACATAAGCAAATGATAATGTTATAAAACAGCAGAGAGTTGTATGAAAGCAATTGATGCTTGTCCAAAAGCATTTGCAATTTGTTCGAAGGAATGAGAAACTGCTACTATGATGTGCACAAATGACTAAATGTTGTGGGGGTTGAACTAACTGTTGTGCAAATGTAAATAGTGATGTGAGAAATGCACCAAAGCGACTGAGAAAAACTGTAATACCAACTCAGTTAATGGAACATTCTCAGAACTTTGGCTAATGTTGTGGAAACCCAGAGGTTTTCTCAAAAGTGATCTGGTCTTTAATAATGTTCTCAAAATGTTAGCACAAAACGTTATTTATACCAGTACATCGTTCATTGAATGTTTTTACCTGAAATGTTTAGCTGGATGTTCGCCTAATGTTTTTTAAATGTTACTACTTGTCTCGGAAAGTTCAGAGAACATTCACAAGTAACATTCCCGGAGTGTTTGAAAAATGAAAAGATGGAATGATCAAATAACCAAGATTTTTTTTTTTTCATAACTTATTGGGAATGTAAGCAAAGCATGCTTTGAACATAATTTTGTTTACTGGAAAATTAAATGTTTTTCTTTTAAGTACATTTTAAATAATTATTTAATAATTGTTTGGCATGCTTTAAAGAATTACACTTTTGATTATTCAATATTATTTATTATTTAGTTAATATATTTGAAATATACCCAATTGCAACATTATTACAAAAGTGTAATAAAAATAAGTTTTTACAGAAATTACATAAAAGATTATTTTAGTGTACCATACTGTAAATGCTTGACAGTACATTCAGCAGGACACTTTAACCATATACTTAATTCTGAAATTACATATAAAGACTTAAGTTCATGAATATACATTTTAATTTAATTGTGATTAACATACAATTAATTGCCCGCATTCACTTGAAATTTATTCTATATCACTTTTCTTTTGAAGTAAAATATTTTGGAATTAAGGACTGTACTCTTTGTAAAGTGAACTTTTTCACCAGGGTTGTTCAATTGATATCTGTAGATTAAGTATTTCCAGAAGTACTAAAGAAAGTAACACATTAATCCTATAGATAGATAGATGATCGATAGATAGATAGATAGATAGATAGATAGATAGATAGATAGATAGATAGATAGATAGATAGATAGATAGATAGATAGATAGATAGATAGATAGATAAACATAAAACAATAGATACAAAAGAGTCTTTGTTACAAGCACCCATTCGTGCAGTGCCAGTCTGGGGGGAAAATCCTCTATTTTTTTAAGTTTTGAAATGATTCTGTTTGAATGAATGTTTTGCAATAGTTTGGACTGTGAGAGCTGGCGTAGTTCTTGCCTTCACTCTCTTTTCTCCATATGTAACTTGTTCATATTCCTCTGTATATGTCATGATCTGACACGCATGGAACTTTTCCCAAACATAATCAGTGCTGCAAAATGAGCAAGGTTCCTGTCTTAATTGGTTTAGACACGCAAGATGTTCATTTTTGTGCAGCAGTCATGAACTTGTACAATTTAACATGTTGAAAATTACAATCAACACAAAAATGTCAGTTTATGCCATTGGCTCATAGCCTGGCTCTGCCCTCCTACGTACTTCGATTTAAATTCTCCTTCAGTACTACGTCTGGGATTGTGGTGTATTCTTGGGTTTTCTCCGGTCAATTTTTTACCGGTCCAATCAGCAAACAGAGGGAGTGGCTGAGAACGATGACGTTGAGGTTGTGCGCTAGTTTGAGTCGTCATACGTCACGACCAAACGTTAGCGATTGGTTATGGCAGATCCAGAGTGACTCTGGGCAGATCCAATAGTTTTAAACTTCAACAGAGGACCCGCCTTCAAGGAAGTCAACGCTTGTCAATGGAGAGAGGCCAGACTCTCTGTACAAATGAAATGTTGTACGGCTAAATGTCTCACACAATTGAAATGAAAGGTCCCGTTTTTCCTGTGTTTTTGAAGCTTTGATTGTGTTTACAGTGTGCAATATAACATGTGTTCATGTATCGCGTGTAAAAAAACACAAAATTTACTTATCTGTATACCGCTGTTTTCACGGTCCTAAAAACGTGCTGATGACTTCCTTGTTCTATGAAGTCCCTCCTTCAGAAATACGTAACGAGTTCTGATTGTGCCAGCGGTTCCTGTGTTGTGATTCGACAGAAGCTCCCCGGAAAGGTCACGCCTCTTACCATAGTGGAGATGCATGCGCTCAGTGTTATTGTAAACATGGCCAAACAAAGGTGATTTGACTCCGGGATGAAAATAACAGCGTCTCGACGACATGGCAACAAACACTCTACAAACGCAACTCTTCCTCTTCTCTGACGGAGCGCAACAAGACCACGCCATTTTTTGTGCGGAGGTTAGTCAAAAAACTGTTCTAGTGACGTCATTAAAGCAGGAAGTAGAGGGATAGTCCAAACCGGCCATTCGCTGTAGGCTTTGAAAGGGGACTTCTGTTAAATCAAATATCTCGCTTGGCATTTAATTTTGAGCTTTATAATTTTACAGGTATTATTTATGCTCTAATAACAACATTACACACTAGCTAAAATGGGATCACGAAGAACAGGACCTTTAAATAAAAAGAGAGATGATGGATGCAGCTCAAAATAGCTTAACTCAGTTCTTTGTTCAGTCTGAAGCAAAACATCCCCAAGTCGTGATGATTCCTGATGGCAGGCAGAAGACCTCAGTGGCATTTTCTTCATGTCTGGTTGCCATGTTTTTGGCACATGTTTCTGGGTGGAGGGCAGTGCAGGTGTCAGTTAGGTGGAGGTGCAAGATTAGCTGTTGGCTAATCAAACATGCCATTTAACGGCAATTGGAACTGTTTTGATGAGGTAATGTTGTCTGTAAATCATTGATCAAAATTTTTATCTGAGGTGGGTCAGAGCAGGCATAATTTAGTCTGGCTTTTATTCTGTATTGCGTCTTTACACAGAATTTTGAGCATGCAAAGAACAGCCTTAACTCAGTAAAGATGTGTTTTTGTATATGATATTTATTTCTTTGACTGATTAATATGATTTTAGACTAGTTTTATCAATAATTATATGTATACTAATAATCTGAATTTCTCTCACTTTTTCCACCATCTTGGATTTTTTTTTTTATCTGTATACATATTAGCTTTCTTATCTGTTCCTCTGTAGCAGTTGGTTACCATCACAAGCATTGTGTTTGATTCATGGTATTTGGAGACATTGTCTGTCTGACATTGATTTGTTCTGTCTTTATTTCTTATGACTTCTCTCTCACTGCTTTCTCATTAAACCGAATTAATATTTAATATGCTTACTTCACTTCGATATTTTATCTGGCTTTCTTGCCGTCCAGTCCTGTAATTTTAACTGTAACAAGTTTCTCTTTATTCTTTCTCACCAACTAGCAGTATTGAGACAAGCAGTGGTAAGCAGTATCTTTAAAATAATAATAATAAAAATATTCTGTCATCATTTACTTACCCTTAAGTTGTTCCAAATCTATATGAATTTCTTTCTTTTGCTGAACATAAATTTAAGATATTTTGACGAATATGGGTAACCAATAGGTGTGTAATGTACTCACGGTTCGGTTTGTATCATGGTTTTAGGGTCATGGTTTCGGTTCGATTCGGTATGTGCCATGTTCAGGGAAAAAAAAGGAATACTGTCAAATAAAAATAAAGAAAATAAGAACAAATAATCTGCTTTACAAGCAACAGCACAAATAAATACAGAGCAGTAAACTGATACTGATACATATGTGTTGTCTTTCTCAACCGTTCACATTCACTTAAGATGCAACCGGCCTGGTTTCACAGACAGGGATAAGATCAAGCCAGGATTAGGCCTTAGTTCAATTGTGCCTTAGAAATAAACACTACGGTGGGCATCTTGAGACAAAACATTGGTTGCTACTTTCAGTTAAAACAGTTAAAACATGCATTCTGTGACAAGACTTAAGCCTTGTCTGTGAAACCGGGGGTATATTTGCTGGGAGACTCGGCATACACTGGGATACAAGACGGGCATGTTGACATCATTTTTGTGTGAATTTGTCCATTCAAGCGAATGATTTGAAAGAGAACTCAATATTTGCACACTGTCTGAGAGGCGTTTTCTGTGTGCGCTTCAGATGAGTGCAGACACAAATCTTCTCACAGGGCGCACAAGTTCTCTTTCGCGTCTTCTGGCTCTTGAATGTTTAGATAGGAGAATAATATAGAAGCCAATATCTAATTTTTCAAACAGATCAACTATGTTTGGTTACTGACATTCTTCAAAATATGTTATTTTGTGTTCTGCAGAATAATAGTAATAGTTCTGCAGTAAATAATGATTTAATTTTATTTTTTGGGTGAACTATCCCTTAGACCTGTTGTTTGCAGGTTTATATATATCAATATATCTCAGTTTATCACCGAACTCTTGGCAATAATATTGTATGCTGAAGTGCATAGTGAAGCTTAGATGAAGAAACATCAACTTTCTGACATTCTTCTGTGAAACTATGATGATATGAAATGTCAGGGGGATTGTCTTGAAGTCGGATGTCTTTAATTATGGAGGATGGCTTTGACAAACAGTGGAAAAGAGGCTTAGTGAAGAGCAGGAGGGAATAGTGCAGAAATGGCAAAAGGATTTGCACCATCTTGAAACAATCTTCTCTTCAATCTCCTCTTCTCAAGCTACTTTTGAGTATAGAGTTATAGACTCTCAGAGATCTTTACTGATTATATAACACACTAGCTCATTTAGCTTCCTCGTCCTGACCAATTATTATAAAAAATTATTATTGCATTATTGTTGTTAAGGAATCTTTTTTTTCTTGCTCTTGATGTAGCCTATGAAAACATACTATAACTTTTAGAACGCCACCCTTCCTCCAAGTCCAAAAACACAATTTTTTGAGCTGTAAAAATGATTTTGTTTCTTAGAAGTGTGACAGGCAAGATTATATATATATAAAAAAATGTTAAATGAAAATGTTAAAATCTCTTATGCTCGGTATCAGTAATATTGTGAAAGTAGCTGTTTTCTGTTTTAATATATTTTGATATATCTTCAGTGTCCCATGATCCCGTAGAAATCATTCTAATGTGCTGATTTGGTGCTCAAGAAACAGTTATCATTATTATTGTCACAGTTATTCTTACTTTGATGTGTTTTGGTTTCATTTTCAAGGAATGCTCATCAAAGTTTTTCTCTTTCCTTTTATTCATTTTCCTGCTCTTTGTTTGATTCTATGGTTATTGATTAATTACCTGCTTGTAGTTTGGTTCATTATCATTGTGTGTTTAAGTTCCTCATTTCCTTCAGTTCTTTGTCCGGTTTTGTCTGTGCTAAGCACGCAGTTTCTCGTGTTGGATTACCTGAGTTTTCTTTGTTTAATAAACTATGCTTCAATTTTGAATCTTTGGACTAAAACTTGACAATTATCAATGTAGAAAAGGTGCTGATTCATATTTTTGTGGAAACCATGATTCTTTTCTTTCAGGATTCTTTGAATATAACATTCAAAAGAACCACAAAATAGAAAATTAAATATTATTAAAAATATTATATATATATATATATATATATATATATACAGTATATATACAGTATATATATATATATATATATATATATATATATATATATTTTTTTTTTTTTTATCCCAAACTTTTCTCATCTCACAATGTGATTTTATTTCTTATTTAAATCTTTATCTAACACATCTTACCTTTATTTTACTTTTAAGTAAAAAAAGCAAGTAATAGAGATGGAAAGAAAAAAAATCTATAATCTACATGCAATCCGATCAAAGTGTGTGAGTGTGAAATGATTTGAAAACACTCTATACTTCTTAAATCACCCTCTTCAAAATCACACTGACTACTTTAGATCTTGATAAAGGACAGAAATCCATTCTCTCCCCAACATGATAACCAGCACATCCCTGGCACAGACATCCACCCGCCTGTCCTCTCTCTCTCAACTTCTGATGGCATACTGCCATGGGTAGACACAAACACACCTCCATTTGTTATTAATAATTTAAAACTCCATGAACATCCATACGGGCTAAAATCCAGCAATGATTTACATAGACAGCTATGGTATCATCTTCAAAAGATCTTCTGTCATGTCTGCATGAAGGTGTTGCGAGGTTCGGCTTTGGTCAGTGTAAACTAAAAAGGAGCAGACTCGGCAGGAGCTAAGAGGAAAGGTTTTCAAACACAAAGACATTTTGTTTGGCACTGTACATGAGAAATTAGCTCTCACGTCTGCTTCACATACCTCTGATAGCAGTGTTTTCCTCCTTTCCTCTGCAGCTCTGTTTTTTCAGGACGGCATATAATAACATACATTTAGCAGGCCGGCTGAAGCCAGAGACTGGGCTGTGTGGAGGAGCTGTGAGGTTGGAGCTTTGTCTTGGCCTGGGATGTAATGAAAGCAGGGTCCAGTTACACATTCAATTGTTCTGATTCTAGGTTAATTGTTAATATCAATAGTGTACAGATTAAACTTCTGTTTGTTGTTTGAAGCTCTGTTAATCATAAAGGTTGGGTTTCCTCAAAATACTAAGTAAGAATGTTACTGTACGTTGTAATTAATCTCAACAGCACATTTCTACTAAGTATGTAAAAGCATTTGTAAAAGCTTGCCAATAATAAACAGATGATCTAACTATAACCCCCTATAACCAGCTATATGACATCACTAAAATGATCAAACACACTGTTAATACATAATTTACACATCTCTTGTGCATCCTTTGCTCTGCATTGTGTTGCATTAGTACTTCTGTGTAAAAAACAAAAAAAAAAAACTTATAAGACCAAAATGAATGCACACCATGTCACAGTTAACGTGTTCCATTGAGTTTTTCTCATTAAAACTTCACCTTTTCCACTCTTTTGTCATATTCATCTACTATATACACAATAGTGTTCAAAAGATGGGGGTGGGTAAGAAGCGTCTTATGGCTAAGAGAATGCGGCTGCATTTAAAAATGGTGAAATATTATTACAATTTAAAATAACTGTTTTCTATTTTAATATATTCCTGTGATGGCAAAGCTGAATTTTCAGCATCATTACTTCTTCAGTGTCACATGATCCTTCAGAAATCATTATGCAATCATGTTCTAATATGCTGATTTGGTGCTCAAGAAACATTTCTTGTTATTATCGATGTCGAAAACAATTGTGCTGCTGCTTAATATTTTTGTGGAGAATGTGATACACGAATTAATCATATAAAATTAATAAAACAGAAAAAGAAAATGGAAGCTTTAGCGTAAATTCTGCTGGGAAGACTCAATTGTTGCGTCATTGATTATCTTCTCATCTATCCAATCACGTTTTAATACTAGAAGTATAAAAGAACCGTACTTACACTTGTCTGAGTTCGCAGATGCTGACGCTTCACTCACCTCCATCCACCCCTCCACCACCAGATGATTTCTTCCCTCCAGCAAGAGATGGGTTCCTCCGTCCATCCTTCCTATCACCATAGGATTTCCCCTTCAATTCGGCTGCGCCCCCGCCATCTTCAGGCGGGAAATGCTGAATCCGTACCCTCGGATTGCGAGTTACGGACGGGGCCTACGCCAAAGAACTTATTGCATGTGGCTTGCTGGGCTGTTAATAAATGTATAATTGTCGAGTATCTATTCTCCCGAGTCTTTCTGGTAGAAGTAAAGCGGCACCCCCTCATGGACGACTGCCGTACACACATAAATAAAACACATGGTACATAGTCCAGGCCCGGTTCTCTCTCGTCCTTCACGGTCGTCGCTCATCCTTTTATCAATCCGGAGCTCCTCTGTGAGACACTCGAGACTGGAGTGGAGCGCAGGTGATGCTCATTTCCCGTCCTGCTTGCCACAATGTTTTTTTTGCAAAACTCTACACAACATGCCCTCATTTTACACAGGTTTAGCCACATTCTCATTCAAAAACATAAACACATGATTTAATTCACTAAAGCATCACAATATGAGCTCATATGGCATACATTTATCCATGAGTAAACATTAAACTTTTTTTTTTACAAGTACTGTATATTTGCAGATTTTTTTTTACTGTACTGTAATATACAGTATACTGTATTGTGTTGTGTAAGTTCATATTCAATTATTTTGTATTTGAACTTTTATAATGCTTTTCATCTAAGATCAATTTACAGTAGTGTAATTAAAATAAAACATTTCTTAAAAATCATTGTTGTATTTTACTGTACCTGCACTCTTTCATTTATGTTGTAGGTCTATCCTGTAATAGTCATTGAGCTGCATTATAATTCCTGAATTCCATAAGAGTTTTGTATTACAGTGTTATGAATTGATCTCACTTGTGTGCAAGAAGGTAGTGTGTGTATTTATTATGTTTTGTGTGTCATCTGAGGCCAAATTTAGATTCTGACGAAAAATAATGTGTTTTTGACTGAAATATTTGAGTTTGACGTGGAAGTTTGCGGTTTGTAAATATTGGTGTTTTATAGTTGAGAAAATGGTGAATTGTTCATGATTTAGCATGAATTAATGTGTTAAATGTGTAAAAAATAAACAATGTTACTGAACTTTGCAATATATAGTGAAATGCAAGTACAAAGATGAAAAAAAAAAATACCCCTGACTTTGTTCTTTGATATATTGATTCATGTTTAGTGGTTTCAGTGCCGTACTGCACATTGATTAACTGGGATTAATTAATTTTTCCATTTGCAGTGATTAACACTTAAGTAGTAGCAGAGCAATAGCCTGTTGCATCACTAACATTCAATCTCTAGAAACAGTGAACATATCTGGCAAAAACTGAGGACAAAAGTGAAACACCGTTGTAATCACACTACCAAAGGGATATTTACTCTGAGCTTTTGTATAATTTCTTCCTTAGTTCAGTGAGATTTTCAATAAGCTGTCCCTTTTTTTAAACTGTGACTGTATTTATTCATGGTAGCTTTTTGAGTCACTGAAGATAGAAATTCGACGAGGTGGAAACAACAGAAGGCGGATAATGAAATTTAATTTGCACAGTCATTTCAGACAAGCATGTTTGCCTTCAAATGGACCAATGAATTTCACTGCTTTTTGATGTTCTTTATACAGTATGTTCAAATGACTTAGAGACCTTTGAATTGCAGGTGAGAGGAGAAGAGGGGAGAAAAGAAACGCATGACAAAAAAGAGAAAGGAAGTTACAAAGACAAAGCAGAAGGTCTTTGATCTGTTGAGCTGAAGAGATGCCACGTGGATGACCTCGTTTCAGAAGGAGGCAAGCATAGGACTCAGAACGTGTGGTGTGTTTATTCTGGGTCTCAGAGGAAACGCTTGTGTGGGTGATATTGGCCTTTTGCGAGTCTCGTGAGAATATACATTGTGCTGAGACACACTCTCACTTTCTGAACGTGGTGTGGATTCTCAGCAATGGTGGGATTTTTTCCACAAATTTGACAATTCTCCTCAATGTGTTTGCTTTGGAGAATGTTTAATCTAGAACAACATTCACATCAGTGTGGGTATCATAAATCTGCACCATACATATACGCACGGCTCTAAGAATGTACAGCAATCCTGAATCATCCTCTTCATGGAACTCTGTTTCTACAAGTCTACGTCTCATCTCTTATCTCTTCTTCTTACCTCATCTCTTTTCTCTTTTTGTCTTGTGTTCTTATATGGACCATATTTACAGAATGTGAAGACGCATTTCCAGAGTTATATATATGCACACACATATATATATGGGGAGAACAAGTATGCCGATTTTGCAGGTTTTCCTACTTACAAAGCATGTAGAGGTCTGTAATTTTTATGTTCAAATGTGAGAGATGGAAAATTCAGAAAATCACATTGTATGATTTTTAAATAACTAATTTGCATTTTATTGCATGACATAAGTATTTGATCTCCTACCAACCAGTAAGAATACCGGCTCTCACAGACCTGTTAGTTTTTCTTTAAGAAGCCTTCCTGTTCTCCACTCATTACCTGTATTAACTGCACCTGTTTGAACTCGTTACCTGTATAAAAGACACCTGTCCACACACTCAATCAAACAGACTCCAACCTTTCCACAATGGCCAAGACCAGAGAGCTGTGTAAGGACATCAGGGATAAAATTGTAGACCTGCACAAGGCTGGGATGGGCTACAGGACAATAGGCAAGCAGCTTGGTGAGAAGGCAACAACTGTTGGCGCTATTATTAGAAAATGGAAGAAGTTCAAGATGACGGTCAGTCTCCATCGGTCTGGGGCACCATGCAAGATCTCACCTCGTGGGGCATCAATGATCATGAGGAAGGTGAGGGATCAACCCAGAACTACACGGCAGGACCTGGTCAATGACCTGAAGAGAGCTGGGATATTTTTATTTGATATGATTTTGGGATTGTTTGTGTAATTTACTTTGTGTTTTATTTTGAATTGTTCTGTGTGACAGTTGGGATTGTACGGGGGTTTATAAGGGGGTTGTTGTTTTTTACCTCCCTTGCTTGAAGGAACAGTTACCTTTGTAACAATAAATTAATTTGTTCATTTACGCATGATTTTACATCAGCTAGTCAATGCTGTTAACTAGCTGATGTAAAATCATGCGTAAATTAACAAATTAATTAATTAATTAATTAATAATAAATGTCCCTGTTCCTTCAAGCAAGGGAGGTAAAAAAAAAAACATAACTACGTACTCACAAAAAAATTGATTTATTGAACAATAAACCAATATGACAATAATACATATATCAAAGAAAATAAATTCAAATACATTGTAGAGCAAAAACTCATTCCCCCTCAAAGGATAAACAGCCAACCCCTTATAAACCCCCGTACAATCCCAACTGTCACACAGAACAATTCAAAATAAAACACAAAGTAAATTACACAAACAACCCCAAAATCATATCAAATAAAAATATAGCACACTCAAACCAAACCAAAGAATCAATTCCACTACAAATTTAAGTCTCATGCAAATAAATAGTTCATGCGTTTTAAAGCATCAAAATAGTACAGAGAGTACAAGGGTTGGCTGACAACATCAGGCTGGGAAGTGATATACAAAGAAGAAGAAAAAGTCAAAAGAAAATACCCCACTAGCCAGTACGATTCACAACATCTATACACTCATTGCGCTGGAGGCATACAGCGCGCACATGCAGGTGCTGGCTAGATGGGGAAATCAAAACAAAACAAACACAAGAGGAACAGCCATCAACTAAACCTGCCACACAGCCACCAATCCTGGACTAACTTCCAAGATAGGAACGGACGTGACCAACGGCTTACAAATCCACAATGTTTGCGTCTGCTCACCCAGACCGTGTCTGTGCACCAACACAAGGAAAGGCTACCAAACAGCACAATTCCACACAAAAGATTACATTATGTTCACATAAAAAGTGTTCCTCACTTTTTTTAGGTTAATTCAACTGACCACTTTTTAGTATACACACAGTAAAATACAAAACATAGCTAAATGAAAATATATATACAAATATAATCATTTAAAAATAATATTAAAACAACACTGCTCTCATCTCTTTTTTTGTCTCATCTCCTTTCTTCTCAGCTTTTGTTTAATTTTTTTGTTTTTTTGTTTTGATTTGTCTCCTCTTATGCCTTATTTCTCAACTTTCTGTATCCTCTCATCGCAACTCATATCTCTTTTTTATCTCTTCTCGTCTCGTCTCATCTTGTGTCTTTTCTCAGCTCATTTCCCCTGCTTCTCCTTGTTTTGTGCCATATTTTCTCTCTTGTATCGTTTAGTTTTTTCTTCTTTTGTTTCTCCATCTTTCCTTATCTCCTCTCCTATATCTCTTGTTGTCTCTTATTCTTCTTTCCCTCTTTGTTTTTGTTGTTGTTTAGTTTCATTTAATATCTCATCTGCTCCTGACTCTTCTTCTGCTTTCTGCATCCTCTCATGATCATCTCTTCTCAGCTTTTGTTTCACTTCTCCTCTCCTCTCCTCTCCTCTCCTCTCCTCTCCTCTCCTATTACATTAACCCGGCAGTTTTCTGCGTGTGCAACTTTCATGTAAAAGAGTGAAGCATAGTCTCATACAAGCAGAGTAGTCTTGAAAAATAGTTTGGACAAGTTCTTTCTATGTCTGCTCATACTCAGTTCACACACTGAGTTCATTCAGATGAAAGATTGCTCATTTCAGAAGAAATGGACTCTCACAAGGTCCTATGTAGATATTGATTCACTCACACCTGTTTATTCCAAAAGCAATCACAGCTCTCACAACACAAATTGATTCTTTGTTTGAGCAAAGAATCAAAGCCAGCTAGAACTGAAAGTGAAGGATGGTCCCCATTATCTAAAGCAACAATGCTGAACTGTCATAACATGATTTAATCTTCATTTTCACCACACAACAGCCGTTCCAGGAATCATCAAGCATTCTCTGACAGGTATCGGCCATACACTCTCTCTGTCTGCTGAGAAAAACAGAACAGAAGCAATCACTAGCCCATCTTATCACATTGTGGTTATGGCAGCACGGGCACAGCCATGCAGAGAATGATGCAAGCCCACACAGTACCCAGTGTGCCTGTTTGAAGAGACACATGGAGTCTTTTAAACTCTTTGATATCTGTATCAAAGTACAAATCGTGAGAATCGTTTGAAAACTTTCATGTATTTCTTGACTTTCATCTTGCTTTCCATGTGACACTAGCCTCTTTTATATCGCACCGTCATAAAAAGACCAGTTTGTGAAAGCCCTTATTACAAGACGGGTAAATCATATAATAAGACTTATTTTATGCAATGTTTTGCTATTTTTAATGTTATATAAGCTGAAGTTGTGTGTTAGTCAAGTCAAGTCAAGTCAAGTCAAGTCGGTCTCGTTTTCCCCCTTCGGATAGTTTTTGTTTGGTTTAATAATAAAAGCCCATTGTTTTCTGCACCTGGGTCCTCACTCCTTTCATACCTGACAAAGTTATATTATAAAACAAATAGATCCTTGCAACTCTAGTTTCCTTTTGCATGAGCCATGTTCAGAGAGTTAAAACATTGCTTGGTGACCATAAACAACCTACACGTTGTTATATTAGGGCTTTTCACACTTGAAATAGTTTTGGTGTAAATCAACTGAACGCCTGTGACAGTGAAATCTGTAGTTGTAGAGAATAACTACACATGTGGATCAGGAGCTAGCGCGTCAGAGCCCTCCAGAATGGGCGTGACTTACGCTATAAAAGCCGACTATTTCGGCAACAGCGACCTTCACGTCTCTGTCTCCTAAACGAAGCTATCGCCGTCGAATCAAGCCAAGCAGCTAGAACAAGCCTTCCCTACAGTGGACCAGCGCCTTCTTCACTTCGAGAAGCCGCTTCTCTTTTGTCGCCGTTCTCCTTCGGCCATCCGGTGACTACGCTATATTCTAAAAGAGCATTTTCCTGAGAGCATGAGCGTTGTTGCAAATGCCTCGTTCTCTCTGCACCTCGTGCTGTTCACAGCTGCATGAGGCAGATGGGCACGTGGAGTGCGCCACATGCCTGGGTCCCTCCCATGCGGAAGCTGCACTCTCTGCTGGAGGCTGCCCTCAGTGGGAGACCCTGCCCATCTCTATGCTGCGGACGCGGTTAACTCTCTCTAAGCAAGATGGCGACACCGGTCCTTCCGCGCTTCCTTTTCCTGCACTACTTCAGCTGCAGAAGAAGAAGCGCCTCAGTCAGCGGCAGCCCAACCACATGGAGTTAAGCGAGCCCACGCCGGCTACGTCCCCGCGTGCCTCGCTTTCTCCATCACAATCTACTTCGCCAGTCCTGTTTCCCAGCGAGCGTCGGGTCTCGTCTCCTTCGGCAGATCAGACGAAGAGGAGCTTGACGACAGCCTCTCCATTGCGGCGTCTGAAGAAGAGTGGTCGGGCTCAGCTGACCCCACCCCTCTCTCACAGTCTAGTGCTAATGCCAGGACTAACTCTGACGCGGAGATGCTTCGCATTCTCACCGCGGCCGTGGCGGATCTCAGGGCCCGGGGAGCCTACTAAAAGTCGGTTGGAATGATTTCTTCCCTGGGCGCCAGCAGGCCCCCCGTCACAAGCCAGTGACATTTTTTCCTGAGGTGCACAAAGAGCTGACGAAATCATGGCGGGCCCCTTACCTGGCACGCACAAGCTCTTCCGCAACGCTCTCCTCTGTTGACGGTGCAGCATGGTTGTGGACCATGAACGCAGTGCAATTTGCCTTGTGTAAGTGTCTGTAAAATGTATAAATGTATAAACTGTTAAGCATAACATAGAGTCAGAGTGTACTTGTTTGTGGGTTTCCTTTTTTTCCATTTTTTTTCTTGCACCACATTGCCTAAAGGAGACTTGCTAGTAAAATAGTTATATTCAGATTACAAAGGCTTCTTTGAAATGCATAATTAAGACAGTGTCTTTTTCTATAGCTCAGTCCATCCCTGTAATACTCTGACTAAAATCTCATTATCACTCCTTCCCTATTGATCTTCCTACTTGTTCCTGCACGTACCCTTAGGTCCTGTGTGTGTGTGTGTGTGTGCGTGCGTGTGTGCGTGCGTGCGTGTGTGTGTGTGTGTGTGTGTGTGTGGATGTGTGGGTGGGTGTACATATTTAATTAAAATACCATGCCAATGCACTGATCGCACCTGTAATTCTCAAGCCTCGGTATGTTCTTTGGATTGAGAAATTTGCAAGTAATATTTCACTGTCTGTGGCTCAGGTGTACAGTTGGACTCAAATATATACAGTATAATAAATATTGTCTCATTCTTAATACAGTAAATGCATATTTTGCTTTGGGTTGACAACCACAGCCTCATTTAGCTTCTGATGATGGAAAGCATGAAACATATGATCTTTAGTGTTTCTCACAAACATTTCATCACACAATGCGAATTTCGTGAAGCGTCCAGCTGAGGCCTGCAAGTATTAATGATGTTTTTTTTTCATCCATGTCTTTTTGAATACAGCTGTTTGTCAGCTGTCAGCATATCACTGTATCTGTTGCAGTATTAGGGGCCAAACACCTATTGTATCTGTTGGCGTTCTTATTATTATTAGGGGCCAAGCACTGAAAGTGTAGGTACCTCTTGAAATCGTTGGCGTTCTTATTAATCTTCTTCTCCCGTTTCTTCTTCCATATGGAAGTGTATGGCAGCCCATAGAACTGCTTGTTGAAAAAATGGCCATATTTGCTCATAACTTCTGAACGGTTTGTCCAAATATCATAAAAGGGGTCTCGTTAGATTCAGGACGTCATGCTGTCATTTCCATATCGACCATTTTAGGCGTTGGCAATTTTGAAATTTGTACCAAAATGCTGTATTTTATGAACGCATGATCGTATCGTTACAAAACTCGGCATCAATACGATGTCCTGAAGGAGCCTGAGAAGTTTGGAACCAGCGCCACCTTGTGGTAAGATTTAATTTAAAAATGCTTATAACTATGGGTGTGGTTGACTGATTTCCACGGGAGTCATCTCCTTAGGTTCCTGAATCCTTGCCGAGTCCAATGATACCAAACATGCTAGGTTTTGCCTTAAGAGTTGTGATTTAACGCTTAAAAAACATTTGCCAATATCTTCGAAATCCGTCAGAAGTTTGGAAACATAGGTCGCTGGCAACATGCTAATGCCCAAATGTCAAAATCTTAATAGTAAGTGGCATAAAAATGCTAACAAAGTCAGGTGTGGGTAATTTTTTATGTGATTATACATATAAATGTCTATAACTTAGAAATTAGATATTTTCACCAAATTTGACACACATATGTATGGGATTGTGCCTCTTGTTTGTGCTATAATAGAACAAAACATGAAATTTCCATTGACTTACAGTATTGTGATATAAAATTGTATACTTGATTAACGCATTAGCGTATCGTTACGAAACTCCGTATGAGTCATCGGCACCATGCCTTGAATGTACTTCAAATGTTTTGGGGCAGCGCCACCTTGTGGTAAAACATTTGTTATGAAATTTCCAAAAATGCTAATAACTTTTGAATAAATTTGCCTATTGTCATGACACTGGTCTTAATAGATTCCTTGGGTTATGCCGAAAACATAGATATCAATTTTGCTATAGTCAGCCAAACTTCTTGTCCGCCATCTTTATTTTCTTTAAAACCGACTTTTTCAAACTTCTCCTAGACCGTTTGTCCAATTTTCACGAAAAAAAAAACGTTTATCATCTCCAGACCGCGCCGACTAAAATCTATGGATTTCGTGACGATAGACGAAACCGTTTTCATATATTGCAGCATTAAAGTTGAGGCATGCTGCCAAAAGGACTATTCAGGCTTTATCTTTGCAATGCTTTGGCATTTTGACACCAAACTTTGTATGTGTCATTGTCACCTCACTCTGACCACACCACATACATTTAATTTCGTAACTGCGCAACCTATTGGTCGAAAGTGATAATCCATTAAAACATATTTTTAGTAAATGTATATTATTTTTCTGCCATTTTGCATACATTCATCTTTAAATATCTTTAATTGCTCTTTGCTGCAGTTGCTCTGACACTCCCAGCCATGTTGGCATGTTTTATCGTCTTCTTTGCGCTTGGTCCCGATAATGGCTGCTTGCAGCTATATTTATTATTACAGTAATTGCTGTTTTGTGAATACAGTGGTTATTTTGACATTAGCAAGACAGGACGCTCAACAGGAGGCAGGATTAATCTCCCACGCACTCCTCTCTAGCTCTACCTCTCTTTTTTTCATGTGTGACATTTCCTTGAATCTCTAGCCTCCCTCGGGTGTCTGTGCTCATCTGCAGACATGAGCAACATCGACACGTGCCCTCTTCCTTTTCCTCTCTCTACCTCCCTCCCTTTCAGTTTCTTCTTCTCAAGTTTGACTTTTCCTTTCCTTTTCCCCTTACACCCACTTTCTATCCTCTTTTCTGTGTCTTAATTTCTGATTCTCTTTTTCCTTCTTCCTTTAGATCAATTTTTTTTCCTCTCCAGCTTGCTTTATTCCCTCTACAATTCCCTAGTCCTCGTTTCAGTCTTCATTTCTCATTCCCTTTCTCTGCTCTGTCCTTTTTCTTCTCTTTTCTTTTTCATTCAAGATTCCTTAGTTTCTCTGATTCTTTTTACTCTTTTCTTCTCTCTGTTCGTTTGGGTGAGAGTGAGCAGCGTTAGGATGCCATTTAGAAATGTGGGGTGAGCAACTACTAGTCGATGTAAGAAGAAATACAATTATTTTTAATGCACTTTTATGACATTGATCTCCTTGATCTAACATTGATTACATGTGGTACATCAGCGGTCCCCAACCTTTTTTCCGCCATGGACCGGTTTGATATCAGACAATTTTTTCACGGACCGGCCTTTAATGTGTGGTGGATAAATACAACAAAATAAAATGATATGATCGGCATAAAAACTGGGGTATTATTTAAATATAATCAGGGTGCGATTTGTGAAAAAAACAGAGGGGGGGATGTTTTGAAACATTTTTATTCATAAAAATAGATCATGAGAACATGAACTTCATCACTGCATTTGGAGGAATTGTAAAATCTTTTTTCTTATTAACTGAAGTAGCCTAACGTAATATTTTTACTCTAATAGCTTATCTTTCCCCACACATATGAACTGTGATCATGCAATAGCGTTAACTTTACATCGCGATCAGTGTTGTGCATGAACGCAATGAACGTGAACGAGAGCGGCGCTCTGGCAGGTATGAGCAGCACGCGCAGTTCACGTTCACGCTCATTTGAAAAGTCAGGTTTTACCAGGGCTTAATCCTCGATCGTTTCACTCAGTGGAAAATGTCAAAAAGACAGGAAAGTTTGCTTAACTTTTTCAAATACGCTGGACAAGATCCCAAACAAGCAAACATCGTTTCCGCTGATCAAAAAGGAGACCACGGTGGACACAGTAGCCTAGTGTCGATATCTCGTTATTTCGACATAAATAAGGGGACGTTCTAATCTGCATTAAGCCACATTAAGCGTTCTTATAGCCTAATGGTTTTCTATGGGAGGAAAATGCTTAACCGTTCATATTATGCGCTCATCTGATTTTTTTGTACATAGCATAGCCTATTTGTTAGGATTTTAGTATCATAATGATTAGTCTAATAAATGCATGCACAATTATCCGTGAACTTGATTTGAACAAATGCCTTTCAACTTGTGTGTGCAAAATTCAGAATTAAATTAATGTGCAGAAATGTGTACAAATAGAGAGTAGGATATGTAGGCCTATACTGTTGAAGCCATTAAAAAAGCGCGTTTCATATTTGTTAAAATATTATAATGTTTTTTGTTTTTTTTTCATTGATTTCCATTTGATTTATGAAAAGTGAACAGCACGACCGAGATAGGATGCGCAATATGGGACATGCGCGGGTCAGACATGATTTTAACCGTTGAAGTTGAAGTTGTTATAGAAAGCCTTTCTTTAAAGTGAATTTCGTTTTGTATAAATTGTATCTTAATTTTAATAAATTGTTCATCAACCAATTGCCTGTATTTAATGAATAGGCCGACGAAACAAATATAGCCTAACGGAGGCGCCCGCGCGCTCACATGCGCACGTGAACTACAGCACATCCTAACTTAACGAAACTCAGTGTATGCCTCACACAGACATGACAAATACATCAAATACACAAAGCTTGAAATGTCTTTAAACGAAATAATTAGAAAAAGGCTACTCTCTGATTATGTAATCCATTATTAGGCTTATGTTCATTTCTCTCTATAAGCGCGTTCACACGGAGATGGCGATCGTCAACTTCATCTTTGCAGCTGAGTCGACAAAACACTTGTTTATTAATACAAATCAATACACGCGTCACCGGATTTACAGATGCACGCACACATATTATTTCGAAATAACGAGATATTGTGTTGAAATAACATTATTATTAATAATAGCCTACATCTTTGTTAAAATAATTTAACCAATGAACGTGAACTAGTTCATTTTTAGATATGTGAACTTAGTTCATTTAAAAAAAAAAAGAACTATGAACATGAACTAGTTCATTATCATCTGTGTGAACTGAACTTTGAGCTAGTTCTTTTTAAGTATGAACTGGCACAACACTGATCGCGATGCTGAGCTACAGTGAAATGATAGAAAAGACATGATCTGTGTTAGCAATTCGCCTCATTCGCGCAAACTGGATGCGCGAATGAGTCTCGCGTCTACCGCGCCGCGCTAAACACCGCGCAGCAGGACCTCTAGACGCGCGTTACATTGACTTAACATTGAAATCACTCGCGCCAGACGCTCAAGAGTGAGTGAGTAATCATTTTAAAATAAAATCGACTTTAATCAAACCACGGATCCGTGATAAGTTTTGTGATCCGTCTCGCCGTTAATGGAGTAGCACTGATCACTTTGAGGGGGGGGATACATTTATCCCCACCGGGGATACAAATAATTAAGCAGAGGCAGGGATACATTGACCAGAAAGGGGGAAATCCCACGCATCCCCCCCGGCAAATCGCACCCTGAATATAATAATAAACGTGAATCCAATGTGTTGATACTCGCAATTTTATTAGCAGCGTCTTCGTAACATCGCGCCAACAACATAACATGAATAACATCCTCTCTGCCTAAATGTTTTTTTTTTTTTTTTTTTTTTTTTTGGGAAATAATGCAAGTTATTTATTCTTTTTGTGCGGCCCGGTACCAAATGACCCACGGACCGGTACCGGTCACATAACTTTTTTCCTGTTACACTTTATATGAAGGTGCCATGTGTTACAGTGTAATTAGGCATTTAAATAATTAACTACATGTACTTACTATGGGGTTCGGGTTAGGATTGGGGATTGGTTTAGGGTTAGTTTCATGTAATTATGCATAATTTTTAGTTATTACAACAGTAACTACATGTAACATGTAACAAGGGCACTGTAAAATAAAGTGTTACCCTTTTTCTTCTGTGGAACAAAAAAAATGTATACAAAAGTTTCACATAACTATCACGTTTCAAACAATAGTTATAGGTCAAACAATAGGTCAACCGCGTTCGTCATTACGTTGTGCGTCAAGTTCAATGGTTAGTCTTTCGCCGTAAATCGATCCGAATTTGCCTGATTGTTATTTTTGTCGTACGAACGCTTCGCTTCAGAATACCTTTATTAACTCCCCCAGAGCCACATGGAGCACTTTAATCAGGGATGGGTGCGCTTTGAAGGACTTCCAAAAACAAAAACCCATTCACTCCCATTATAAAGCTTGGAAGAGCCATTGCTATACTGCAGCATTGCACATTTTGAAAATCTCTAGAGATAGATGTGATCTGTCCATGAACCTGTGTGGCCACTGGATGATCAGCATGTGACAAAACAGGAACAGCCTCTCATTAGGAGCTCCACTGTATATGTCAGCTGACAACATCACACATCAGCCTTCACTAGTTAATTCTGCAGCCATTCTAAAACACGACAAAATAATAAATATGGCTTACACGTTTTGATTGTTGTGTCATGGAATTGTATGCTACAAATGAGTCCAAACTGATAAGAATGAAGAAGGACAACTCACTGCAGAAATTACATGCATTTATTTAAATGGTAAGCAACTGCATGCAAATGTCTTGCAATGTGGCTGTGGGTAAGAAAGAACTATATATGTTCAAGAAAAATGTTCATATGTGCATGAAAAAAATACAAGAAAAAATGACAAATAGGCAAGAATTTTGTTACATTTTATTTAAAAAAAAATAGAGGAGCTAAAAGCGGCACATACTGTCTAGTTCTTTGTAAACTTCAAGGAGTTGGCTGTCTGCTCTGTATGCCAATATATTGCAGTCCAGTCCCATACATGTGACACGAGCAGCCTCTTGGCGTTGTCTTTGAGCTCTCCACTTCATGTCCTCTATGGTTTGTTGCTGACAGAGGGGGGAAAGCGTCAGCACTTTATAAATGGAATCTCTACTGAATTTCTTCTTGGGTGGACCAACAAAACTGGAATCTTCCACAGAAGGGGGAAGTCCATAGTGTGGCATCAAAGGATGTTTTATTTCCTTGGTGAGCTCATCTCGTCTGAAGGGGATGACAACTGACACCTGGAAGATTTTGTGGTTACAATACGGGTGCACTTATATGCATTAATTCATGCTTAGATAATGCACAAATGATCTTGAGTTAATGTATGACTCAAGAAGAACTAAACTATTAATTAATAATTACTGCATCAGCAGTTAATAAAGAGTCTATTTGGGGTGCGTTTCCCGTACAAGTTGGTATGTAACTAAATCAACTAGCTATAGTCACAACTGTTCTCTGAAAACACATTGTCGCAAATATGTCGTTAAACCACGTTGGTTATTGATGTCATGGAGGTGATGGAGTAATAACTTATTTTAACGAATTAGTTTTTTGCTATAAATTATGGACATGGCATCTGAGAACTAATTTATTTTGCTTTATTTTCAGATTAATTTATAGGCTCGTTCGTTGAGCACGTACGCACATGTGCACTCTTCAAAATGGCGCTTTAAATCTTTTGACAAATTAAAAGATGTAAATTATATGGTCATGTCTGTTTATGGTCATGTTGATGTTTCATATCTTTTATTTTGAAGTTTTGTTCCTGGTTCTTGTCATGTGTTGTGTTATAAGGCTTGTTCGACTTGCGCTGCCATGAAAGAGCAGCCGGCTGCTTCAACTATCACATGTGTTTTGTATTTATTCTCACACCTTCGGTTCCACTAATGCTCACAAATCTGTTTATTATAACAGTAAAATCTCTTTTCATGTAGTCGCAATGTTATATTGTGGCATGTTTATCAAAATAAAACTGATTTTAAAAAACGTAGACCCCACTTCATTGATACGCGGCAACTCTCGCTGATTGGTCACATCCAGCCACAGTCGATGTCGAACACACCTATTTTCTTGTCATGTGACACTCTGCTCTGTTTGTCATTGGCTCATTATTTGATTGCTTCCAGGTGTTCCTTGCTATGTGATTCATCTTTGTGTATAAATAGCTCTCATGTTACCATTGTCTCTTATCTAGCTTTGTAACCTACTGTAGGTGAGTGTATGTTCATGCCGTCTTCTTGTCACGTTTATATCTAGTCAAGCCTGTTTTGGATTATGTTTTTGTCACTTTGTGGATCTTTATATAAATTCATGGGTTCTCAACTACAACTCACCTCAGTGGACTATCATGACAGACATTTGTATGTATTCTAAATAAAATATATAGATTGTACCAAATGTAAGCTTATTCTGTTTAAGATAAGGATTTATTAAGTCCACATGTCATAAAACAAGAAATTATGCTTCTAAACACAGCTCGAGAGCTGTCGCTCCAACCACACAACTTTGCGATGCTGTTTGCAAATTTTCGCTGGAACGATGCTTTCGGGAAACACACCCCTGAATAGTCGATTAAAGGATTAGTTCACTTTTAAAAAAACTTTTGCTCAAAATTTACTCACCCCCATGTCATCCAAGATGTCCATGTCTTTCTTTCTTCAGTCGAAAAGAAATTAAGGTTTTTGATGAAAACATTTCTCCATATAATGGACGTCAATGGGCACCAAACGGTTCAAGGTCCAAATGACAGTGTCAGTGCCGCTTCAAAGGGCTTTAAACGACACCAGGCAATGAATAAGGGTCTTATCTAGCGAAACGTTCCGTCATTTCAAAAATAAATAAAAAGTTTACGTTTTATAAGCACAAACGCTTGCCTTGCTCTGTTCTGTGATGCGCGTTCGTGACGTCATGTAATACGCAATTACGTTGAAAAGGTCACGCTTCTATGAAAAGTAAAAAATGTCTGTCCTGATGAAAATGTTCTTTTAGGCTTTTTAATATTACAACACCCAGGATACGCACACGAAATGGGCATTTTAAACGATAAACTGACACAAAGACATTTGAATATGTGTATATGGTCCTCCTTCCGCACATTTGTAAACACTGACTCGGTACGTCAAGCGTGACCTTTTCAACGTAATCGCGTATTACGTGACGTCACGAACGCGCATCACAGAACAGAGCAAGTTCATTATATGGAGAAATGTTTTCATCAAAAACCTTAATTTCTTTTCGACTGAAGAAAGAAAGACATGGACATCTTGGATGACATGGGGGTGAGTGAATTATCAGCAAAAGTTTTTTAAAAGTGAACTAATCCTTTAAGTCATGTTGCTATCATTTAAAAGTCTCATCGTGGAAAAATTCCCTATCAACATTTAGTATGAATTGTAAAATAAGGTGTTATATGAAAATGGGTTAAAGCAGTGTATTTAAGGTTCCACTTATCTGTTTTAACACAAATATTAGTCCACCAGAATCTGAACATGGATCTAACACGGCCTTATTCGATTTCTCTGGCATCTAACAATCCAGTAAGTTAAACAGTGACTCAAAAAAACTGGCTTCACCTAATGCAACAAACTTTAAAAAAAAACAGTAGAACAATTATAATCAGTTATGCTTTTTACACTGAATGACACGAAACAACAAATCCACGGCAGTCCCCGACATAGTGCGTGAGCTACTTCTGTTATGAAGGACAAATGGATTTGCAACAGCCTAGCCAGCTGTTGCTTCTGACGTGACAATGGGAGCTTGCTTTCGGATGTAGACAGTGTAACAGCTGTCAGCGGTTCATATTCTGGTGCACTGATATCTGTTTGCATCCCAATTTATCCATCCTCTAAACACATTCTCTGACATTACATTCACAATGCAACTGGCCCACAGACCTCAAACGTTAGTGTGGATGTCAAAACTCATAACCATAACAACATTTAACTTAATGAGTTAAGTTTTGTGTCTTAACATGTAAAGTCATAACATAATGATATTGTTGCAAATCATTAGCTAATGATTCATTAAAACAGACCACTGGAAGTTGAAATACATGGCTTTGACCAATTGTAATTAACACATTAATTTACTGTACACTGTTAGTTAATGAATAAACATGGATGTAACACATTGGTGAACCACCCAACTACTCATCCAAATACAGGGAAATCAAACCTACCTCACGATTGTGAGATGAGGATGGTCTTTCAAGGATACTCGGTCTAGGGCCGTTCATCCCAAACTTGAAGAAATGTTGGGTGTCTGCTGAAAGGTTCTGGCACAGTGAAGCTCTTTGAGAGAACTCACCGTGAGATTCTGCCCTTGATGGAGCATCATTCTTAACTATTTTTTGAGCCATATTTCGAAGAATTAAAGCTGTCAATACTGAAAACTGGGAGAACCATTCAAAACACCAACCACGTTTACTACTTTCTTCACACCACAATTCTAATTTCTCCTGCAAAGCAGTTTTAGTGTGTCGGAATTCTGGACCTCTGTGATGTCATAGAGCTGCAGCTCAGTATTTTATGGACAGACAACCTCAATACAAGAAATAAATAATCTAATACTCACAATAATCTCATACCATCAACAAATCAGAGTTTTGTTGTCAATAATAATGTAGGAATTATTATTCCTTGTGTAATGCCATTTCTAATTCTGTAATTGTAAATTGTTTTATTGATTGTATTGATTCAGTGATATGATATTGTTTTTGTATGTGTGTATATAATGTGTTGTCCAAGGGTGAGCAATGTTACTGGTGTGTGCAGGCAGAAAGACAAAGATATAGAAGATTTGCCACACAAAGGTTACTTATAATTCAAATGGGTAGCAGAAATGATAACTAAACAAATTGAACATATAGTGACAAGCAAACTTATTTAGCAAATCTTACTATGGTAAATAATAAAGTGAATTTTTCTTAAGGTCTAACGGGATTGTTCTTTTTTGTTACTCAGTAAACCAATGCGAAGTCCAAACATGTGACTGTAATGAAACTCACACTCTAAAAAATGCTGTTTTTTTTTTTTTCCAAACCAATTTTGGGTCAAATTTGGACAAACCCAAAGTTGGGTTAAAAATGTCATTTAAAAATTTAACCCAATGGCTGGGTTTGTCCATATTTGACCCAAAATTGGGTTGAAACAACCCAGCTTTTTTTAGAGTGCATCATCATGTCAGCTGTATCTCTAGGATACATGTACATTAATAATAATTTATTTAAAAATATATATACATTCAAAAAAAAAAAAAAAAAGATTTTATAAAATAAGGCAATAATAATAATTCAACATATAGTTTAATATTTTTCCTTACAAAACAGGATAAAATTGATTTATTTATTTAAGTGTGTCGACTTATGTATGGAATCTGTATGGAGAAGAAAGTGTTAATGTTACCAAAAACATTGGAAAAGTAAAGATAGATGAGAGTACAAAAGTTTAGACACAGAGAAAGCAAGATGCTAACAAGACGGTCTTGAGACATAGAGCGAGAGGGAAGGATATTTCCACCCATTAGCACTGCTGTACGTACCAAGTAAAGATGTTGAGACAGTCATCTGGAAAAGCCAGCAGATGACCCTCACCTTATTTTAGCTCTGGATATAGGCTGTTAAAAACCCAACACTCTTGGTGAGGATAATGCCGTGTAGAGTTAACGTTTGTTTTCTTTAAGTATGGGTTGGAGAACAAGGTAAATGTGTCAGAGAAAGTCTAAAGTGAGAGCTGAAACCTTTTCCATTTTGTACTGCCCACGAGGAGCTTGTCAAACGTCCTGAGATCTGCACAACACACTCGTATAAAAGCATACATCTTTCATCGCACACACAGACATAAACATGAGAATGGAGGGAGAAGCTTTTACTTAAAGTGATGCATTTACAAACCGTACTGTCACATGGTTTAATGCAAACACATACTGCATGAACACTCCACAGAGACCCTCCATACTTAAGATGTTGTTATCTTTACTTGAAGGACTATGTAAGTTTTGCTTTATTTCCAGGATTGCAGGTCAGCCCCAAGAGGGATTGTGTGGATGTATTGGGTTTCTTTTAACACAAATCATATACACACACACACTAAGGAATTTTTCTCTGTGATTCATTCCCAATAAGAAGCTCTGTGTTAAGGGAACGGACTTTTAAAGAAAACGTCACTCTTGATTTTTATCCTGCATCACAAAATGGTATCCGTAAATAACAGGAGCAAATATGATTTGCAAAATAATGTACGTTTCAGTTTTGCTCTGTTCAATAATGCACTTCAAATGTGACACGTGTCAAATGGACAACTTTTTGTGTGCTTTATAGATTAAACGATGGTTGTACATTTATCTCGTTTCTACGTGTTTTATATTAATGTGGTTAGTGGCTCAGAGATATGGTAATGTATATAGGCCTACTAGAATAAAAAAAAATGCTTTGTGTCATTCAAACACATAATAATATCCAAAGACCCAGGTGAAAAAGTCGTAGTATTAAATGTATTAAAAATATATTTGAAATTCAAATAGTATGTTTATAATACATTTGTATTTCCAACATGCTTATTTAAAGTGCATTTAAAATACATTGAATTGCATTTTAATATATTTATAAAAAATATACTAGTAGTACATTGGTAATAAATATATATTTAAGTATACTTTTAATAAATATGCTAATTAAAAGCATACTTTAAATATATTTCTAAACAGTATACTAATAGTACATTGGTAATAAATATATATTTAAGTATACTTTTAATAAATATGCTAATTAAAAACATACTTTAAATATATTTCTAAACAGTATACTAGTAGTACATTGGTAATAAATATATATTTAAGTATACTTTTAATAAATATGCTAATTAAAAACATACTTTAAATATATTTCTAAACAGTATACTAGTAGTACATTGGTAATAAATATATATTTAAGTATACTTTTAATAAATATGCTAATTACAAGCATACTTTAAATATATTTCTAAACAGTATACTAATAGTACATTGGTAATAAATATATATTTAAGTATACTTTTAATAAATATGCTAATTAAAAACATACTTTAAATATATTTCTAAACAGTATACTAGTAGTACATTGGTAATAAATATATATTTAAGTATACTTTTAATAAATATGCTAATTAAAAACATACTTTAAATATATTTCTAAACAGTATACTAGTAGTACATTGGTAATAAATATATATTTAAGTATACTTTTAAGAAATATGCTAATTACAAGCATACTTTAAATATATTTCTAAACAGTATACTAATAGTACATTGGTAATAAATATATATTTAAGTATAGTTTTAATAAATATGCTAATTAAAAACATACTTTAAATATATTTCTAAACAGTATACTAATAGTACATTGGTAATAAATATATATTTAATTATACTTTTAATAAATATGCTAATTACAAGCATACTTTAAATATATTTATAAACAGTATACTAGTAGTACATTGGTAATAAATATATATTTAATTATACTTTTAATAAATATGCTAATTACAAGCATACTTTAAATATATTTCTTAAAAGTGTACTAGAAGTATTTGGTAATAAATATATGCTTAGTTACACTTTTAAGAAATATGCTAAATGCAACCATACTTTTAGTCAAGTTTTAGTGTACTTAAAGAAAACATGCATATGTTGCTCTTACTTAAAGTAGCCTACATTTTATGTGTACTTTGTGTAAGAACAGCAAAATGATTAAGCTTTTAGTGTGTTTAAAATGTATGTACTTTATAAACACTTAGGCCTACTGCAATATAGTTTAATTATTTATGTTTTTATCATTTTAATATAAAAAAAATACATTTACAATATTTACCAACTTATAATGTATTAGAAACATTTGTCAACTATTATTAGCATTGCAATAAGCTTAAAATTATTATTTTTTCACTTTTACTTGTTTGTTGTAAAAGGCTACTTAAGGCTGTTGTCTATTACATGATATTTTGTACTACTGAAATTCCCACAATAATTTCAGCATCATATTTTTTGAAATGCATCATAGATACATTTTCCAAAGAAATGTTAATTTCCAAAAAGGTGTTGTTCTTGTTTAAATTTGAACAATGCGCATAACACACGTGACTAGTCCTGATTGGTTCCAGAGGCGTTGAACGGCTGTGATTGGTTCTTATGAAAATGCGCTCGCATCTCACTCAGAGCTTCAGTTGCTGTGCATGCGGTCCTTGAATGTGATTAGATTTAGACGTTTAAATTTAAACTGTTAAAATATTTATAGCGATCGTGTTTCTTAGAGGACTTGGAGGAAACCACGCGATTGATATGGATTGGGTGATGTTTTTTGCGATTCACTTTTTGAAACGTGAACAGATCTGGTGAATCGTTCATCGGAGGGATATGAATGTCAGTTTTTCTTTCGAAGATTAACGTTAACGAAAGTCTTAAATGGTTTGGAACTACTTAAGGGTGAGTGATCATGACACCATTTCGTATTTTTGGCACAAAGTGTAACATCACGTCTTTTCAGTTCAGCTACATTCAATTTGCCCAAGATTTTCAAGTCAAAGTCGAAGCAGACTCGAAGAGATGAAGATTCTGCCTCAGAAGTTACTGGTAAGTTTTAGTTGCTGTTTGCATAAATAACTAGCTCACTGTTTAGTGGTTTTCCTAGGTGGATAGGTCTGCTATGCATTTGCTAATATGACTTGCACGTGGGATACTGACGTTAACCGCTAACATGATGCTGACACTAGACTTTGACAGTGCAGAAGTTGCTAGAGTTCAAAGTCTTTGATAAATCTGTTTAAAATCTATGTGGAGACATTTATCTGTCTTAAAACAACTATAAAACATTGTCCAATGCATCTTCAAAAAAATGAATTAGTTATTATAATATTATGTACATCATTATATTAATATAATTTTTATTTGCTGAAGCTGTGTATTTATTTCTGATTTCCTGAAGAATTTGGCTTCATTGTTATGATGTAAATTATCTTTAAAAAGTTTGAAAAAACATGTTATGAATATAGTTACCTTTGTCTTGAGCTGACCAGCCAATTATGGTAGTGTGTGTTGATTGGTGTTTATATTTGTTCAAGCTTGACAACCTTATTGCCTTTTTGATTACTTTCTAATATATATTTTTGATTACTTTCTAATATATATTTCTAATTACAAATAAGTACAAAGATTAAATTGTTAAAACTAAGGGATGCTTATAAGAGAGCGTATCTAAACTGCCGAGTCTGTGAAGGGTTTTGATTATATTACCCACCAAGTACATTGTACTCAGCATACTGTCATTCTTAAAAACAAAACTAATCATTCTTCATAATTTGCCTGCCTTATATATTTGTGTGTATGTATATATATATATATATATATATATTTATAAATCTCTCTTTTTTTTTATTTGTTGTTTTTCAGACTAGCTGCTATAGAAGAAAAACTGAGTGCAGAGACAAGCGAAGAAGAGAGTAGTAAGTAGTGATGCACCGATTGATCGATTGACAATTGTAATCGGTGCATCTCTAGTAGTAAGTATGGTTTAATCTCATATCACCTCAGTTATGGAGATTTTTGAATCCGGACTATTGAATGGTGATTCGGTCATGACGTATGTGTTTCTGTACATCACTTTTTTTTGCTCTCGAAGTCAAAGGGGGCTGACTAAAACAAATAATAATGCTAAAAATAAAGATTAGCATTTGTTATACATTATAATTATTATACTTGTCTGTTTTTTTTTTTTGCTGTGTTACAGTGTCATAACATGTAGACCTCACTGTTGTTCAGCAAGACTTAATGTTTGTTCTATTTGATGTAGATATTTTATTAACTCCTTTTTTGCATTATATTAACATTTTATATTGAATGTCTTCTGTTAAAATATGAACTAAGCATTACATGCCATATAAAAAAATTGTGGTTACGACTGTTCCATGTGAACCGGTGTCTAAAAAGCTATAAAATCACGGCAAACGAATTTGGCGACAACCTATGACACTATAAGTGCGACCCAGAAGTATAAAAGGGGCGCCTAGATACGCAGTGCAAGTTCCTTTTCGAAAGGGAACAGTGACTTTTTTAACAGATGTTAATTTTGCTTTAATATTTAAAATAATAATAATAATATTTTTCCCTTTTCATAGATACTGTGATCAAACAGTTTCCGACCACGCCAGTGTCTGAGGTGCGAGCACTGATCAGAAGAAAATGCAACAATGAGGCAACTCCAAGACCAATCATTTCAATTTGCTTGAAGGATGAAGGACTGTTTGCAGCTATTGTATTTCACTTTGTTTGACTTTGTTGAACTTATTCCTTTAAGTTCTTTTTTTTTTGTTCTGTTTAATACTTCTGCAGATCAATGCATTTTATGTTAATGTATTTTGTTTAATTTTCATATGTTGCTGTACTAATGTAGTGCATTAAAGTTTACTATCTTTCAAAAAGTGTTTGTGTGTGTTTTATACAAATATTGTTTTTACTGTGTTTAACTGAATTATAATTTTTAACTGTATTTTTAATACATTAAAATATATTTTTTTCATACTGAATGGTTTTGTTCAAAAATATATTTTTAATATACTAATAGTGGGTCTTATAGTGTTCTACTAATACATTATTAATAACCTGATATTATATTTAAAATATACTGGGAACACATTAATATTATGTTAAAAATATATTTAAGTTGTATTTCGAAAGTACATTTAAAATGTATTAAAAATACAATTTAAAGAAGTGCTATTAAATTACACTAAATGTACTTAAAATAGTTCCATTTTAACACAATTAAGTATATTAAAATATATTACTATTACATTAAAATTGAACTTAAATACATATAAAAGTACATTTAGTATACTTGAAGTTGTTCCAAAATAACACATTTAATACATAATTAATACAATACACTTAAAATACATTAAGTATATCAAAATAAGCACACTTTAAATATATTTCCTTTTCACCTGGGGACTCCTGAGGGTTTGACGAAACTACAGTGAGAATGTCACCAAATAAACATTTAAAAAGTTGCTACAGCGACATTTCCCTTATGTGACCGCTCTGGATAAGGAACTCCATTGGCCAACGGCCTGTATTAAACCCATGGAGTCTCTCGGGCGAGGAAGCCGTAGTTTATCCATTTGTGGAAGCTCCAGTGACAGGCTTCAGATGGCCTCCGGTGTTCCTTAATTACATTAGCTTGCTCCCTGAAGCGTTCCCACAGTGTCGTCTCAGTCCAGCTCTTAGCCAAAGATGTTTGTCAGTAGTTGTGTGTTGCCATCTTCACACATGGCTAGACAAGATACTTTGTTTATCGTACAAGGTTCTGTTTGTTAAGGGCTTAGCAAGCTAGCGGATGGCAGGAGGTAATGCCATGCCATGCTGCGGCATGCTAATTACAGCTAAACACGCTAAACCCAACACCCTGGACAGAGGATGCGTCACAGCGTGGCACTAAGCCTAAACCCTTCGCTTCTCTCTATCTCTCTCTTCTTGTCTTCTCTTCTCCATTCATTCAGCACAAGCTCGCCAGGGATTTCACACTTTATCACCTCGTATAACGTACCGCAGAGCACTGGAAATCGCCCGTCTGCAGTCGAGTGATCCCGTAGTAATGAGATTTGAGCTACATCAAAGTACCGTGCCTTTGAAGGAGGAAAATAGATCCGAAAAATAGGACCGAAATGCAAATCCCTCACGAAGATGACCACAAGTTATCTACCTCAAGAACACAATATGAAAGGAGTGAATGATTTGAAGACAGGCAGCGAGAAGTTTGAAAGTCACGTCTTTCGTGAATGAGCTTTCAAGAACAACGGTTTGTTTATTGAATTCTGATATAGAAACAGAGAGAGGGGAGGAGGAGGAGAGAGCAACGAGTGACAAACAGAGTTGTTGTGAAATGGGTAGAAAAATGGGTCAGAAGTGAAGCTGTGAAACATCGCTCATGGGAGGAAATGAGGGATTGAGTCATTGTGCTTGAAACCAAACGATGGCCTCGTTCTGAAACATATCCACACGTGTGTAGTGCCCAACACATACATTTCAGATCAAAGCAGTGCTTCTTTTTTCCTTTTTTTTTTTCTTCTTCATATGGATATGGCAGCTGTGTGAATGAAGATATGATTAGAGTTTGAGGAAGGAACATGATTAAAGAGCGATGGTGATTATTTATAGTTATGATGGCTTGATCGGAATGCCTTTTAGACAACAGTACTGAAGCTCATGTTTGTTCTGATACAGAGATATTTTGGAATGTAAACATGTTATTTACTGAATGGTCTTGCTTTTGAAATGCAAATGAAATAGCTTTATTTATAAGTGATTCTGAGAGGGTATTTGAAGACATATTTTCACACAACCTGTAGAATGATTTCAGCGTCCCTAGATGGATGGATATAAAAGAGAATACAGTCAATCAGTCGTTATTGCAAATAGGACCCCAAGACATGTTCGTAATGCCTGTCTATAAAAATATCACTTTATAGCCATTTCACGAGTTCACACTTACAAATAAGTCAGATGGAATAAATGCATATTTGGCGTGCTGTCCGAGGAGAGGGCTCCGGGCTCGGTATTCGGCCCGAACCCAGAGTACTCCCCCCGTATTGCTGGTTTAGGAAGTAACCAGGCGAGTGTGAGGAGACGGGGTGGTGGAGGGATGCTGAAAAACTGTCGAGGAACGTTGGTGAGTCAAATGAGTATGTATATAGGTCTCCACTCATGCTGATTGGATAGAAATGTTGATTACTGATTGTTGACAGCTGGTTGGAATGATGTGATAATTGGATCAATTATTTGAACGTGCTCCTCCCGAACTTTGTTTATAAAACATCATATCTTGTTCTTTTAATAAACTGTTTTTTATGACTACACTACTTTGGGGTTTGGTAAGATTTTTTTTTGTAATGTTTTTGAAATGTTTATGTTCAAGGCTGCATTCATTATTTGAAATGCACTGGTTTACCTGTTTTCTATTGTAATATATTTTAAAATGTAATTTATTCCTGCGACGGCAAAGCTGTATTTTCATTTTCATTACTCCAGTCTTCAATGTCACGTAATGCTTTAGAAATCATTGTCATTTTATTGAATGTGAATTTATTTTTTATTTAAAAAATAAAATAAAAAAATACTAATTTGAAAATAAACATATCATCTTTAGATGATTTCAGGCAAACAGTATTTTTGTGATGTGTAATTTGCAGAGGTTATAAGAGGCGAATCATTTAATGGTATGCCAAGCTAGCAGGATAATTGACCAGTGGTATGGTTAGCCTGCGAGCAAACAAAGAATGAGAACATTTTATTTGATTATTGATTATTTGATTACCATATAGCTTTGGTTATATAATATGATGTGTGACTGATGTAGTAACATGTAGCCCTATGCTCTGTTTTGATTGGGTTCTAGTTACCCTGTGCTTGTCATCTGACCCAGTTTCCCAGTGTGCCTGATTCATGATTACGTTTACCTGTTAATCATGTCATTAGTTCTCCTTGTTATTTAAGCCCAGTGTCCCCCGTGTTCATTGGTGTCGTCTTTGAATCAAGTGTTGTGCTGCTAACTTATTATTCTGTTATTTCCTAAGAGTGATATTAAAGACTGTTGTTTTTAAAATAAATACGTTGTGCTTCATTACCACAGCAACCGTGCCAGTGACATCATTTAAATTACAATAATTGTCATATTTGCATAGTTAAGATGACATATAAAGCTAAAAGATTTCTAATCAGGAAATGAATGTGGTTCCTTTTAAAAGTTCTGTTTTGTCACGTTAAAATGAAATGTGCTTACCTGTACTGAATGAGTGAATGATATTTAAAAGTAACTGTACTTGCAGATAATATAATATTGATGAAATAAAAGGCCAATTAAGTGCACTTTCATGACAAAGGCTGCATCTGAAATCGCATTCCCTACTATAATATAGTAGGTGAAAAACAGTATGTGACAAAAATATTATGTCTGAATTCACAGTACTCATAAAAGAGTAGGCAAATAGTACACGGATCGGATGACCTACTTCTTCATGCACATTCTGAAGTGCATATGATGGACACTTTACTATCCCATGAGGCCATGAGAGAGGATTTTTGAATGGCAGTGAAGCAACGTACGTCCAGATTACGTTCAGACATGCACACACATTCATATTGAGAACAAACTTTTATTGCGGTTACAAAGTACTTATTCAAAATAAGTACCTACTAATGAGAGTATGCGATTTCGGATGCAGCCTCTGTTTCTTAGCACACTTTTCTAGTGCACTTTAATGTCAAATTAAAAGCACATATTCCTTATGCTTTAATAATCTTTTGTCAAATTAATCATTTAAACATTAAAACACATTCAAATCAAATTTTTATTTTATTTTATACATTTCAAATATAAATAACATTCAGTTTGCACCTAAGTATATTCATTTAAAGTATTTTCAATAAGTACTCTTTTTAAAGTGTATTTCTTTTTCACAAGCGTGCACTTATACTAAAAAAAGGATTTTAAATATTAATAAAAAAAAATAAAATAAAAAGTGATAAGAAAAACACTTTTGAAAATTAGATTTGCTGCCAGGCAAAACATACATTAACAATCATTTTAGAAATAATCTTACAACTACATTTGACCATTTCAGAGAGCGGTGTAGTTTAAAAAAATTATATTTCTCCTGCAGTACTGAGACACTTAAAAAGCCAATAGATTTCAGTGTCATAACAGAAAAAGTAGCAACTCTGAAGCATATGTGCCGTTTTTAGCAGTAATTCAAACCCTGATCTATGAGCTGGAAAGTGTGCGTAATGGAGCGCTCTGCTATCTGCGGCGGGCCTGTGGATTGATTTGTTTTAGGAGAATGGAGGGACATCCAGCTGGAGGAGAGCCAGTGTGTGCTGCTGAGGACTGACGTCTCAGGTGTCACTGCAGGGCCGTTACCCCTCAGACGCCCCACGACCGCCTGGCATCACACAGCCCATTCAGTCCCAGGGCTGGGTTAATGTCGGAGGGATGACTGGGATAACCTCCAAATGACAACCTACTGTAAGAAAAGCATGGCTCGGTTACAATTTTCAGAGAAGCCCAAAGCGTATAATGAGACGAGAAATAAATGAGCCTTTGAGGAAAGTGCAATTGATGCATTATGGTAATGCATTTTTCCTCTGGTCCTCACGATTCGTTTTTAAAGAGAAGTTCTGAAAGACACTTGCAGTGAAGGACAGTGCTAGTTTGAAGTTTGGGGGTGGTGGTGGTGGTGGTGGTGGTGGGGGGGGGGGGGGGGTCTGAGCTACACAAAGACGTTGGACAAAATAATTTATTGTACAAACCTGCCAGAGATATCTCTTTCTAAACATATTTGAACACTTAATGAATATACTTGAAATACAAAAATATGTGAAGTACCATTTATATGAAAGAAAAAAACACGAACACACTTTTCAAGTAAAACATTTCACCAAAGAAGTATCTGAATACTGTATGTCCTTTTTTTTTTTTTGTAAAAATGTTAAATATATATATATATTTTAATTTAATAAAATATTTATTTACAAAATAAAAATAACATAGGCCCTACAAAGTAATGATATTCTGGTGTACAGCATCTCTAAATGAAAAGAGTATCATTGCTCAGCAAGTCAGTTCAGTGTTGATTCAGTTCCGTTGTAAAGATCATTATTGAATTAGTTAATTTCATCTATATAGCTGTTCTGCAGGAAACAGTGATGTCATCGTCCAGCTCAGTTCAGTTCTCATCCAATAGTGTCAGTGCAGTCAAATCGATAATATTGTTGAATATTAAGTGTCCCCAAGCGGTGTGATAATGATTCAGGCTAGGTCACAAGTCAGAAATCAGATAAATGGATGGCATGGCAACTAGCCAATGCTTTATATTATACGCAGCGCAGTCAGGTAAGTTCAATATACTATATTAAGAAGTAGTCGTGGGAGACAAAGAGAGAAACTAAGGGCTGTTTAAATAAAAATAATCAACAAGATACCTCAGGTAGAACGTGAAAAAAAGTTGTTCTGAAAGTTTGAAACAGTCCAGAAAACCTTGTCTTGAATAGTGTTTGATTTTGTCTTCAAATATTAAGGTTTGTATTAAATTCGATTTTTTTATATTTCATTTATAATTGTGCTATAATGTGTAGCTTTCAGGAAATGTCTTTCTTAGGAACTGAGAAAAACCTTATTATCCTAAAGTATAGTCTTACTTAAAGCCATTACCTCCTGGTAAGAGCATCTCCAAACACAGGTCTGGCTCCAGTTTCTCAGTGCATATTAAGGACATCTGTAGGCGCCTGGCTTTTCTGCCAAGACCTCACAGCACTTACAGTACAGGAAGTTCCTTATAGAGGATCAACATAATGGGTCTCATTCACTAACAGTGTGCAAATGCATTTGTGAGTAAAACCTGTGAGTGTTTTCACACAGAAATCATGATTCATCAATAAGTTTACATTTTAACCCTAAGCCTACCGCTGATACGCAAATGATTTGATACGCACATTTCTAAAACCTCTGAATTATCAATGTGATCAAAACTTTGCTGAAAAATATGTTGCACACAATCTTCTACATGCCTTCTGTCGTCTTATTGACAGTATACTTTTTAAGTAAAAGTCCTTTTAGTACAATTGTAAACATGTCCATCGTCAAGGACAGTTCTTTTTGCTGTAAAAATACTCATTTTTATAAAGTAAACAAGAATACATTTTATATTGTTCGTCATATTTCAAGATAAACATTTAGTAGAATGAATACACTTTTTTATTAAGGTTTACTTGATTATCCATATAAAATCATGCTTTTGAGGAACATTTTATTACTTCTCTCAATCATCATTGTATTGCACTACATGCCCCCACACAAACTACAGCTTTGATCACAAAACTAAGCATTCAAAGATCATCTTACTAAAGCATTGTTGGTAGATATACTGACAACTTATATATACAACTTAATAGTCTGCTATACTGTTATAAAGATCTCACTAATTGACATTACAAGCTATAAGAATAGCCAGACAGCAACATAGTGTTGAATCCATGTCCTATTAAAAAGATAAAACATTTTAGACAACATTGTTAAAAAAAAAACGTTGCTGCCAATTTTTAAAATACAATCAACTTGGCTATACAAATCATTTTAACTTAAATTACATTAAACTGACTTAAAACATGAGTTGAATCTTTTATATCTTTAATACAGAAAAGTTGAAAATTGCTTAACTTATTTTGAGGAGTTAAAGCAATGTAAAAACATTTGTTTTCTCAACTATTGATCATATCATTTTTTATGCTGTATTATGTCAGGCTTTACAAGGTTAAACCATCTTCATAGCCTTGATGATGAACAGAAAATGAAAAATGAAATATATGATTACATACGTACATATACATACATGCATACATGCAGGTACTAACTGTCTTTGATAGAGTCATCAATTCATTGATTTAATGGTTTCGTTCAAAAACACGGATTCATTTAGGAATATTGTGATCATAGATGTGCAATGATTAGTTTTGCCGTGGTTTTGTCTGAAACTATTTCCGTTGGCGGAACAACATTAGACAAAGTGACAATATCTGTAAAATAGAAGCTACTTAATTGTGTTTACTGAACAGTTGTATAAAAGCAATTTCACATTTTCAATCATCTACAGTCACTCTTGCTCACGTCATATTGCTTAAATACACACACAACACAATTCTACAGAATGTCATATATCTCCATCCTGTTTTTCCAAGGCATTATTTGAATGTTTTTAGTGTTGTTGTTTTTTTGCTGGGAGACTTATTGTTTTCTCTCCTTTCTCCCATTGCCCTCTGCTCTCTTCAGTCACTTGTTTCATTGATAGATTGACTTGGAATGACTAAAAGTAAATCAGTCTTGGCCTTTACAATTTGGAGAGCTGCCCAGTAAGGACATTTCAATGTTTCACAAGGCCATGCAAGAGCTAACAGCAACATGTCCTCTCATGGACCTTTTTCAATCTTTCCTGGGCTGGTGCTATAACTTTTCCTCATGGGTATTTATGGACCTTGTGTCACATAGAGGTATATTTAGTACCCTTCGCAGCAGTGTTGAGTATATCCAAATCCTCTATGAGGTGTACTAGCTTGTTACATTTTAATGTGGTTTTCTAGCTGCAACTCCAGCAGCACAGAACTTAGCTCATGTCTAGCCAATGTTATGTGACAGTTTGTGCACACAGAGTAAATTATTCTGGGAAGGAATGCTAGTAAATTAGTGAGGGTGTCTGAGGACTGTGGGATATTTGACAGTGACATGTAGAGCTACATCACATCTGAACTTTAAAACCTTTTCCTGAACTTTTTCTGTCTGTATGTGCAAACATGTGCAGCCTGATAAATGCACACAGATGCAGGGTCATACCCAGATAAGAACTAGAGCATGAACATGCTGATAACATATAGATAAAGCCAGTTAGCAAAACCATGAGCTGCAGCCGTATGAGTAAACGGGGGAACTGACCTTAAGATAGATGCCTTGGCACTTATCTGCCTATAAACAGTGATGTTTTCTTGCCAATGCAAAAAGATGATGTTACATGACCTTGTTTTTGCTCTGGGCACATGCTGTTTCTCACATTGTCACACTGAAAAAGTAAAACTGTGAAAAGTAAAACCCAGCCCAGCCTCAGACCCGGCACACAGAGTGCCATTTGCCCACAAGACCAACACTAACCACATAATGACTCTGGGTTCCCACCGACGTGACATATGGATGGCCACAAATTGGCACTGAGAATAGATAGACTGAGAGCAAGCACAAATCTGGAACGGGATGAAAGTGTGTATTTTTAACTGCATACAGAAGAATGACGGGGTGCACTTGAAGAAACGACCAGCCTGGATTAGGAGCTTGGCTGATGATAGTTTTCTCTTGTCAGTACCCACATTTCCTATGAAAGCCAATTTCCACCTCAAATGAAAATGTTTACAATAGGAAATAAAGCCATATTTTACGAAACATAGTAACAATTGGCAGAAACAAAGTCATATTTGTGATATATATTCATATTGTGAGTATGGGGTTGAATCAACATTTATGTGATTAAAGACGAGTCGACGTCGACTAATCGCTATGGAAGCTTGTTTACGCCACAGAATAAAAAATAAAAAAGATAATTGCGACTTTTTTCCCTACCAATTGCGAGTTTATATCACACAATTCTGACTTTATATCACGCAATTCTGAGAAGAAAAAATTACTAGATATAAACTTGCAATTGCGAGTTTATAACATGCAATCTCGCAATTCTGACTTTATAACATGCAATTGTGAGTTTATATCTTGCAAATCGGATGTTATAACACTCAATTGCAACTTTATATCACAAAATTCTGACTTTATAACTCCCAATTGCAACTTTATATCACAAAATTCTGACTTTATAACTCTCAATTGCGACTTTATATCGAGCAATTCTGAGAAATAAAGTCAGAATTGTGAGATGTAAAATTGTGAGATGAAAAAGTCACAATTATCTTTTCAAATGTTTTATTCTGTGGCGGAAACAAGCTTTCATAAGTCGCTGATAACACCATTAATGAACAAATAAGCCTGAACCTCGAGCTGAGACTCAAATTCGGGTTGCCTTCCACAGCTATGGAATATGATACAGCACTGTCCACAAGGCTATTGCTCCTATAACAGCTTATTTTTATCAATTATTTTGTCTTTGGGTCGTTATATTTCTCACAGATTTCTGCTTGTTCTAAATCAGATACAGACAAAGTAGCACAGTAAAGACATTCACATGACTGCATTAGTAAGAGAGCGATTGTATGTGAATTAAATCTGGCAGCGTCTCTCTACTGTGGGTTTTAGTTACTAAGAAATTATGCTAAAACTTTTCAATACATTATTATAAGCGACTCAAACTCACAGTGCTTTCAGATGGAGCAGCATTTCCTACTACTGATAAGAGAGCCCTCCATCAACTGACAAGCTGCACATAACAAATAATCGCAGCCTTTAAGTTAAGTTAAGTTAAACTTTATTGTCCAGTCTGTTTTCACAGAGCGGAAATTTATCTTTGACACTGGGACATACATTCACATTAGCTTACTTCTTAAAAACACATCACACATCAACAGCACAAATATAGTAGCAACAGCATAAATACAGAATTAAACACTGAAAGCAAAGAAAAAGAGATAATAATAATAGTATTGCCAGCCGTTCCAGGCTATTGTTTAGCTTAAAACACTGTACGATTTAAGATAATCACTGCCATTGGGAGAAAAGATTTTTTATAGACGTTTCTTCTAGCCAAGGGAATTTTTAGTCTACGCCCAGATGGGAGCAATTCAAAAGTAGAGTGAAGAGGGTGTGTACTATATCTTTAAATATCACAATTGCCGTTTTTTCCATAAGATGATCAAACAAGCCCTGGAGTGGCTGTTGTTTGTGTCCGATAATCTTATTTGCTTGATTAATTATTTGTGATAGTTTGTTCTTTTGTTTTAATGTTAAATTGCCGTACCATGAAACAATATTATATGTGAGAATACTCTCAATCATTGATCGATATAACATGGTGCGAGCTGACATTAAAACTTCTCAGTTTCCTGAGGAGACCCAAACGTTGTCGTGCTTTTTTATGAATGTACTCTACATTACTTTCAAAATTGAGTTTCTCATCAATAATTGTACCCAAGTATTTAAAATTCGATTTCATAATCGCAATAATCCAAATCGGTTCAAACACGATGTCCATGTTAATTGCGATTAATCGCGCTGCCCTATTAACAGCATAAATAGCAGTAGGTACTGTATATTTCACTTTAATACACAGGTCTAATATACATATGTGATTTCTTTACTTGCTGTTTACGGTCACAGACATAACAGAACGTGTTTATGTGAACTTTGTGTGTTTTTGACATAACCTTGTGTATATTTGACATTTTAAGCGTAATAAAATGTGAACTTAGTTTAATTCTCACGGGACACGCCGTCTGACAGACAGCTTTCTGTGTGTGCACTTCAGATGTGTGATTTCAGAAAACCATATAAGAAGTTTGAACTGATATGGCTTTAAAACACATGCAGATACACTTTCACGATGATGAAGAACTACAATGTCACATGAGCATGACCGCGATAGAGATGATAGTCACATTGTGAGATATACAGTAAATGCAATTTTAACACTATTTTGACAAGATTAAAAGTATGAGATATAAAGTAAAAATTATGGGAAAGTCATATTTACAAGATATTGTCACATTGTAACATCTTGCAAATAAGACTCCATAGACTCAAATAAGAATATACCAGAATATAACAGTACGTAGTACTGAAGGAAAATTAATATTGAGCGGCAGTACGTAGGAGGGCGGAGCCAGGCTAAGTGCATGTAACTTTAAAAATAAAATAAAAAATCAACTTCACAAAACAGAATCTCAGGAACATTAACAGAACAACAAACTTCACACAACATAGAACCGACAAAGACCTGCTAGAAATACAGGCAGGGCTTACATAGACAGCAACTGAGAAGCTAATTAACAAGACACACCTAAACAGAACTAACAACCAATTAGAAACCAGAGTGACAAACAGGGAGAGAACTGATTAACAGACTAAAAACCAACCTAGAAACAGACATGACCAGAAAAGTGAACAAACAAACACAAACCAACAGTCACATTGTGATGTCACATCTGTAAGATATAAATCAATTGAAATTAAAATTATGAGAAAGAAAGTTGTACAATATACAGTTACATTGTTAAATATAAAGTAAAAATTACGAGACATTGTATACAATATTGTCACATTATGAGATATAAATTCAAACAATTAAGAGGCACAAAGTCACAATTGTAAAATGAAATGTAATAGGCCTATTGCAAAATAAATGTAATTAATACAATAAAATAAAATAACATTGCAGGATAATAACTCACAATGCCAGCCCTGATAATTGCACTAATTGTTATCTCATTTTTCCTGCTCAGAAATGTGACTGAAGACTAGATTTTTATCAAATTAGATGTTAATTCTGAGGATTGCCTTTAAAGGGTTAGTTCACCCAAAAATTAAAATAATGTCATTAATGACTCACCCTTATGTCGTTCTAAGCCCGTAAGACCTCCGTTCATCTTCGGAACACAGTTTAAGATATTTTAGATTTAGTCCGAGAGCATTCTGTCCCTCCATTGAAACTGTATATACAGTATACTATCCATGTCCATAAAGGTAATAAAAAGATCATCAAAGTAGTCCATGTGACATCAGTGGGTTAGTTAGAAGTTTTTGAAGCATCGAAAATACTTTTTGGTCCAAAAATAACACAAAATAAGACTTTATTCAGCATTGTATTCTCTCCCGGGTCTGTTGTGAATCTGCGTTCAATACTCCGCAGTGACGCTGCTGACGGAAGACGCTGATGACGTGTTATCTGGTGCGCCCGAGCTTCGTTTACAGTCTGAGGGAGACGCACGCTATATTCAAGCTATTCAACATTGTTTGCGTGGATATCATTTTTTTAATGGTGCGTAAATGTGCATGTCGCGGATGAGACACTTTTACAGCGTGCGTTTCCCTCAGTCTATAAATGAAGCTCGGGCGCACCAGATAACACGTCATCAGCGTCTAACGCCATCAGCGTAACCTGTGAAGGATTGACAACAGACCCGGGAGAGAATACAATGCTGAATAAAGTCTTATTTTGTGTTATTTTTGGACCAAAAAGTATTTTCGATGCTTCAAAAACTTTTAACTAACCCACTGATGTCACATGGACTACTTTGATGATCTTTTTATTACCTTTATGGACATGGACAGTATACTGTATATACAGTTTCAATGGAGGGACAGAAAGCTCTCGGACTAAATCTAAAATATCTTAAACTGTGTTCCGAAGATGAACGGAGGTCTTACGGGCTTAGAACGACATGAGGGTGAGTCATTAATGACATTATTTTCATTTTTGGGTGAACTAACCCTTTAAACATGGTGAAATGTGTTAAATGGAGCTGAACATGAAAAGGGCAGATGATGAGTACAGATGTTTGATTGATGGATATTGCAGTCCTGCACATGCAGATTTCATGTAGGCCAGCTGAGGACTAAACTGCCGAAACATTCACAGATGCTGTATGACAAATCAAAGCAAGTTTGCTTGCAGGAGAAAAATCATGTAACTGCCTATTGGACCAGCATAGTAAAGGGCACATGATTTTCATGCTGGAATGCCTCATTCATTCACTTAAAACAGTATATGATGCATTTCACTGTCCTTGTTTTGTTTGAATTTGGCCATGAAGAGATTCTTTAAAAATTCAAACAAAGCCCTGTGTCCTTAAAGGGACTAGGGCAGGAACTTTTTTTAATGAGCACAATCTTGGATTAAAGCCGGTGTCTATATTCAGATCTCATTTAAAAATATTACAGATTGACAGTTGTGTCATTCTTTTGCCAAACAATTATTCAAGCTGCTTGCATATTATGCAAAAAGCTCCAGAAGAGGGCAACAAGCTCTGCTGGAATGTCATGCTCATAATTTTGTCGAGTCTTATGACTACATGGCAATTTTTAACATTCTTATAAAACACCCTCTGGTCGTATCAGGTGACCCGCTGTTATTGAATTTGAGCAATTTTAGACTTAATTAAGGTCCATCTTGTCTGATGAGTTCGAAGATGTAATAAAATCAGCCTCCGGACTGTGAATCACATGTTTCTGGCCAAACCTGTGGCACTTTTACGGTCTTCAAGAGTCATAAAATTAGCATAGATAAAAATGAATTTGACGCTCACAGGCTGTTATCCCATTAGTGAAAATGAGTGGAATGAGATGTGTATTTGGGACAGTGTTCAGGAATGCAAGATCGCTAATACAACTGAGGAGAGATTGAAATCAGACGAGCAACACTTATATATTTACTGAAGGGAGTCAATGGTATCAATTTAAACCTTGGTAATGTAATCTGACAGTGTCACCATCTTGTGCTGCTGCCTCATGGCACATGCCTTAAATGATTTGTTACAAAAAAAAAGGAAAAAATCTGTCATCTGCCGCAAATGACACCGAAAATAAGTCAGATGCTCAACACTGTCATCTTCATTAAAGTAGTGAGACAATGAGAGAGAGAGAGTGAGTGTGTGTGTGTGTGTGTGTGTGTGTGTGTGTGTGTGTGTGTGTGTGTGTGTGTGTGTGTGTGTGTGTGTGTGTGTGTGTGTGTGTGTGTGTGTGTGTGTGTACATATATATAGATATATAGATATATATACTGTATAAACCCCTTAGTTTAAATGGTAATGTGCTTTTTCTTTTTTATAAAGTGACTGCTGTGTATCCTGCCTCAACTTCTCTTTATCGGAGTGACTGAATTTTCCTTTTTGCATACTATTCCTTCTATACTGTACATGCTCACCCCCTCTTTTATCTCCACATATTAGCCATTATAAATGAGGGCAAAGAGATCAGTGAGTGTTTGTGGTTTAAACCATTATGGTGTTCGTAGAGCATTTCTAATCACATGGTTTGTCTGTTTTCACGGTAACAAAAACACTAAGGTCAAAGGTCAGTCTTGGCAGGGGCTGGATCAAATTTGTCGGTTTCAATTGAACTCTACACAACTTCGCAGAGTTGAGGGGTGCACCAGTCCACCAGAAAATGAGGTTATATTTATGACACTGAGTTCATGGAATCAGCACAGGATGAACCGATCAATGGACTGGGCAGTGTTTTCAGGATTAGCTTTCAAACATATTCAGAAAAAGCATTCAAAAAAACTTTCAAACATATTCAGAGCCACTTATCAGGCAAGGCAAAGCAAGTTTAGCTATTCACTATTATAATATTATTTGTATGTATAACTATTATATATATCTCATATATAATATTATATTTATCTAATTCAAAGTGTTTTAGGAGACACGTAAAAACTATTTTAAAATCAGGAAAAGAAACAACGTTTAATTGATAAACGTTTAATAAAAAAAAAACATTTATTAAAATGAAAAAGAAACATTACAAAACAAAAACAAGTAATCAGTACAATTCAGCACATCTTAAAATATTTTTAAATTCTGCTTTTATTGCACACAACCGTTAAAAACTTTGGGGTTGTTTTTGAAAGTCTCTTAATACTTACCAAGGCTGCATTTATTTGTAAAAAAATCAAAAACAAAAAAAATCAGTAAAATCAGTAATATTGTGGAAGAATATAATTTTTTTTAAAATGTATATAAATTCGGAACAGAACTTATATCTACTATGGGGCAGAAGCAGTAGGTCAACCGGGAACTTCCCGCCTACTCTTTTATAAATATTGATGTTATTATATGATATATGATGTTTCGAGAGTAGGTAGCCTATATTCGAACGCACTATTAGAATACGTACGTCCAAAACTCGCGAGATTAGAACGTCACCCAGGTAATTCTCACCTACTCTTTTATGAATACAAAGGATTCGTTCATACTTTTTTGCTCGCTTACTGCTTTTACCCTACTATGTATACTATGTATATAGTAGGGAAGTATGAGGTCTCGAACGCAGTGTCCTTCAGTGTCACATGATTCTTCAGAAATCATTCTAATAGGCTGATTTAGATTTGGTGCTCAAGAAACATTTCTTATCATTATCAATGTAAAACATTCGAAAACATTTTCCCATGATTCTTTGATGAATAGTTCAAGAGAACAGAATTTATTTGAAATGTAATTTTTTTTATGTCTTTACTGTGACTTTGATCCATTTAATGCATCTTTGCTGAATAAAAGTATTAATTCAAATGCTCCGGTCTTTAGTGACCCGGTACGTCATTCACTACCCTCCCCCTCATTCATTTTTTAAAGTTAGACATCAACCTTCTTAGTATTCGCCAATCAATTCATTATAAACAATGTAACAATAAAGAAATAATACAATTATAAAAGAATGTCTGTTTTCCCACACATTTTTATGTAAAAATTGTATAGGAATAGGTGCAATTCACTTTTCTTACACAAGGTGGCAACGTCTTATACACAATGATGAAGTGATGTTTCACTCATAATTACCGCAGGCATGAAACAAAAGAATCATCAGTAAAACTTGAAACGTCTCAGCGATTTACTCCAGAGCAAGTACTGAACACAATCAAATATTAGTGTCATTTGATGGTGGATCTGGTGAAAAAGCTGTCAGCGATAAAAAAAAAAAAAGATGTTAAAAATGACAGTTTTGAGAATATGTTTGAGATATTGAATAATAATAATAAAAATGTGTTACATTTATATAGCGCTTTTCCTGAGACCTCAAAGCGCTTTACATAGAAGGGGGAGGGGGGGGGGGATCTCCTCAACCACCACCAATGTGCAGCATCCACTTGGATGATGCAACGGCAGCCATATTGCGCCAGAACGCCCACCACACACCAGTTTGCTAGTGGAGAGGTGACCAATCAGTATATGGGGATGATTAGGAGGCCATGATGGACAGAAGCCACTGGGCATATTTTGGCCAGGATGCCTGGGTTACACCCCTAATCTTTTTCGAAAGACATCCTGGAATTTTTAATGACCACAGAGAGTCAGGACCTCGGTTTAACGTTTCATCCGAAGGACATCGCTCTCTTTGGTAGTAGTGTCCCCGTCACTATACTGGGGCGTTAGGAGAATCCACACAGACCACAAGGTCAGCGCCCCCTGCTGGCCTCACTAACCAGGAGTCTCCCATCCAGGTACTAACCAGGCTCAGCCCTGCTTAGCTTCAGTGGGCAACTGGTCTTGGGCTACAGGGTGATATGGCTGCTATATGATATGAGCCAGATGCTGAAAGTACTGGGAAATGAGCTAGTGATGATGGTATAAAACATCTGCTCAAACTGAACCCTTAGAAACTCCAAAAGGTAACAAAATATGCTTTATTTTATTCTTCTGTAACTGTTACTCTAATATCAGATAGCCTAAGTCTTTTATTTTTGCGAGAGATCCATCCGTGTTAGATATAGATTTGTGCCGCTAAAGACCCGAATATGTAATAATGATTGGTGAAACATTCATGCATTTAAGGGTTTAAAAAAATCTTATTGACATTATTGAAACTTTTGAACAGTAATGTACATCATAAGCAGAAGACAGATATGGGCAGAGTGAGAAAGTTCTATGTATAAATATACTTAAACTGGTTGTAGCCTAAAGTTATGGATGCTTACATAGGAAACATATAGGGAACAGACCTTAAAACCGTCAGTCAAGGGTTAAGTGGCCTTCAACTTGACCTTAACCCAAGTTTTCCATGACGACTGTTCCTGCAAATATTGTATTATCATTCAGTCTGGAAAAGATTATTTAACCCTCCACTCACAGTGTCAGAATGAGGCATTTCAATAAAAGTAAAATTATATTTTTGCTTTAGAAGATATAGATTTGAAGGTCACTGTTGAAAGAATAATTATGAGGAGAGCTCGTTTTTCTATACTTAAAAAGATTCCTCTCAAAAGCAGATTTACATATTAATGCCATAAATGGATCCAGCTTCAGTGAAATCCTGCAATTATTCAAAAGCAACTAGCCAAAGCACTAGGGTTTTATCAGATGTCTGCCATAATGCATGCTTCCTGGGCTTTCCTTTCTCCATTTGCTAGATTAACTCTTATTTATTTACTTCTGAACGAATGCAAAGTGGACAGGTTACAGGAACATGAGGTATAATTAGCTGTAGGACCATAAACACAGGAGGCAAGCTAGTGCTTAGTGTTTTTGCAGGGATGTACTTAAGTGACATAAACAGCCTATCAAAGCGTTCACTTACCTTCTATGATTCCATCTTCAGTTGCATTATATTAGTGCCAGCTCTATGACAACAGTGGCTTTGTCAGTCAGGACATCTTTTAATTAATAAACAAAAAAAGCTTTGGGAATATGTTACTTACAAATTAGCCTGTGTGCTATAAACATTGGGACCATGTACAAGGACAAGGCTTGTTTCTGGCTTGTTGGCTTAAAGAAAGACAGGAACATAAGAACATTCTGCACTGTTGTACTAAATCAACTTCCTTTTTTACTCCACCCATGATTCAAAGTACGAACCCAGAGGAACTCTCGCTGCACAAAAACCATCAAGATTCTTAATGGCTGAAAGAATTGTGCCCAGCATGCGAAACTGGTTTCCCCCTTAACCAAAAGAACCTGGATTTTTAAGTTTACCATTTTTGGTTTCTAATTCATTTGAAAGCAGTTTTACTAGTCTCAGAGTTGGTTTTGAGGCAGTAATTGGATTGTACTTTACAAGATGTAGGCATTTGTGTTAAGTATTAGCATGCGCCATTAAAGAGTTTTATGCAGGATCATACTGTGGGAGACCAGGGTTTGATGAGAAAGAAAGAGTTCTTTGCGGCATTGATTCCATCATACCTTTATTTGACCCTCTGGGGCAGATTCAAGTTGCCTGTACCCTACAAAGAAAGTTTAGACCAGCATGAATTTCCCTAAATTAGTATCATTTTATAAATTACACTGCAATCATTGCATTCTTTCACCACTTCAACCCAAACTATTTTATGCATTGATATTTTTCTTTATTTTTCAACTGATATAAAATCTAAATGACAAACTATTTAGTGAAACTAAACAAAGCAAAAACAAAAAAACTGATGCATTTTGCATACTTGCCTCAAGGCAAAATTTTAGTCTGTTAGAGAGCCAGACTTTAAAAGGATTCAGCCTGAAGGTACATACACATCACAGAAAAACTCGGCACTCATTAGACTTATTAAAGATCTGTTCTGGACACTGTTCCTGCAGTGTGTTCAAAATATTTTGAACATCAATTATGATGACGATCTGATGACAGAAACATAACACTGTGCATGACGCTTTGCGTATGCGGTGGGTCTTCAAGAACACTGCACAAAATATGCATTGACAATCCTTCATCATATGTTGACACTCGACTTCCTATCATTGGTAACTTTATATGTTATCTATGGTTTAGCACCCCACTGAGATCAGAGGGATTTCGTATATGTTGTCCTCACGGGTGTGTGGAAGAGCAGAATTTTGGTTCTTAGCTGCTTGAATTATTAGATGTGGTAGGCCCAGTCTCAATAACATCTCAAGCACAAATGTATATATTTATTTGATACAGGGATTTTGAGGGATTTCTTAGCACTCTTAACTTGGATATCTCCTCACGAACTTTAAAGAGGCCATATTATGCCCTTTTTCAAAGTCTTTATTTGTTTTTTAGGTCTACTAGAATAGGTTTTCATGCTTGAATGTTCAAAAAAACTTTATTTTTTTTCACATATTTTACATTGTTGCAACACTTCTCTTTCCATTCTGTCAGTGACGCTCGGTTTAGTTCCAGTCTCTAATGGCGCTTTTCCATTACCAGTACCAGCTCGACTCGACTCGCCTCGTCTCGGCTCGGCTCGCGCTTCGCTCCATTTTCCATTGCAGATAGTACCTCCACAATAGTACCTGGTCGTCATAGCGACGCGACACACACCCGCTACCCACACACACAGGACAATGGAGGAAATCGAGTGTATGCTGTTTTACATAATATTAGTAATGGGTATATCACGCAATCTCTGGCAAAACTATTGTAAGGCTGGAGAAACTGGTTGGAGAGATAGACTGGTCCATGAAACAAAGGACCTTGCTGGAAATTAACATCTGACCTCCCCCATACAGTCTCACTCCCTCTCACGCCTAAAGACTCATACAAGAATATATATGTGGTTTAATATCAATGATTATTATGTTTAGTATCATTTAAAATGTCTCAGAGTGAGTGGTACAAATGTCTCATTTCCAATTTAATTAAACAAAAAGAAATCAGGTTTTGAGAAGTTTGGAGAAACTGGCACACAAAGGAAGGTTGTCTCTAGGCAAATGGTCTCCTACCCCCAAAAGGTGTCAACTCTGAATGTAAATTCCCATTGTTTAACATGTGAAAGAGGTTTTGGCTATTTAATGGAATGCAGTGGAGGGATCGGGGCGCTTTCTGTATCTAGACTGGCCCGTGATGGCTGGGAGTGACCGAGACTTCCAGCCTCATGTATTTGTATCAGGTTGGGTTCGCATCTCTTCTTTTTATTCATGTTTTATATTGATTATCTTTGAATTGATTATACAATTGACCTGATACCTGATTTAATAAATTGTTACATTGGATTATTCAAACTGATTTCGACCTTGTTCATTTAATAGCCTAAAAGTAATAATCAAACATTCGCTCACTTTTAGTGATGCATAGATATTATCAAAACCTTTCATTTATGGAGTCAGATGAAATAACGAGTAAACACATATGAGAAATGTATTGCATTTAAACCCAAATTACTTTGAGATGCTGGAAAGACGGAACGCGCAAGAAACCTTCCCCGTGCTATTGGAAACCCCCATTGGACCAATATAGCGCGGCTTATAAATTGGTGACCCCGACGTGATCTCAGATGGATTTCGCGAGCAAAGTCTTTTCCAGAAAAGTTTTGGGAATCTAAAATCAACACAACAGGTTTGAACATCTTCTCTTTCTTCCGCCGCTGTGGTAAGTCAACTTTTTCTACCTTTTTAGAAGTGTTTAAGAAAATGTTTGCATTGTTACGGGTCGGAAGGCTCTTTGTCTAGAAACACGTGTGAGGACGTGATTAGATTAGCAGCGGCAGCGCAGATGAAGATTGAAAACACTTGTATAGATTTGAAAGATCTCCTTGTTTGCCTAAGCAGCAAGAAACCTTCCCCGTGCTATTGGAAACCCCCATTGGACCAATATAGCGCGGCTTAAACTATTTAAAAATGTCGTGGTTATTCAGGATACTCCGTCTGGCGTGTGCAATGAGTGAATAGTGATGATTCTCTCTGACCAATCAGCAGTCTGCCGTGTTTCACGTCACATTTTAGTATCGCCTAAATTATACGAAAGGTGATACGAAAAAAAGTACCTGGAAGCAGGTACCGGTACAACTTTTACACAGTGGAAAACCAAACAAAGGCGAGTCTAGTCGAGGCGAGGCGAGTCGAGCCGAGGCGAGCTGGTACTGTGTAGTGGAAAAGCGCCATATGATGCCTCTCCTTCGAAAAGCGCAATGTGCTCTGATTGGTCGCCTGGACCAGTGTGGTGTGATTGGTAAACCGTTTCAAGATTGGGTCAGAATGTCATGCACCTTCCCATAACCATGAGTTTCAACACACTATTAGCGCAACTCAATCAGGCTTCACCCTTTTCTTTTTTTTTTTTGCATATGATTGATTCTATAATTGGAGATACGTTTCGCATAAAAAAAAACAGATTTATTTTTAGTATTGTTTGCCAGCTTTGTTACAGACAAATTAGGCAATGGTAACCGAGTAACAGAGTTTGACAGTAACAGAATTGACCATTTTAAACATTTTAGCCCAAAACTCCACTTGCTAGCATAAATGCTAAGAGCACATGGCACTAATGAAATCATAATTAAAAGACCTTTAAACAATCCACTGTGTGATCAGTAATTTGACGTTTTACAAAATAACTCTTGGTGTAAGAACTTTCTAGATTAAAATATTTTCTCGTAGAGAGCACACTTACATTTCAGTGCTCCAGATCTTATCAGTGAGGGAAAGTGACATCATTTCCTGTATCTTACATAGTTGTGGGAGATAATTCTACCAATTTAAAGTCAAATTATGGTACGGTAACAGAATTGACGCAATGTTTATGGACACACATTTTTAGATAAGTAAGTTAAGATAAGTAATTTTTAAACAATTTAATGTTGTAGAATTAGGAAAATTACTATTTAGGGCTTTTATAAATACAATAAAATGTTTTGATTACACTATGATACATGATGAAAAAGAAATAGGCTACACTGACTAATCATGAAATCATGATTTTCAGCTATATAAGACAGAAAATATGATATTGTTATGTCCTGTAACATCTTTTATTAACATAAAAGTAACATAATTCAATAATTAAAATTATTAAAAATATAACCATTTGAAAAAAGCAGAAAAAAATTGTAATGTACCTGCAATTATAGAATCGCCCGTATGCCTTGGACAGAAATGGTTTAAAAATGAGGGATATTGAGACGTGTACTGTACGTTCCCGGAGAATACTCAAGACTACAATTGAGCTGTTTCAGGGAGTTCATGCTTACTTATAGAATAACTCCTTTTGGAGTGTACATGCTTTGTAACTTTGCAGACGTTTTTCAAGCTCATTACTCAATAAAGAAAGTTGAAAATGTAAGTTGAAAAGTTGAAAATGTTGAGCCAAGGTGGAGCTGATGGGTTGGAGGGCCGAGGTGAAGTTTGGGGTTTGGAGACAGAAAGATCCACACACCAAGGAGGAGCAGACGACTGGGTAGCCCAAGGCGGATAAGACAACTTGGGACTGGACGTGTCCAACAGTGGTGACAACTGGATGACTGGAAGATGACTTGGATGAGGTAACAGCAGTAGCTAGTAAGGTAGTCAGGAGCATTAAGCAGGTAAGTAGCAAGGTAAGTCTGTAGGGAGTGTGTGTGCACTATATAGTGCTGGTGATAAGGGCTAGATGAGTTCCAAGTCTGAGTGGGTAGGTGCCAGGGAGGATAATGAGAAATGCAGTCTGTGAGAGTATAAACCTATATAGTAATCTATGCTAAGAAATTGATATGTCTGCTGAGTAACTGACTTAATGGGACATTAAGGCAAATTGAGCCAGTGAAATAAACGTGACTTAAAATAAACAATTACCTGTACATGAGCATTTATTTTCATGGAACCTAAAATGCCAAAATTATGAATTTGCAGGAATTTTTGTTCAACAAGCTGTTAGTTGGAAGTTGTTCCTTATAAGCTTTAACAAAAGTTATTAAACAGTATTTTCAGATTTGTACTACAGTATCAACCAAGGAGACCCGAGGTCTAGCTAGGACCAAGGAGCAGGACCGGAGCACACAACGTTTTAAATGATTTTTATTAGTGCAAAACGACTAACGTTTTCGACGCCCATGCGTCTTCTTCAGAGTCAAACAGTCAATGGCATCGATGTAAAGATTTTAAAGAATCAGAATTCAAGGCATTGGCCTAGGTGGGTGTGGTACATCAATTAGTATTGTACAAAAAAACAAAAAATAGAAAGAAAAAGAAAAGGTACACGTAAAAATATAAACCCGCTAACAACATGTAAACAAGTGCCTCCAAATGTGAATTATAAAAAGCATGAGAGACCCAGTTCCTCATTAAGACCATTAGGTTCCACTGTGTTAAGAGTGAAGAGTGAAAATCCAAAAAGCTTCTCTTTGTAGTAGCGACTTCACTATATCGCCTCCATGTTGCGAGGGTATTATTTTTTCAATACCCCAAAATTTTAAGGAGGCATTGGAGCCATGATTAGCTTGTACATAATAGAATCAAAAGCACAAAGCTGCTGTGCACATCCCAAACACCCAGATTGGGCTCAGGTGCAGGACAACTAAGTGATACTGTATAAACAAAAATAAAGAAGTGTGAAGTCCGCACACTGATATTAACTGCTTCCAAAATGGATTTTATTATTAAAAAGGCAACGTTTCGGCCTGATGAAGCCCTGATGGTCGAAACGTTGCCTTTTTAATAATAAAATCCATTTTGGAAGCAGTTAATATCAGTGTGCGGACTTCACACTTCTTTATTTTAGCTTGTACATAATGCCTCGCATTTGCATAGTCCATATTAAGGTTCCAAATTGCTGCTTTGTGTTCTGCAATACGTATTTTAAGGGGGCGTTTAGTCTGACCTACTGTATATACCAAACCGCATGGACATGTAAATCACGTGGGTGGTGTTACAATTAATGAATGAGTTAATCTTGTATTTTTTACCTGACTGGGGATGGGGAAATTGCTTTGTGTCATTTGAGTTAGAACAATGGGTACGATGCCCACATCTGTAAAATCCCAAGGGAGTGGCAGGCAACCATGGAGGTTTTGGTGGAGCGCTCATGGTCGTGTGAACCAACCTGTCTCTAAGTGAGTGAGGGAGCTTAAACGAAATACGAGGCGGTTCTGCGCATATATCTCTTAGAGCTGGATCACTCTGCAAAATGTGCTAGTGTTTATTGATGACATGCTTTATTTCTCCACCAGTTATGAGAGAAGTCTGTGGAGAAGCAGAGTCTTTGCTTTGAGTTTTAACCATGAGATGTGATCGTTGCGTCGATCTGGCTCGTTCATAGGCTGCGGAGATATCGCTTTCAGCATAGCCCTTGCTCAAACTCGCCATCACTACTACAGTTTCTTCTAAGCCGTAAAAAATGGCCAGTGGGAATATTTCTAATAAGTTGTTTGGGTTGATGACTATCTGCTCTGAGATGGGTATTTCTACTAAAAGGTTTGCGATAGATCGATGTTTCTAAACCTCCTTGAGAATTTTTGTAAATAGTCAAATCCAAGAAGTTAATATTATCTGTAGAATGTTCTACTGTGAATCGCAAGAAGGATGTGGTAGAATTAATATAGGCCATGAATTTATCCAACTCAAAAAAACGTCCCCAACCAAATGAAGAAAACATCATCAATGTATCTCTTCCAAAGAGGGATTTTAGGGAAGAAAATGTTTTTCGCAGGGTTATCAATAAATGTAGCTTCCCATAAACCCATTACGCATGCGTATGACGGTGCGAAACTACTGACCCCACGCTTCTGTAGGTAATAGTAGCCCGCATATTGGAAATAGTTCATTGTTAAAACAACTTCCGACAATGTCAGTAAGAATTCATTGGGAGGAGCTATATCAGTGGCCCATCTTGCAAAGAAGTGTAGTAACGCCGTAGTCCCTGCTTTGTGTGGAATGCATGTATATAAAGTTTGCACGTCACAAGTTACCAGCATGAAATCATGGCCGCATTCAAACGAATCCAAATGTCGGATGTGTCACCTAAAAAAGATGGTAATTCAGATACATATTTTTTCAAGAAGAAGTCGAGATACTGTGACAAAGGTTCAGTTAGGCTGCCAATACTAGACACAATAGGTCTGAGTGGTGGATCAATAAGGGATTTATGTATTTTGGGAAGTCCATAAAAGCGCCTTGAGTGTCCAGAAAAGCGCTATATAAATGTAATTAATTATTATTATTATTATTATTACAGTTTTTTTCGATTGCTAAACGACAGTGAGCACAACTGGAGCTACATGTGCAAAACTCTAACTACAGTCTGCACAGCAGCAGTTCATGTGGACCAAACTCTAGTTCGTTTTTCATTGCTTGAACACAGTTTTCAAAACTCTACACACTTATCCAATGACTTTAACCACAACCTGCACAACACTGTGGATTTACAGCACTTTGTTCAAATGCTAACACACTGGTGTCAAAACTGTGAACCACACATTCAAAACAGAATAGATTTCAGCCTTGTGCCTTTCAAACACTGCTGGTGGCAACTTCAGCTGAAACAGGTGAGATTTACATCCTTACAGTAAATGAGAACATTACAGGAATTTATTTTGTTTTGCAATTATAGAATATTTACACAGATATATATTACAGTAAGTTTGACTGTAAAATATATTTTTACTGTATTACTGTATATACTGTAATATACAACATAACCCAAAGGCTGGCCCCAACAGGAGGAAGAGAAAACATATTTTCAGATGCGCAGGAAAATGCTATTGTCGCAGATTTATGGTTTTGTACCTGCCTGCATATTCACCCTTCCTCAACCCAATAGAGGAGTTTTTCTCTGCCTGGAGGTGTAAAGTGTTTGGTCACCACCACCCACATGACCAAATGTCTCTTTTGGAAGCCATGCGTGCCGGATGTGAGGACACGAGTCCAGAGGACTACCAGGGATGGATAAGGCACTCCAGAAGGTTCTTCCCCAGGTGCATGGCAAGAGAGAACATTTGATGTGATGTTGATGAAAACCTGTGGCCTGATGCTAGAGATAAGCAGGATTAGCCCCTCAATTATTTGTTTGAATTACATGTACTTTTAGTTTCTACCTTTTTTTCCTCATTATACTGTAATTCTGTAAATTACTACAGACTATTGTGAAGCAAACTGCTAATTTTCATTTACCTTAAAGAATTGTTATGTTCTAAAAATTTACTGTAAATAAATCATGTGAAAGAATGTCACTCTTTTCTTTGAAGAAAATATTACTTTGTATGAAGTCACTGAAATTGTTCAAACTGTAAAGATGAAAACTTTGTATTTTCTGTATTGGTGTTTGATGCTTGTGTTTTTACTCTCAGTGTGTTCTGAGTGACAGTGTGTGTTATCTCAGTGAGGGTTGTGCATAGTGTTTGGCTGCACTGAGCCTGTTTTGAGCCATGTGTTAAGAGTTGTGTTGCTTGGAGTGAGTTTTGCAGGTGATGTGAACTGTTTAGCTTAGGTGACTGTTGGTAGTGCAGACTGTAGTTAGAGTTTTGCACATGTAGCTCCAGTTGTGCTCACTGTCGTTTAGCAATCGAAAAAAACTGTATTATAAAACACGGGATATACTGTACAGGGTGTTTTACAGTCAAAAAGTATTTTTCTTTTTCAGTGATCCAACTCCTTTGTAATGCCTTCTCTAATAACTGAACAATCTCCGCTTTATGGTGTTCTATGGGATTGCAAGTTAACGGAGTATAAGCTTTGTCATTAAGTTGGGACATGATATCTCAAGTTGTATTTATCAGTATTCATTACAACAATCGAACCCCCTTTATCAGCAGGGTGAATAAGAATATCTGATCTCTTTTCTATTTCATTCAAACTCTTAATTTCGGAATGGGACAAATTCATTCTCTTTTGGCGTGATTTTTTACATATCTTAGTAAACTTGTTTTCCAGCAGATTTTTGTATGTAGAAATGAAAGTGTTCAGATTAGAGTAGGGAACAAAAGTAGATTTCTTTCTGAAAGGTGTATTCTCTCTAGTAGGTAACTCTTTGCTCTCAATGGTGGAGATAACCTGTTAAGAGTTACCAGTGGTAGGCCTAGCTACACTAGGTTTAAGGGAGAAAAAAACCTTAAGTTGAGGTGATCGGAAAAATGTAAAAGTGCCTTAAGTTTGAATGGGTTAACAGCGTTGGTGGGGCAAAAAGATAAACCTTTGCTTAACACTTCCGTCTCACCCTCACTTATATTACAGTAACTCCCGAGATGTTGATCACAGTCTGTTCAGACTCTGCTGGATAAGTTCTGCGACCTCTGCCTCCTCGACCCTCTCGAACCCCTCCTTGTCCGTTTAGACGGGGAGGCTTGGCGTTAGGAAAAAACCGCCAAGTCTCCTTGGTTGATTTCTTCGTCCTGTTCCGTGAGCACCAACCAGGCTGAAGCGCAAGTGACCCCCTTTTACTGCTTTGTACTACAATATGTTTTATGGGATATTGTCCAACCAAAGTAACGTTGGCATTTGATAGCTAAAGGTAATAGAACTAGAGTGGATTGAGAAGAAACAGAAGCCAGTTATCTCCTTCTGTCTGAATGTGCTGCCCTGTCCCCTTGTTCTTTTTAGGGCAAAAAATACTTTTTTATTTTTTATTTACGGTTCAATCAAATATCAACATCCAAATTTAAAATGACAGGTTCCTTTGTTATTTATGCAGGGACATGCACAGCCTCGCAAAGATGAGTCTTTAATTCATATGAGAGTGAGAGTTTTTCAGAGCTTAAGCGGTTGCTTTTTTTGCTGTTTTAGATTAACGGCTGTTGCATTCCTGAAGATGTGCTGTTTGCTCAGGGTTTGTTTGATTCAGAGGTTTTTCCAGCTTATGAATATTCATGTTTCTAATTAGTCAGGTTGTCCTTCACCTATACTCAAATCCCTCATTCTGTACCTATAAGAATGCAATTCAATTTAAGGAATTGAGCATATTTATCCATAGGCACCATGTACAGATTTGAAAAGGTATCGAGTACGAACCATCTTATAACTCACAGTGGGATTTAGCAGAACAAACTTTAAAGGAACAGGGTGATGCATTTTCCCCATGATAATACATATGATTTATAAAATCGTACAAATAAATTTCAAATCAAAAACACATTGATATCGAAATACTTAATTTATACATTTCCAAGAAAATGTATAAAATAAATATATCTCAAAAAGTCTAAAGAGCATGCTTGAAATATTGATATACTAGCCAACTGTTTCACTTGAAATCACTGGCATTCATAGACCTTTCAGAATGTTAATATGATTTGGAAATTAGGGTCAGTGAAAAATAAACCCGTATATGACTTTCTTCTGTGAAACAAAAGAAGATTTTTTTTAATGTGTGTGTGTGTGTGTGTTTGTTTGTGTGTGTGTGTGTGTGTGTGTGTGTGTGTGTGTGTGTGTGTGTGTGTGTGTGTGTGTGTGTGTGTGTGTGTGTGTGTGTGTGTGTGTGTGTGTGTGTTTTCAGTGGTGATGACAATTTTTATTTTTGGGTGAACAATCCATTTGAAGGTTAGATATTCATCACATTAGCACCAGAAGTTTTGCACGCTATAATGCACCTGTCACCTTGGATGCATGAAGTTTGTTCACTAACTAGAACTGCATTATACCGAAACAGTTTGTTTACCTGGTTTTGTTTCATTTCACCAGTTTACTACCGTCTCCTGCCCTGCAGTGGCTGTGATGCGGATGAGAGTGCTTGTTCGTACTTGGCAGTTGATGCCATAACATTTTCCTTCAATCTGTGTCAAGACCTGCACATTATTGTGGCTTGTTTGTTTCATTAAACCATCAGGAACTGCTTGTTTGGATGTTTCATTTTTATATTTTATCCAGTTTACAGATTATTTTTTAATGTAAAGGTAATTTTTTAACTTTTAAACGGTGTCAGCCGCTTCCAGTTATTTTATCTGTACAAAACAGTCCGTTATGCTGCTGCTTGATGTTGCAAATGTTATTATGTTATTTTAATTTATTATCTTAAAAATAAACACACTAGTTTGGACCAGTGAATTGCACACCCACTGATATATACCTTTATCCTGGACTATACTAGGCTTCATGATTTAAAAAAATAAATAAATAGTGATATGTGCATGGATAAACTCTTTTAAATAAACTGCAGTTTTCCTTAAAAAAAATAAGAATAGTCCATTTTTAATTTCATGGTGACTTTAAGCATTGGCTGTGCTATATAAAGTAAACATACAGTAGCCTATTAAAGTCCCCATGAAGTTTTTTGGATTTTAGTATGAATATGTTAGTCTTACTGTTATTTATAAGGTAGCCTAGTGTGCTCCAAAACAAAGACAAAATTCACATTTAGAAGCAATAAGCATTCAAAACGTACAGTCTCTTCCGTCAATATGCCCCGGTCCAGAGACATGAAGGCACAGAGCCAGTCGGCGCACCAGAAAACGAATCGGACCCATCTGAATTCTGCACAGAATGCTATATTTTAAAGCGAGATGGAAGAGATTAGGAGGAGAAACGGTTAGAGATCAGGAGGAAACTGCGGCTTTACCGAGCTCAATGGCTCTGGCCGAGCTGTGATATTAGCCCATAAATGAAACGCTATTGGCTATTTTTAAAAAGGAGAGGAACTGTTTGATATGTACCGCCATGTCTTCCTGCTTCAGTGGAAATTACATCAACACATTGAATAATGCTGCCAATTTTTTGAGACACCCCTCGCTGCAGCCTGTAGCACGATGACGTAGTTGGATGGTCCAATACGTAGTGGATGGAGGTGTGTTTTGGTGACGCATGCGCAGTAACGATCTCTGGGTTATAATCGTATATCTATGGTTATAATTCGCCTGCGCTGGTAAAGGTGACATGTTTGCTCAATATTGTATTGAGATGATGTTCTAATCTAACCTGTGTAGTAGTAGTAGTACAGTTTAATAGTAAGTAATTGTTGATGAATAAGTAATTACATAAATGGGATGCTAAGTTATCCGAGTTTCTCTCTACAAAATAGTTAATTTTACAACATTTCAATCACATGATTTTAAACATACATTTGATAGATTAATAGCATGTCCTCACTGCAAGTTTTTTTTTTAATGCGTGTATATAGAACATTTTAAAATAAAGCCTTTTTAATTTTCATTATCAACCCAGTATAAACCTGTCATAATTAAATGTTGCGGGGATATTGCGGGGTTGTTATTATTAGCCATTTTATTTTATTCAGGAATCAGGTCATATTTGCTGTTGAGTGGAAGCAAAAATGAGTCAATAATCTAATTGTCTCTGTAATTTTAAAGGTACAATACAATAAGGTCTGTAAACATCTTACAATACCAGTACACATCCAAGGGAAAATGCAAAAATAATAACAGCATCAAGAAAATAAATCTTCAGATGTCAAAAAAAAAAGTGCTTAATGATATTTTGCCTGGTAAGAGTTTTTTATGGCTATTCGTTTTTCCAGTGATCTGTACATAAGGTTCTTGCTGTGTCTGCAAGACATGTACGGAAGCTTGTTTTCGCCACGGAGTGAGAAAAAAAAGGTAATTGCGATTTTTATCTCACTATTCTGACTTTTTATCTAAGAATTGCGTGACATAAAGTCGCAATTGTGTGTTATTAAGTCAGAATTGCGTAATATAAAGTCGCAATTGCGTGTTATTAAGTCATAATTATGAAATATAAACTCGCAATTGCGAGAAATATAGCTTGAAATTCAGACTTTTTTTCTCAGAATTGCATCTCGCTATTCTGACTTTATAATACGCAATTGGGAGATAGTCAGAATGGCATGATATAAAGTCGCAATTGCGTGTAAGTCAGAATTGTGAGATGTGAGATATTAAACTAGCCTACTGAGGTAAAAAATAATAATATTTTTGAATAATATTTATTTGACTTTATAACTCGCAATTGCGAGTTTATATACACAATTTTGAGAAAATATGTCAGAATTGTGAGATATAAAGTCAGAATTGCGTGTTATAAAGTCTCAATTGCGTGTTATAAAGTCAGAATTGCGAGATATAAATTCAGAATTGCGAGAAAAAAAGTCAGAATTCTGACTTTATAACACCCAATTCTGACTTTATATCTCGCAATTCTGACTTTATATCTCGCAATTCTGACTTTATAACACGCAATTGAGACTTTATTTCACGCAATTCTGACTTTATATCTCACAATTCAGAGAAATAAAGTCAGTATGCTAAATGTAAACTCGCAATTGTGAGATAAAATTTTTTAATGTTTTATTCTGTGGCGGAAAAGAGCTTGCATACTCAAGTGACCATTTATATATTCACTTTATTCTTCTTGGAAGATCAAAGCACGCGTGATTGTTTCCGTCACCAAAACACACCACCGGGCATGCGCGTAACAGAGTCCACTACGTATTGGACCATCCAGCTACGTCATCGTGCTACAGGCTGCAGCAAGGACCTCTTGAATTTTTTCGGCATTTCAATGGGCCTTTAATATCGCTATAGCCTACAGTCAATTGCATGACATGATCATGTGATGTCCTGAGGGGGCGACCCGCCACTGCATATAAAATAAAACAGCTTTTTCTAGAAGACTGATGAGTGTAAACTCTCATGTGAAATACATTAGTTTAAATTTCTCAAAACTGCTGTTTTATTTCTATATGTTTAAAACATTTTAAGTAGCAAACATTCTGCGTGCAACTTTAAGTCAGAAGGGCAGCGGTGAGGATCTTCAATGATGCGGCGGGACGTTGACGGATGCCTCCCGCGCTGTCATTCGCCTCACATGACAGCAGTTTGAAAGAGTGCAGTCATCTAAGTATTTTACAGTGTTAGTCCTGTAGAGAGCGGTAGATCGTTTTATTACATTGTTTTATACGCTCCCTGTGGTACTGTACATGAGTGGGACTGGGGAGGGAGGAGCGATCGTAGTATTTCTCTTCATTTCAAATCCCTGTCGTGGCAGCCCGGGCAAGGCAGAGGACTTTTCTCCCCCCTTCAAACTGAGGGGAAAACCCACCACCAAGAGCCTAGTGCACGTCCTAAAGAGAAAACCGAGGACTTTAGGAGGAGGAAACATTAGTTTGAAGGCACGGTGGTATCGGCTCACTGTGTGCACTAGTGTCTCCACACTTGCACTGGATACACGAAGCAGGACGTTTTCACTTATCTGCGACGCCGACTCGCAGGAACCCCGCGATCTCCCTGAAACCCGCCAAACATTCACACGGTGAGTCGCGCGCTGTGCGTGTTTATTTACTGCTCTCGCGCCTATGCAACATTCCCTCGCGTTCCTCTGCCCTACCAAGCTAATTCCAGTGTACGCTAGCTGCATGGTTTGACAGGTCAGCGGTCCTAAAGCTAAACGATTCATTCCCATGGCTCCTCACTGTAAGACACCACAGGCTTTTAGTGCACGCGGTCTTTTGCATGTAAGTACGGGTGACATTGCACAGGTTGCCGGCGAGGAAAGTGTCTTGCTGTATAGGGCCTAGTTTCAGGCACATACTGTACTAACAGACATATTGTTGCCCCGTTTCTACTGGTACAGTACAGTATGTGCCTGCTACACACACACACAAACATACACATACAGTACTGAAGCGTGCATGCGTTTTGGGTTGATGGGTTCACTTCAGGTGCTCTTTTCCAATCTATTCACCGGATAGCGTGCCCAGAAGGTACAGTCCCAACAGGTAAATTGGTGAAGAGATGAACATTTCATTAGTCTGCTCACTGTTTGAAAAGTTTGTGCGAACTGTTTACAGTATACTGATTATGCGTTAGGCCTATACAGTAGGCTACCTTATTGTTTATGTATTTATTTAAATAGAATGAGCCTGGATAGTTATTTTACAAGTGAAACGTATGTGAAAGTGGTAGCCTTTTTTTAATAAGACTATATATTACAGGTATCAAGTATTCAAGACTTGATTTACTTATGTAGACAGCTAGACACTTTTCCATATGTTGAATTGCTTGAAGATATGGAAACTGTTATTTTTATTAATGCAATTATCTTATGCACATTCTTTAATAAAGTGAAATTGAATTACGTTCTAAGTGATTTATACCAATGTGACCTGTTTTTAATAACTAAGTAATTGCTTTTTGAATTGTGTCAGGGAACATGCAATTTACTTTCAAGTGGCACATTATGACTTTTAAGCATGTGTGAGTGAGCAACCACCTGTTGTGATATTCTGTCAAAGTTAATCTAAATGCTGAATTACCTGATGGATATTGTAGACACATTTGTATATGTGAGATTTGAGCTATAAAGCCAGTCAAGGATGAGTTGCAATCATTGTCCAACGGTAGCTTGGCTTGTTTTGTCGGGCCCTGATGAGTTTTTAATGGGGAGGAAGTGACCTCCCCTGGCCCCTCTCCTAGCAGCCCGCCATACCATGGCCCCTGCTATATAGGTCAACATTGAGCAGTGACATTGAGTTAAGGCTTTGCAGCTAAAGTTGAAATCCCAGTCAATATGATGCTAAAGCAGACACTTAAAAAGCATGCTGGGTACTTAAAATGGTTTTGAGGTTTGTCAGTCTAACAATGATGGGTTTGAAGTATGAGAATGGTTAGCTTGTGGCCACTTCTATACACCCACCTGGCACTTGGAAATTCTTGAAGGGTTTTCAATCCTTTGTGTCATATTTCAGATGTCCTGATTATTTTGATTTGTTTATTGCTGCCACATCACACCCAACCTCATTCAGTTTTACACCTCAGTTGGCTGATTTTCACTATTTGATTATGCAAGACATTTGCGCATTGAAGTATACAAAGCTGAAAACCATAGCACCGTCATTTGTTTTTGTTCACTCTGGTGTAAAATAATTTCTAGTGTAAGTAGCAGAATGCACGTGTTAAGGCTGTGACCTATAGCTTATCACAGCATGCTGTCTCACCCTGTGTCATGCATTTTTATCTAAAACACACACACACACACACACACACACACACACACACACACACACACACTAGAAAGCAGATAAGTCCATTTTGTAAAACATCAACCAACGTTATCGCTCAGGATTTTATTATTTTTGTAAAAAGATGCAAAATGTTGTACCTTAGATTGCAGCAGTTTACTGTAAATGACATTGGCTTTTAAATACAATACCCATGCTTCTTTATATAGTATCATTTAGATTAGGGCTGTAAGCGATTAATCGCGATTAATCAAATCCAAAATATAAGTTTGTGTTTACATATGTGTGTGTGTGTGTATTGTGTATAATTATTTTTTATATATAAATACACACACACATGCATGTATTACGAACACGTAATACGCATGCGTGAACATGTAAAACATGCACGACGTCACCATTTTCACAAATTCACGTATTTGTTGTTTACATGGAGAAGGTTAAGGCATAGTTTTCAAAACCTTGCACCTTGAATCCCGTTTTCAAAAGCTTGCGTTTTCTTCTTATTGTTATTAATAATAATTAATAATAAGAACAAATACAAATTAACACTTAATTAATACTTTTATTATAAATTATTGCTTTTATTACAAATTAATACTGTAATTATAACATATATTTTAATATAATATATTGTTTATTATCAAATACTCAATTTAACAAAATATATATTTTAATAAAAATCATAATTTTTCTCTATAGCTGATCACATGCCTGGTCTGTATAAATAGGGTTTCCACACACAGATAAACTGAAAGCATCTCAAATGAGCTCAATTATGTTCAGCATTCCTTTTATGTGTTGGAACATTAAAAGGGGTCCTGTACAACTTCCTGCTCTTTCTTTTTAAAGATAATCACTGTTTTTAGCTGTGACACAGCCTTGGCTTTGCTGTGTGTCAGCTGTTACATAATTCATGGCTGCGCTAACCGTGTTAACCTCTTTCTTTGACTGCGTTCACAGCAGATGCACGGTGGCAAATGCCAAAACTGAACTTTGACTTTGGTCTAAAACGTTTGCGGAGGGCAGTGCGGCTTCAGTTCTGATAAGCACAACCACTGTCCTATGAAACATGAATGTATCGCCACTCAGTATGATCACCCGTGAACGTCACCCACTGCTGTTCTGGCCCCTTTGAGATAACGTTGTCCACACAATCATCATGGACCTGCATGCACACAGATACACGCGCGCACACACTCCGTCAGTTTGTTATACACAAATAGCTCTCTCTCTCTCTCTCTTTCATTGTCCTTTTCTTTCAGGCCAACTGCTGACTGTATTTGATCTTTTTTGTCTTTAGTTTCTGTTATTGGTTTGTTCATGTGGTTTCCATGTCAATGAGGACCAGAGACTTCAGCTGAGAGAGATCTGGCCTTATTACAAGAATCGTCCCCTCGCCTCACACATACACGACCGCAAAGGGCGGCATGCGCGCAAGACGAAAGTATATGCTAGCCTGTATTAGAACAGAGTCTCGAGAGGCGTTTTTTTTTTTTAAAGCCACACTTCACACTAATTAACAGCCCTAAATCTCAGACAGCCTTTTAAGCTGGTCTCAGTGGCTTCCTTCATGTTGCTCTTTTGGCTCGGAATGTGCTGGTTTATTTTTTGCGTTGTAAATGGTGCAAAGAATACAGTGAGTGGAGGTGCTCTCAGCCCAGCATGGAATTATAGAATAACATTGGATGTTGGGAATTGTAGATTGGATGTATCTAGCCTATATTAATCTTTTATCCGTTAACAACAAACACGTGCTACACCTTTTGTAGCTGTCAAGAGCTGAATGTGTTAGATTCACCGTACAGATAAAAATGGTAACCTCTAGCCTAATTCCTCCCCACTGTGTGTAGATAACATGGTTTTAGATTTAGTACGTTAGGCATGAGAACAACAAACAAACATGTTGTGTTTTTCTGTACTGTAGTATAAAAAAGTATACATTTTTTATTATATAATTATTATGTCTTATTGAGTGCTGCAGGATTGATGTAATTTTGTAGGCTCACTTGGAAGTTAACATCACCCTGGTTCCCTCGACAAAAAGCCCACAGGATATTTCCATTCAGTTTTGGATTATTGCAGAAAATAAGCTCTGTGATCAAGAAAAGTTTATGATTTTTACACATTTTGTTCATACGTATAGTTAATATTTGCATTTTGAAGCCTACATGCAATCACCTGAAGTAAACGAATTAAAGTAAGATATACACAAACTTCACCAAGTTCCCATGAGTTTGATGCCACCATCACTATCTTCTTTCAATCTTCAAGTTGAAAGTTTGATTTAAAATAGTTTGCAAGAGAGTGAGTATAAACACACCACCATGACTATAAAAGTGGACTGGGGAGTAGGCTAGATAAGTTTTCCCGTTTGATGTGATGACATTTAATATCCCTGACAACCTCTGTTGTCTCATTTAGCCATTTGTTAGCAACCACCTTTTTTCAAGACACAAAAAATCATAAGTGGGGTGGGGGGTGTACTGATGTATTTTATGTAGTGCTGCCAAACGATTAAAATATTTAATCGCGATTAATCACATTCATGTCATAGTTAACTCGCGATTAATCACGATTAATTGCACATTTTTATGTAAATGTCTCTTGATTTATTTTTGTCCCATTATTTTTTCTAATTTTAATGTTCTTATCAACATGGAAAAGTGGATCGGCTTGCTTTGTGCAAATGTTTTTTATTGAAAACAACATTGGCATATACTGTGTTCAATTTCACACTAATATTCTCACTTGGAGCAAATTGCTGGCCATAAACTGAGAAAGTGTGTGTCCGATGTGCGATACGAGTTGTCCTCAAACAAGCCCAAACAAGTGTGTGCGCCGTGCCTGTTGTTTTGTTTCTGGTCTAGCTAGATCCGGTGTGGTGTTGTAGTTTTACTAACGTTACTAGTTGTTGCAAAAGCATGTGAAAAAAACTACAAAGTTTGCTAGGCGTTAGTCTCGCGATAAAAAAATTGACGCCGTTAAAATGGGTTTGCGTTAACGCCGTTAATAACGCGTTTAACTGACAGCCCTAATTTTATGTCATTGAATAAAACGTGAAAATATATAGAGCTTGTGTAACCACACACCACAGACTTTATTTCAGCCATTTAACCAAAAGCCTATTCAGAAAACCCATTGACTTCAGCACGATGGAACTGCAAGTCATTCCTCATTCCTGCAGATCTGCTCAGTTGAAGTCTTGGAATGGTACGAGATATGTGTTGAACTATTCTGATAATGGGAGAGGTGCACAACGCCCGTTTTCAGTTTCCGTAGCATTTTTGAGAAATGTGGTTGTTGTGGACAAAAGAGAATTCTTCTGAAAACTGCAAGTCAGATGTATTGATAAAAGGCACAATTCAACAGCAGAAAAATGCACACATCACCACTTCCATTTTGAGTCATCTTAGGTAATGTTTAACTTCTATAGATAGTGTAGACTAAAATGGATGACAAGTAAGCTGGCAGAAAATCAAAAGCACTTAAAGTTATGGGAGTGCCACTGTCCTCAATATTGAAAGTAAATTTAGGTAATGTTTTTTTTTTCAAGAAACATTACTTGCACTGCAAGAATTGCAGATCTGCATCTTTTTGTGCTTTATATATATTATTTGTATCGTAATGTATTATAAAAGTGAGGCATTTTTGCAGATGACCGTGGCATCATTTTGTCTGAGAGGTCTGGGTCGTTGAAATGATCTTGAATCTGATTTTACTATGAAACTGTTACTGTGAGCAAGGAATTCTACTTTATATAAACATTCATGCTTGAGATATTCATCTGAACCGTTTCCAGGAGCTGAGGGTTTGGCAGCGATCTTGTGCCACACCTCATGATCATTTACTTTTTATTATGCCTTTCATATTTAGGCCATCAGTTACACCAGATGCCTATTTGTACCACTAAATACCTCCATATACCAACCTAGAAAGTAGCTGTTGTCATTTATTTTAATCCTGAAATACCGGCCTGTGATTTTTTTGGGCTATTGTGAACTTGTCAGCCCATGCTGTTTGTTGCTTGTATAGTTTTTTTTTTGTACAAGTGTTTACAGAAAAATATGAATGGAGATTGTCGTTTTTATTTATTTCTTTATTATTGTGTGTGTGGTTCAGCTGTAGAAAACTGACAGCTTTCTTGCTGCAAGCCAATATGTCTTCCATTCATTTACAACACATTGTCACAGTTGGATGCAACTCCTGTTTATGGTCACATTTCTGGCATCTCTCAAAGAAAAAGTTTTTATTTTAAGAGAGGTTTGTGAATGAGTTTTCAAGGATACGTGTCATATAATGGTGGTGGAAAGTGGTGTTTTCCAGTGGAATATCTCTTGATTGAAATGAATCTCGAACATGTCAGAATGACCCTTCCTTTATGAACTAGTTCACCCCAATGTGTAAATTCTTCATTCACCATGTTGTTTCAAATCTATATGACCCTTTTTCCCCCCTGCAGATATGTTTGAGAAATAACAATATTGTGTCTAAAATGTAAGTCACTTAATATTAACTTATCGTTTATTAAACTGTTATATAAAATCAATATCGCATTTGCAATTGTGCTGATATTTTTTATCAGACAATTAATACAGGGGTGTTTTTTAAAGTAAATCACGCAGTGAGAGCGTGAGGGACATACTCGATAATGTCAGATTGCACATCATTAAAACAATTATGATATATATCGCACACCTCTATGTTGCTGTATACTCTTTCTATGGTTTGGAGCCACTTATTCTAGCAAGGCCTGAACTACAACTAACTGCCTGCAGCCTCCAGCAGGGCTGAGGATTGATCTTGGCAGATTACTGCACCTGCAGAAAATGTGTGATATTCTGTGAGAAAAGGAACGAGGGTTGAGAACTGAGGTGAGATTTCATTTCATAATGAAGACTGGTAGAGAAGGAGATCACATCTTCAGATTACATACACCGACAGAGGATTCATGGGGCCTGCATAAAGGGAACAGGAAAATCAACATCACAACTGCTCTTTTTGTTGTTCCTGCTGCTGCTGTTATTGCCTTGAGTTTACTATCATTTGTCAACTTGTCCAGATTACGATCTCCCTGGAAAACCTGTTGCTTTTCCCCCTATGGTTTCCTCTTTGGTTTGGCCAAGCAAATATATGGATATTTTATTTAAACGTATTGTATTCGAATATTTGGGCTCATAAAAAAATAATATTCAATTATTTATTTATTTAACGAGAAATGATTTGATCGGTTAACTAGAGGGATGCTCTTTTTTTTAATCATTAAGTTTTTGTCACCATTTCTGAACAAGGTTATGATTAGGCAATATACACAACAAGCTTACATTATATATTTTGTGTTCTTTTAGCCAAACTGATAATATTGTACCATAATAATATTTCACGAGTTTGCTTATTAAACTACTTCAGCTAAACGTATTTAGCTTGCTGTCCGCAGTGAGACGAGAGGCTTGAGAAAGCAGCTTCTAATAGACACCCCAGGGGACTTCTTGTGCTTCGAATATAAGTTTGGATCGGTGCTTGTCGATTTATTTAATTTATTTATTTTTTATGTCACAGAGAGTTGAAAGCTGTTTAACTTTGGGTAAACCGCTGCACTTGTCTCTGGCACTTTTTACCCAGCCGTCCAATCATAGTGGAGGAGGGGTGGGACAAATACTACACCGACCAACCATTCTACTTGAACAACAGTGGAGATGTTAATATTGCTGATAGCAACCAAAGTGTCTTCTGCGAAGCGCTCTCAAACGCACCCTGCTGGGGCGTTTTCAGAAGAGCACCTGGCTTTTTTTTTTTTAGCTGGCTAAAACGCTAAAATATTTTTTGTCAGGCATATGGCCACTAATGAAAAGTGCAACTGAATAGGTATGTGTTTTCTTTTTTATGTGAAATGTTAAATACCAGTGTGTGACGTCGTTCTATGGAGGTGTGTTTAGGGTAGTGTTACGGGGCTACTGGCCCGAGAGTGGAAACACAAACTGATTTTGGGCTCGGTGCTTGAGGTTCGAGGCTATTGGCCCCACCTGGCACATTGTTACTGTAGCCCTTGTCCATAGGCTACTGGCCCATCTGTGGAAAAGCGGCTAATGTTGATTCATTTGTAATTTCATTTTGTTAAAGTAATTCCAAACTTTGCTGCTCCTAGAGGCAGAAGACAATATTCTGTGATTAAATACAATCTTGTTTACACGCTCCACAGCACAACTCAATGCATTTAGTTATAACTGTGAGTAGTAGTATTTTTTTAATAATTATTGCAGATCGAATATTCGTGAACCTCAACTCTTCTGTTCACCTGTCTGTCTATCTGCCTGTTTTGACTAGTCTGTCTGTCTTTTCTGATTAGTCTTTCTGTCTTTTCTGACTAGTCTTTCTGTCTGTCTTTTCTGACTAGTCTTTATTTATTTTCTGACTAGTCTTTCTGTCTGTCATTTCTGACTAATCCTCTGTCTGTCTTTTTTTCAAAAATAAAAATAGATTGTTAAAAAATATATAGACCGTTTTGTGTAGAGGTCGACCGATAGTGGATTTTACCGATAACGATAGCTAGGTTGGGCCATACTTGCCGATAACCGATTAATGAACCGATAGTTTTTAAAATTGATACTGGATAAAAACAAACATAACACTCCAAGTAAAACAGTGCTGAACTTTATTATAAAAATAATAAAACTGTATTGAACCATGAAAACATGCTAAATGAAATGATATAAATGTGAATAAATATTTAAGTCAATAAAAGACATTCATTCAAACTGAAACAAAAAGTAATACTGAAATAACAAATAAAACCAGTTACATTCAAAATGTAACTATTTAACTGTTCTTTTCAAGCCAACTTAATTAATAAAAAAGTAACAAAATTTGTATTAAAGTGAAGATGAAAAAAATAAATAACCAAAATCGAATGCTTTTCTGATTCGTTTATGTTTCTATCGGCTGTATGAACATATCAGTTTGCTTACGTCTCTAGCTTTAAATATGCAACTTCTCTGCATATTTAATGCATAAAAGTGACCAGCTGGATATGAACTAATGCAAATAGAGGTAACAATTGTGACATTAAACATTCGGGTCGGACTTACGTTTATGTTTGTCAGTGTTTTAACCGCTTGAGGTAGGTACTAGTAATGTTAGCGTCCTCTCAGCCTCGAAGGCAAACAAACATACTGTTGTGCTGTTCTTTCTCTACTAATGCAGCATTTAGTCAACAAATGAATCACTTTATAATGATATGACAAAATGTACTGTATACATACATTTGAGCTGTCGGTGCTTTAAACGCGCATCTGATGTCAGCGCTCTCCACGCAGCATGTGCTCTCAGTGCAGCACGCAGAATCACGTGTCGAAATAAACAACACGAGGCACGAGTTTTTATTACACCTCTAGAGGCCGCTCTTGTACTGCATCATGCCAGCAGACCCTTCTCAGCTCTTACACTGTGTAATGAATGACAGCGCGCGCTTCTCAGCCGCTCCAGCAATGGACGCAACCAGGAAAAACTATCGGTATATATTTTTGCCGATAACGATAGTTCCACCAGTCAACTATCGGTGCCGATTAATCGGCAAAACCGATGAATCGGTCGACCTCTAGTTTTGTGTACATCTTGTGCTGGCTCTTGGTAATAATTCTGTAGAAAGGTGTATATATAATTCTGGGATGTTGCAGGGTGTAATAATGCTGTAGGTTATAACCTCACTTTTCAACGTTCAGCATGTTTCATCTCTGGAAAGCTGCCGATGGTCAAGCCACATTAACTTCAACAGATACTGTAGGGAACGAGTTTTTCTGGATCAGGATTTCGTTAAGGAGAGTTCCCAGCCCACTGTTTTGTGGGACAGAGTGAGCTGTCATCACCACCAATCTTGTGTGGAGTTAATATCATGCAGTCTTTATTTTCTAACTTTAGTCATCTTCAACTGGTCTGGCTAGGACAGGTGTGTATTTTGCATCCAAATAACCAAATATGTTAGCAACTGCCTGTGCTATACTACAACAATATGCTACATTATCATTCAAAAGAGTTTTAAAATATTTTGTTAAAGAAATATCTTATGGTCACCAAAGCTGCTCATTTCATTACTATTTTAATGTCAAGTAAATATTGAATATTAAGCACATCCCGCAGTAGACTGCATTTTACGACGGTCATGCTGAATTTATGTAAAGTTTGGGCTTTTAAGGAGGGGGAAAGTGATAAAGTCTATATTTAATATTTAGTGCTGCCTTCAATATTTATTATGTGATCATTCTAAATTATTTTTTAGTAAAGTTATTCAAGCAAGATTGTTCTAGAGTAAATAGAGAGTGGTGAGAGATTGAGTTAAAGCAGCTTGAACACTGGCGTGGCATGGGTTTGGACATGGTCAATGGTTGTGCTGTAGTAGGCTGTGATTCATGGGAAGGAGAGGAGGGAGATGGCATGGCGTGGAGACCCCTCGCTGAATGACCCTGAACCAGAGTGAAACCTGAAACAGCTGTGTAGAGAGCAGCCAAGTAGTTCTGTGAGCTGACACCCACCCGTAAGACACCACCGTCATAAACATTTTTATTCAAGCTGTTTCCACACTTGATTCTGTTGCTTGGCTTGAACTGAGTATAATTCTACGCTTCTCTCTTCCCTAACAGGTCTCTTTTCACATTGTACTTTTAGGTTTGAATGGCAGTACGGTTGTGTCATCTCCGTGAGTTCAACTGTGAGTACTCGCGGCATCTGTTTACTACCAGGGCCTAAAACTAACTTTTTGCCACACTTGCCATAAATGAATGAATCCTAAATAAATAATGAATTAACCATGCCATAAATAAATGTATCGGCCATAAATGTTTTTTACTGTCCATGATTTTTTGTTGTTGCCAAAACAGGCAGTAATGACACCAAAATGTAGAAATGAAAATTCACAAGACCGGGAAATTATAATATTTTTTTTCTAAATTAGGCCATCTTTTTTCAAGTAATGCAGTTGATGTGGTGCACTTGTGGAATATCTACACAGTCTGACAGATGCACTCAAATTATGCAACCATTATATAACCCATTTAGTTATTTATTTTAGCCAACATTGCTTACAATATTGTATGCTTTGGCAATGTAGTTATTTACTGTGCCAATAAATAATTGTGAACCTTAATGTTAAAGTCGCTCAATCCAAAAAATATTGTGCTTGTTTATGTATTCTAGTTAGCTGTACATGTTGCAAAGATTGTCCAGTTTTGTTTATAGTGTTTGTGTATAGTCATTTTAAGTGCCCATCTTGGTACTAAGTACAGTCTAAATACCAACCAAAAATTGTATTTTGTTTGATTGATGTCTGTCCACACCATCTTCTGGCGGGCTACGGTCTTAATTTATATCTTAGTGTGTTTCTAAACAAAGTATGTGCATTAGGTATGTGTTTCTAAATGTGCAGTAGGTATGGCCGTGTCCACCTGGCTGAGGTATGTGGTGTAACGTCACCTGCAGATCGGCCATCCTTGACCCAGTTTAATCTCAAACCTGTGTTTAATAACATAAGTGGAGCCTTGGACTATACCATGAATGTTGTTGATGCAAGGCTCGTCTTTAATAATGGCTCGGAGCTTTAGGTCATTGCCTTCTTGTGACCATCAGACCATGACCGATTTCAGAAGTGGACATCAAAAGACACCGTAAGCCAAAATTGTGGCTGCAGTATCACATCAGATGAAATCAGGCTACAAAAAAAATAATTATGTAAAAAGCAGCATATAGTCATCCTATAATGACCTGATAGCATAGAAGGTACGTGCCATCCATTTATAGCTGTCATAATTTCCTTACACGTTTCTAGAGCAAACATCTGCAGCAGGCAGCTTGGTATGTCTGCCTGAAAGCCAGAGCCTTTCTCATCTGACTTAAACTAGTGGTAAAAGCAAAGGGGAAAAATAGGTCATGCCTTTGAGAAGCAATACTTTATCTGAAAATAAAAAAGGTGTCAAATGTTAGCTGCCTCGCTCTCTGGCTGCTGTACCGAGTAGAGATGGGAGAGCTGTTTGACTTGGCATGCAGACTGGGCCCCATTTTGGCTTTCACCCCAGCAGATCAATCTCCAAAAAAAAATTTATCTGTGTGCGTGAAAGCTTTTTCTATTGCTTTTCTATTTTTTCTTGAGGCTGTTCAATCAATCAGAAATAAACTGAATGTAAATTTGACAAAAAGGTGAACATTACTAAGAGAAAAGGAGTTGTGTTGTGTTGTGATTAGAAGGTCTGGTTGATGCATCTTACTTAGACATCTTACTTGGGCAACGAGCGACTGCCAGCGTAAGCGTGACGACTTCGTCCCATGATATTCCCACAGTGTCTAGGTCTTTGATGAACGTGTGGTGCCAAGTCTTTTTCGGACGGCCAGGCTTCCGTTTTGGCATCCTATTCCAGTCTTGTCCAGGCGTCCACATCATCGGCGCTTCTGGAATTCGGGTTTGTGGGAGACGAAGCAGATGCCCGGCAAATTGGAACCGTCGTTCGGCAACCAGGTCCACTAAGCGTTCGACTCGAGGTGCGGCGGTATACTTCTTTGTTGGTTATGCAATCTGTGTACGATATTCGCCGAATTTGCAGCCGGCAGCATTGGTAGAAAACGTTAATTCGTCGTTCAATGTTTCCCATCAGTTTCCACGTCTCAGAGGCGTATGTAGCCGTCTAGATGATGATGGCATTTAAAAGGCTCGTAGACTGATGGTATTTGACCGACAGATGGACGAAGGGTAGACCGAGAGAGCCTTCCCGATCCGGCAAGTGGCGTTGTGTTCAGCATCTCCGTCCCTCGTGATCGTACTGCCCTAATAAGTAAATCGTTCAACTTTGTCAATGCGCTGTTGGCTGATGGACATTGGAACGTTTGATCGAGAGTAGCCAATGATCGAGAGTGTTGTGTGGTGAATTAAATTCATAATTCTGATTTAACGTCATCACTCAGTGTTCACTGAAGTTACTTTTCAAAGCTGAATGTCAAGAAGATGTGTTCAAAATCTTCAATAGCAGACAGTAATTCAATGTGGTTGAGACAAACTACATTTTATTAATTTTATAAAGTGCAATGGGTTATTTAATGTAATTTGAGGTCATATTTTCTTGTACCTTACTTAGTTCTTTGTGTTGTCGTCTGGCTAATTTGGCTAGCTTCTACCAAACGACAGATATATTTGAGTTGTTTGAATGACCTTTGACTTCAACAACAAAAGACATGTGAAACATTTTCTCCTTTGATAAGTCTGTCCTAACTATGCACTGTTATATGGCCAGTTGCTTTTTATTAAATGCTTTTGCATGGTTTTTCCTCTGTGTGACCTATTTTTGTGTCTGAACCCACCCGTTATAGTTAGCCGTGGGACTTTACATGGTGCTCCAGTCCAGCAGACACATTTTCCACAACAGTCATAAAGCGGCTGCCAGTTCATGTGCTCATTTGTCAATAATACATTACGGGAAGGCCATCTGTGTCAGCTTCCAAATAGAGCACATATTTATGCACATTTGTGTGCAGCTAGTGATTCTGCAATGCATATTATTGAGAGTCTGTGTTAATCTGTCAGAGGGAAAAATCTTCTTTTTATCATCGGATAGTTTTAAAGCTGTTTTCACTGCTATTACAATTATTTTATTTGACATCAAAATGTATTGAGTCTGTCTGTAGTCTCATCTCTTACTTGTTCATTTGAATTTTAAATGAACATTTCAGGAGGTGCAGGAATTTCAGTAAGTGTTGCTTTAAAGTTGACATGAAACTGACGTTGCAATATATCCTAGTGAAACGGCTTTTCGAACAAGAAAAAAGGCAGGATTTTATTTTATCAATTTGGGAATTGACAAAATTGGTTTGCTATTGCTGTAATCTCATGTGAATGGTTGTCCGGCCTTCACGCCAGTGAACACATTATCGGAGTCATCAGAGAAGAGATGTTGCTGCAAGAGGGAGGGGAAGTTATTTTGATGTAAAGAATAAAAAGGGACATGAATTTACAATTTACATACTATTGTAATTACCATAAATTGTGCAAGTGACCGCTAAAAATGTGTTTGTCATTGAATCACTCATTCGAGATTCGTTCAAAACTGAAACAAGTGAAGCCTTGTGAATTTACATGTTATTTTATTAGGACGATCAGAATCGTGGGAAAACATGATCTCCATGTGAAATAAAAAAATCGTGATTCTCAATTTATCCAGAATTGTGCAGCTCTAACCCTTGTCTCTAGGGTTGGCTCTAATCAATTTATCCAGAATTGTGCAGCTCTAACCCTTGTGCAGCATAACCCTATAGTAAATACATGTAGTTAATTATTATTATTCATTACTTAAATGTATAATTACACTGTGCCACGAACACCTGTTTTTTAGATAATCTGTAGATGTTTAATATTCTATTATGGTAAATGGACTGCCTTTATATAGCGCTTTCACAGACCGAATGGCCACCAAAGCGCTTTACATGTTGCCTCACATTGACCCATTCATATACCGACGGTTATGCAAATTATTATAATTATTATTATTCTATTATTAGATTTCAGAGTAGGCACATGTGTTTTTCTGTAGAAACACATGTGTAGTTTGAAACACTGCTGTTATGGGTGTGGTGTTAAGTTTTTCATTCACAGGTCTCCAAATATCTTTTCTGTCACGGCAACAGCATTAAAAAGAGTGCTCTTCAGCACTCTAAAACAGTTTTTCACTCTTTTGCTCTCTTTTGTTCTGGTAGAGGGAAAGTAGAAGTTTTGGCATATTACTGGTGCTTTGCTCTCAATAAAGGCAAACAATCTCTTCGGTAAAGCTGATTTTTTCATAGACGGGGGTATTCTGCTTTCACTGGCTATGCCTTACACTTAAGTCCACACATTATCACACAGGGAATAGGCTGTATGTGAAGTCTCTCCTGTTGCCTGTTCGTATAATGCAGCATTGGCTTTAAGCCGTTCCTCTGGAGGCGGCTGTGTGAATCAGGGCTCAGGTTAGAGAAATGGTTCGGATGGCTTTATTTCCACAGTTGAGCCTGTTTTTTTTTTTGTGGCCAATATCTGATGCACTTTATTTATCCCTCGCTGGACACAGTGAAGAAGGCTTAGTTGGGATTAACATGGGAATCGGATGAATGTCCATACACCAGTGGCCGGGGCAATGTGGGCAGGCGAGTAAGACACTGTTTCAGCGGATGTGTGACGTGCTACACAGTCTGAATTGTTTAGTGCTTTCCCTGTTTTCTGTACCAGCACGGCTAAATCATAATTCTGAATCACAGCAGAATTTATTTTTGTTCTTGCGAGTCAATATTGTAAACTAAAACTATTACAAATATTTTTTGGGTAAAAAAAAAATAAAAAACATTTTTTTTTTAGAAATGTTGCATTTGCAAATTGCTAAGAAGTTTAAGTACTAAAATGACTAAAACTGAAAGAAAAAAGCTAAATAGAAATTGAAACACCTTCCCAAACTAATATAAACTACAAAATAAAATGATTAAAGACATTATAATATTATTATAAAAGCTAATTCGTAATATTAATAAATACTGTAATAAGAATACAAAAATAACACTGATGTGAGTTTGTTTACAAAAAAATCTTTCTTGAGTTCTTTGAGAAAAAGAAAACACAATGTGACCAGCGTAGTCCGATTATTGCACAAATGACTATTTTGAACCGGTTCTTTTTAGTGAATCAAAACTAAAGCATGCTGGGAGACCAGTGTAGCCTAAGTCCTGAAACGGTTGACTCTTATGAACCAGTTCTTTTAATGAATACTGTAAATAGTCGAGATATCAGTTTGTCCTCCTGTATAATTGTCTTTAATATAATGTTTAAGCAAAATAAACATTAAAACTAAATTGAATTGAATCAACTGGGAAAATCTGTGCCATTACCTAACCCTAATTTGACTAAACTTCCTTTGCGTCTTTCATGATTTGTAGCAGACGTTGTGGCAAAACTGATCTACTACCTAGGGAGGACTCTGAGGTTGAAGCAGAAGACTTGTTATGCAGTAGCAGTTTCATAAACTAGTAGTTGTTTTGCTTGCTGGTCCTAATTATTGGAATGTATGCATATTTTAGGATCTCCTCAACTCCTTGATTTCGACTGAACCCTTTTGGCAAATCAGATTTTGGATTGTACAATTGCTGCTGTCTTCAATAAAATTCTCATCCATATAGCTTATGTGGTTTCAACACAGAAGGAACTTCATTATTAATATGCTAAGGTTATTGGATAGGGTGTAGGAGAACTTGTGCCAGACGTCAACTGACTAATGTGTTAGAGCCTTTTGCTTTTTTAATGGAAACTTCACTGTAGCGCTTTGCGGTAAAGAAAAAAAACACATAGATGGGGTTCCAATAAAGGTGTCTTGTGTCAGTGTGGGGGGATCCAGGACGCATTTGAGTGACCTACATAGTTTAACTTGATACACAGCCGTCCCTTCTCAACTGACAGTAATTGAGAGCTCCCCCCTTCACCTTGCCACATACAGTAGGTAACTAAGAACTAAATGCAAAGATGCGCTTCGTCCCCCCGTGCTCCCATCGTTCTTTCAGGCCGTCTGCTATAGGACCATTGAGATGCTAATGACCTTCCTTAACAAGCTGCAGATCTTTACCGTCATTCTCTATACACCTTTATCGATTCATTGTACATTGACACCACGTCACAGTATGTGCTCTCAGAGATATACAGTAACACTTGATATTCAGCGACAAGATCAAAAAGTGAAAGTTCACAAGATATCGTTTCAGCTCGGGTCTTCTGTTTCAGCGTCGCTCTTTGTCGTACGGGTGGTCTTGCTTAATGTTATTCGTCTCTCATCCGTGCATGTGGCGTCTGTCATCCAGCCTCTGTCTTAATCGGTCGCCAGGGATGACCTTTTCTGCCTTGCCAGACGAGAACATCAGCAGGTTTAAATGCCATCAGATTTGGTCTTCTGAAATTGTAACCTTTCTTAATGGGAACTGATGAAATCTGCTGGAAATGTACAAGGGACAATGTCTATTCCCATAAATTTAGCAGGGAAACGCATGTCAAAATTGCACTGGCTCACAGGAAGATGCTTTCATTTTAAACCAAGTATAGGTGATAATATTAGGGGCTTTCACACCAGGTAGTTCTAGGAACTTAGTTCTAGGAACTATCCACCAAGGTGTTTCCCCGAGAACTAAAAGTTCCCCTATAGGGCCATTTTCCTGGTTGCATTCGCACAGCCAGAAGGTACTCTGAAGTGACATAAGCCGCACTTCTTGTTGTTACTTTTATTTTGACTGCGTAGCGGACATTTATTTTGACTGCGCTGAGTATGGCACACAGCGCTTACATTCTCCATCTTCATTAGTTTACGACCTGTTTACCAGTCCTATCTAATGCGTTATTAGAAAGAAATGTTATACAAAGAAAGTAGACAGTATATGAAAAAGTATTAGTGTTTGCCGTGTGGTTTATGTCCAATGTTGCTATAGCTAAGCAGAAATACATCATGTTTCGATTGGTCCCCTCAAAGTTGCGTTGGATTATCTCCTTCGCGTAAAGGTTCTATCACTCTTCTCCATGTTCGTAGAGTTAGTCACTGGTAGTTCCTATTGTATTGGGTTAGACCAAAAGGCGTTCCTTGAACTAAAATCGTTCCCAGTTCCTGTGGTGCGAACCCTAAAAGTTGGTACTTCCACCTTTAGTTATAGGAATTATGAAAAGGTTCCTCGGGTGCAAAAGCCCCTATTTATCACTCCTGTAGTCCGACCTATAGTGTATAACAGTTACTTGTGACTCCACTTACATTTTTGTACATTTTATTTAACCTTTAAAACCTACTGGTAATCTAGAAAAATGTAAATGGAAAACACGAAATGTGGGAAGAAATAAAGCTGATTTCATTGGCACATTTTTTTACCTTTTTACCACATTTCTGTGACTCAGAATATGTGTATAGGCCTACTTGTTTCCTATATGTCTATAGGCCTACTTTTGAAAAAGTGAATAGCGTGTGGCCTGTTCAGAACCACTGATTTAAACAGCGGCTAGAAATGGAAAATAATTTGAATACACTTTTTTTTTTTTTTACGTATTTGTAGATTTTATGTGGCAAATCTGAGCTCACTTGTACCTCACTAGCCCAGTGTATGCACCATTAACTGTAAATGCAATTCAAACATAAGTCACACCTCCCGTCATTCTGATTCTGAAAGTTTTACAGTGGTGTCAAAATGGTAATAAAACCTCTTAAGCCCAGTGCAAATGCCTCTCCATCCATTTTTTTCATGTCCTTCTCAAAGAAGAAGGGGGAGGTGAATATCAATAGACATTTCAGTGTCCATGCTCATTTCCACCTTTGCCGTCATCTAACTCTCACGTAAAGTTAAGATGCGGTCACATTAGTGAAATATGGTGAAATTTTGCGGGCCAACGTACAGTATATATAATAATTCAGCCTTTCATATCGTATTGCACTTGTAATATTGGGCATTCAAAAGTCCAGACATGATTTGAACATGGCCCTGTCTGTGACAGAGTTCTTTATTTACTGCAGATCTTTTGACTAGGCATGGCTTTAGGTGTAACCTCACTTAGCCAGATTATGTCCTTAATCTTTTTAGAGGTATAAGCTGATCACATGAAGCCTGTGATTGGTCAACTTTGACCCAATGACTTGCCTCACTGTCTTGTGAACATAGCCCTCTGAGTGCTAATCTGCAGTACTATCTCTTCTCCCTGTTGTGAGAACCAATTCTCCTATCGGATGTGTATGATTCATTCTGCCTCTTTTGAAATCAGACTAGCTTAAGCTGTCAAGATGTGTCATCTTCATTCTGGTGTAGATGTCTGTCTGGGATTTTGAATCTCTGGAAGACCGGAACTTTCAGGCGAAGGTAAGAAACTTGAGAGTGCACTTCTTATAGGGGTCTATGATCTTATGATCCCATCAAATGGAGCTCAGATGGAGAATGACAGCATTGCTGCGATTCTGATATTATTGATGGGATGAAACAACACCTCAGAATGTTCTGTTTTCAGTTTGTAAAGAATCTTTGGGATTCTTTAGTAAGCGTAAAAAAAAATGTTATTTGATTTTACTTGAGTAATGGTGTATTTTTTTTCCCTCTCTAGCCTATGTGTCTTTGAATTATGGTGTCCCACAAGACAATTCTTAAGATTAGCAATTGCAATATTTCAGCAAAAGAAAGAAAGAAATTCCATTGACAGTAGTGTAGTAGAGATGTATAAAGCACAGCGCGGCCAACTTAATCACGAGCGGAATTTGCATGGGGAACTTTTCTGCCCTAACGCAAAACTTCCAAACATGCAGATTCATACTTAAATGATGGGATTTCACCTAGTACGAAATTTTGCTGTGCAAACTCAAAGCCACGTTATCTTAAATTACTAATAAAACAAACAAGCAGAGACAGAACGGTATTTGTTGATTGAGTTTTCCACTGAAGCAGTGCATTAATATTTCTTCAAGCCCTGAAGGGACAAATACACACATTAATGTGTCCTAATTCTGTCAATTCCTAACAGCGGATTGTAGAGAAATGTCTGACAGTCGTTGAGTGAGAGATTGAACAAATTCCAAAATATTGAGAAATGTAAGTACTCCTGAACAAATTTGAGTTGTTTAGGGTCCGCTAATGGGACGCCACCTTATCGGTTTAATTGTTTTGAAGTTGTAGCTTGCACTTTTTACATTTTTTTTCATCATATATAGCCGTGATATCAGTAGCATGTGTATTTTTAAACACAAATGTCCTTCATGTAATGAATGTCCACAAGTCTCCTTTCCTGCTGTTAATGTTCCTTAAGGTATCCAAATGGCCATGTCACTACATTTCCCACAGAGGTTCAGTCTAGGTGGGGGCTTGATGGTGCACCAAATCATATTTCAGTTAGTACTCAACCAAGTGAGGAGTCGCTTTCACTTAGTACAGATTGTTCTCTGTCCAACATCAGACAGAAGCCCTGCAGCTGTCCTCAGAAACATCACAGCCTGAGCTCACACATGCTCCCTCTGGCCATCTCTGCAGTCGGGGCTTGCTAGGGAAAGTGGGCTGTGCTCTCTCAAACTGTGGAATGAGCATAAAGTCACATAAAGAATTTGCATAAATCCCCAGGAGGTTTTGTAAAGGATAAGTGTAATTTATGAATGTTAACACAAGGGGTGGATGATATTTCAAAAATTAGCGATGGTTTTGGTCGGATATAATGATATTGTAAGTATGAGAGAGTTAAAGACGCATTTAATTGACAGTTTATTTAAGCTGTAAAAAGGACATTCGGGTTTGTAGATTAGTCTCATATCCGTTAATTGGTTCAAACTGTAAGTTTCAGTGCTTTGATTTAAAAAAACTTAGAACATTTTACAATAAATTGTTTGCGTTATTACTCGGAAGTGTTCAAAATGTGTTTTATTGAATGTTTTAGTAAAAAATATATTATTAAGGTAAAATTGCTGTGTATTGCTATGCATTCTATTGGTGCATATAAATAAAAAATATTTTATATTATTTCTCCTTTTCCTTTAGTAAAAACTGGAAACCTACTTGATAATTTTGACTAGATATTAAATGTATTTTAACTAGATATTTGCTGTTTGGTAAAATTATAATAAAATAATTATATCAAAGATATAAATGTAAATATACTATGCAAAAGGTAAGGAAGTCTCTTATGCTTACCAAGGGTGCATTTTTTTTATAATAAAAAAATACAGTAATGTTTTCAGTGAAATATTAATAATGTATTATTACATTAATTAATAAACATTAATAATGTGAAATATTATTACAGTTCACAATTAGAATAAGTGTTTTCTATGGTAATGTCATTTATTTCTGTGGCAAAGTTGAAGTTTCAGAATAATTACTCCAGTCTTCAGTGCCACATGATCCTTCAGAAATCATTATAATGTGCTGACTTGATTCTCAAGAAACATTTCTTTTTATTATTATCAGTGTTAAAAATAGATGTGCTGCTTAATATTTTGTTTGTCTTTCCTGTTCATTTTCGTCCCCTAAGCTTTGAAAATGGTAGTGTATACTGAATGTTTGGCAAAAGGCTGAAAAATATTGAGATACAATTTCATTAGCTATATCGCCCAGGCCCGGCCTTAATCTTCACAGCTGTTTTATTTCTTAAAATTAGCTCGTTTATCAGAACTTGGGAAGCTGAGCAGAAACGTGTGTTCTTTGAATCGCTTAAGTCAGCAGTGGAGTTGCCAAACACTACACAATACTTTCATGGATTGTGATCAACGGCTCTGTCCTGGAACAGTGGGCTCTTGGCTGCGTTTCTGTCCGCTGTGAAGCACCTTCATAATTCCACCATTCAGCATCACTTGGATTCTTGACACAATGTGAGAACTTAATTTTACATAATGGGCATTTAAGTACTCACTTTAAAAGTGTTTCGTATCAGCACAAAGGCCAAGCGTAGAACTTTCTGACATTTTAAAATGTCCTCAATTAATGTTGAAAGCCTCACATATGCGTAGCATTTTGTGCCACTGTCATTTAATTTTTTCTCTCTCGATTTTTAATGAGAGCTCCTTTCTGGGAGCCCATTTGCTGATTAGAGGGCTCATTAGTAGCCGTGTGAGAGGAGGCCTGGAGCAGGAACATGAGCACTGTGGGACAAAGGGGAGGTGGGCCAGGACAGGAAGGCGTCAGTCAGTTTAATTAGGAAATGATAGTCATATTCAAGATAATTTGATGTCACTATTTAATGGCAGTAGATGGAAATAAGAGAGAGTGCCTGTAGCTGTGAGAATTGAAATGTCTCTAATTTTAATATGTTTGTAGACTGAGTTGAATCAGTGATTTATCCTGGCTGTATATCACCCTGTTCTGTGGTTTCTTGAAACGCATTAGGTAATTGTTGAGGAACTGCTATAATACCTGCAATAGCAAATAGGTTATTATTGGACAGCACACCAAGAATACGTCATCATGCTCCATGGTTCATTCTCAACATTTATTTTTCATTGTGGTTTAATGTGTCAGCATAGGAATTAACACGGTTTGGTTTACTGCGAGAGGAACTGAGGTGTGATGAATCATGATGGTGTGGCTCTTGGATTTGTTTTCATATCTGTATTTTAGACCTTAGCAGACTTGCTGCTTAACCATAGTGATTGTGCTGTTTAAAATATTTCAAAAAACATGAAATTAAACCACATCATTTTTTTATGTATTGCGTACTAGAGCTGCAGATTAATCGTTAAAAGACTGCGATCTCGATTCAAACACCCACGCGATCTCATTGCTAAATGACTGATTCGCCTGTGTCTGTTAAACCTTTGACCAAATCACACCAGAACATTTAAATCTGAGCCAGAGAGAGAGAGCAGCCGTCACGAAAGGCACGAAATGGCTTCACAAATAGTCTTTTCAACCACCCAGTATTGTTATTTCTGTCTTGCAATAATTCAAATGATCACAGAAGTACTGGGATAAAAGTTTATAGTTCGGAAATGAACACCGATGTCTCCGTTAGCGATCAAAACAGAACGAATCACCTATTGTAAATAACACGGCGCTTCAAATAACGATTGTATTGATTACATTGTTACGCCACCACAAGGGACTGTTAAAAAATGTATTTGTCATTGAATCATTCATTCAAGAGATTCGTTCAAAAACACTGATTCCATGCAGTAATGAAATAAGTGACGTATATGAGTGAGTCATTGAATCATTCATTCAAACCAATTCATTCTAATTAATTAAACATTTTTAAATGGACTACAGCAATTAATATTTGGTCAGAACCTCTACTAATTCACATGTTATTTTATTTAGTTGTCTGATCAGAATCTCTATTTGAAACAAAAAAAATGTGATTCAAATTTATCCAGAATTGTGCAGCTCTAGCTCTACAATGGCTGAGGTTTTTGATACTTTCATTCTGTTTAAGTTTGACAACTCTTTTCTTTGAAAAAGATGATTATGACAGTGTAAGAATTCCATGGCTCTGTTTGTGAGAAGTTAGGGAGTGAATAATTAAAAGCAGTAACTGTACGAACTTTCCAAAACAGTGGAGCTGTTCGATAAACAAGCTTTTGCCAGTGAGAGCGGAGCAGTGTGGAAAAATCGCAGATTTTTGGTCATTTTACAATATAATATGTTCCATTATCGCTGTTCAGCTCTGTTTTTGACTCCATTCTACAAAATTAAACAGATTTGTTTTTCAGACAGTGACATTTGAGTGTGATTGCTTGGACAATGATTATGACATTTTATGACGATGATGATGATTATTATTATTATTTGCAGTTGTCTGTTCAAAAGATAATTTACTATCATTATTGTGTGTCTTGTGTGTTTAGAATCAGGGAAAATATTCTCGATTGCAACCAACACCCTGTTGAGTATATCTGTAGTTTCGTTCCGCTGTGTGTAAACATTCCTTCTTTGCTCTCTTGTTCTGGAAGGGTTGGACGTGGAGCAGAGCAGCTGCCGGGGTGATGATGTTGTCATGGTAGGATCTCCTGTGGAGTCCTCCTGGCATTCTGTTCTGTTCCGCTGGGGATGTGTTTTTTTTCCATGTGAAAAGGAAGTTGTTCATACTGTATTGTGACACCTCCGGGAGCATCCTGAGCCTTGCTTCAGGCTACACGGAAAGGCACAGAAAGCAGTTGTTGGTAAGAGAAAATGACTTTAATTGAAATTCTCTGTTAATCCTCTCATGTTCCATTATCGTATGATGATAATGCACAATGAGTAATTAAGTTCCTCTTCATTTGGCCCGTTGGGTCTATCAGTTGTCTACTCTAGATAATGATCTTAAATTCGTTTACTGCCACAGCACAGCAGATTATAGTTCTTCTATATGTCATGAAAGATATTTAGCCATTTGAATTGCTTGGAATATAGCTTCAATCTCAGATCATACACGCTATCACACATTTGTGCCAACAAAGCACAGATATCAGATGCCGCAAAGATATTTGACACCAGTGAGCGTGGTGGGTGCTGCTGAGTGCTGACTGGGATATACTACAGCACTCATTTGCCTGTGGTTGAACAGCACTGGTGCAGACTATTGGGTGGTGTGGTGGTTCACTTACAGCATGATATTTGCCTAAGCGGTCTGGTTCTTGGTGATCCTGGTAATGGGAAGGCTGGAATTTAGAGCAATTCATGCAACGAATCTCAGTTTTTTTCTTCTTCTGTTTTCCCCCCTCTTTTTTCTTTTTCTGTTTACATTATTGTATTAAAAAAATACAGTCATATTTTTATGATTAATTTGAATTGTAAAAATATTTTTAGTAATACAATTAATGTTTTTATAATAACAATTTTAATTCTAAAAAATATAATAATAAATCGTTTCTGCAACCCTGGATTTTGGCAGGTATATATATATATAAAAAAAATTCTGCTGATGTGATATTTTTGTATTAATTGACATTCTCAATTCTCAAATCTCATATATTATATATAATATTCTCTATATACTCTATATTCACTTAAGACAAATGACTGAAAGACGGGCATTTTGACACAAGTGTGTGTATTTGACCGTTCAGGCCCAATAATACAGCAAAAAGAACTGTTTCGGTGCACTGTCTGAGTATTGAACTATCTCTCAAAGAGCGCACATTTACCGGAATGAGATTTCATTCGCTGCTTATTGCGCTTCAACGGTTTAAAATCACTTGTTTTGTGTTATGAAATAAGCTGTTGTTACGAAGCCGCAGCACGGCAAAGTCACGTGAGCGAGTAACTGTGATGGAGAGGATAGTCCACAAAATCTCAACAAATTTCTACCGGTTAAGCGTGTCTCCCGATGTATCGCCCACCTCTAGCAGGATGCAATATTGATTAAAAAGGCTTTTCCTTGCAGAACGGAATGAACATCCATTAGCAGGTTAAATGGCCTTGCATACTCTATGAATTACATTTAACTCCTTACAGGGTTCTCCCAGTGTGACTGCGTTATGTCCAATGATGAGGATTAAAATGAATGAACGACTGAATTCAGGCAGCGTATTGAAATATAAGAACAGGTCCATAATCTATTTAAATGAGTTATTTCTCATCATCCGGTAATTTCTATAATGAGTGCAATGTGACATTTTGAAAATCATATTAATTTCTATCTTTCCAATAATGCCAGACTGCAGCTGAAAGACTGCATGTGTGCATTACACTCTGGGTTAATGGAGGTGGGCAGAACGGAAGAAAAAGACAGCTTCCAGGCAGCATTGGAGCTTGTGCAGTACTCAGGCTGTGTCTCTGATATGTGGAGCCATAGGAACTTTTACAAAATTGTTTCTGTTATAAATTTCCTGATGAAATTGTGCACATTCAATAAGCCGTATCTCTGCATTCATCTCATCGCATTGCTCTCTTGATTTTGATTCAATAGAATTCAATAAAACACCACCGCAGGCAGACCTGCTGAGCAGAAACTTGATTTAATTGAGAGTGAGACGGTGCTTTCTTCCTCTCTAGCTTTTTTGCCTGCGGCATTCAAAGCATCATTGTTTGGGAAGCTGTTGCTTGTCAGGCTACTCATAATTTGAATGCATTTCAACTATGGTCAAACTATTGTTTTGGAAAAGTAGTTTGTTGTAGCACCCTACAAACTAACAAGAAGTTTAAAACTATGTTGAAGCTACTTTTTAAATATATTTCAAAATAAATAAAATGTAGACTGCTAGCCTCACTACTTTTATATCGATACACCCCAGCACTGTTTATGTTTTATTTTAGTGGCTGTAAATGATCTTCTTTATAATTTTCTATTTAGAAAGACCACAGGACAGTTGCTTTTGGACTCAGTGTGCATATTAGGAAAAGGGGCGGAGCTTTGTCATTTCTTGAGCGGTAATGACAGTGGTGGATTGAGTGTGCATAGAGGTGTGTGTTTGTTGTGCAGTTTGATACAGTGGTGAAATCTACACCATTCTGGAACACTGCCAGACATTGATCAAGAACAACCTGTTCTTATACAACAGATCTTTTTCAGGTGTTTACTCTCTGCCAGTCTGCAGTTTGAAATGTGAATACATCAAGGTTGAAGTATTGAAATGATATCTCATTATACTGTATGTGTATACATATTTGAAGTTTTTTTTTTTTGGTAACTAACGGCAGTATTAAGTGTACTTAATATATGACTAAGTATAATCTGAACAAAAGTAATTAAAGAAAGTAAAGCTACTTAAAGTGCACCTATACACATAGCTACTACCATTCAAAGGTTTTTTTTTTTTTTTTTTTTTGAAGACCCTCCTGTGGTGATTATCAAGTTTTTAATGTTGTTTATCCATGTTGTGTTTTAAATAAACTTTAAGACAAACCATGTGCAAATGTGTCAGTCAACAACACCCTTGCAGAGTATTTTCTCCTTAAAACGGCAGTGTACCAAAAACACGGTTTGAAACCGTCCCTACTTCCTATAGTTCCTACTGTCACAGATATGTAATTAATCCTGTCAACGTGCGGGGCGGGGCGGGGATTCTCCTATCATTCCTTTTATGCTCTGTGTGCTTTTTAACACGGTGAGCACAAAAACAAAAAGAACTATATGCGCTATATACTATATATATTTATATATGCGTTTAGTACAGTTGACCAAGTGAATCAGGTAGTCCGGGTTCGTTGTGATTGAGTGGAGGTGGGGGTCTAATGAACTAAATTCATGGTTCCGCGTATACTAAATAAAGCAATTATTTTCACAGGAAAATCATTTAAATATGTAAATAAAAGATGAGTAGTTTTAAGGGTGTTAAATTATTGACTGCGGGGGGACTTTAATACTTTTATTTTGCAAGCAAATGAATAATGTAATGGTAAAGACATCGATAATGCTAGAAAATATTTCAGTTTCAAATAAATGCTGTTCTTTTGAGCTTTCATCAAAGAGTTCTGAAAAAATGTTTCCCGATTTACAGAAAATGTTTAATAATTGATAATAATAAGAATGTTTTTGAGCATCAAACAAGCATATTACAATTATTTCTGAAGCATCATGTGAAACTGAAGACTGAAAAATGGCTGCTGAAAATCTGGAATAATAATATTACTATATGTCACAGTCTTCGTCTGCACCTGTCTGTCTTAGTCTTGTGTCTCCACACCTGAACTCACTCCCTCAATCATCCACCTGTTCATCGTCCTCATTATCTGTGTCACCTGTCTTCACCTTGTTAGTGTTCGTTTGTATCTGTATTTAGTTTGATACTGTTCAGTCTGTCCTTGTCGGTCCTTGTTTATGTTACTGTGTATTGAGTGTTACCCTTCAGCCTGTACCAGTTTTTTGTAAGTTTATTCTAGTAAAAGTTTGATTTGGAGTATTGTGCCTCTGCCATTCTTCACCCGCACCATACCCGTGACACTATAGAAAACAGTTATATTAAACTGTAAAACTATTTTGCTAATCGTTTTTGCTTTATTATTAAGCAAAAAAATGCATTCTTGGTGAACAAAAGACTCTTACGGAACCCAAACTTTTATATATATTTATATTTGCTAACACTTTACAATAAGGTTTCATTAGTTAACATTAGCTAACATGATCTAACAATGAACAATAAATCCTTAAATCCTCAGAGGTTCTCTTTTTGACCTCATGGTTTAGGCATTGAGTATTACTCAGAGGCTTCATGCATACATACCGTACATATACTATATATATATATATATATATATATATATATATATATATATATATATATATATATATACAAACTGAATTATAGTCAAAGACTGACCACATTCATAATAAATGGCCAATCATTGTTTTATCTGAGACTGCGGTTTTTCTCTCATTTACAGACCAAACATCTGATCTGTATATCTGGCCATTAGGCACACAGACTAAGTGTTCCATGAATGTGTCCTTTTGCTTGATTTAAAAACAGTTTCCATGAATTTGTCAAAATGAAGAAAGAGATTAACTCTACAATTACTTTTCTTGACCAAACAGAGCCCTACCAGTCACAATGTATAGTCTGTTTTCCTTAAATGCACTTCACTGACTTTAATCAGGAATATTTTGGCGTTCCCCCACCATATGTGTGTGAAAGTCTGAGGTCTGGATGTATATTTTGGTGTAGCCGCGCATAGTGAATGTAAAGACTTTGACCTCACTCATTCATCATGCGCTTATAGTGTTGATTTTGCTGTCTCATAGGCAATTCGAATTCGATTAACGCCTTTCCTCCATTGTTATGAAAGACGTGTTTTTTTTATAAAAAAAAAAAAAAGACTAAGGAGAAAGAAGAGCAGACAGACGCATACATGTATTTACTCTTGCCTGAGCTCTTGCTCTAAAGGAGTATTTATTGTTTATTACTGAAACCTTTTTTTAAACTGAGGAATGAATTGAAATTATTTTATTTTCTATTGGACATTTTGCTACAAAAGCTGTCGATTGAGCTTATTAAACCTGGGGACATTCGTTTAATAACTCTATACACTGTAAACCCCAATAAGTTGGCAGAACTCAAAACATTTAAGGCTATCGATTGCCTCAAATTTTTTAAGTTCTGAAATTCAAAGTTTAAGTAAGCTGAACTAGCAGATTTGTATTTTGTACTTATACATTTTAATTGTTCTTAACTTGTATGAATTAGTGTACTCAAACATTTCAATTAACTTAAAGCTTTCATGTAATCTCAATGTGAACACTTTTATTAGTATAAACTTAGTTAGCTTTAACAAGCTAATCCACTGACATACTAATTTGGTAACATATTAGCAATAGTATGTTATACAGACGCACTTGTGTGAGTGCAACAATATAAAGGTATTATTTGCTCTCAAATCAAACTGCAGGCACCACTTGTCACCATGAACTATCCTAAAACCAACATTAACAGAAATTCTTCTAAATTAGCATATAACATTAATCACTACTAAATCTCCCACTTAACATTAGTCTGGCACAAAAAATTATATATGTTATATATACAATTATATTACACTTAATAGCATTTACTCTTCCTTTCGCCATCGGCAATGCATGCTGGGAAATAGACATCCCAGCTATTTCAGTTAAACTTAAAGGTATAGCGAAGGATTTTCTTTTTCCGGGTGGGTAGCGTATACTATTGGTCCACCTAAGTGTCAATCATTCTGGTGATATGTTTACGTAAGGCCGTTCACACGCTAGCGTGAGCTAAAAGCACAGGTTGGACTTCCCACTGATGCCGCAGTCGCGAAGATTCTACTAGACAGGTAAAGTTTGTCATGCTATTTGGAGAAATCCATTTAAAATCACTGCTAGTAGGCGTTCCCTCTTGGGAGCAAATAGAGTGTTGCGCATGTGCATTTTTTTTTAATTGGAGAGGGCAGGTCTTTTCTAAAATTAGGAAAGATCCTCCGCTATACCTTTAAGTTTGTCTAAATTAAAAGAAATAATTTCATAAAACTCAAAACAGTGAATCAGGTCAGTTTACTTAAAATATATCAGTTCTGTGAACTTGATAGAAAAAAGAAAGTGCTAAATACTCATAAAAGTTCATTTGACTGAACTAATTAGTTTAATTTAAGTTACTCAAACCAATTAAGTATTTTGAGCGTTAGGGTTTACATCTAAGGATATTGTCTTTATCTCCTTTTCTGTCCTCCCTTGTTTTTTTCAGTTCTGCTTTTTTCGCTTTCAAATGTTACTATAATACCAGTACTAAATAACCAAGACGTGACAATAATGACTTATGTACATTCTAATAATGTGAAATGTGCCACTTACACATGCAAATCTACAGCAGGGACTTATATTTCGTATAATTTCTGCTGATTTAAGGGCTCTGCCCCACTTCCTATCATCCCTCTGTAATTCATCATGACCACATCCCCTCATGTTCTCTCATCTCATGTTCTCTTATCTTTTACTTTTATCATCATCCTATACTATCATCTTTCTACTCACCCTACTCTTTTTCAATAAACCTTGGGTCCTATAAATACATACATTTTCACTGACGTTGTAATCAAATACAGTTACACACACATTCTGTATACCACAAAGCCTCATCTCACAAGAGTTCTACCAAAAGCATTGCCAAAGAGTTTTAACTGTCATTAAAGGTTAATATTGTAATTTTATCAACTGTCTGGAATCATATTCACACTGTAAGAAGAATGCAAGCAAGCAGTGGATCATTGTTTACAGCATTAATGCATTAAATATTTATATTAAAATGTTTTAATATGTAAAAAATCCAACCCGATCTCACCAGGTGGCTAATTCGTTCAAATTCATACGACCTCACCCATACTAATTTGTAAGATTTTTGCTAAATCGTACATATTTGACGAGTTGCCCAATTCGTATGGATTCGTACGAATGACCTACCCCTGACCCCGCCCCTAAACCTAACCGTCACTGGGGTTTAGACGAATCGTACGAATCAGCCACATTTTACTCACTCGTACGATTTGGTCGTGAGATAGCGTTGAAAATATCCATAATGCCATATATTTAGAACAAACAAACTGTTCAGTTTATCAAGAAATAGATTCAACCCTCTATAATGCAGTAAATATGCCACCCAATTTTAAAGAAACACCAAAATTGTAAAGTGTTACCGTAAATTGTACCTGTGATCGAGTTAGAGGCAAAAATATGTTTAGCGGAGATATGTATTTTCATGGCCTGCTGAGCTTTACACATCGTCCGACACTTGGCTGAGAGCGCCCTCTCTCGCTTTCTCGCTGGCTCTTGACTAAATAACTTTGGTAACTTTAATAAGAATTCATCTATATTTCATTTATGCAGTGTTATTTTACTGTATTCAATCTCTGTACCTAATCTACCCAAGCTATCTTATCTAACTACTATTAGATCTACCTGACAAACCTGAAAAGCACTGTTTATTTCATTTGTATCTTTGTTCTATTGTGTTTATTTGCTATTTGTTCTTATTTTATTTCAGACCGTTTACTTGTCTTTAATCATGTTTGAAATGTATATTTTATATATTTATATCGATTTTTTAATTTGGATTGTTCTTGCATTCCATGTAAAAAGTCTGGCGAGTAAAACAAAACTTTTGTAGCCAAAAGCGATTCGAGCTTCAGTGTGTTAGTAGAGGTTTGGGATTGTTCAGTGTGAGTTTCTAGATAGAAATGTATTGATTGAAATTTCACTAATGCATCCAATTATTTAAAGCGTTGCCATCACAGGACTAAATTGCTTTTTAAAATATAAAACAGTTTTTTTAAGTTGTAATAATATTTCACAATATCACAGTTTTTATTGTTTTTATGGCAAAGAACAGGGTCCAAGATGAGCAATGAAAATGTGGAAAAACACATGGAGTTTTTAAATGTCACAGAGTTATTGCTGTTTTCTAGTATTTGTGAGGGCATTTACTGAGATATATGCCTAGAGGTCATGCATGCAAAATGTGATGATTTTTAAATGTTTTACCAAGAATTATACTGAGATATACCCTGCATGCAAAGTGTGCTCTAACCGTATGGTCACAATGTTACAAGTGTGGGTTGGAGGAATGGGCATGCCGAAAGGTCTTAACATTGGTCAGGAAAGCTGCCTGTTAGGGTGTTGTTGGTTGGGGGGGGGGGGGGGGGGTGTTCAATTTTTATTGTTACATTGTGTACCTTTCGGCACACCCATTACAACCAGCAGCTATCCCTGTCTCCAATTTAATAGCATTTTAAAACAAATACATCCGTCTTATATCCTCCAAGCCTCATCTGGGTGTGTGTGTGCACATATGTATGTATGTAAATATATGGTCCGCGTGTAAATTTAAGACATCCATTTTAATAAGCCGCTGGTGTTGAAGGGTGGATCTGATCAGACTTGCATGAAGCGTATGCGGTCTGTGTCGCTTATGCAGTTCTGCGATTTTATTGAATATGTTGGGAAGAGAAGGATGAGGCCTTACCGAGTAGGTTATTTCTACACCCGAATGTCAGGTTTACAGGCCCAGAACATTTCTGCAAGGTTAGGATTGTGGAGTGTTTCTCGCCATGCTGAATATGCAAACTCATGTCAAACTGTCAGCCAAGAGAGCTACTCAGAGCATGGGAACTATTACGTTCTTGTTAGCCTAGTATTCAGTTTCTTCTAAGCCCTTGTAAGCCTGATACAGGGCTGCCGAAGCAGATCCATGAGTACGACCTACCCATGTAAAGAGAGAAAGACGTAAATGGTTTTCTGAGCATGTTCTCAGTAGCATATTATCCTTGATTCTTTTTGAATGAGAGCACTGAGAGCAACTTCAAGAGCCTCTTTATGAATCACTTGTGGTAGGATCCTTATACAAAACGGTACAGCGTAAAATAGAGATGCTCCAGTCGTCATTAAATGAACGCATTAAATTATGTTTTATAAACAAAGTTCGGGAGGAGCACGTTCAGATAACCAATCCAATCTCCTTGTCATCAAACAATTACTTCTTCCCTAATCAGCATGACAAGAAGCATAATATATATCCACTCTGTCAACTCACCTAACATTCCTCGACAGTTTTTCAGCATCCCTCCACCACCCCGACTCCTCACTCTTGGCTCTTTCTTTTACAGACAGGAATACGGGGGAGTACTCTGTGTTTGGGCCGAATACCGAGCCCGGAGCCCTCTCCTCGGACAGCACGCCAAATACGCTTTTATTCCATCTGACTTATTTGTAAGTGTGAACTCGTGAAATTAAACTTAAGTGGCAGTGACGGTTTCCACAAAAATATTAGGCAGCACAACCATTCTCAACGTTGAGAACAATAAGAAATATATTTATTGATTAATTGTTTGTCTGAACTACCCTGCCCTGCACATTCGTCTCTACAACACATTCTTCTTATTCTAAGATGCCTTTAACTGCTTTGTATTCAGTTACAGTCTTGTTTTAATACTTTCTTTTAGTCGTTCTTACTCTGGGAGAGATTGTGACTCCTTTTACATACTTTACTCTGATTTCCAGCATCAATTTTTCTTGCTCTACATTAAATCAAGACACATTTTGTCAATCTTTGATACATACTGTATAAAAACTGTATTCATACATATCTACATGCATATGCTGTCTTCTTTTTCCCTCTTTTTCTTTTATCTCTTTTCTCTGTCTAGGTTTTTTTTCTTTTTCTCGTTACTCTCTCTCTCCCCTTAGGAATGTTGGCTTGAACTCAAAAATGTTAAATCAGCTTGTCTTTGCTCCCTGGGCCCCACTGCTTTCAGGCCGTCACCCCACATGTGGACGTAGACCCCGTCTGTAAGGTGGAGAGCCAGGATAGTGCGGATCAGCGACCTCCAAAACTCATGAGCAACTTCACTAAATCATACACTATAAAAATGTATGGTAAAAAGAAATGGCAACAGTGGTTACCGGAATTTTACTGTAAAAAGTATGATCCAAACTTTTTTGGATTTTACAAATTGAAATTAAATTGACCGTAAAAATGTACAGTATATTTCATTAAATTATATGATGTTAGTATACCAACCTACTGAAGTATTATAATCTGTTTTGTATCTTTATAATATATTGACAACCACCACCACCACCAAAAAATAAATAAATAAATGGTTGTAATGAGAAAACCATAGAAAATATATAGAAGCTGAAATGAATGCTAATCAGTGTCTTACAAACAAATACAAAACACTATCATAGTAACAAACATGATGCTTATATAATGCGATTAAACTTCATTTAACAACATAAGATGTAACATAAAATCCTTACTGATAAGAAAAAAACACATTTCAATGAAAAACCGTCAAATGTGAAGTGTCACTCAGGACATTCTGGGGAGGTCAATTTACTTTTTTTTTCACTGTAAAGATGACTTGTTCTTTTTGTCTTACAATAACTGTAAATTAAACAGTATTTTACTGAAATGTCCTGAATGAAATTAGTATTTTACTGAAAAACACGTTTTCACCGTATTTAGTAAGGGAACTTACTGTTAACCAATTTACAGGTTTGAGCAAAATTGTACATTTTTTACAGTGCAGAGCAAAACACTTACATTAACATTTATTTTGCAAGCCTAAATTTTACATTTTGTTATACATCAATTACAGTGAATCTGCAAATAACTGTTTATTTCATAAATTAAACTTTGAAGTGTTATTTAAAGTAAGTTGCTAACAAGTCAATAAATAAAGACTACAACAGTTGTTCAAACCATTAAGCCCATAATCTCTGCTCCCTCTGGTTGTTGTAAGTCTTTAGAAACGTACATTTATGCACATTTTTTTCCTCATCGTTCCTCCATATGATGTACATTGTCCTCATTCGGGCACAATATATGAAAGATATAGTATGAAAGGAATATGACAGCGGCTAGTTGGCGCAGACCCAAGGTGCGGGGTTACTCTCGCTTCTGGGCTTCATATGTCCTTTCCTCCCACATCCAGACACAAACACACATTTACTGTCTCTCTACCTTCAAGCATAGAAGAGCGAATGGAGAAAAGGCAAACCCAAGTGGAAAAATTTGTTATACAGATGTCATGTGTGGAGGGCTGCTTTTCTGGATCCAACTTTTCCTCCTCTTCCCTGTGGCCTCTTCTTCACTTTTAATCCTCTACCTCTCCATGACCTTTTCCCCCCATCTGATTATCTGTCTCTTTCTCATCTTTTTCTCTCGCTCGCTCCTTCAGCACTAGCCTTTGTGTGGCTGCTTGGACTAATGGCACAGACTATTTTGGTTTGAATGTATTGAATTGCTTTGTTTATTCAGGCACTCTTTGAAATATGCAGCGCTTAACGGCGTCTCCGTATTAAAGGAGTAAACCGATGTGACGTATCTTCTGGCCATCAGGGCAATGCGCCTTAATCCAAGTAAGCTGTCTGTAACCCTTTACTTTTTTTTGGTTCATTTTAGTACAAGGCTGAGAGTGGAGAATTCCCATAGCCACACAGGCTAATGTAGCTTTTCGATAACTTGTTTAGCTTGAAATGGTCAAATCGGAGAATAGCCTATAGTGCAGCATACAGCTTTGTAGCTGGGACCAAGTGTTAGCTGAGTTAAGCTTTCTCCTGGCTAAAAATGGCAGAAATGTAGAAATGAGCAAGCAACATTGCAAGAAAAGTAGGCAGAGAGGGAGTCTCACATACAGTATGTGCTTTACCCACAGGGAAACGTGTTGTCTGTGAGTTGCACATGGCTTTTATAGCCTCAAGTAAATTATCCACGTAAGTTTAAGAAGTATTTGATTGAACCTTTGCCCAAGGGCCAGATTGGATTCGTGTGTACAAATTGAGGGTAGAAAGAAGGTATCCAGACTCCATTGAAGACTAGAGATCAGTCAGACAAGACGCATAAGCAACAATTTTACCAATGCATAAGCATTCATAGCATTTCTGTGTTTGAAATGTTCAGCCAAAATTGTACAATTCCATGACATACTGAGATAGCTGATTCATTTTGCATATTGCACATTTAATCATATTTAGATTTTAAAAAATATATTTTCTTTTGCAGATACTTCACTACTTTAGTCTAACTGGAACATGCCACATGAATTCGAAATATTTTCCTCTGGTTATATGTTTGAGTGCTTTGTGACATGAACTTCTCATTGCAGTTTGGTCAGTGACCCAGTGTAAATTTTAGGACTTTGTATTTGTAAATCACAGTGATTTCAGACAGAGCTGTTTTTATATTTTGACCTGGCTTTCTGCTCTCTCAGCACCCCGTGAACCATTGCATCAGTTTCCCCCTCCAGCCCAAATGCATTTCAGATGGAATTGCTTTGATGTGATGAATTACTATCACCATAAATTGGTCACTGCTATTTTTTTACTTACCAGCACACTTTTTATGCTTGGTAGGGTTGTATGTGGGTCATTCGATAGCCCATCCTACAGGGGCTCCGTGCATCCTGCAAATTGTTATTTCAGGCTTTTAAATGGCATTCGGTAATGTCTTTTTTTTCTCCTTTTGAAGAATACTTGAGCTCTGGTATCCTTAAGTGCCTATTTAATGTCTCTTCCCATTGACTGGCTAATTTGATGGTCAAATAAAATCAGGTTGCTGATGTTACTTGCTATGAATACTACGATTTAATTTAACACTCAAAATTAAAAACAAATCCCATTCGGTTTACAAACTAAGAGAGTCGAAAGGATGAATGCCAGTTGTTTACCGTTGTTCAGACTCATGCTGCTCTAATTAGTGCCCATAGCCAGACAGCTAAACTTGTTTCCAGCAAGTTGCTACCCACCATTCACAGCCTGTCTGAGAGTGCCAAGAAGTCCGATTCAACATCCAAATAAACAGAGCAGTGGGTGAGCTCATTTGCATTGACCAAATACCAATATATACAGTGGAAAGATTTGATTCTAAGCAACTGCTACAGAATCTCAATAGCAGTTTCGTGAACACCGAAAAGCCAAAAGCGACACTAGAGACATTAAAAGCAGAACTCGAAGGGGTTCGGAAATGTGATTGTACAACAGATTACAGGGCCAGAAGAACAATGCAGTCCTACATAGCTGTAACTACTCAGCTCATAACAAAGAATTGACAGATGCAGTCACGGTGCCTGGGCGATACGGAACTTAATAGTGACCACACAGTGGAGAGCCTGAGGGAGGCCTTTAATGAGATGTGATGTATACAGCAATGAGACTCCACATGGCAGAACTTATGATAGCGCTTCAAACAACAAAGGCTTTCTCTGATTATAATAGTATTTCTTGCTTTGGAACGTGATCTTGACTGTGCAGGACATAAGGGCCTCAAAGTTTGTTTAGGTAATACCTTGTCATATTGATGTCATGTGCATGATTGGTGTCACATCACCTCAATGTCATTTGACTCATAGGTTCATTGGGAAAACTTGCCCCCAAATTACATTATCGATTAATAAAGACTTATTTTTGCGTGGTTCCTTGCACAATACTATGTAATGACCTCAATCACTTTTACTAGTGTGGATGATTTGTAAACTAATACATTTTGACGTCGGCATTACACAACTTGCTTGGTAGGTCACCTTGTCCAGCATTACACTTGCGAAAGGGTGGTCAGACTTCCTTTCTTTCAATTTAGCCCATGTATTATGTTGAAGTGCTTTATAATGGTAACGGCCAACTGGCGAGTAACTGTTAAATGTGCACACGGCACATTTAGTCTCGGTTGTCTGTGATTTGATAAGACTCTTTTATTAAGTTGAAAGCCTTTTACTGTACTCAATCTGTCTTGCTTTACTGCCAGACAAGCTGGCTTTTGTTTGTGACATTTAGACACCATTCTATAGGAGGTATCTTTTGCTCAAGATGGCGACCGGTCTGGTTCACTCGGGGACGGGTCAGGTAATTCTCACTGATGCTATCCCATGTCATTACCAAAATCCTTTGCCATGGTCTGCACTTTTGATCTCTCTCTTTCACCTTTTCTTTAGCCCTCAATTCCTGTCTCCACCTCTTTTTTTCTCTCTCACAGTGTATGCTGGACCCGAGAGAGTTGAGTTTTAAGTCAGTCAGACTGGGCTAGTAGGCCTCTAGGTTGAGGTTAATGAAGAGGGGAAGGTTAATGAAGAGGGGAAGGTGCACAGAGTCCCTGCTGGGTTATCGTGGCCCTAGCTGCCCCAGTAAGGAGATTTCCCTCTTCTGTTGGGGTTAACGGCTAGGGCAAGAGAGGGAATCTTGAACACAGACCCTATTGCAAGATAAATTTAGTTTCAAAAACATGTACCAAGTTCTTAGAAAAGTACTCTTTATATTCATGCTGGCTTTCTAAATAATTATTTTATTTATAAAATACTGTAATGTGTGATTGCATCTACATTGTGTGCCAAAAAGGTTTAAAACATAAGTGTTATACACTAAACTTTGACCTTAATAAAAAAGCAGAATGACAGGTTAAAATCACTAAATTATATATAATGAAGAATTAGAAGAAGAAGAAGACACATTCAGTCTTCTGAATATTGTATTGTCATTCATTTTTCCTGTAAATAAAAGAGACTTTTTAATACGTTCTCTTAACTCTTAAGGTTCTTACAAATAATAATCTTAAATAATAACAGCCCGATTGCTTGCAACTTCTACTTTCAGGTTGATTTTTACACAGATAGGTCTAAACTCAAACCATAAATTATTAATATATTTAAATATTATAATACATTTTTCTAAATTTCAAAGTGCACAACAAATACATGTATTGTCTCCAAAACGAAATAATCGATTCTGAACTGCTAAAACGAGTTGTCAACAATTTCAGTCTCACTTCTTGTTACAAACCTTTTTAATACATTTGTATAATTCCAGCCTATGGTCTTCTTCACTGGCTGCCCGTGAACGACGTCTACTTTGACCCTCTCTCACTTTAAAAGGATGAGGACTCGGGCTGGAATTGATTCAGAAAAAACAACGCCATCGTTCGTCTCACTGTGTATCAAGCTCTGAAAATCCTCCGTAGCTTCCGACACGCACTGTAAGTGGTAGACCAATCACAACAGACTTGGCCATTTGACCAATCAGAGCAGAGTATATGCCCGCGGATAAGAGGGTTATAGAGAGACTGAATGATCGAACAAACAATTTTCAGACTCTTTGAAAAATTAGGTGATGTGCAATGTGTATTATGAGAATATTTTATTGTTTTGTTTTTTTACCTTAAAAATAGGAGACCTCCAAAATAAAATTAGGACCCTTTAAAGCAGAATTGGGGCACTTTAAAATTAATTTGAATTCATATGGCCATCATAGAAGATGTCTAAGTCTTTGTATCAATGTATCGATTGCATTTTACGTTTTTATGTCATTGACCCACAGCCACAGGCAATGTGTGAAGTCCAACATGATCAACATTTAGGACTTGCTCCGTTCCCCCTGGTGAGTTCAGAGAGCTCCAGCTAGTTATTGGCTCAGGGGATCTGTAAAGCAACACTTTTACAGTCTTATGGCCCTTTTAACTCATAACATATCTCATATGTTAGCTTTTCTTTGCTCCCTCACCCTCTTTTTTTTTTTGGTCACACATCTCATTGAAGTGGCTTTAACCTCTTGCTTAAAAACAAAGACCGTTTTGTTACTGTTTTCCGTACAGACCCTCACTGTTTTCTTTTCTTCTTGTACACTCACTGGTGTTGATTCTGCTCTGGACAAAGGCTCCTCACTGGTGTGTGATGGCACACAGACCGCCACTTGGTGTTACTGGGGCAGCAAACAGCTTGGGCGATGCGGGCAGAGCCTGGCATCACGACGTCTTTAAGTGAACATATAGTACACACTGTACACACATGACTGAAGCCAGATCTGTGTATTCACATATGTGGGTGTGTCAATGCCATCAACATGCTTTAAGCCTTTATCTCTGTTTTTTGTGTCATTCACACACTCACTCTCTCCATACTGTTCTTGGGGACGGATCAGTCTTGGAGGTAATGTGTTAGAAGTATGATTGGTTACTGTATGATGACTGAAATCGCGCAATGGCCAAATTTGCAAAATGTGAGTAAAAATTGGTGTTGAAACTGCTTTACCAGTTGGCTGGGAAATTTTTAATGACAATGCATGGTTGTGAGAATGTAAGATTGCTTTGTGTGATCATCAAATCGCAACAGTTGTGATGTAGTTATATAAATATATAGTTGAGTAAAGCACAGCTGTTTAGATTCATTTGAAAATGCTACTCTGCAAGTGATGTGTGTGATGTGTGTTGTGTTTGAGTCGCTTATAATTTGCAGTTGTGAAAGCAACATGCGCTAACCATCTTCCCAAATTTGTCATGAGAATCGTTTATAAATCTGTTGGTTACAAAAAAAGAAGTGTTAAGGTCTCACTGTGGTTTAACAAAACAAAAAACAATGGTTTAATGGTTTAAAGCAAAGTAATTAAGACAAAAAAAAATGTTAGTATTGTCATTTTAATTTTGTCCTGTAATATGAAATAAGGTTTTCTTTCTTTTTTGTCTTTAGATCACATGCCTTTTTTAAGGCAATCTCAAAATGAATATCCATTTGTTTGTCAAAATGTACATTATAATGATCTAATGCCTACATTCTCTTCATTTAAAATGACCGGTACTTTTTTTTTTTTTTTTCATTTCTTTAGTATTCCATTAGGCAACATAGTATAGAACTGCAATATTGGCCATTTTACTGAGCCATAACATGAGAATACTTAACAGCTTAGTGTAATTGGCTAGAATATTCATATTTGTGCATTCGTAACTACTTACTTAGTATAGTACTTGAGTAATATTGTAAAACTAATGCTCCTCAACTAGTGCCTTAGGAAGGACACGTGCTATTATAATGAGCCACCTTAATGGGGACATTAATCATATTGCAAATCGGCCATTTGTGGAAATGAGGCTTTGTAGAACACACAGAGAGAAAATGCATCTTTGAAAGTGACAGCTTTGCAGAACACAGCGTTTCTTTCTATAGGCTGAGCGAGACCTGAAGAACCTTCTGCATTCTAGTCAGTGAATGTTAATGAGGTGAAAACAGAGCTGTTTTTTTTATTTATTTGGGTTTGGTATCACAGCTTGGAGGGTGTGCGCTTCTCTTATTTTTGTCACCCTCTTTCACTGTCACTCACGCTCTAGGTGTCTTTCGCACATTCTCACTTTGTGCTGCTTTACTGCATGTGACGGAGTTGTCACATGGAGCTGCAGAGAACAGGCACGTAGACAAGTGTAGTGTGATGTACTGTCACACTCACATAGACGTACACACTCTTACAGATAGATTTATGGAGGTGCAAGGAGCCTGTCAGTACAGTCAGGATGTATTGTCAGTGTGTTGGCAAAAAAAAGCTCTTTGTGGGCCACAGTTTAGCCAGTTGGGTGTCATGACGGGTTTATGGGTTTGGTTTGCAGGGCTCGCAAAATCGCCCGCCCGACGTCCCGGGGCTATTGTGTTTTCCAGTCGGGCTACCAGAACGCATAACCGGCCTGCCCGACGGGCTATCTAAAATAGTGTTCGCTTCAGTCTTGTTATAATCAGATTCAGCGCGTTCTTCGTCTTCAATCCGCAGTGGCGCCGAACAGAGCGCACGTCAGAAACAGAGGACAGGGTGTGTGTGTGTGTGTGTGTATCTGAGCCTCATTGGTCTGTCACTGCTCATCAATGTCAGAATATTAGAGATTACCAATCAAATCAAAGTAGGCAGGATTTATATTCACAGAAGCTACTGAGCGCGAATTTGAGCAGAGCGACTCGACGCTTCAGTTTATGGTCAAGTGCGATAATGTAAGTAGCTAAACTAAATATTTCACATTTGAACGAATTTACGTGTCTAATTTCGCCATTTTGAACTGAAAATAGGCCTTTGTAACGTGACTCGTGGAATGTAATTCGTTTACTGTCATTGTGAGGGGACGAGAAACAAAGCCGTTTTCATCTTGTTAGGCACAATATTAATAACGAATGTGTACATGTTGAGAATTAATATAGTACAATTTGTAGCATTCAGTAAATTAAAAAAAGTTCAGCTTTAGGAGGGGAAGATACAGGGCAAGATGAGGAGACAGAGAAAAAGAAAGAGTGATAGATAAGAAGTGAGAGCAGGTATTGACAAAAACGTCTTGAAATGCACATTTCAGAGAAATAAAAAATTTGAACCCCCTACCAACCTTACATTTAGGACCCATTTGATTATAAAGCCCTGTCTACGGCCCTGTATTAAGATCAATAATGAATGTGTACATATTGTGAATAAATTTAATAAACTTAGTTAGGCTACCTAGCTTTCCTAGTAGCTTTCAGTAAATGAACGTGTCTGAGAAAATGATTCATAAATCAACCTATCAGCTGACCCCAAGTTTACTTTCGTCATTGACAGACAAAAATGAAAAGCCTATACAGGAAGAGCCAGAGCAAGAGAAAAACAAAGAGAAAAAGAGTGATGCTGAACCAGATGTATATTTGTATTGATGATTCTAATTTGATTATTTTATATCCAATTGTTGATATTTGTGTTTTGAAAAAAGTTTTTGATTCATGTTTTGACTCCTAACCAATTTTCTACATTAAACATTGTCTTTTTATGTGGGCTAGTAAAATTCATTTCGGGCTACCAAAATCTGAAGGGTGCCTGCCCGAATGGCTACCAGCGATTTAGAAATTCTGCGAGCCCTGGTTTGGACTGAACGTTTTTTAAACGAATATGGTATGATGGGAACAAATGTGTGCTTTTTCTCTCAGTCCTTATTCGCCATCTTCTCTTTTTGCTCACTTTGTTGTGTTTCTGTCTGCATATAGAGTGGAACGCATTCTGGGAGGTATTTAGGCGAGAACTTTGGCATGGAAGAAAATCTGGTGCCACCTGGTTTCATATGAGTCTAAATGAACAATTTTCGTAGACACATTGGAAGATAGTAACACATTTTCTGTGAAGAGGAGAACATCTTACATGCCAACAAGGATGCTGTCAGCTCCAATAAACATAGCAAATGAAAGATTTGTGTCACATCACTGAACACATCCCAAGAACAAGAGTTAAATAAAGAAGCATCTAAAATGTCAAATTGGATGGGTTAATGGTCTTCATTCAGACTCTGTGAGAAGGAGGTGTGATCTGTCTAAAGGCCAGTACAGTGTCTTAAAGGAATATTTCACTCAGAATTCAAAATTCAGTGTTGAACACTTCAAGCATTTCCCACCAACAGTTTATTGTGACCATTGACTGTCAAACCTCACAGAGGCAAAACAAAAAAGAACCCTCATAAGAGTAGTCCATACGACTTGTGCACTATATTCCGAGTTTTCTGAAGTGAAATGATAGCTTTGTGTGATGAAAAGACAGAAAATGAAGTAGAGATGCAATAATATTTAAAATCTTTCCTATGGTCTATGTAAAAATTATACCATATTTAGTCTAAAAAAATGCTAAAAACTAAAGTTGTTTTAAATCAGTTGTTTTAAATGCTACCAGTGATGCATCACAAAATTAAATGTAGGGCATAAATTTATCAGTGTCAGTCACATCATGCAATTTGATTTCAAATAAATGTTCTTTAGAATTTTCTATTCATCAAAGATTCTTGAAAAAACATATATTCCGGCTTTTAACAAGAATACGATTTATTAATTAATTTTTTTAGCACCAAATAGCATATTCCAATGATTTCTGGAGCATCAATTGGCATTGAAGACTGTGTAATGGGTACTGAAAATTCAGTTTTGCCTTCACATGAATAAATTACCAAAATGAAAATTCTGGACCGAAAGCGAAAATTCTGGATGCACTTGGCCAAAAATTAGACAGATAAACATATCAATATTGATTATCAATATATTATTCTTTATCCAGTTCTATGCAACAGAATCACATTTAACAGATAAATTTTTTAAGCTATTATTATCAGAGCGTAGCGGGGAAGCGGATCAGTGAATTTTCCAAATCACTTTTCCAGTGTTGCCCAGCACGGCTATTCACACCATGTTGCAGCACAGTAGGGCTATTTTATATTATTTGAGCCAATTTTTATATTTTGCGATATATTGAGAGGAGCGTCTCACACACATACGACACAGTGATAACGGCTAGTGCGAGAGTGAAACCTGAGCGTTGTCTGAACACTGGGGGTTAGGCAGCATATATTTTCGGCTCATATTTTTCTCATTTTTCATTTTGCACTTTCGGTTCATCCCTACATTTTACAATATATTACAATAGAAATATTTGTATTTGAAATATAATTGTAATAATATTGCACAATATTCTTTTTACTGTATTTTTGATCAAATAAATGGTTTAAGGTTTAAGTTTGCCATGAGAGTGAGTGAATAATGATAGAATTAAAAAAAATGTCTGACCCTATTCAACTTTTGTTTTTTGGCTATCACACTCCAACCCTGGAATACAAGCCATGGGATCTGAATGCCAGTCAGCACTAAACCATGTCCCCATGACTGACCCTATACACTGGCACTCAGATAAACAAATATCCTATAGTGCTGTGCGTATATGTGTCTTTCTTTTCAATGGAACAGTCAATTGATATCGATCCAAGGGGATCCTTTGTCGATCCAAGGGGAGTTATATTGGATCAACTAGTGCACACGTGCAAAAGAGTGTTTGTTTGTTTTCGTGAACCCTAAGGATTGTCTATGAAATCAATGTTTACAGTGTCAATAGTACTGTGGCTTTTAGATTTCTAATACTGCTACTTATCAACTTGAATCCTGTATGAAGGTGAACCAATGTTTTAAAAAAACAAAAGAAACAAAAAAGTAATCTCTAATGAGTTAGAGGCAGAATCATGTCAGTAACTTCAGGCCCCCAACCTGGAATTGACACTGTTAATTCTTTACTAGGCTTATCTTCTCCATTTTTTTGTGCTCACACTGCTGGCCCCTTTCATCTACTCCCTTGGCCCGTCAAAGTAATCCCTCTATAGAGTTCGGTTTGTCTGTCCCAACTCACCTTCCTTCCTTTGTCGATCATCTTTTCCTTTTCTTCCTTATGTCTGTACTGGTTAGCGGATTTTGAAGTTCCAGTTCATATGGTGATGGTCACATTACCCTGATTGACCTTGTTAGTTGGTATGGATGTGTGAATGAGCATGGATTTTTATTGGGTGCTGTGATGCTTCCCAGAGGCGAGTCATGAAAGCGTACCATCTAATAGGGTGGCCTAGTGAAGCAGAGTTAATGCACTCAGGGTGACAGCGATGGATGTGAGTGTTTTTTTCCTTTTCTTTCGACACAAGGCAGGCTGGAACAGCTATCAAGGGGATGATACAGGGCCAGGGACATCTACTGAGGAAATTGCGGGTGTTGTCACGTTCTCTGATGTGAATTGGGTTGTTTTCAGCAGTGTTTGTCCTCATCACTGTGGTAGGAAGATGATTAGGCTTGACGCAACGGCTTGAGTGAGGGGTGCGAGGAAGACTGGTCGCTTGAGGGACTGCAGGCGTCCCTGTTGACATAGGTTAAAATGTTTGGACAGGGAGGACAGACTTAAAGCGTCCCCTGGTAGTGACTAGCCTCATTAAAAAATTAGCATGGCAACCAGAGTAGATCTGCAGCTGTCACTCATCAAAACTTTCTTTCCCTGTGTTCCTTACTTTTTACCAAGTAATGCCTGCTACAGACTGTGTGATTTCGACAATTCTATAAGATCATTACAAATCACACTGTATGACATGAATCTAACAAACTTGGGTAAGACATGTATGTAGACCGTAAGATAATGACACCTATTGAATTGTAGGCTATGACGCAAGTTAGTATATAGAAGAATAAAAATGTCACCACCAGCATGCGCTAGAGCAAGATGAATCGCACTTTGTGCTTTTTATGTGTGCTGAAAAAAGTGGAGGAAGCAAAAGAGGAGAATGTGGATGCTGCCATGGCTAGGGAAAATAGGACAGCTTGGCTGTAGTTTTAGTGCCATGTCATGTTGATCAATACGACATTTTATGTTGACATTGTTATTGGCTAGTCAATAGATGTAGGTCTCACAAACAAACTGTGAGATGATCATGCTAAATTTCTGACACAGTCAGATAATAACGCAGGCTATCTTTGGTCGCAAGACTGTGACAAAGGTCATCTTTGAACCTCTCTCACTGTATGACGTAGGACCACCGTTTAGGAGCCACGACCACAGAAATCGGCAAGATTGGTTATCTTTCGTCTGGGACAGCCCAACATCATACAATGTGTACCGGGCATAAGACCAGGGTGTCTAAACCTACTCCAGAAACCGAGTTTAGCTCCTCCAACCCTAATTAAACACATATGAACCAGCTAATCAAGGTCTTGAGGATGCTAGAAACTTCCAGGCTGGTGTCTTTGTGCTAAACTCTGCAGGAAAGTGTCCCTTTAGGAGAAAAAGCTAAGACAATAAGGGTCTGATCCAAAACATCATAGGTGCACTCCCAAAGCAAAGGTTTTTCCAAAAGTTTGGTACTTTAATTCTGCCGCATTCAAAGAGACTTGTTTGCATACAATTGTGAGATCGCATTGTATGTATCCTTCCCAAGGAAGGCAATTGCAGAATTCACTGTGATGAGCTCTGTGTAAGTAGTGCAAAGTGCTCTTTGAGTTGAGACTATGAAGAACTTTCCAAATTGGACACTTATGAGGCTCTATTTCAGTTACGATGCTGGAGTAGAGGGCAGATGCTCTTATAGGCACTAGGCAGCGAGGCAGCTCACTGAGATTTGGTACAGTCCCAATGTCGTTACAAATGTTGAGCTGCCTCATTTCCTAGAATCTGCTGCAGCGTCCCACAGCATCCAAACTGACATGAAACCTGGGCATGTGCATGGGCAACAACCCCATGTGCCACAAAAACGTGTAGTTGATTTCAGTAGAGCTTAAAATTAGCATATTGTAAAAAAACAGTCAGTTTACCAATCACCTATGGTCATGAGCCATTTCAGCCACTTGTACTCACAATCTTGTTCTTTCGGTCACTAACCATTTTTAATTGTAGTGTCTGTTCTCTAACTCCACTGGGGTGCCTCAGTGGGCAAGTGATGTAATAGGTGTGTGGCTGGACACCGACTATCGCAGCAAGCCTAGTCTCATTTTTGACCACAGCTCAGATTTAAGCACTCTTGGTCTCTACTCACAAAGGTGTATTTAAAGCAGACATTGTAACTGGATTAATTAGAAGCTTTGTCTGTTTCTTGTACATTCATTTGGAAAAGCTAAACAAGGATTTACTATTCCAAACATCCAGTCAGTTTTTTTTTGTCAATAACTCTTTAGTAATGACCTTGATGAAGGGCTGGGGGAAGGGTACTTCCAAACAGCAGATGAGATTTTATTTATGCTCTTCACTGCTTTGTGTATTTAAAAAAAAAAAAAATTCTAGCTGTAGTTACATGCAAGTGGTTTTATCTCGTGCCAGCACAGCAGAGACACTCAAAACTGGTCCAACCACACAACCCCCAAATTCTCTCTTCCTCTCTGTCTCTCACTCTCTCTTCTCTCCGTTATGAGCACAATCGCCACATTTACACACAAACGGCCTGTCCGTCTCAGTCTCTCTCCCATCCCCCGTGCGAGAGAACTGTAAGCCAAATTGCTGCTCGCTGGACGACCGGCCATAAATTAGACTTTTGACAAGCCTGGCTGCATTGTCTTCCCCCCCGCCCAGCCCCTAACCCTGAGCTAACCTACTCTCGGCCTAGAGCTGCCCAGCTGTGGCTTGCTACTCAACATGGCCTTGTCTCTTCCTTCACACAAACATGCACACTATCTCTGTCTGTTATGCTATTTTGCTCATACTCTGCCCATTCTCTTGCCTCCTCTTTGATTGCTGCTCATTATGCATTTGTTCCTCGGCTGAATCAGCTCTTTGACTTGGGCCTGAGCCATGCCCTTGTAATGACACCATGACCGAGTTTTTATACACCCAAACATGAAATTGCATATGCAAGCCACACAAAGAGACTTTACAATGACTAAACTTGAGCTTCTATGAGATAAATAGCTCATGATTAATTTGTTATTGCATGTTATGTGCATTAGGGATGTCAAATGCACTTTAATTTGGTCAATATTTTTGTTGATTTGGTCGAATGCATTGTATCTAATAGACATGCAGTGAAAACACACACACACACACACACACACACACACACACACACACACACACACACACACACACACACACACACACACACACACAAACTTATATATTTAATAATGATTTTTTAATTATTTGTTAATATTTATTTTTGAATAATTTAAATAATACAGTATTTATATTAATATTTAGCATTTTTCTGTGGTATTAAACTATATATTGTTTAATTTAATTAGTTGATATAGTATTATGTTAATTGTTTTAATTTAAATAATTTATATATTAGTAACTGTTTTGCTGGCGTATTAATATAGCATTATTTTTTTACTTTATTTAACTAGCTTATTAATTACTGTAATTTGTTATATTATCATATTAAACTTTTTTGTTGCATATTTAAATATTGCATCATTTGTTAGTATAAAATATTTTTGGATTTTAACTGTATTCATATTTGACTTTATAATTGTTAATTTGCATGATACATGTTGGTATCACGACAATCCTAGTGTGTGTATATTTATTCTACACATGCACGTCGCTTTCTAGAGATGTCGCATTACTTTGGCCCCTGCATGTGTGACTGTTTGTGTGGTGGATTACAAACATGTTTTTTGCATGTTTATTTGCATGTGTGTGTATATTTGTCCTTTAGACAGAGGCAGCATGGAGGGCTTAGTGGCTGCTGGTGTCAGGGTGGAAGGTCATTATGATGTGGAATGTACCATAGGCGGAGAGGGGGGGTGGGCGGATGGAAATATCACAGGGCAATATACAGCAGGGGAGATGGACCCATACGTGTCCTTCCCTTTCCCCTGCTAAAGCCCTTCCCTCAGACCGCTGTAAACCCTCCAGATAACAACCTCTTATACTAGCAGCATTAATCATTAAACTGTCCTCAGTGTAATGCTATGAACGCATACCCAGTATGATATATTCTATTGGAAATGACCTCATAAAAGTACAGCTTCTCTTTTGCCAACATGCTCAGGCCCTTCTTTCGCTCCCATCATGCACTCTTTCGCATCCATCCTCCAGACCAAACAAACCACAGATATTTAAAAGAGCCGTCTACAGGATGTGTGCCGTGTGCTGGTGTCCCTGAGGAGCGTCCTTGTTTGTGTTTGAATGATCTGAAGAGCTTAAGGCCCCTGGCTGTGGGAGTTTGGGATCGACCCAAAGAGGAAAGTGCAAGGTCCTGAACCAGAACAAGAGAAGCTTGTTGCTCTCTATCTCCCTTGCTTTTGCTTTTTCGCTCTTTATCTTACACCTCTCACTGGAGGTAGCACATTCGTTATGTTCCAGTTGGACCGGGTTCTGACGCGTCTCCCGCAGAGAAGCAGCCCACACAGTTTAGATCAAAACTCTGGGATGATCCTCAAAGCGCATTATTAATCAAACAATACTTGTGCATGCACAAGATCAGCTCATTAGAGAACAGACGAACACTCTTTGCTTTGTTCTGTGTCTTATTTTGTATGTGATTTTTAGTTCCCTATGATGAAATGAACATGAGAGTTTCAAACAGTCACTTGTAGGACCAAAACAAGCTTTCAAAGTCACACACCCCCCCATCTCAGGGTTTGGTTTTCTCTACTCTTCATGTCATCATTTTTGACATGCCTTCGTTCTCACAGCTCGCTGACAGATGATTGTACACTGTGTTCTAAAGGTTAAACGCATGCTTGAACTCTTGTTCCCACAGACTTGTGGTTCATGAGAGAGGAGACAAAGTCCAATGGGCTTCCGTCTGTAGGGCCCTTTCATTTCCACCATGCAGAAAACGCAGACGGAATTGCGGAATCCAATCATAAAAATGTACTTTACTGTATAACGGGGAATGTCACCGAATTTGGCAACATTGGGATGAATGAATCGAGAGTAGGGCTGTACACTTAATCAAATCGAGATTCGAGGGTTGGGCCAATAGACGATGTCATCGTCCATCACAATGACATCACAATGTTGAGCCGGCATCGCGACACCCCCCCCCCATGTTTCCATGGTGACGCGTCATGCTTGGCACGTGATTCACCACAGCCAAATAACGCTGAATGACAGATGTAGCGCTTTTATTTCTAAATAGTAACAAACTTGCTTACCATGTCATCAACTATCTTCTATTCCGATTCTCAAATACGTGTAAGTGAGTTTTTGTCGTTTAAAAAACGTTATAAATGATCTTGATCTGTAACGTGAGATGGACGCCGCCATGTTTGTTTGGGCCGCAGTTCAGAGATTCCCGTCTGTTGGATTTATTACAGCACGTGAATTCATCAGTTTCTCCCGAAATACATGAAAGTAAGTGGCCGGTGAACTGGGAGAAGAATTGAGTAAACTTTATAGTTACTTGCAGTGTGTATCTGATATGAATAAAACACGTCGGCAAATATATTTAAATGGATTGTAATTGCTGCTTACATAGACACCATTGTGTATTTTACAAACTATAAATGTATTGTTTTGCTATAGATTATATGCATTTAAATGTCTGAAACCTAAAATAAACATTATGTGGTTAAATAACACTGACTGAATAGTTGTGATGTATGACAAGCGCTGAGCGAGTCGTCTTTAGCTCCGCTCCAGCCATAGCACGAAAGCACAGTTTGAATCTGGGAGTTACGTCACGTCACTGTACATTCATTCCCTAGTGGTCAGACGCTGCAAAGCGTGCCAAAAGCGAAATTGCTGATGAGATGTAGAGGAAAATATCTAGTGGAAAATGAGAATGTTACGTTACCCCAATGCAAGGCAATGATGTAGAAGTAGGCGTTGATCTTCTGCAGAGGCGGTCTCTCGTCACATGTCATACTGAGACTAAAGAGTCATTTGGCAGCTTGGTTTTAATAAAAGCAGTTTTTGGACTAGCACGAAATTTTGAGTTTTTATAGTACAATGACCAAAAGATCAAGGAAAATTTGATTTCTTCTTTGACCACTTTAAGCTTTCTGGAAAAGAGATTCGGTTAATGTCCTTTTTTAAGCAAACCCAAAACCTGCCTCTGATTAGACATAATAATTACACAAATAATTACACCATGTGTGCTTTCAGGTTTTTTTATTTTTTATGTGGCGTATGTGTGATAAAGTTCATAGGGGCGTGTGCGCAAGGCTTGTTACACGTGGAGGAATCAAAATAAAAAGCAACTAAATTACTTGGAGAGGGACAGACAGACTGTGTTTTATATAGAGCACTTTACAACTCCTCACTGTAAATGCAGGCTTCATTCAAACACAAGCCTCTGATTGGCTGCCGGTTGGGAATGTTTGCTGCTTGTCTCAGTGTGTGTTTATGTGAAAGCTGCTGAGTGTGGTAGAGGATCTGCAGCCAGGATTTAGGAAGCGTTTGATGTTGCTGTGCACATTCATTATGGAGCTCAGCACATTCGTTGTGTGTGAAGTTAAACTTAGTATGGTTCATATAATCAACTGCAGAGAACATCAGATAGTGTCTACTCATTGTAGTTTTGCTGCCTTTGTTTTATGTGTGTGATTCAATTTTAGAACGGCTTCATGCAAATCTGTAACATCGCTTTGCTTAATGTGTTGATTATATTTATAGCTGTTCATTGTCCCCAAAATGAAAGAAATCGGATTTTTGGATTCTTGTACGTTCTGAAGAAAACATGTACAGGCAGAAAGCAAGGCAGGACATGTAGAGAACAACAGGCCCAAAATAGAACAGCCTGCCTATGTAATTAAACACAGTATTGTGGGAAATCTTTAAACATGCACATTTACAGTAGACACAGAAATTATGAAAAGTCACAAACTATATATTTTCCATTGGTGTTTAATTTTCAACAAAAACATTGAAATATAAATATATACAGACACGTATTATGGAAAGTTCACAAATTATATTTTCCATAGGTTTTTTTAAACAAAAATTTGGAAATATATATTGTTTTATATTTATAGCTTTTTTTTTTGAAATTTTTGCAATTTCTCTTAGCCACTTTGTCCCACGGTTATTTTTAATTGCCGCCTTGTTTTTTTTAGCAGTTCACTTAAATAGTTCATTAGCATGACATTAGATTTCAATATATTCCATGTAGTCTCTCAATTAACTTTTTCTCAGCCATCGACATCATTTTCCATAATTTATGACACAAATATTTGTTCAGATAACTATATCATCCATCCATCCATCCATCCATCCATCCATCCATCCATCCATCCATCCATCCATCCATCCATCCATCCATCCATCCATCCATCCATCCATCCATCCATCCATCCATCCATCCATCCATCAAAACAAACAAACATGAAGGCGCAGTGGACTGTCTCATATCTCGTACCTGGACATGGCAGGATAGGATGAATTTGGATGTCAGTTAAATATACACCCTACTCCCTGATGGAGACAGCATGGGGATTTATTTCAGCGATCAGAGAGCTAATACTGTTGGCTTTCAACTCGGTGGCTTTAGATCTGTTATCTATATCTAGTGAGCATCCATGCCAGGGCTGTAATTAAAACGAGGTCTATATTGGCAATTTGAGACAAAGCTTTTTAAAGAAAGAACCCATGCGTCTTCCCAAAGGAAGCTACACTTTCTCTGAATCTGGCATCTAGACTACACTGCTGAATAGACAAAGTACCACACTTCTCTCATCATTTCATGCGTCCAATGGATCATTCAGCTGTAGTGTGTTTTCATTCATACTTTTGTTTAGTTTTGCTGTTGCATCAGTGGTTCTGTGGCCATTTAGTGGTTATTTATGTGATTGCCATGCAGCTGACAACAGATTCAAAAGTACCAAAATGACTGAAGTGTGTGTCACACCAACATAGAGTAAAAACCAGCTTCACTTTAAGAACAGGTATAAGCAACTGTTTTATATTTATATTTTTATATTTCTACACAAATGTGAACAAAAGAAATAAAACGAGAAGTGATTTGGATATAATATAATATAATAACTGGATTGAGCCATTGATGAGAAGTTAAATGTTTATTGGAAAGGAAAGGCCACGTGAGAACTAGTGGAACCTTTTTGGCTTTGTCTGAGACTATATTTGAAGGCTCTCCTATCTAAGTGTATCTCTAGTAATTCTGTTGTAAAAAATAAAATAGCTTTTAACATCTTTATTTATATATTTAATTTTATATTGTATTTAATTACACTTATATTAATAAAGCCACATTTTAATAATTGTAAGACTTATTGGGACTTAGCAATGCAGTGGATTGGCCATGATGTCATATAAACCTAAAAAAAAATTGTAATAATGATTATATTTAATAGTTAGTATATTTATTACTATTAATATGTACTTTATATTATTTATTAACATTTACATTATGGTATATAGGCTATGTTTATAATGATATAAAATGAGTCACAAGTTACAATGGGCCACTTTCGGGGGAAACAAATTAAAATTTTGGACAAAAACTAAATTTTTGACTGGTTTGAGTTTTATTCTAGGCGTTCAAATAATGTTATGCAAGTTCAGTTCATTACATTACCTAAAGAAAGTAATTCGGTGTCCATATCTGTTAGTTAGCTATAAATCATGATGCTACAATAACAAAAATGTATTTACTTATAAATGCTATTTAGCTTAAACTTTTATTGCTTATTTTGTGTTCTGTTCAAAAGTATATTTATTACAATTAATATGCACTTTCTTAAGTAAATTGTTTATGTACATTTAGATGATATATTGTATTTAAATAGATCAAACACCATTATTATTTATTTATTTTAAATAATAATAATAACAGGTCCAAAGAATGTGACACAGTATCCATTAACCCATAATGTAAGTTGTTTACTGTTTCAATGAAGTACTGTGGTGGTAGTTGTTATAATAATGGCTGAATTGTAAAGAAACTCCTAAAAAATAGCTGAACCATTATGGTAAACTTATTGTAACATTTAAAAATACTAATTTGTGTGTGTGTATGTATGTATGTATGTGCGCATGTGTTTGTTTTGTTTATTTTTTTATTTATTGAGCTAAGTGCTGTGTGTAATAAGTGCAAGTTTGGAATAACTAGGCCTGGAGCTTTTCAGTAGCCTACTTCTGCTATCTGCAAAGCTGCTTTTAAAGGATGTTTTTGGTAAAGCAAATATTACTGTATTGGTTGTAAAGGTTCAAGTGTTTTCAGTCGTACTGCACTTGCTCTTCGAGTGTGGGAGTTTGCAGTAACTCCTTTGAGCAAACAGATGGTCTGATCTCTGACCTGAGCTAATCAGGCACAAATTTGGCATGTCAAAAACCTGTCTTCAAGTCCTGCGCCTCCAATGCTATTTACATACTCCCCAAGCCCAGATTTTTTCCTTTTTTGTCTTTAGTCCGCGTGACATCCGAGTTCATCCATCCTCTTTTAAATTGAAACATTACGACATCACCCCCTCCCCTCAAAACGGTCTTGTTGAAATCAGATTAGATAACAAGATTAACCCCAGAGGTTTAGACCTGCCGCCTAGCAGTGCTAGTAGTCACAAAGAAAAAGAAAAAAGGAATGTGTGTTTTTGAGAGCAATTTTTTAACTTCAGGTTCTTACCGTTGCCTTATTATTTTGTGATGACAATGCTCCGCTGATTTGAGATATTTCAGGAATGTACATGTTAATACCTGTTGCAGCCACTGGAATTCAACACGATGACAGTAGAAGAAGATGTACCAACCCATTTTTAGAAATGGGTGCAGCAGTGCTTAGCTAACAGTTTTCTGTGTTTTTCCTGTAAACAGCCTATTCTCTGCGGGGATGGTATAGGGATGAGGGAGATTAGCTTTCCATCAAGACGAAGTAGTGGGGAAGAAGAAGTAGAAGAGAAGCCTAGGGTGGTTGCTTTTCTTTGTTAGGCTTTCTGCTGTGTGGCCTTTCCTGTTTGTTTCCCATACTGCATTTGAACCCCTCTCAACAAACCTCTTTTGATTTCTCGCAGGACGACGGCCTACGGTTCCAGCGATCCCAGGCTTGGGGAAATTATTAACCAGAAACAAAGCACGACAGGACACTGGTAGGTTCAGTGGCCTTCCCTCTTGTTCAGTAGCTGAATATGCGATATGTGACACGCTCCATCAAAAAGAGACACGAGTTGCTATGGGCCACTTTTGATTGCTTTGGGTTTTGTTGTTTTTGATAAAACAAAATTCATTCCATTTACCTTCATATCTGTTACTTTGCTAAAACTCGTATGAAAGTTATATTGTTCACATACATGTTGTTAAATACCTGCACAATAGTGTAAATAGGTTATATTTTATTACCTAAACGGTTATTCATGTCTTAATATGATTAATAATAATTAATAGTTTGGGGTCAGTTTTTTTAAGGAAAGTAATACCCTAATTCAGCGAGGATACATTAAATTGTACATAAGTGGCAGTAAAGACATTTATAATATAAAAAAAAAAAATCTAATAAGCCCTTTTTACTTTTCTATTCATCAAAATAGTAAAAAGTCTACAAAAAACTACTAAATATTATTAATAAAAGAATAATTAAGCACCACAACCATTTCAATTGTGATGATTATATATATATATATATATATATATATATATATATATATATATATATATATATATATAAAATATCACTAAATTAGTATAATAAAATGATTTCTGAAGGATCAAGGGGTAATGGCTGCTGATGATCTGTGCCATTACTGGAAAAATAAATCACACATAAATCTCAAAATGTGCTCCTGATTCAGAATGACACAAAATGTTTCATGCAGCATATCGTGTCCTGAGTAACATATACCGGTAGTCTACTTCTGTGAGACTTCTTTGGCTCAACTTAGCTACCAAATAGGGTCAATGCGATTTGCTTTTCTTTTTTTTTTTTTTTTAAGGGTTGTGGGAGTGGAGGCCTGGTGTTCAAAAGCCTTGGTATAAATGGCATCTAGTCTAGCCATTCTTAAGAAGGAAATAGGAGATGCACATTCTCTGAATTCCAGCCTACTGTATATCTGGCTGAAAAATGTGCCCCTTCCCAGCAACAAGAGTTTATAATTCCTCCCAAATGGAACTCAACACCCTTTGAGTCTAGACTTGCCAACTTTGATTTGTATTCATGTAGTGTATGTGATTGTGATATGCATTTTTCAGCAGGTTATCCCAGTATGACAGATGTCTGTCCTGTGCTGGGTTCTCATGTTGAAAAACAATTACGGTATCATTTAGAATAGGAGGTGTTTTCTACACCTGTTTGCAGCTAGATTGTCCTCTACTGAAGCTTAGCTGTGTCACAAATGAAAACAGAACTCCTCTTTCGCTCTCGCTCTCTCTCTACTGTCCCACAGGCAGCAGCTGTAGATGAAGCATAATTGCAGTGTAATCCTGGCACTAGTCCGAGGGCTTTAGAAAAAAAGAAAAAGTCGACTAGATAATACCAGCTGTTTGCTGTTGCACAGATGTTGGAGAGGGCACTGGAAAAAAATATATCAGTATCCACAAAATTGTTAGGCAGCACAACTATTTTCAACATTGATAATAATAATAAATGTTTCTTGAGCACCAAATCACCATATTAGAATGATTTCTGAAGTATCATATGAAATTGAAGACCGGTGTAATGGCTGCAATCACAGTCAGCTTTGCCATTACATTTTAAAATCTTAGGGATGCGGCGATATTAACATTTTGGCTGATACCGATAACTGATAATTCTTTATATTTGAAAGCCGATAATCGGTATTTTGGCTGATAAATCCAAATCCAAATTTTTATATCATTTTTGAGAGCCTGATTACAAAAACATTAAAAGCCATGTCCCAAGCACGCAATTATAATGTTCTCATTATAATTTTATGTAGCCTATATGACAGACTTGTGCAGCACGTTGCACTTAACTGGATTTTCTTTTTTCAAAAGTGATTCCAAACATATTTCAAACAATTAAAAACCATCATGGCGAACCGTGCACATCTGAAGTGTCTCAGCTGAAGGAAATAATCCATTATTTATCGGCTTTAATATATCGGCTAAATTTTCTTATCGGGCCGATAACAAGAGCAATAACAATGAACGTATATCGTCCGATACCGATATAGTGGCCGATATATCATGCATCCCTATAAAATGGTTATTTAAAATTTTAATATATATATATATTACACTATTACTCCAGTTTTGATCAAATAAATGCAGCCTTGGTTAAAAATAGAAAATAGTTTTCTTTCAAAAACAAAAAAAACCCCAAACTTTTGATTCATAGTGTATATGTATTTATTTGTGTGTATGTTAGTTATGCATATATAAATCCAGTACTAAGTTTGATTTTTCAGGCTACTAACAAACCGGCCTTATGGGTTTGTTGACTGCTCACATACGCTGCTTCATGCTACATGCCCAAGTGAACTGTTGACAAGTGAAACAATCCAAGCTGTTTTGGTTAAATTGAAAAATCACTGTGGAAAACAAGGCACACATTTAGAAAAGCAGGGTAGCATACAGATGCAAAATTAATGGGTAGTTGTGAAGTTTCCAGAATTTTCCCTACATAAAACACTAGCTTAGGCCAGAATGATTTACCTTGTTGGTTTATGCTGTTTTGGTGTTAATAGTCTTGCAGGTGGGCTAACCCTAACCCTTTCCCAGAAGTGGTGACACTAGTTGATCAGGGAACTTGCTGGTTAAACTAGTTAGAAAAGTCTGTTTGGGGCATCAGTATCCAAAACATAACACGTGTTTCTGAACAGCTATGGTGGTGTTCTCTTTCTATTTTGTTTGATATTCTGAAATTGGTGTTGCAGAAAAGAAACCAGAGCCAAATGTGATATGCATTTTCTTTGGCGGACTCTCAATAAGTAAGAGGCCCTGTACCTGTGTTATAGGGCTTCACGCTTTGGGGTTAGAGGGGAATTGGGGGAGCTAGAGTTTACAGTATTTTTTTTTTCAGTTACAGTCTAACGTTCTTAACACCTCATAAATTGCACCTGCTGCGACGCCACTGAGGCCTGATGAACTTCTAGCACGCTGAGGGGAAGTGAAGTAAGCAGCGAGATCTGTGCGGGATATTGCTTTTCCGTGACTCCCCGTCTCTTTCCTTGAGCTGCCTCCTTTCAAAATGAGAGTGGTCTTAAGATTGTATAAAGATCTACCAAATTGCCTAGTTTGGACACAGTGAAAACAAAGTGGAGTGCCAGTAAATCCACAGTCCCTCTCTGAGATGACCAGAGGTCACAGAGTTCGGAGATGACATGACTTAAGGCTGTGTGTCCACCAAAGCGAGAGTTTTTATCCAGTTGTTTTCAATGGGAGCGTCGTGTTTAGTGGTCGACCGATATTGTTTTTTTGATGGCTGATGCAGGTGGAGAGCAGGGTGGCCGATGGCCGATATAAAGCCGATATATATATATATATATATATATATACACTATATGTCCATATAATCCACCAAATTCAGAATCTGAATGTAATTTTGTGATTTGTGTTTTTGTCTTGAGCTTAGTAATAAAAGAATGAAATAATAATTAAGAAAATAATTGTGAATTCTACCAAAATAATCAAATGTAGTAACTGAATTTTGACCAGATATCAGATTATCAAATTAATTGCATAATTTAGTAAAGAATCTTAATTACGTCAACTCTCTGTCAGAACCAATATTTACACAAAAAAATAGTACCACTACTGATAGACTGGTTGTTTTGTTGAAACTACAGTGTAAAACGTGGTTATGCTTTTATCGTCGTTCTCTTTACGTTGAAGCTTCTAATCCACCAGGATTTAGTTTTTTGTGCACTATACCTATACCATTCCTGGATCACTGGCTTGTTCAAGAACCCTTACTCGGTAGTGGCAGGCCAAACTTTTGTACCATCCCCCTATAGGTAAAATGTCAAAAATTACAAGGTGTTCTGAAAGAAAAGTACAGTACGTACTGTCCTGGGGCCCTCGTCTCTCGAAAGTATGCAGCAGTGCAAGCGTACACATGTGCAAGAGTGTTTCTGGCTTTTGACACAGATTTGTATGCTCAGACCTTCTACACACATCATTGATTTTTCGAACCTCTGCAATATGCCACTCCTGCATCAATGAATGGTTTCCTGGAAGAAAAAAATGATCCATAGACCGTCTGTACAGAACACATAGACTGAATCTCACCCCCATACCTCGGTTTCTTTTGCTTTCCTTCACTGCAAAGCTGCTCAGGTTTTCCTACAGCCTGTTAATTTGGGACATTAGGTAAATAGAGCAAGGGGGAAAGTAAGTGTCCCGTTGCTTGACACTTCCCTCCTACATTGTAGCATTAACAAATGTTTATTTGAGAGTTTTAGGACAGGCTAGTCTCATGTAGCCGGATCTTTGACTAAACAACAAAAGGTGTATATCCTCGTTGCAACTTATTCTGACAAAAAAAAGAAGCTCACTTAGACCATCTGAGTGACCATCTGAGTAACATATAAAATGACCACCCACAATTTGTTTAGTTTTAAGTGATGTTTAGGGGTGAGAGTATCTGAACGGAAAACATGGAGAAAATAGTAGAAAATGTAATCCGATTTCTGCCTGTCCAAAAGTAATAAGTAGATTATTTGACAGATGTAATCCTGTGTAATATACAGCTCTGCTCATGCACTTCATAACTTTCAAAGATTTGATGTCACTAATGGTTATTATAGTTAACTAAAATGTAACATTTTTGTTATTTGAAATAAAATAATTATGTTCACACTTTAGATTTGGGTCCAATTCTCACTATTAACTCACTATTAGCTACAATTTATGCCTCAATAAACTCCTAATTACTGCTTATTAATAGTTAGTAAGGTAGTTCAGTTTAGGTATTGGGTAGGATTAAGGGATGTAGAATATGGTCATGCACTTACATACTGTTGTCCTACTGTTAGTTTTAATTGCTTCTATTGTTCTCATTTGTAAGTCGCTTTGGTTAAAAGCGTCTGCTAAATGAATAAATGTAAATGCAGAATAAGGGCATTAATATGTGCTTTATAAGTACTAATAAACAGCCAACATCCTAGTAATATGCCTGCAAATAAGCAACTTTTTAATAGTGAGAATTGGACCTAAAGTGTTATAATTATTAACTGAAAAAAAAAATAAAAAAAATAAAAGCCGTTTGCTGTATCAGTCTCATCGTTGTAAACATGATTTTGTTTCCTTGTGGATAAAGTCAGCCAATCAGATTAGAGCTTGCCAGATCGAGGAAGTAGTCTCCATATGGTCGCTGAAGGTTGAGTGTGGCTTTCCATGGGTGACAACAGTTTGTTTTCAAATGTAAAACCAGATTTCTAAAATGTAGGTCTGCCTGTTTGCGCATGATCATGGCAACTCTGTCAGCCCTGAGCTATTTGTGTCATGGAAAGCCGAGATTTCACGCTGGTTTGCTATCCACGTTGTGGTGCTGATATGAATTGCTCGCTCTAAATTTTAACTGGCCTTGTCATTATAAATCCCCAGATCCATATTTTAAATGTCATATGCTTCATTTAAAAGGCTCATATGTTACCGCCCAGGGTAGTTTCAGTGTGAATAGCTCTTGTGCCCCTCTCCCGGTGTCTAACAAGCTTCATTATGAAAAGGAAAGTCACTAGTCCACCTCCAAAGGGAACATACACTATTTTTCATACACATGAAAGCAGTTGCCTGCTTGAAAGTGTTTTTTTTTTTTGCCCTTAGGGTGAGCGTGTACAATGTGACTCATATGTGCGTAACCAACCTTAAGTAAGTTTGCATTTACGTACAGTGTGTTTGAATTTCCATAGCCTGTAGGTGTGTGTGTGTGTGTGTGTGTGTGTGTGTGTGTGTGTGTGTGTGTGTGTGTGTGTGTGTGTGTGTGTGTGTGTGTGTGTGTGTGTGTGTGTGTGTGTGTGTGTGTGAGAGAGAGAGAGAGAGAGAGAGAGAGAGAGGAACTTCCTCTCTGTTTAGTTTATAAGTAGATTAGACATAGATGTGGAGACTTCCTGGGGAGCTCACAGCATGGGACGCACACAGACAGGGAGGTTCACGACAGTCTGTTGTTGTGTTCATCTTGTTAATTAAACTGTTGCTGCCAATGTTTTACACAAATTCAAAAAACCTGCTCTTTTAACAGCTTGAGGTGCTCTGTATTTGTAAGGCTTTCTATGGTCATTTTGAATTTCCAACGTAGACGTATTCATCATGAAAACAATATGCGAAACAATATAATTCTTCAGGAATCAAGGCTCAATTGTACAGGTCAGCGTTTGCTCAGTTCGTTTTTCCTGCTGGTTTCACATTTCCAGGTGCCCTACCGCAGAAAAACAAAAAGATAGACATTGTAATTGGCTGGTTTTTGCTCCAAACACACGACTGGCTGTTTTTATTTACTTTTTATTTAGGCTGATCTCAGTTCCGCACAAACTTCATTGCAATCATTTCCTAAAATATAATTTGTGTGGAAATATTACGAAGTCTATAAACATGACGTTAACACAGACCAGAGACGTGACACACTAAAGATGGACGAAAAGAGGAGAGCACAGATGAGAAAATACTATACCAGGCACAGCAAGCTCACTGTTTGAAAAATATTCAATATTAAATTGCAGGGCTCCAGACTGCGACCTAATGTTTTCTTTTTTTTTTCTTGCCGGTCACACTGGTAAGAGCTGCTTAGTTTTATTGCATATGAAAAACATCAAATGGCAAACACTGTAAAATACCGTAACACTGTTACCACACAGTGCTGGGAGATCCAGAGAGAAGGTGTTTGAATTCACCGCAGTATTAATAACATTGTTGCAAGATCTACTGAGGAGCATTCAAATTCAGCGCAGAATTCTCTGTTATAAACCATAGATATCAGATCTGCGATGACGTGGAAACCAGGAGAAGCATTGAGCCATGAACTAACAAGATAGAGAAGGCTTTTAAGTTCACAAATCACCAACATTTCACCATGGATTTAATCTAGAAACCCTAACTGTAAGCATGGTGTTGTGGCAAGTTCTTATTCATTTCAGGGATCGTTCAACCTTTTGAGAGTGAAATTCAAGCACTTTTCAAGGGCTTCCAAGTGCTTCACACTTTTTCCAACACTTCAGAGCTCTAAATATTATCCACTTTTTTTTAATGATGACCAAAAAAACGAACAAAAAAGTATTTCTCCCTATAACAATTTCTATTTTATTTTATTGTTGTTAATATAAGTGAATTTGATCTGCATTGTAAATCAAACTCAGTGCTTTACTGTCATCTGTGCACTTCCAAGAAGTAAACGTAGTGTTATTAGTTGTATTAATGCAAAACAATAGTAATAACTAAATAGTACTTTTATGGTTAAAAATCCCCCCACCCCTTAGCTACCAGATCAGATGCTGGTTCCCACCATCTGTAAAACTTAGTTGTGCCGGTGCTACTGCTCTCAAATGTTAGTCTAGCCCTTTATTGGGGACGAGGGTTTATATGAATGTATCTCTGAAGGGAACTGTTTTCAGAAATGTTTTGATGGCATTTGCTTTTCCTCTTACTTCTGTATATTGCCTATTAAAGTTGTGTTTATAAGCACAGCGCTCCTTACAGCTGTAACCAAGAAAATGCTATATCGCTGTTATTCCATAAGCGCCACCTACTGACAGAGAGTGAATTTACATTTTCATTCAGTCTGTCTGCTGTTACAGTATGTGCAGGTATGTTTTATGTAGCATAATTTCACAAAGCTCAAGTCAGACCATGTTCTTTTTGCTCTATATCTTGAAATCAAAAACAACTACCGGTACTCATGTTACATTTACGTGCTTGTATAGCATTTTTGATTACATCATGATTAAAATGCAGAAAAAAAACAATCTGCAACGGGTATCGAGATGGCCCATTTGCTTATTTGTAATTGGTATCGGCCATGAAAAAAAATGACTAGCGCATCCCTAATTTTTGTATGTGCCAGTAATTTTTACCTTCTTCATTTAATGTTTTAATAACTGGAAATTATATAGCTGTAATGTAGATTTATATAAATAAAGACAGATATAAAATTGTAAACAGGCTTGTTACACAGTGAGGAGATATGATGCAAAACATTACTGATGAAGTCACATTGCTCTCAAATCTATGTCAGCCATCTAACAATGTTACTTTGATAATGTGCACTGCAGTACATCACATATAAGCACATTTTTAAGTATGCAAGGTATAAAGCCAAGTATACAGGTTCAACAAATGTACGATTTATTGAACACCACCACACATCTGTCAACTGGCCGGACCTCTTAATCCATCCCTGTGTCATCTTTATTGTTGAGCTGATGATGTTGTGATATTTTTCCTTTTACTGTATATTCCCAGAGTGACACATTTAAATGCACATTGTAAATATCCAGATATTCAGCTTCTATTTAGAGCCAAATAACTGATGAAGCCTGACACGGTAAAGGTAGTCACCATAAATGTTGAGCTCTTATTCAAAATACTGAGAAATATCGACCTCTCGCAAACACAACTTGGGTATTTCCACCCAAATGCATAAAGAAGACTAATACGAATGGCTGAACATCAGAAGATATTAATCCACAGATGGGAATAATTTGGCGTGTTCTACGTTTTGAAGCAGAATGACTTACTGTTTTTCCCCCTGAGAGGTTCATTTTGTAGTTTGTGACATCTGTTAAAAATAATCCAAGAGGCTTTACCAAATTTTTGTTAAATTCATGTAGCACAGTGCCAGCAATGTTGAATAACATCACAATTACATGTGACAATATTCTAATCAACCTATTATTTACATTTTGATGCATTATAGTCCAAGAGGATATGGTGGATTAAATTGACATTTTTAATGTTGTTAATGTGTTAAGTGTTGTTAATTGTGCCAGATGTGTAGTGAGACGAACATTTGCATTATTTAAAAGGAAAATGTAAGTGTGTTTGTTTTGCTACATCCTCTCTGTTAGTGGTGATGTTGGGAAAGATACGGAGGCGGATTAGCACACAGAGCCTCCTGCCTCTCTGAAACACATGACTATGTTGTTTAATCAGCTAATTAGTTTGATTATGAATCTCTCACACTGATACTCCATGATGCACCTGCTGCTGCCACACCTGGACCTGAGCACAGAAGCATCCTTTCCCCAAAGGGTCGGCCGTATGAACAAAAAGTTCTGGTTAATGGTAGAGATATTGAATTATGAGTTTTCACTAGATATTGGACTAATATATAAAAAAATCAGTTTAAATATAATTTATAATAACCGCATAACTAATATTATAAATATTATGCATATTATACAATTTTACAAAGTTAAAAACAAAAGATATAACCTTAACTTACCGCCATAGTATTTAGAAGTAAAAAACAAATAGTGAAGCTGTGGGTTTTAGTTACTAAGAAATATATGCTTGAACTTTTCAGTTGATGAATTACAGAACAGTGTTGACAATACATGTCTGCATTACTGAATGTTTCTGTGTGCGCGCGATCTGCACGTGATGTGTGAGCTCCTGTCTTTATGTGTGTGTGTTTGCACTACAATGCAGCAACACACTAGTTTAGAACGGCGATTAACTCACAAGTACAATAAGCCGTTTAAACCCTGCATTCACCCGATCAATTTGAAGCATCCAGATGGTACAACCAAACATGTTTTGTGGAGCGCTCTCGGAGTATGCATTCATTTAGTCATTTTAACTGTTGGAAAAGGATAAAAAATAAAGGATTTCTTATCCTTTTGCGTCAAAAGTTTTCTTATCCTGTTGCGTCATCTATAGGCCACGATCAGCGACTAGTCGGCGTCAAGCTTAAAGTGTCACGACAGAGCATTAAAGTCGACTAGCCTGTGCAACCCCTAAAATACACTAACTTCAGTTTGGATTAGCCACCTTGTGTATATATACTGTATATATTCATTGTTGACTGTCTAATGTAGTATAAACTGTACTATCGCATTTGACATTTTCTACCACTGTTTGGCCATTGGTCCTTGTCCTACTCTCTCCCATTTCTTTCTCAAATCCCTTTTGCTGATTATGACCATTATCAGTGTTACCTGTACAGGTGTTTCCACCTCACCCCAACCATACGGATGCAGTTCCTGTAGGGAGGGATTAGGGTCGTCGGATAAGAGCAAAGCTGAAATTCCAACCAGTTCATGATAGCTTTCAACTTTAACCCAGATGAAATACCAACAGCAGGAAGACAATTACGCCAGTCAGTGGTGTCCTACCCGGCCTCCATTTCCTCACATGGCCTTAAGAACAGCGGTGGCTAGATTCTCACTCAACAAATGCTTTTCATTTCATGTGCTTCATGTGCTATTAGTTTCGCAAATGCTTATTTAACGTAAACATCGCCATAAGAGTTGTTCAACCCCACAAACATGTTACCAGACAGGTCTCGGGAGCTATGGAGCCTGCATTCCTTCCTGAGTTGTAAGTTCCTTCCTGAGTTAATATGTTAATTCTTACGGTTTGCTAAGCTGGATCATATCCCAAGGTAATATCATCTTCTCGCTTAATTAAACAAAACATAAACGGATTTAACCATGGAATGTGTGGCGTATAGTATAACTAGATGAGTGGTTGTTTAATAGTGTCTAGACCTTACAGATGGTGTTGTGATGCAAGTGGAGTGACAAGAATTTGTAGGTCACATAGTTTTGAGCTTGTTGACTTGATGACTTGATGAGACCTGTGCGATCCTGCCTCGTATAAGTGTCTATTTGGTGTATATTATATAAGGTATATATAGTGTCTGTGCAGGTATGTTAAATCATGACAACTCTCAAAATAGTTTTAGTATGTTAATAAATATGACAGTGTTAATACGGTATTTGGTCTTGGCAGACTCGATCTGCTGCTGTTGCTTATTGCTGCTACTGCCAATAGATTTACAGACACGCTGCTGTGAGCATATAAGATGCATAAGAGCATACAAATGTTCACCTTTAGGTTGTGGTACGCGTTAGTGTACTACCTCGGTCAAAGATTAAAAACTAAACCAAAAGTGAACCTTCCGTTGCTGTGGCAACAAAGCAGGATATGAAACCTCTATGTCGCAGGAAAGAGGGGACTTCCTCTCTGCACATGTAAAAGGTTTAATGGGAGTGTTTAGGGGGTGTGCCAGTTTTTTTAATGAACGCTTTTTTCCACCAGTAGTGCATTAAATGTGTATCTGTGCACTGAAATTAGAAACAAGAAGGTGTGTGCTGCTCCAATTACCAGTGTGTAATGGATACTGTGCTGATAACTCATTTTTATTGCTTGCGTATCAACTTCCATTGACTTTGAGGGGTGTAAGAGAGCAACATCTTGTTTTTTTCAAAATGGTTATTGTCGCACCTTTACAGTTGTCTTGCTCACACTGCAAAACAACATTTTCTTCAGTATTTTTTCTTGTTTTCCAGTATAAATATATTTGTATTTTATATAATAAATATATGTAAGTAGTAACACTTTACAATAAGGTTAATTTACTTTTAATTATTACACGGTATGACACCACATCGATAATTATGGGGATAAGAGATATTAATTTGAGATTAAACCGTTTTAAAATCATACCTGTTTGTTACCCTATAATCCATTACGGTGTACAAAACAATCATCGCAAAATGGCAGCAGCTGCGTAATGTATGAAGCAACAGAGAGCCAGTCCGCAGTACCGGATTACTTAATTAAATAACTCCACTCAAAATATTGATTTGAGTTTTAATATTTTATTAGCTCACCAAAATGCAAAACTTCTACAAGTAAAAAAACGCTCATAGCAAGAGTAAAGCACCAACTTTAGTTACCGAGCCTGTGTTATCAGTTCTTACTGGTAGTTATCGGGAATAACATACCGCTGGATGGCTCAATTGACCAATCAGAATCAAGTACTCCACAGAGCAGTGTAATAATAACTAAGATTATTAGGTACTTTAGAAGTATTTTTCATTGTTAGTTCATTCATGTTAACTAATATCGGTAACAAATGTAACCTTATTGTAAATTGTTATTACCAGTGGTCTATTTAACTATTTACCAGTGGTCCATGCACTCTCACTGGCACACCTGTGTGCTTTCATGTGTAAGTGAGAGTGGCTATATATTCTGGCTCCTCAGTCTTGCAGTAAGGTGCTGCTGCCCTGGTCTCTTCCCCCGGTGTGGCCCGCGAGCAGTGTGTCTGCTGCCAGATGGAGTGGTGTTTGTCTGGGCAGAACACGGCAGAGCGAAGCTGGCGGAGCTCCCAAAGGAGCAGCACTTTGCTAATCAGATCCTCTTCAGCGCAGGCTTTGCATCACAGCACAATGGTTCTTTCTCCCGGGCCTGTGCCGTAGTAAGTATTTCCTGCTCCGGGCCAGCTTTACTCAGATTAGGGGAAATTGATTTAATGGGGTTGACTCTGTGGCTCAGAAGGTGATATCTATACTAGATTTCATAATGCTATTTTTTTTTTTTTTATGAAGGAAATGGAAAAAAGTACAGCAGCTGGTTAATCATCGAAATGTGAGCAGAGCCACATGAACCATTGACACGTTTTGTAGAGATGTGGAGAGAGTTTCTTGTTGTTTTTTAATATGGGCGTCAAGTGGGCTGTCAGTTTAACAAGTTAACTTTGTACAATTCAATTTAATTCTAAAGTAAAATATTTTAAAGTAAATGTTCAAAGAAAATATTATAATTAGAGCATGCTAATATTTAATAATATTATACTAATATAAGTGTATTTAATTTAAATTGTGTATTAATAATAAATTAAGATCATATTAAAAGCATGAGTATTTTTTTTATTTAACATTTTAAGGTTTAAATGCTTTATTACTGCTTTAATAATAATTTACCGGTAATACTTGTATTGAGCAAAAGTGTATTAAATTGATTAAAACTGACAGCACAAACATTTATAATATTAAAAACGTTTTTCTGATTCAAATAAATGCTGCTCTTTTAAACTCTATTCATCAGAGAATTCTGAAAAAATGGAACATGGTTTCCACTAAAATATTAAGCAGCACAATCTTTTTCAATATCAATAATAATAATAATTTTTTATTTGATCAATTGATCAAATAAATGCAGCTTGGGTGAGTATAGGAGACTTCTTTCAAAAACATAAATTATTTATTGCTGAATATATGTTTGACTTATAATGTAAATTGTGTAAAAAAAGGAAAGCATATGTAATAAAAAAATATCGTGTTAATTCAATTAATTTTAAATTAATATTATTTTAAATGTTATAATTATTAGAAATAAAACATTTATTTTCATATTTTTTTTACATTTTATATACATGTGTACATAGAGCAGCAATTAATAATTCTAGGAAAACGAATCAAAGCTCTCATCTGCCACAATGAAGTACGGTTTTATATTATTTTCAGTTGGTGGCTTTTCTTTGCACATATTGATATTTGATTTGTTTTTATAATCAATATATCATGTATTAGATTTGCATTAGATTATGTATTAGATTTATTCTAATCGCACTTCCATTTATATGTGTATGTATGGCTTGGGCACAGGGCATGAGTGTGGTATGTTAATTGGCTTTTATTTTACCTCTATACTCTTTCAGTATATACACATACTGTCTGTGAGCTCATCAGCATTGTGTGTGTGTGTGTGCGGCTGAGACCAAGATAAACAAAGAAGGCGAGTGAGAGTGCTTTAAGGATGGTATAAGGCTATAAAGAAGATAAAGAAGCTATAGATAGAGGGAGAGTGATAAGCACATCCTTGGCAGAGCACGAAGCGTGAGCGGCCGTCCTGTCTGGCTGTTCAGCTTGAGTCCGCAGGCTCAGTGCCACCTTGAAATTTCCCTCTCAATGCGATTTAATTAAATCCACAATACCCAATTAAGTGAAAATATGCCTCTGCGTTCCTCTCATAAGGTCGCTGACCTGAGCGGAGCACCTCCGGGAGGCCATGCCCGGAGTGGAGATGGGTAGGGGGCTAAATTAATAACGCAGATATGCGTGTAACTGCGAGGCAAACCGTATGGATATTAGTTAATCCCTAATGACTCTCGGGATTTGGTTAATGAGTTACATAATTACATATACGGCACAATGTGATTAGCCCTCGCATGGAGACATGGAGCAGGGTCATATGTGGAGACCTCATGCAGCTGAAACAGGTGTGCGTGTGCGTGTGTGTGTGTGTGTGTGTGTGTGTGTGTGTGTGTGTGTGTGTGTGTGTGTGTGTGTGTGTGTATGTGTGTGTGTGTGTGTGTGTGTGTGTGTGTGTGGTCTGTTAAAATGTTCTCCATACATAGTTTCACTGCCTCAATCACCATGACAGAAACTTAGGGAGTTTGTATGCATAAGATGTATTCTGTGTTACTGAAGGTTAAGAGGACAGCACGCATCATTTGATTCACTAAAATCATGCCAAATGAGCCAAACACAAGATTTGTATTAGGTACTAGTAATATGCACTACCACTCAAAATTTTGGGGTCGGATTTTCTTTTGAAAGAAATGAATGTTTTCCACAAACATATTAACTCTTTCCCCAACATTGATGGAAATTTCCGTCATTTATGAGACAACGATTCTTCGCCATTGACGGAAATTTTCGGCTTTCTGTGCTTTTACTGTTATACGGTAGGGGGAGCTATTGGGCATCTTTTGAAAGAGTGAAGAATCTCCTGATCAAAACACACGTGAAGAAAAGGCAGAAACAAGCGATATAAGCAGACGCATATGTACAATAACACGATCATCAACATTCAACAGCATATAAATCAAAACGGCCTAACATTACCGAATTAAATTATCAATGTTGAAAACAGTTGTGATGCTTAACTCTTTCCTCGCCAGCATTTTAAAAAAGAAGAAGAAAAAAGTGCAAGCCACCACCAGCATTTTTGATCATTTTCACACTATTATCGTTGCCCCCAGAATATTCAAGAAAAACCAGGAAGAGCTATGCTGTGCAAGCTTTAGGGGTGTTGATGGACTCGATCTACTTCATCTATGTGTTGAACGTCGTTCTGAATCCGATCCGGACGTAGTCTTTGACAAAAACGATTTTTCTTGAATATTCTGGGGGCAACGATAATAGTGTGAAAATGATCAAAAATGCTGGTGGTGGCTTGCACTTTTTTTTTTCTTCTTTTTTAAAATGCTGGCGAGGAAAGAGTTAAGCATCACAACTGCTTTCAACATTGATAATAATAAGAAATATTAATTGAATTCCAAAACAGAAAAAATAATGTGACTAAGTAATGGCTGCCAAAAAAACTCAGTTTTGTCTTCCCAGAAATAAATGGCATTTTTTAAATATATGAAAATGTTTAATATAAAAAAACAGTTATTTCTAATTGTATTATGTGATATATTTTTTATTTTTAAAAAAATGCAGCCTTGGTGATATTCTTACCGACTCCAAACTTCACCCAAAAGTGAAAAAAGTGACCAATTATTCACCCTCATTTGTACCAGCCCATAAAACCCTTCTTCTGTGGAACACAAAATGAGAAGATTGACCGTTGTTTTCCATACAGTGATCGAAGGCTGTAAACTAAAGCTCCAAAGGACCATAAAAGGATGTGTAAAACTATACAGTTTAAGTTGTCTGAATGACTGGTCAAATCATTTAAGGAATCCTTGAAATATTTGTCTGCATCATCACCACCACATCAGACACGATTCGAGTGGTTTCTTATGCGGATTCTAAACACAGCCCTTCAGTAGATTAACTAACAGATATTAAATAAAAGACTTTAAAAATGAACATTCTCTCATAACACTACTCACCCTCACATCGTTCTGAACCTTTCTTTTTTTTGTAACACAAAAGAGGATATTTTGAAGAATGTTGGTTGCCAAACATGTAGGTATGGACTAAACAAAACAGCACAATTGCACAACAACATTTTTGGGTGAACTCTCCCTTTAAGTTAAACTTAATATTTTATGTTCCATGGAAGACAGAAAGTCATGGGTTTGGAATGACATGACTAATAATGTCATTGATTCATTTTTTGTGAACTCTTTCTCTTAATCTCTCTGTAACTACACTGCAGATATTATTGCTCACAGTAAGAACAGCTGCAGTTTCCTGAAGTATCTGTGTGTCCTCGTCCCGCAGACACTAGCTAAGGGGTGTGTGTTGGTGAAATGAATCCCTAACAATAAAGACACTCTGTTTACAAAAGAATCAACGACATTCGATGTTTAATGATTCTGTGATTAATCAAGAAACTAGCAAACATATATCCAGCTGCAAAGGTTGTCTAGAAAATCCAGTTCTAATTAAAGAAAAACTGAATAGTAGAAAACACTGTGTTCATAAATGCAGTCTCTCTGGATGGAGATCTATGCCATCTCTGTACCACAGGGAGAGATGATGATAATCATTTTATTACTTTTCATTTTCGTAAGTCTTTGTGGGATACTGAAATGTCCCATGTGGCAATTATACATAATGATTACTTTATGAAAAAAAAAAAAGATTACTTCTGAGTGATGCTATTATTTATTGCACAGTTACCAGTGTATTGCCTATAATGTGTGCTTTGTGGCAAGATACAATAGTAAATAAATTCAGGATTTCTCAGGCCTTGTGCTAATTATGTGGTGTTTATCTTTATGTTGGCAATTTTATTGTTTTATTATAGTAATTTATGTTGTTTACACAAGCAATTAAATCCAGCTTTCAGAGCGCATGTTTTCAGAGTTACCACAGAGAATGATGCTTTTTTTTACACTATGCTTTTGTTGTGGACCTGAGTTTGAGTTTGTTTAATTGGTGTAAACGTATTTCTGAAACTGTTTTCTGTGTGTGGGAGGGATGTGGAATTGAATGCTAGTTTGGGCCGAGCAGTCAAGCCAAAATGGGTCAGTATGTTTTTTTAAAGAAATGAATACTTTCATTCATCAAGGATGCATTAAATGTACCAAAAGTTGCAATAAAGACTTTTACGTTGTCACAAAAGATTTTAATTTCAAATAAATGCTGTTCTTTATTCATCAAAGAATCCTGAAAAAGTTTATTGCGATTTCAACAAAAATATTAAGCAGAACGACCGGTTTCAACCTAGATAATAATATGGTTGTTTTTCTTGAACACAAAATAAGCATGTTAGAATGGTTTGTGAAGGATCATGTGACACTGGAGACTGGAGTAATGAAGCAGAAAATTCAGCTTTGCCATCACAGGAATAAATTACATCTTAAAAGATAAAAGTTATTTTAAATTGTAATGTTATTTTGTAATAATTATTTTCTCTTTTTATTATGTTTTCTATCAAATAAATGTAGCCTTGGTGAGCATAACATAAGAGATTTCGGTAACACTTTACAATAAGGTCTTTTTTGTATAGGCACGCATCAGGATCAAGGACCGTAACTATCCGTTTTATAATGTATTATTTAACATGAACAATAGTAACAGTAATATAACAGTGAACAATATATTTTTCACAACATGTAATAATCTTTGTCAAGGTTAATAATAAAAATATAATTCAAACAAACACAACTTTTAGTTTGAAAATTAGAACATTTTGTAATTGTTGAAATTAACACACAGTTCCTGTTAGCTAAGTGTTACCGAGATTTCTTTCAAAAACATTTGAAAAATCTTACTGACTCAAATCTTCTGAAAGGCATCTCTATATAGACTGATGAGACAAAACATTATGACCAGTGACTAGGGATGGGAATTGATAAGGATTTAACGATTCCGATTCCATTATCGATATTGCTTATCGATCCGATTCCTTATCGATTCTCTTATCGATTCTCATTGGGTGAGGGAATAAGTACAAATTTGTTTGTTTGTATTAACTCGCTTTAATATCTGATCAGAAGACACAGCACAGAGCACATATACACAAATTATGTGTAGCAACCTAAACAAATCTAAAAGTATAGGTGAGCTACTTCTCAAAGTGAGTGTGTGTGTGAGTGAGCATGTGTGCGTTTGTGTGTGAGTGAGCGTGAGAGAGTGTGTGTGTGTGCGCTAGTGAGTGAGCGAGAGTGTGTGCGTGAGCGCTAGTGAGTGAGTGTGTATGGGCGCACGCATGTGTATGAGTGAGCATGTGTGCGTTTGTGTGAGTGAGTGAGCGCGTGTGTGTGTGTGTGTGTGTGTGTGTGTGTGTGTGTGCGCGTGCATAGAGTGAGTGAGTGCGTATGTATGTGTGCGAGTGAATGTGTGTGAGACAGCACGCGATGGCTGGTCGGAAAGCAACGTGGCGTCCCGTTAAAGGCCTCATTATACTTCTGCGTCGAACTTCTGCCTCTGCCATGTTTGCCGCGTTCTGAATCAAATCAACGCAGCGCGTGTGTGACGTCATGACACATTTGCAACGAGCGCGCGTAACCGATACGCGGAATTGTTAAGCAGGCATGCTAACGGTTCCAAGGAATTGATTCACTGGGCACCGGTTCTGAAGAAGAATCGGTTCTCGGTTCCCATCCCCTACCAGTGACATGTGAATATCGTTGATCATCTCCTAATAAGGCCACACTAAGGTCTGGGTAGATTAGATGGTAGCCAAACAATCAGTTTTCATAATCAATGTGTTGGATGCAGGAGAAATGGGCAGGAATAAAGATGAGCGAATTTGACGAGGGCCAAATTGTTATGGCAAGGCGACTGGGTCAGAGCATCTCTGAAATGGCAAGGCTTGTGGGTCGCTCACTGTCAGCAGTGGTGGGAATTTACCAACAGTGGTCTTAGGAGGGACAAACCACAAACCAGCGACAGGGTGTTGGACGCCCAAGACTCATTGAATCTCGAGGTCACTGAAGGTTGTCCCGTTTGTTCTGAGCCAACAAAAGCTCTACTGTGGCACAGGTCACACAAAATGTTAATGATAGTCATGGGAGGAATGTGTCACAAGAGATGCTGCATATGGGACTGCGAAGCCACAGATCAAATGGAGTGCCTATGATGACCCCTGTCCACCGTCAAAAGCACTTACAATGGGCACGCAAGCGTCGGAACTGGAACTTGGAGTAGTGGAAAAAGGTTGCCTGGTCCGATGAGTCCTGTTTTCTTTTACTTCATGTGGAAAGCCGTGTGTGTGTGGCGTTTACCTGGGGAAGGGATTGCACCAGAATGCACTGTGGGACGAGGACAAGCCGGTGGAGGGAGTGCGATGCTCTGGGCAGTGTTCTGCTGGGAAACCCTGTGTCCAGCCATTCACGTGAACGTAAATTTGACACGTGCCACCAACCTAGACATAACTGCAGACTAGGTACACTCCTTCATGACAATGGTTTCGCTGTTAAAGCAGGATAATGCACCCTGCCACACTGCATCCTTAGTTCAGGAATGGTTTGAGGAACATGATGAAGAGTACAAGGTGTTCTCCTGGCCTCCAAATTCCCCAGATCTCAATCCAATTGAGCATCTGTGTTATGTGCCGGACCATCAAGTTTCGATCCACGGCGGCTCCATCTCGCAACCTACAGGACTTGAGGGATCTGCATCTTTGTGCCAGATACCAATGAACACCTTCAGGGGTCTTGTAGAGTCCATGCCTCTGCGGATCTGCACTGTTTTGTAGGCACACCCCTGCAATGATCTGACCCCCAACCCTGGAATGAGATATTTAAACACTATCCCCTCTGAGAATTACAAAAGCTGACACAGAAGACCAGCAGTATATTAGAAAGGTGGTCATAATGTCCTCGGTGTACATACATTTTATATAAAGCCTTACAAAATCACTAAGCTGTCCGTTAATGGGATGATTATGATCACACAGCGCAGCGAAATCCCTTGTTAGTTTAGTTTAATGCAAACCCGAGTGGGCTTTTGTTTGCAGATGTAGCCTAGCCCTGAATGAAACTTCAGGATTACAGATGACTCATTGTTGATGGATGTTACTTTCGGACAATCACTGACATTGTAGTTTTGTACTGCCAGTTTATCACATTTCCCCAGTAACGTGTCAGGGTTTAGCATCATGAAGATACCTGTTAGAGCAGGCAGGAGGTGAGATAAAAAGCAGGATGTGGTGAGACATGAAAAGGCAAGTGTAACCACCACAGATTGTAAGATGCATGTAGCAGCGTGGGGCATCAAAGCCGAGGCTGCTCTCGGGGAACTTAGTGCCCCGCCGTGGAGCTCAGATGTTTTATTCAATGCGTATGATCCTTTTATTGCTGCGCTGAAGCAGTACAGACCCCATGAACATACTTATACACAAGGTCTGTGTATCGACTCCCTCTTGTAACATGTTCTTTTACTTAAAGTCCACATGAAATGGAAATCTACTTACTTTCTTAATGCATGTTCCTGCTCTGACTCTGAATGATTTATCAGTTTTTCATAATGTATTTTACAAATTTATGGAGTAGTGTTTTATTAACGATCACTTTTTGAAATTGCAATTATATGCAAAAAGTTGAAATATGCACCTTTTTTGTCATTTAATATTCTTTTTCACCTTTAATTTTCCTTTTTCACGTTAAAAAGGGACTCTAAAGGGAGTTCTTTCTTTGATTTTTTATGAAGTTTTTGATCAATACTTACAATACTTTTATCTTGTTATGGGCATTACAATTTCATCCTATGTATTTTTTTTTGTCTAAATTAATTAAGAATAAAACATTTAAATCAATATGGCTTGATTTTTGGACATAGATTGGCTGATTTTAGTTTTTAATGTAAAATTTTTTAGTAAAGTATTTAGACAAAATAGCTTCTAAATTCTAAAGGCTTCTAAAGGTATACAAATGTAAGTGTATTTAATTTATTTCCACAAAAGGACATTTAAAACACTAGCTAAATGTGTTTCTGTATAATAAAGATACACAAAGTAAGGTTTTAATCATATCTGTATCTTCATAACCGTATCACAATGTTTTTTATTTTTCAAAATAAAAATAGCACGTGTGCCTATGCTCTGTTGAGGTATTAATAATGCATAATTTATTAGCACCTGTTTAACCTGTTTATCTGGTTGTCATGTCAAGGTCAGCACCATTTGTATTCATGGCCTATTCTAATGGCGCATTATAAACGCAACATGGGAAGAGTTGCTTTGACATGAGACGGTCATAAGCCATCAGTTCCTGTGGGCTGATTTTAACATGTTCACAGTTTGTAAGGGACAGACCAGGACGGATTACGGGTGCTAATAGATATAAATGATAGAACAGTGGTCATGTGTTGAAACATTGTTTTTTTTATGTTTAGCTTGATGTTTATTTTGTCAAGATTTTAGTATTCGTTGGTTAATTCATGCTGTAAATGACTGTTGTGGTCACCGATGATCATTCTGCATGTTAACATCAATCACTGTTGAAAACAACATAGTGGAATGTTCTGGCAATGATGGGTAAATCCACAGTTTACCTTTAGATGTATAAAACCATCTGTACGTCACTATTTCCTGCAATGAGTTGTGTAGGACTGTGTGCACATGTATAAGTATTTGCTGCTTCTTCATATTCTCTTCTGAATAACCATAAATGGATGTAAAAATATGGATGTAATAGAAGATCCAAGGAAGAGGTTGTGCTTACAGAATTAAATGCTCAATGTTGTTTTTGTTAATCCTTCTACTTTCTTGTATCCCTGAAGTATAAATATACACGTTCAAAGGTTTGTTTTATAGAGTATTTTGATTATTTTGTTTTTAAATGTAAATCAAAAATGCGTTTTGCTTTTTTTGTGTGCACTATTTCCTCAAGACGCCCCAGTTCGGTCTGCTTCCACATTATAAATCTGTCCTCTAAACATTGTCTCTGACTTTCTTTGTTCCTTCTCATATTCAAAGAAAAACATCTCTGTTCTGAGCTTCTGAGCAAAAAGAGAACAGCTGCGGTTTATTTCTAAATTCAAATAAAATTGCCCATTAATTGTGTTATGAGCAATAATTCATTCATTGATGAAATGCTCATTAGTCTAAACAGCTGGTGTGTAGCAGAGGTGAGAGAAGGAACGTTTGAGGAAGAGAGAAAGAGATGGAAAATGTTCTCTTTTTAATCAACGTGTGAAAGACTTTGACCTTTGTGTGGATCATATTGTGTCAACTCCTCACCTCTCTCATCTCATCACAGAAAAGGAAACTAGCATTTCAACTGAAGATTAATAAACACAAATCAGAATGAGTGTGAGTGAACCACAGATTTTTTATTTTTGGTTGAACTCTCCCTGTAATCCTGCTTTCATTCCCCCCTCCCACCTCCCCTTTACGATTGTTGCTAGTCAGATTATATGATATGATCCAAATGAGATCTTGGGTAAAAGCCAAGAATGGTGGCAGTCTTGCAAATAAGTGTAACATTAACAATGCTGAATAATTCCAAGAAATGCTAATGTTGGCAATGTTTTGCCTCATTAAGTAAATCTGGGGATTTAGGAGTGTCTGTTGTAGGATAGGCATTTTGAAGAAAATAATAATAATAGTTTGTTTACTGTTATTCTGTAAAATATTATTATTTATTAAAACATTTTTACAGTACAGCATTGTTATTAATAGTATAATAATAATAATAATTTCTTTATCGGTTTGTTTAATTTTTATAATTGAATAAAAGTAAACAGTAAAAGTAATATAATCAGTAAACAATCTATTCCCTGTTTCCTATATCCTTATGCTAAAATTGACTGTAAAACCACATTTTAAAATAAATATATATTTTTTTATTTCCGGGGATCCTCTTTGGGGTCTTTGTGACCTTTTTCAATCCTGATGAGTTTGCATTCCTGAAATTGCTTTCTGACAAATCTTTTTTGTCAAATGTTTTTGTCTGAAGGTTTTCAAGTTTCAGGAAGTATCACATAATTATTGTCTTATAAAAAGAAAAGAAATCCTAAATATTTATCTCAGATGGCAAACTTTTGGCAGAACATTTTTTTAGTGTGGCAATATGTAGATATTGTTCTATCGCTCACCTGATGATCTCTTCAGATCCTAGCTTGACCAAGTACTGACATGTCATGAAGATAGTCTAAGGGAGACGTTGATGGTTTGACAAAGCTTTAATCTGTTGCTCTTCCCCTTAGTGAACTGATTTAATGTATAGTTGGTTTGTTTGTGTTTGGGCCCCTATATGCGGGGCTGAGGTACTGCGCCGGTCATGTGGGGATTGGGGGGTGACCGTTGGTCGCTGCTGGAGTGATTTAGGTGGAGGAGGCACAATATTTACCTCATCTGTTCAAATGATGGCGTGTTGAGAGAAGAAGGCATGGCAGCATGACGTTTACTAAAGCACGATGGAACGAGGCCCAAAGGCCTCACGGAATCTCCCAGCCGTGACTGTTTGTCTGAGAGAGCGCTAACTCCCATGAATGATACGCTCTTGACAGAGAGCCACTGCCTTTTTGCTGTGTGTGTGTGTGTGTGTGCGCCTTTCTGACTCTATAAGCAGCATTCCTCCTGTGAAACCAGAGTCATAGAGAGTGCTGAGGAAGAATGGAAGCCATTCAGCCGCTCCACTTAATCAGAGTCCCTCAGCGTCCCTCGCCGTGTGTCTCAGGTGCACAGGCCCTCCTTTTACCCTCCATTCTTTAACATTTTTTGTTTCTCTTCCAATATTTCAATCTCTTTCTCTGCTTACTCCCTCTCTCTTTCTCGCTTTTCCTCTCAGCTGTAATATTGGACCTGAAAAGACCATGTTTTGTGGGGGAAACTGATTTGGTTTAACCTTAAATATTTAGACAATAAAGAAGGTTGATTTTAGTAGATTTATCTTTCTGCATCTCCAGCACTTTTCCTGCAAAAATTTCAGTCAAATGTACTGGAGAAGCATTGTTATGTGAGATATTCAGACTTTTTTTCAGACTGGTTTCTGTGAATGTACACTAGCTTTCAAACGTTTAGGGTTAGTACGATTTTTTTATGTTTTTGAAAGAAGTATTTTAGGTTCACCAAATACTGTGTTTATTTAATCAATAATAGTCTGTCTTTTATATATATATATATATATATATATATATATATATATATATATATATATATCTTACAGACTCCAAACTTTGATTGGTAGTGTATACAGTATCGAATTTAGTACATTTATTTTTGTACCTTTTGGTACAATTGCCATTGGCAAAAAGTTGCTTATTATTTTAAGACAAAATCTATAATCTATGCTATGAGTCAAAATCTGTTAAGGGGTAATAACTTAACAGTTTTAAAAAGTGTTTTTCACTATTATATACAACAGGATATGAATTTTCATGGGTCTACTCTAAATAAAGATTGTTATTATAAGAGACTATGTCAATTTTGAGTAATATATTTTTTTTAACCACAAAATAAACTGCATTCCGTAAGTAAGTATAATAAACTAAGCAAAAAGCATTCAGAACGTCTCCTGCATGTTTTATAATTATGCTGAAATTAAATTGGAATGATCATTTTGGTTCTCATATGGTGGTGTAATTTACATTATAAACTTAACAGGTGATTTTTAAAAAATGCAATTATATAAAATTACCCAATCAAAGTAGTGGCCGTTTACTTTCAAGGCTTGAATGAGTGTTCGAAGAGAGTCAAAAACTAGATAAAAAAATTGCTTATTACTTCTTAATTAGGATGTTTTTGATGTAAAAATCTTGATAACATTATGGGCCCTATCTTGCACCCAGCGCAATTGACTTTGAACACCGACGCATGTATAATTCCTATTTTGCACCCGCGCACAGCAGACTTTTCCCTCCACAGACGCACGTCGGTAAATTAGGAAATGAACTTGCGCTCGCGGGGGGGTTCAGCGCAAAGAGGAGGCGTGTTCCGGCACAAAACTTCCCTGGTGCTATTTTCCAGTTTTAGAAAGCAATTCCGCCACTGACCAGGAAAAAAACAGTCTAAAGACAGTGGCGCGCTGCGCGTTAGTCATATGGTATTTTAAGGGCGCGTGCTTGGCCATAATGTAGCGTGTTAACGCGCATCCACTTTGATTCTCTAATATAAACAGATGCAGCAGTTTTCATTTTTGCAAATCATACATTATTACAAGGAAAAATATTAACACACGAGGGAAATCATTGTTGTGTCCGTGAAGATGTGAAAAAAATCTATCTAGATTTAAAAAAAAAAAAAAATCTAGATTAGGCTACACATTTACCCAAATTATACACCTGTTTAACCGAAGCTAATTTGGGTGGGTTTCTCCCATCATCCCCAATGTCACTTCTCTGTGTTTTACGGCCCTGACGAGAACGTCGGTTTCCTCGGCTGTGAACCGCTCCTGGTGTGCGCCGGCAAATCCGCCGTTATAATAGCGATCCGCCACGGAACAAGCGCGCCTGCTCTTAAAGGGAATGTGAGAGGACGCTCTGATTGGTTTATTTCACGTTACGCCCAAACCACTCCTATGAATAATGAAGCTACTTCAGACCAACCCCTTTTAGATTTGCGTCGGGCGCAAGAGTCATTTATCCCGCCGGGAAAATAGCAACAGCGCCTGGGATCCGCCCACAAAGTTACTTGCGCTTTGCGCTTTGACACTTGCGTTTCAGATCGTTAAAATAGGGCCCTATAAGTGGACCTCAGAGAACATTATAATTTTTTTTTAAAAATGCAGTTCATGGCAATTATCAAAGTTTGATAAAATGTACAATTTTCCAATAAAAGATCAAACATTTCTACATGATTTGTTACATTTAATTACCCCTTTTTGACTCGTATACAATTTCTTTCCCTACCCTAGATTCAAACCAATCTTATTATCTTTTGCAATGTTGCTTTTCAAAAAATTATCTTGTTTAGATATTTAGGCTTTTTTCTAGTGTTAACAGATTTTATCACGTTCAACTGCCGTGTGAACGTGAAGTTTGCTCTCACCACAGAGCATTTAAACGTGAGATATCGCCACTGCTCTCACTCGCAGGTGTGCAGCCACAGGTGTTTTTTTCTATGTTGGTTAATTGAGGCTTTTTTTTTGTAGCACAAAGCCCTTGAAGTAATGCAATCCTCCAAGCACATCTTTCCTCTGTACCCTCCAGTCTCTTTCTTTATCTCTAACCTTCTTTCTTTCCACTCTTTTCCACTTTCCTAATCCTGTGGCATCTGAGCTGTGACTGTAAGCTGCAGCAGTAAGGTGTGAAAAAGTAAATGCACTTATTTAATAGAGTTTAATGGAAGGAAGTGAATCATGTAGGATGAATTAATCCTGACTAATAAATGCATTCGTTAATTTATTAGTTATGTTTAAAGTTGATGCTTATAAAGTTCATTGAGCCGAATTCAGTAAAACAATCTCGCGTTCAAAGATCAGCTACTGTATAGCGTTACAGGAGATTACAGACGACAGCTCTGTGAGGAAACCTGAGCGTTATTGAATCAGTATGTATGTCAGAGCACGAGTGCCACTGTAGCTGTGTAACAGTGTAACCTGTTTCCCTCTCGCTCTCTTTCTCTCACTTTCTCCACCTCTAATGCACAGAACAGTGGCGTCTTTCTCCCGCAACCCAAAGTGTCGGTTTCATGCTCGTCATCTTTAGACACGACTTTTGCCAGCGGTGTTTTAATCATGCCCGGAACACACTGCAGCACTCTCCACAGAAGGAAAAAAAGAGAATGTACTTGATGTCTGGAAACTGAAAACCATTTGCTCAAGTGCAGTACATCTCTACAGCATTTCTGGTTGGATGTTAGAATCTGTGTGAATTTATTTTGTCATTTTGTTTGTTTGTTTTTACACACTACCCTAACTCGGCGAAAGAGTTTCCAGTAACAAGTTGCATTGCTTAATTTGCATTTAGCTTTGTTTTTCACATCAGAATCGACCCATGACCCATTTTTGGATCTTGACCCACCAAATGTGGACCAGCACAATCCACTATATGGAAAACAAGGTCCCTTTGTCACCTACACAAATTATATATATATATGGATCCCGGACGAGCCCCCAAAAATAAAAAAGAAATACATACAAGTAATGTGCGGTACAATGAACAACCAACCCAGATGTCTGTAGTGCAACAAACCGGATACATTTATTGAGTGCAAAGGCAATACAAGTAAATTAGATAATAGTGAAGCTAAAACAAAATGATAAATACAGATGGTAAACCCTACTTGTTGCAGTGTGTCACGTTTCTTACCTGTCCTCTTCTTCCAGGCCTCACAACTTACCATGTAAACACTTAACGAGCTAAGTTACATATAATGGGAAGAAACGAATATACAGAGAGACTTTTGAACACACACGTGAACCAAGCTACTGAATCATTTAACCCGACCCGATCGGTACTCTTACATTTTAAGCCCAAACCTGAACTGAACTTGAAGTCTGTTTCTCACAGAAAAATACCTTTTTGCAATATGCAAAATATTTAGCAATCCCTGTAGTTTAGGATTTCATGCAACGATCAGTAAACAAATTCATGTATTAACAAAAACCTTTTCATCAAGACACAGCGGCCCACTCAGCTGTCAGCACACAGGAGCAAAAGAGATAAAGCACGTTCTTACCATTTTAAAACTTTGCTGGGTGAACAGGTGTAACATTCACATACATTGCTCTGGAACTCAAACTTCAAAACAAAATTTGCGCAGTGTTGACAGTAATGGGAAAATTCCTCTGTTGTTTTTCCCCCAACCCAAGAGATCCCGCTCATCTTCCATGTCGTGTTTTGCTTGCCGTCTGCTGTGTTGTGGCAGAAAGAGCGCACGAGAGCACATGCGCAAAGCAGTTTTGTAAAAATACATATTCAAAATATGTAAATATAAAATATATATATTCAAAACTGTTTTGTGCATGGGATCTCACCCTCGCACAGTCTTTTTAGTTACAAACCCGATCTGAACCCGAAGTTATTCATAAAACATCACCCCGTCGGGCTGGGGTGCTTACTGAAATAGAGAATAACCTTTGGAGAGGACTTTCTGCTTTGTAACTTTGCAGACCTTTTTCATGCTCAAACACCAGCAACATTACACATTTAAGAAAGTTGAAAATGTAAAAATGTATAATTGGACCCCTTTAAGGTGAAAGTATAATGTCCACGTGGACAACAGCGCATGTGCGAGTGATTTGAGTGCTTGGAAAGGTCCACTGGTTTGCACGCTCAACTGTGCGCGAGACGGAGCGGAATGTGGATACCTGGGTCTTTAATCTGATTCCTACAGTAAATCCAATTATGTCTGTTTCACAGGGGAGAAAGAGTTGAGAAATTGAACCCTATCTGCATTAGTTATCATCACCTTCTGTGTCATTATCTGCCAGACTCATACAGTACCTCACTTCAGTCGTTTCTCCTCTACCTGCGTTCGGCCTGGATATCTGAGTGTAAAGATCATGTGTAGTTTGTGCTTATAGCAGCCAAGTGTGTGTGCGTGTGCGTGTTTGTATTCTACCTCTGCTGTTAGTGTAGTATATATATTTTTTCTAGAGGGCCATCTGTTCTCTCAAAGACTGTCAAATTCCATATGGCCATGATGGAGTGGACACATTCTGATGAAGAACCACTAGTGACACCAAGGGCCACTTGCCCACCCAATAGGACATCAGTAAATCAATTTAAATATTTTTTTCTAAATTAGATTATTAATATAATTGGGTGGTTTTGACATTCAAAGCAAAAAAATCAATAATCATCATCATTTTTGTACATAAATATCGGCCAACCAAACAAAGTGTATTTGAGTGAATTTGCATTGTTTCATTAATTTAAAATACAAAGTTATTTTCCCTTGTAAGTTTGTGATTTTTTAAATTCCCATATTGACCACTAACACCACTGATTGATGATTCAATTCAGTCTCATTGCAGTCGGAAATGTTCCATATAGTTGGACATAGCTTTGGTTAACTGAAAAAAAAGATAAAAATCCATAAAATTTGAATAAATGAGAAAGAAATGTCCTGCAATGAAGCCCCTTGAATGCACTGTGGATGCTTCAGCTTGTGAGGGTCCATCCAGGAAAAAATAAATAAGGAGATTAGACACAGTGGCATGACTTGGGGTCAACAGTCATCGATCCTCAGCACTGTGGTGGACACCAGATCTGCCCAGTGAGACCTCCGATGGCATCCTCATCTCACAATCCTAAGGTGTCAATGGTCATTCCCTTCAGACGAGATGAGCCCACCAAGGCTAAGAAACATCCTCTCATGGCTACTATGGACTTTCCCCTTCTGAGGAAGATTCCAGGTTTGAGGGTCCACCCAAGAAGTTCAGAAGAGACAACATTGATAAAATGCCGACACTCATCTCACTCTGTCAACAACAAAAAACATACAAGACATGAAGTGGAGAGCTCAAAGTCAACGCCAAGAGGCTTCTCGTGTCACATGTATCGGACTGGACTGCAATATAATGACCTACAGAGCAAATGTGCCACTTCTAGAAAAAGACTCCTACATTCTTATTCTTTTGGGCTCATTCGTACAGTAGCATAAAAGTACATGATATGTTATTCAAAATGTTGATCAACAAAAAGCAAACAAAAATCAAGAGGTAGGTCATATTTATTATTTTAGAATGGCTGCAGAATTAACTATAGTGAAGGCTGATGTGTGATGTTGTCAGCTGACATCTACATTGGAGCTCCTAATGAGAGGCTGTTCCTGTTTTGTCACATGCTGATCATCCAGTGGCAGGCCCGGATTGGCTAATCGGGAGCACCGGGTGGGCCGGTCTGTTTTTTTGGCCACGAGGGCCAGTGTTGTCATGACACTGGGTTGAAATATGGATGCTGTCCCTATTCTGCCTGCACTCACAGCAGCCCCACTCTTTTTATTTATTATTTTACCGCAGCCCCACTCTTTTTTATTTTATATTTTCTCGCAGCCCCACTCTCAGAGTGCAGCCTGCAGGTTAATGATGACGTGATTATATTTTGACTCCCTGGCCCCGCCCCCGACAGCGGCACTTTACAAGTTGCTCAAAATAAAAAAACGTCAGAGATAAAAATGGATAACAGAAAGTGCAAAGGCGGTGCTGAAAAGGCCAGAATAAAAAATAAGAAAGCTCTGGAAACTGTCGCGGCCAAATGTTCTATCTAAGCTGAGCACATTTTTCCTCAAAACAACAAATGAAGACGACGAGACGGCAGGTAAGCTAACGTTAAGGTAGTTAGGAGCAGTGCAAGATGCTAGCGGCCGTGCAAAACAACGTTGTCTGCAAACCACCGTTCATGTATCAAACTTTTTCTTGTAGCTCTTCAGCAGCAGCCGCCTCTAGTCCGGTTTGCTGCTAACAGTGAAGAGACAGAAAATATTTGAAGTTGTAAAGCAGCTGTTTCCTTGAAAAAGAGATGTTAGTGTCATTCGAAAGTGCAATACACTTTATTTGAATCTTTATTTTAATTTTATTTTTCATAAAAAAAAAAAAAAATTCAATGTTTGGATATTTATGAACACTAATTCTTACAGAAAATAGATTCTGATACTGTCCTGTTATTTACTGTTTTAATAAATCTTCACTGTGAAGCCAAATTTAGGCTACTGTATTTGCACTGAATTGGAAATAATATTTTTGAAAAATACAATGAATTACAAGGCTGTAGAGAACAGTGCGCTGTTGCAGACTTACATTCGGTGGTTTTAATTACATAATTTTAATATAGTCAGTCGTGAACTAAAGTGGGGCGGTCTAAGGCATGAAACGCTGAAAATGAGTCCCAATCCGGCCCTGTCCAGTGGCCACACAGACGGTGTTGATCAGTTTCATGGACAGATCACATCTATCACTCAGTCTCCTGCTCTGTAGATCAGTGGTTCAATGGTTATTAATTTTTTTACAGTATTGTGTGTGAGGAACAGATTTAAACAGTGATTATTCACCGATATTCTTCCCATTTAATGAGTTTGGTTTAAGAACAAAACTTTTGAGCGGTTCTTTTGAATGAACCAGAGTAGTTTGGTGCCACATGTTGTTTGCAGAGACACAGATCGATTCAGCTGTTGAGGAAAGAATGGACTAAAGAGGAGGCCTCGTCCTCCTTTCATCCTTTTCCTCTGGTTTTCTCTCTCCCTCATTTCTCCGGTCCTCCCCCATGTGCGGTTATGATCAATGTTTATGCTCCATAATATTTCCTGACTCTCCCGAGGCATCAGTGTGAAGGAGGGATTGACCCGTCTCATGCTCTGTTAGTGGGCCACGTTGAACTGCTGTCCTGTTGATGAAGTGCCGGGGGCCGGCGCTTCTCATTACGGCTACACGCGAAGCCCGCGCTGCCAAATGCACGGAGCATGTGCGAGCAGTCTCACCGCAAGTGCTCTGGGAATTGAAGTCCATTTCCTCTGTATGCCACCGCACCATAAAAGAGTAAGAAACGCTGTATTATCGTATAAAAAAGGGGTCATTTGTACTTTAGGTTGTGGTGTTCAATGGGGCCCTCAGGGGCCACACCTACAGCGCTGTGGGTTCGGTATGGATGCGATGTATAATATATGCAGCAAGCCCTGAGTCTGAGAAAGAAGGAGGTAGAACCCTATTACCCACAATCCACAAGCAGAGGAAGCACAGTGTTTACCTAAAAATAAATAGACAGAGTGATCCTCAGAGACTTATACATGCACATTTATTAAATACAGACAGGCCGCATAGCTACACATTTCCAAAAAGCAAACATATATGCACAAACAACCCGATTAAGATACGCAGACATATACAGACACTCAGCACATACTGTAGACTTAGAGGTATACAGGAAAAATGATAAATCCACTGCTAAAAGCTGTTGGACACCTAGTTTTTCATCTCGCTCCTGAATGTAGTGTGGAGTAAAGTCCTTGGCTCTGTGAAAGGACGTGAAGTGAATGCAGGAAAAGTGAGGAAAGAAGGGAAAAAAATGATTAAGTAACTGTTTAATTTTATACCTTGGGGCAATTTGCCACAAACCCTCCATCTCCTGGCCTCCCTCCTCCACATGTATTTGCTTCTTTCTTTCACTGCATTATATGCTTCACATATCTGACCCTGTTGCGTCATTCTTTAGCCCTTTTCGGACTGGGACTAGTTTGCTCTGAGGAATTGTGAATTTGTGTTTCATAGGCATGCTTGCTGTCTAACTCCGGCATCTTAGACGTTTAAGCCTCTAAGAAGTTTTATCCAGTCTGGATAGGATTGTGTGTGATTTGCATTGTTTTTTCTCTCTCCTCGTTTTTGATTGCCTGGTAAATTTTCATAAATGATTTCAACTTTGAAAACTTAATGGATTAAATAATAGTTTGTGGTACTGCTGGCATCACATCAGATTCAAATGTATATAAATTGCTGTAATTAAGTTAATAATTTTTATTAATGATTTTAAAAGTATTTTAAAAAGAATAATAATCAGATTAATAATCAATAAGCCTTCGTGTAGCTCAAACATAAGACCAACTGGAACGAATTAGATTCCCGAGGAATGCATGAACTGAAGAATAAAAGAATGGCTTGAATGTACTTTTAGTCCCTTTTGGATAAAAGAGTCTGCCAAATGTATAAATGTGAATTAAACTTTTTTTTTCTTTTGCTATTCTGTTCAAATTCAAACAATTTCAAATACATTTAATCAATTTATATCAAACCACTCATGGACATTTACTGCAGGTTATATCATTAGTTACTGCATCCGATTTTGCTGCATTAAGGTCCGAGTATGTACTACATTAGATGAAGAACTTTTCTCTTTCGATTTTTAATAAAGTATATTCTCTGTATTTATGTGTGGATTATGAATACAATCCTGGCTACTACATCCGCCATGTTGGCATTATCAAGAGACCTATAACATAAGCTCTGCCGTGTTCTCCACCATTTACAAGTATGAACTTCATTTTTTTTTCGCATACTAAATATGGAAGTAGGCATATTCGTATACGGGAAGTTTCATTGTTGTGTGTGTTGTGAATGAGTCATTGAATCGTTCATTCATTCAGCCTATTATTGAAAAATGAGTCATTCACTATTTAATGTTATTCTTTATGAAAATAAAAGTTGTAACCAATTTCCCCACTAATGACAAAAAAAGCTGATCTATTATTTTATCTTCCATTTCCCCAGCTTAAATTAAATAGTTTTAGAAATGCTCCAACAACATTGTATTGTGTACGTTTATTAGTACGAACATTTTTCCACCTTTTTTCTCTTTTCATAAACAAGATGAACTCAAACGGTGAGCTTGTGCTACAACACGTGTGACTGTGCCCTGGTTTTTGATGGGCTGAGAGGTTATTGCCTGGAGATGTGGAATGCGTTGAGCATGTGCATGGTTAAGGCAGCGTTGCGGGAATTTCCACACAGCTCCTACATATTATGAATTTGGAGGTACAATATGTATGTATACTCGGGGTGCTAATAAGATCCAGGACCACACAGGCGTGGGAGGATAGGTCCCGGCACCGGGCCAAAAAAATCACCCCTCTCCCACAGGCGCCATCATCCTGGTGAGCGCCGCCACCTTCTCGACTTTCAAGGCTGCACAACATCCGGGATAGGGCCCCCGCTAACCCACCCGGCCCAGCTACCCACCCGCCAGCACCTTTAGTCTCAGGGGTGTGTGTGAGCTCCCTCGGTCCTCCGTATGCCACAGCGCCTGACATTTATAGCTCATTACGGAGGTGACTGAGATGAGGAGGTGATGGGTGGAGGTGACAGGTGGGTTGGTGTAGGTGGGGAGAGCGAGGTGATATAGGGGCGTGAGGCAGGAGGAGAGTAGCGTGTGGCTGCTTTAAGGGGCGGGTCGTCTGCAACCCACTGGATGGGGCCGAATGAAGCATTTACAGGCCGCTCACGCCACAATCTGCAGGCTGATCTGCAGTGTGTGTGTATGTGTGTTTTTTTACTGTACAAACGTGTATGGTACAATTTTTTTCTCTCTTTATAACTGTGGCCTTATTTATTTCACTGGTTTTATTTGCCCTAGTGTTTATGCATTTGGCTGGCAGCTGGTGTGTTTTATTTGTGCCGTGCTGATGCTTGGCTTTACGGAGTGTGTGTGTGTGTGCATAGACAAAACTGGACATGTTGTTCTGTATTTTATGAGAACTTACAGGACACAAATGCCGCTGCCGGCAATAAACACATCAGTTTTCTCTCAAAGCGACAGGCGAGGAATTCCTCTGATCCCCTTTAACCCAGTTACATCTTGCAAAACTTAATGCAACTCGAAAGTGTGTCTGATGTTGCCGTATGTGATGTCATTTTTACGTGCATATTATTGAAAGTGGAGTCATGGGAAAACTTGGAAATATCAGGGAATTTTAAAGACAGGGAACTTTAAAGGGATAGCTCACTCAGAAATAAAAATTCTGTCATCATTTATTTCCCTGATGTTGTGTCAAACCTGAGTGACATTCTTTCTTCTGTTGGAGAGACATGAGGTTGACAGATGAAGATAAAGGATGACAGAATTTTATTCATGGGTGATCTATGCTTTTAATAAAAGCTTAAAAGTCTATAGGGAAGATACTTTTTTTGTTTGCTCAGATCTAAAATATTTAATTGACTAGATATTGCGCATGTAGATTAAAACTAAAAGTTTGTTCACATAAAGTTCTCAAATTGGAGCACAAATTGGTCAGAATGTAATCTAATTCATTAGCCAATGTGAATCTTAATTATGTCAGACATCTTAAATGACTGGTAAGGTCATGAAAACTAATGGAAACTCATTGATTAAAAAGTGTGGAACCCTGTTGTTACAAACCCATATGATATTTTCCCAAAGAAAGCAACTTTCTTTGTCCCATTATGGAGAATGTCCAAACTGCTCTTTTCCACAAAGTGGATGATTTATATTGCCAAGCGCCAAAAAAAAGAAAAAAAAAGAAAGACAAACATGCAGAAAAGGATTATATTTAATCCATACTTGATGCTACTTTATACTACTAACCCACACTTTGTTTACTTGTATGCTACGTATATTTGATGTTCAGTGTAAATCTTACCCTCTACTGCAGCTCTCAAATCTTGTTAAATGAAACACAAAAATTGTCACAGCAAATTTGAAAAATTGACTTCAGGTGAGAATCGCGAACTACACCAGAGGGAAATATTTTCAGTTTTTTCCTCACACAAAGTAATTGTGCATGTCAGGTCTTCTGAATCCAAATGAGTTGAATGAGTAACTTTTATGATGCATGTACTTTTATGTATCAGATGGGCAGTGTACATTATACATAAAAAGAGCACCTCACAAACAGTAAACATTGTCTTTTTTATGGTGGAAAGAAAGTAATAAGAGATTGAAACAACATGGGAGTGAGTAAGCGCTGACAAAACTTTGGGGTGAATGGTTCCTTTACAAAAACAGCCCTCGGGAGGTTTTGAAGTCAGTAAGACCTGCTGTCACGTCTGGTTTTTCTTCCTCTGCTATTGTGGATGTGTCCAGATTCTGAGTAACTGTGAGGGAAAGAAATAGAGTGTGAAAGAGTGCTGGTGATAGAAGAGTGAAGGCAATGCCTGCAGCTGAGATGGCCGAGAGCGGTGAATGTACTAGCAGAGAGTGTACAGATCCCAGGGCCAAACTGCTTTAATTCCCTTCCCAGCATAACCTACCGGGTGTCACTGAGCCACAGGGTTGTCCCAGCCTCTGCCAATATACACAAACACACACATCGGAATTCCCTTTGTTTCTACTCGACCTGACTTCCACTCCATTCATAAAAATACTGTACCTGTTTACCTGATTGAGTGCCAAACCTCACCTGCTGTGTTTGCTCGGAAGTGTGCTAGTTTATACTGATATCTCACGCACTACGGACGGCAGTTGTATCATGTGATATCTCAGTTCTGTACCGCTGTCCTGTCCAAACACAGTGCCTCTCCCGCCTCTCTGATATCTGGCTGTGTTCCATTTCTCCCTCTTAAAGACATGCTAATTATGTGTTTACATAGTTGGGCTGACAGTTGATTCAAATATCACAATGTCATAATTTGTTATAGTAATGCACTAAAACTAACAGGTCTGTTATTATTAGATAAGGGAATTTGTGTGACGCTCATCACTCATCCCACTGACACAAAACGATAGCATTTTGTTATTTACAGTAAATGCACAGAAAAAAAGAAAAGGCAAATCTTTAACATTTCCATAATGAAATAAACCTAACACTGTTATTAAACTTGCATGTATGAAGTTTGAGTCCCTTCATTTAATCTAAAGGGATTAGTTTACCCACATTTTTTTATTTTTTTTATAAAATAGTTTACTCCCTTCATGTCGTTATTTTATTTATTTATCTATTTATTGAAAGCATAAAGCACCATAGAATAATCCACATGATTTATGTGCTATATTCCAAATCTTTTGAAGGTTATACATTAGAGATTGTATAAGGAATAAACCCAAACTGCTGTTACCAGATCATTGATTCCCTGAGAACTTTTTGTGAATGAATCATTCATATCAGTTTTGTGAACTGGATCAACCAATTCATTAAATGATTCAAATTCATGTTTCGGATATTACTAATATTGAACATGCCAAAGATAGTCGTCTAGATTTTCAATGATTAATGACATGGGGCCAGATTTACTAACCTGGGCAAATTAGTGTGAGACAGCAATCCCATAATAGCGCAGATGGGAGTGAACATTTCTGCGGGTGATTTACTGAGAATGTGCACATTAAAGAACACAGACGCAGTCAGTTCATTTCCATAATGACCAGCGCAATCTATCAAGAGCAGCGCACATTCGTGTAGGGTCGCAAACAAGCAGAGCTGATGATAATCGGGTGCGTCGGGAGCGATTAATAATGATGCCTAATACCAGTAAATTGATTAACGCAAACCTTGCATGATTCATTTAAATTCTCTCCTCCCATACATTTTGCGTCTAAAAGGGAAACTCCAATAAATCATATGCAATAAGGTCAGCCGCAAAAATAACTGTCCACCCTTTTTTCAGTGCAAATTCTTCTCAGTGAGTCTTTATTCAATCCTGACGGTAGTTTTTTAACACCAAACTAGAGTTTGCCCTGGCCCTAATGTATGCAATAATAATCGATAATCACTTTTATGGTGTTTTTTCTTGTTGTTGATGTTATTCTAGGGCCTCAATTGAGTCCTTTTTCTAAATTCTTTAAATTTCACCATAACAATTGCAAATGGATTTACTTTTGATAAACATCTTTTTCCCATTTACTGATCAACAATTGTTCCGCTAATGACATTGTGTGTGTGAGACACTTGATGTGGCTCCAATCACTTGTAATCAGCTCTGAACGTTCCAATGTTTTAGAAATCACACAGAATGAAGCAGTTGTTGCGTCAAATTGAATAGGTTTTTAAACATTTCATTAATCGCACGTGTTTAACTTTGACACCCCTCAAAAAGTAGGTCATTGGATGGAGAGCTTTATGTTGCGTCGGAGGAAGAGCAGTGCGCCATCTGCCACGGTCTGAGGGGAAGTTCACAGCCTCCTCCCTGACATTGAGTGAGAGTGAGATCACTTGATAAGTTGCTAGACACAAACAATTCCTTTTGGTGTGCTGTAATGAAAAAGAAATGCTGAAGCATCCGTCTTAAAGTAAATCTCAGGGTTTTTTTTATGCCTGACTGACTAGCCTTGTGAAAGATTAATAGAGCATGATTTAGCTATGCACAAAAGCCGGCAAATCCACCGAGAGCTCAACTCGGCGAATCTTCCTTTTAACCACCTTTTGTGAATGTCAAAGTTTTGTTTTTTGATTGATCCACCTTAGAAATGGCGAGATGGAGGGGAAAAGCCTCTAATTTGTTTTTCAAATACAATCACATTCTTGGCAGCGTCTTGACCTGTCTTTGCCAAAGGCATGGTGGAATGAGGGAGGAGGCCATGTGCTCTTTGAAGGGGAGTGTTTGTGTGTGTTGGGGTGGGGAGGGGGGTGTTCAGTTTCCCACAATGCCCTTCCTTTTCCCTTTTTGTTTCCCCCTAAACATCCGTTTGTGCCTAAGGGAAGTGACTTCGTCAGAGCAGTCTGTACTCTGCATCCAGCTTTTTCACAGGCAGACTGACCTTAAGATAACCATAGTCTCGCTGCATACTCTCAATCTTGTATTTGAGCAGATCCAGCCCATTCATTTTCCTTATTCTTGAGCTGGAGAAGATGCTAAACAGACACAAGCAAAATTTCTCCTCAGATAAGACGGAGATTACTCAAATGCAATAAAAGTCTATGGTGATTAATGTTGTAAAAGCAAAGTGTTGGATAGAAAGGGCTACGTCTGCCAAAAGAAGCTCCCGCCCTGTCCATCATGACATATTCTACAGGTTGAGATGAGCAATTTAGACTGCATGATCACATTTGACTTTTTGAGGTTATTGTCAAGTAAAATAAATTAGTTCTGTTTATTTATATTTTGTGTGAATTTTTTTTTAAATATTCATGTAATGTCATAATTATTGTGTGTGTGTGTGTGTGTGTGTGTGTGGGTGTGAGTGTGTGTGTGTGTGTGTGTGTGTGTGTAATTGTTATTATTTATACACTTAAAATTCACCCATATTAGGCTATGTAAACAATGTGCAATCCTAAAAAAAAATATAGTATAAAATTATTTATACTATATTTTGTATTCTCTTTAATGCTTCCTTTTCTGCTGCTATTACTCCAGTCTTCAGTTACATTATCCTTAAGAAAGCAATAATATATATATGTAAAAACATTTTATTATAATTTTTATGTGTAAACATTTTTCAATTTGGTGTGCATTTCAATTTTGTCTGTTTCATTTCATATATCCACCTTTCCCACTGAAAGATCTATACTGGTTGACCACTTTTCTAATTTCTTTCATCCGTCCATTTCTCATCCACTCTTTGTAAACCTGACACGTAACAGTAACAACTACAAAAAGGTCAACTACCCAGAGACAGTAATCAGGCATGTGGTGACTTACGGAGGCAGTTTAACCAGCCATCCATCAGGAAACTTTATCAGCCCACTCCACCTAATGTAAACAGAAAACGCTGGGAAGGAGGGTGAGTGAGGGAGGGTCCAAAATTAACACTCGCCAAGCACCGAATGAAAGCAAAAAGTGATTTGTGATTTGCAAAAAGCCTTTGTGATTTTTTTTTTTTTTTTACCTCAGTGAAATAATTGACCTCAGTGAAATAAAAGAGCAAGTTTATCTTTATCAGTCTCAATGCCTTTGCGACAGTCACAAGGAAGGTGTTGCCTCATTTTTATCTTCACACGAATGTACTATTGATTGGTGCACTTGATCTTGAGATTTGCAATCAACCAAAGTAGAACTTTTCAATCCCTCTGACAGAAAATGTTCTTTTTCGGAGACGGTGAGTTGATTGGTTATATAAGGATCTCTCCTTGCGTTGTCTTCTTAGTGAAACATTCATTATAGGATGGTGAACCCTGAATAGCGTAATGGCCTTCACTGAGATCATATCAGATCACAGTCCGTAATCTTTATCTCCTGGATCATCAGTGCTGTCACTAGCTGTTCATAAGTAACATGGTTTACTTGCCAACCGGTCAAACCCCAACAGATAACAATGCCTATCTTTTACAAACCTTTTTTTCTTTTTTTTCACTTATTGTGTAATTTAATTGTACATTTGTATATTGTAAAAATGTTTGACCTCTTCAGGGTAAGAAGGGATAGAGATTGGCTAATTAGTGGAGATTGTTTCAGTCTGCAACATACAGTACTAACTAGTTATTCTTTTTCATGCTGCTTTGAAACCAGCATTTTAAAGCGTTCAATTAATGTCTAGAGAAAGTAGGGAAACCGAGGAAGAGGGAGAAACGGAGTCCACTTTCTTCTTGCCAATTAAAAAGTTTTAGTGCCGCGTTTGAGAATGCAGAACACAGCGACAAACTTACAGCAAGAAAAATGAGTCCGAAAACCTTACTCAGCTGCACCTGCTGCAGTTTTTATATCCAATGTATGCACTGTGTCAACATATATGTCAAGCATTGCTCCTTCACACACACAACATATACGCTCCTGCACACATTTGGCTTACGTACACAGGTGCGGTGTCAAAGATACCTGCAATGCTCCACTTTAAAATTTATGTGGCCTTTGTGCATTTTTGGCTTCCTTTGCACTTTTTACGACACACACACACACGCACACACACTAAAACAAACAGTCATCATTAACAAACACCACCTCTCCTTTTTTCCTTGTTTATGGCCCTATGCTGAATTAAACTTAATCTGCTGTGTTCTTCCTCTCTTTCTGTTTCTCCTGGTGTCCCTCCCGCCTCTGTTCTCAGCTAGTTGCATGTTTAACAGGAACTCTGGCTTGTAAAGCTACATTTATAGATCCCGTATGTTTGATTGAATGGGGCTTTATGACTTTGACCTTGACTGAACAGGAGGGAGAGGTGGACCTCCTACAGCAGGAGACGAGCATGTCTGTGTGTGTACGTTTTAGCCTCGTGATGAAGATAAAATGTGGGACTTGAAGGGCTATATATAGTTGACATAAGATTAAAAAAATAGTGATAATTTACTTGCGTATCTTGAATAACCATTTGACTAAAAGGACATTAGCAAAATGTCCAAGCTGCTCTTTTTCAAAAGCAAGGGATGCAAGGTATTTTCAACATTTACAGGGGCTAGTTGGGGATTTTATTGCAGTATAAATCCAGACTGTTTTTCTCCCATCACCTGCATAAAAATTCCCAATCAAATTAGTTTTTATTTATTTAGTTTTTACTTTGCTCGAATAACTCACCATTCAAAGCAAGTTGAATAAAAACTTACATTTTGCTTTGTTCCTCACACAAAGTGATTGTATGTCTTTTGAAGAATAAAAAAAAATAGTGCATTAAGGACTACTTTCATATTTTTATGCCATTTTTAGAGCTTGGCAGCCACAGTCCCCATTCATTTGTATTGTATGGAAGAGAGCAGTTTAAACATTCTTCAAAAAATCTAATTGTCTGCTCCACACATGCAAAAAAAAGTAGTATAGGTTTGAAATAAAATAAGGGTATAAAAAAAAAGAAAAACTTTTTAATTTTGGTTGAACTAATCGCTTCAAGAGCCATCCACCAATCACGAGTCGCCATTAAAAGTACCGTATGAGCAGCTTCTCTCTCATAACTCATAATCCTCTTGAATCCTTTGTGTTAACCATTGGAGACTAATTTTTTGTGATTAGTTGCAGAAATCCCACTGAGCGTCACCGTTGTTTTGGTAATAAGCAGCTTAAAAACATTTACACACACATTTAGCTCTATGCACAATAGAGGTGAACACACACACACACACACACACACACACACACACACATCATCTGAGCGGGCTGATGAAAAGGCCCGTTAGGCTGGCGAATATGCGAACAGGCTAGCCCGACGAAAGATGATAGGCCAGCTGAGCATTAACTAATGCAGAACAAATGTCCTCTTGGCTTCATTGTCAAAGGGTTGCATCACACACTAGCCATGCGCTTGAATCGCCAAGCACTTCTGCAGTCAGAATATAGGCTGGTCGGATGCGGCGGTATGTAAGCGTATCAGCACCGAATCAGTATCATGGAGTCCCGCACCTCTCGGCTCTGTGATCATGCTTTCTCAAGCTTTGAGCTTAAGCCACCGGATCCTTTTCTTTCTTTTCACACACAATAAAACGATCTATTTCCCCTCTCTGGTCCAGAGCCACCCATTCATAGAGCGATTCAGAGGGCCTGAACGGCATGTACCACGTCGGTTTGTGTTTGGGGAGTTCGCTTAGTAACTGTTAGCATAATAGATATCAAAGAAACATTGATATACACTTACGCATGCACATCTGTCAGCAGAACGCTTTGTGAATTTGCCTCGATATATCAGTTTTCACTGAAGACTTTGTAGAGGAGGCCAGGCTACTTTACTTGTAGAAAGACTTAGGGCTTGGCGATATGGGCAAAAAATCATTTTAGACTGAATGGCGATTTCAGATGAGTGAAAAGTGCCCAGAAAAGTGGGCTAAATGTTTTCTTTTTATAAGGCACACAGTGGGTAAATTAAGCCTGTAAAGTGCTTTGTGAAAGGGCAAAACACTTTTTGGGCTGCGAAGGCTTTGCTGTTGTGTTTGCAGCAGCAAACAAAGGTTAACACTCTTGGTATTGCTGTTTATAGTGTTATTGTAAATTAGATTTTAAGTACTTTTTTACTTTTTGAAGCAACCTGGATCAGTGGCTTTTTTGGACAGTGTTTCTGCTATGACTCGTAGTCTGACCATATTGACCTGTGACAACAACAAAACAAAGACTAAATTTGGGTACTGACCAAATCCCTAATTTGCTCGTACACGTAGGCATCCTTTGTCTAATCCGTTGTTTAGATTTGAGTGTCTATTTCAGTAAAGTAGTGTTTGCATACACAATTAAGCCTAAATACACAGTTTAAAGACGGCAAGTCTTTTTTCATTTTCAGGTGAACTGACCAGTTAAATGGTCTAGCTCATCACAATCTCGTGGCCTGTGGATAATTTGTTCAGTATCCCTCCTCCTAATCCAGATTATCGAGGCAGTCGAGGCCTTGCGATTTACACAGGTTTTGAGACACATTGTTGCAGCCAAAGAAGTGAAAGAGCAGCAGCCTAGTGTTGCACGTGACCTCCTGGGTTTTGGGCTTTAGGCTTACCTAATCGGAGTTGTTTCCTGGAAAGTGTGCTTGTTTTTTCTCCAGTGAGCCGGTTATACTCATGAGAGCTCATGGGAAGCATGTCACATGGGACAGACAACTAAAAGATGAAGAGGGATGCACACATATCTGAAACGTAGTTTCTTTATTTCTTATTTTATTTCGTAAAGTATTTTATTTTTTTATATATTTTGATTTTATATATTTATTAATTTGGAAATTACTCTTTTTAATTTTCATTTTCTCAAAATAATACCCTGGACTGGAAGCACTAGATTGGGATTTGCTAACGTTTGTGTTGTTCATGGCTTTATTTTTACACAATATCTGTTTTATACACTGATACAACATACTTTTATTTATAAACTCAAAATTTTAAATGACCCTAGTGGTCTAAGACACGGTTGTTATTGCTAACTAAAAATACTACAAGCTAAAAACTAGCAATACAAGAATATAATAGAAACAAAAAATCCACAAATCACAAACCACAAATAAAAGCTTACCATTGCTGTAGTGTACATGTTAGTTTGTACAAAGCACCTAGGGTACATAGGGATGGAAACAATATGAGCAGGAACAATTAAATTTCAGTGTTTTCACGTTCTTTCGCAAAATGTTCGAGCTCCCCTGAGAAGCTTTCAGAGGTTTTGCATTATCACGCAAAAGTTTTGCGTTCATTGAATCATTGAAATATAATTTGTCTTCTAACACACATTTTTCCATTCTTCTTCACAGATCTCCTTAAGTTTGTTATTACAGTGCTCTGGATTGATTAGCGCACATGCTAACTTTGATTCTGTCTTTTTTCGCAGACCTCATTATATATTGCTGCATTATCACTGGGCATCTGGGCTGGAGAGTGAGGCGGGCTTGGTTTGCGAGCTTCGCTCCAAAGCCGTCCGATGACTGTCTGACTCATCACAACCCGCGAATGACAGGCGTGCATTCGAGGGTGGGGCCCGCCTCAGTCTCACATGATTGGCCGCTGGATGGAAATAAGGTGAATGGAACACATGCCCAAGGAGCAAGACCCAAACCAATCAGAGGGAGAAGAGAAACGGTGAGCCTCTTAAGAACTGATCTCATAAAAGATTGCAGAGTCATTATCTAGCTATGATGTTAGTCGTAATGCCAGGTTCAGACTATACAATATTTGTGTCTGTTACGATAGTCACTGGCTACGTTTACATGCGCAACTTTTGTTTCAATCGGACTGAACTCATTCCGATTGATGAATCCGAACGTAGTGTTGCACTATGAATGCTAAACACGTGATCGGTTTGATGTGCGCGTTTATATGTCACAAGCTTCAAATCGGAATAGATTTTTCAAACAGATATTCAAACAGTTTCCCGCTGTTTGCACATAATAACCATTCTCCTACATTGGTTCTTTATTTGTTTTAAACAGCAGACTTAATATTTATCCATTTCTGATCATAATTTGTAGACAATGAGCATATTAACCGTTGTGCCCTGCTGCTTATATTATTCATGCAGTGAAAATGCTCCTCCCCGCACCCAAAACCAGTCGTTTGTGGATGAGAATCTGAAACAAGGACTGGTGGGACGTTGTCCTGCTCCACTTCACAGACGCTGAGTGAAAGAGAATTTTAGAAAGATGGGACACTCATTTTAAATGACACTTTATTCAACAGGAAGAATGGCGTGTCATACGTGTCATTACATGTTCTCTCAGTCGGATTAGAAAAGGAATAAACGACCCCTTTCAATCGGATCGAAATTTCATTCGGGTCGGGCTCAATCGGATCGATTAAAGTGTTTACATGAAGGCTTTTCAGTCCGATTGAGGCATCAATCTGATTACTATCGGATTATTTAGTTGCATGTAAACATCGAGAAGTTGCATCGAGAAGGCGGAACTAGCGACTGACTTCGTGAAGCGTCGCAGACGTGGTGTCGTTTGTCTTCCACTATGACACGCTATATGAGATAAAACAATTGATTCTTGCTTCGACGGCCATTGTCATTTACGATTCACCACGACACCCTGCGTCAAACAGATTTGTGCCTAAATCTGCATACGAGTCTGTATGTCTGGGCTGTTATCGAATTTTGTTTCACGTATTGACGCTTCGGGAAACTCAAATTTTCTGGTCAGTGCACACACTCCTACATAATTCAGTTTTCCTGGTAACTGGCTCCATTTGTGTGTGTACATCTCACAGTGAGTGTGGTGCTGGCTCTACGCTGTGCTTTTGAGTCTAAAGGCAGGCGCTAAGAGAATAGCCTTTACCTCAACATCTACTCTGCACACACATTTTATATAAGGCCTGGAGCCAGCAGGAAAGTTAACTAAAGCCTTAGAGAATGCCCGTTACTGTCCAAAGTCAGCACACACTCAAACCTTACACGCAAACATATATACACACACACACAGACACACACGCTGCCATGTAGGCTTTTGGTTCAGCAGGACGGCACAGACTGCCCCCTCACGTTCTAAAAAAGTGTTAGCTTTAGAGCCAACAGCAATGTTTCTGCCAGTTAGCAAAACACATCAAGTCTTCCTTCTCAGTGTATGTGTGTGGATGTCTAATGTGTAATCTGTCCTTGGGCGATTTCTATATTTAGCAATCTCTTGTTGCTTTTCCAGTTCGCTGACCGCAGAGACCTAATGATTTGTTGAGGAGAGGTGTGTTGTTACTGTGTCACAAGGGTCAACTAATTGGCTAATTAGTTCGAAATAAAGATTTTTCATTTAATAATTAATTTGTTACATTTATATAGCCTAGTGCTTTTCTGTGTACTCAAAGCGCTTTACATGGAAGGGGGAATCTCCTCAACCACCACCAATGTGCAGCATCCACCTGGATGATGCCACGGCATATTGCGCCAGAACGCCCACCATACACCAGCTTACTGGTGGAGAGGAGGCAGTGATGGAGCCAATCAGTAAATATGGGGATGATTAGGAAGCCATGATGGACAGAGGCCAAGGGGAAAATTTGGCCAGGATGCCGGGGTTACACCCCTACTCTTTTTTGAAGGACATCCTGGGATTTTTAATGACCACAGAGAGTCAGGACCTCGGTTTAAAGTCTCATTCGAAGGACGGAAGGATATATTATAGTTTTTTCTATATTTTTGATCAAATAAATGCAGGCTTGATTAGCTTAAGATGTTTCTTTCAAAAATAGTAACTGTATAATTTTAGTGTTATTAAAAGCTAAATTGATAATTGAAGTTGACTTTTTATCCGTTTACATCCAGCTTAATGAATAATCCTCTAATTAGTCTATAAATGTTATTCGAGATTAATGGTCATTAAATCAATGAGGCTTGAGAGGAGATGAAAACGTTCCAGCCTCCTCAAGCGTTTTCAACGCAATCATTAGTTCTCGCATTTAATTACACAGAAGCACCGTCAGGAACACAGGAGCTTCTTCACGAGGCCATACATCATTACTCCAACGGGACTGGGTTAGCTGCAGACCCGTGTGTGTGCATTTAACATGCAGGACCCCAGGAATGTGGGGTCAGATTCCCAGCATGCTCACTCAATAAGCGATTAAACGAGGGCCCTTCAGCTTAATTACACCGAGGCCACCTGTAAGTAGATTAGCTGATCACGGAGCACAGCATTCTGGGTTAAATCAAAGAGCAGAAGCAGCAATCACATGGATCTGTTCATCTTAATAGAGCTGATTTCTTCTCCTCCGACTTTCATTACTTGCTCTCCTGCTTCCTTGCCACCAATGCTAACAGCCTCCCAATCACCTTCCCAAACTTATGTCCGTAGTGGTGCAGCTGTTTCTTTTCTTGTTTACTCTATATTTTAAATGTTAATTGTGTAATTTCTGCACCATTAGCAGCAAATTGCAAAAAAAAAAAAAAGTGAGTGAGAACTGGCTTCAAACTCTCCTCTAGCTCCTGCCCAAGCTCACGCCATTGTTGAGCCAATGTCAATGTAATAACTTGATATCATGTAAACACATATTACTAATTAGAGTATGTTCCAAACAGAATCACTTTATTTAGGTTATATTTGATGTTTGTTGGCACTATTACAGCCAAGTTTTATTCTGAACTATCCTCATCCATATTGTTTAGTTTGTGTTAAATTAAGTGTATCAGGGCGTTCCACAGCCGTCTGGGCTGATTTTAAATTTGAGATGTATGGAGAAGAACCAGGCATGTTTTCATTGCTCTTTTGTGTTTATACAAACTCCACATGCCTGTTTCAGACAGTGTTCCACAGTGGTTAGAAGAACTGAATGCTCGTACAGTGGGGAGAACGAGTATTTGATACACTGCCGATTTTGCAGGTTTTCCCACTTACAAAGCATGTGGAAGTCTGTAATTTTTACCATAGGTACTCTTCAAAAATCCATAAAAACACATTGTATGATTTTTAAGTAATTAATTTGCATTTTATTGCATGACATAAGTATTTGATACATCAGAAAAGCAGAACTTAATATTTGGTACAGAAACCTTTGTTTGCAATTACAGAGATCATACGTTTCCTGTATTTCTTGACCAGGTTTGCACACACTGCAGCAGGGATTTTGGCCCATTCCTCCATACAGACCTTCTCCAGATCCTTCAGGTTTCGGGGCTGTCTCTGGGCAATACGAACTTTCAGCTCCTTCCAAAGATTTTCTATTGGGTTCAGGTCTGGAGACTGGCTAGGCCACTCCAGGACCTTGAGATGATTCTTACGGAGCCACTCCTTAGTTGCCCTGGCTGTGTGTTTCGGGTCTTTGTCATGCTGGAAGACCCAACCACGACACATCTTCAATGCTCTAACTGAGGGAAGGAGGTTGTTGGCCAAGATCTCGCGATACATGGCCCCATCCATCCTCCCCTCAATACGGTGCAGTCATCCTGTCCCCTTTGCAGAAAAGCATCCCCAAAGAATGATGTTTCCACCTCCATGCTTCACGGTTGGGATGGTGTTCTTGGGGTTGTATTCATCCTTCTTCTTCCTCCAAACACGGCGAGTGGAGTTTAGACCAGAAAGCTCTATTTTTGTGTCATCAGACCACATGACCTTCTCCCATTCCTCCTCTGGATCATCCAGATGGTCATTGGCAAACTTCAGACGAGCCTGGACATGCGATGGCTTGAGCAGGGGGACCTTGCCTGCGCTGCAGGATTTTAATCCATGATGGCGTAGTGTGTTACTAATGGTTTTCTTTGAGACTGTGGTCCCAGCTCTCTTCAGGTCATTGACCAGGTCCTGCCGTGTAGTTCTGGGCTGATCCCTCACCTTCCTCATGATCATTGATGCCCCACGAGGTGAGATCTTGCATGGTGCCCCAGACTGAGGGAGATTGACCGTCATCTTGAACTTCTTCCATTTTCTAATAGTTGCGCCAACAGTTGTTGCCTTCTCACCAAGCTGCTTCCCTATTGTCATGTAGCCCATCCCAGCCTTGTGCAGGTCTACAATTTTATCCCTCTATGTCCTTACACAGCTCTCTGGTCTTGGCCATTGTGGAGAGGTTTGAGTCTGTTTGATTGAGTGTGTGGACAGGTGTCTTTTATACAGGTAACAAGTTCAAACAGGTGCAGTTAATACAGGTAATGAGTGGAGAACAGGAGGGCTTCTTAAAGAAAAACTAACAGGTCTATGAGAGCCGGAAATCTTACTGGTTGGTAGGTGATCAAATACTTATGTCATGCAATAAAATGCAAATTAATTATTTAAAAATCATACAATGTGATTTTCTGGACCTCTCTGCTTTGTAAGTAGGAAAACCTGTAATATCGGCAGTGTATCAAATATTTGTTCTCCCCACTGTATATTGTTTTACTCTATTCTGTCTGACATCATGTTCTTCCTCACCGTTTACTTTTAAAAGCATAGATGTGCATAAACTCAATTGACAAGATTTTCCTGCTGTTTGCTGTACTAAAGTACGGCCGCCATCTTGGCAACACCTCCGGGCAGCTATTTCGGACTAACAAGACCAGGCTCCTATCTAAATTAATGGGCAGAGAGTCAGAATTGCACTTTCACTGGTCACCGGGACATAATCATGTTTTACACCCAAGATGTCGTTGTTATCACCCTCTTCCATGTGGATTCCATCTGATCTTGCACACACCACAACTCGCTGTCGCCAAATCGTCTCCGCTGTCGCAAAACCTCAACTGTGCGCATGCGTCAGTGGAACCAGACGATAGGCTTAAATGTTTCCCGGCTTGACTGTTAAAAGCAGATTATTGGCTTTCCAGCGGGAGGGGCGGGACATGTTCATACAACCGCCATCTTTGCCGTTACGGGTTTTCCTTATATAGTTGTATTGAGGATTGAGGAAGTGGCATGTCACTTATATCAATTGTCTCTGGCCGTACTCAAGCCTTTACCCTGTTTAAACACAGATTTAATAAGGGGTTTGCTTTTTCAAATTTGTATTTTATATCGTTTTACAATTTTATTTTAATTTAGGATCAATTTAGTTTTTATTTCAAGAGCATATTTAAAAAATATATATATTTTATTCTTAGCTTTTAGAAATTGAGAAATGTACAATGTACAACCGAAACGCGCAATGTACAACCGAAAGTTCTCTTTTGTATCTTATTGATCTTTAGCTTTCAAATACATACAAGGTTTACATAAACACAGTCCGTTATGTCTTTAGTGAATGTAAACTTTTGGGAGAAAATCGGATGTCTGTGTATTAGATCTGTGCAGGGCCTAAAACTAACTTTTTGCCAAACCTGCCCATGGCCAGTGACTTAAAGGGAAAGTTCACTTTGAAATTAAATGTTGGTATATTTTAGCTTACCTCAAGGGCATCCAAGATGTAGGTGTCTTTGTTTCCGCAGTAGTTTCAATTTTGATATTTTTGATATAAAATGACATGTTCTAAATGGACAACTTTAAAATGCCAATTTTATGCATTTTAAAGTTGTCCTTTTAGGACATGTCATTTTTACAATAAAGACATTTTAATTAAGGAGTGCCTCGGCTATCAGAGATTTCGTTTCTCTACACTGCCTCTTTAAAATAATTTGCATTTAGCAATATAGCGGGTGAATTATGTAAATGTATATTACGATGTGATGATGAGCTATGTGCTTTTCTCCACTGACAATCTATGATGTTCAACGCGTTTTTCTAAGGATGCTGATTGTTAGGGCAGCAGTGGCTCAGTGGTTCATGTAGGTTGTCTACAAACCGGAAGGTTGGTGGTTCAATCCCCGGTTTCACCTGACCAAGTGTCGAGGTGTCCATGAGCAGGACACCTATCCCCAGCTGCTCCCGACGAGCTGGATGGCGCCTTGCATGGCTGACACCGCCGTCGGTGTATGAATGGGTGAATGTGAGGCAATATGTAAAGCGCTTTGGTGGCCATTGGGTCTGAAAGCGCTATATAAATGCAGTCCATTTACTAGGGGTGTCACGATTCGATTACATTTTCGATTCTAAGGTCACAGTTCGATTCGATTCTCGGTTTTTACTTTTTTTTTTTTTAAAGCACAGGTTGCTATGCCATTTTTAGACCAAACTTTTATGCATAATATCTGACCTTTGTTCGCAATGTACCACACTACATTGTCAAATTTAAAACATTTATTAAGAACATAATGTAACAATACTTATATCTTCAGTCAATTGGAAACTTAAGCAAAATAACCTGCGATCTAGTTTCTCTTTTGTAACTGCAGTCTTCTTCACAGAAGATGACATTCAAGTTCACAACAAAACAAACAAACAAACAAACAAACAAACAGTTTAACAGATAAATCTATGCGTCGCGCAGAGCCACGTCTTTAAAATTCTAACACTTTATTCTCTGAGTGTACACACACAAACACACACACACACACACACACCGGCGGCGCCATTCGCCGTCTGTCCGCGACGCCAGCAACGGCTCAGGACCTTGTTCAAAATTAATCCTTCCGCACCAGAGAGCGCCATTCACATAGTTTTATATTACATTTATTATAAATGAATACATTTTATATACATTTATTTGTCTCAAATCGTCGTTATGACTTTGCTGCAATATACATGTTTTACATTCATTTACAGAAATCAGCTGGTTGAATGAAAATGGCTGATGTTATCGGATTTTCAGGATACATTCAGTTAACGGACGCTCTCTGAGATAAAGTGCAGACTAAGCAACGTTGTACAGTAGCCTCATAAGATAGACATGATCTTAATTCCATAATGTCCTTAAACATAATATTGCAGGCCACATGAAAGTGCGCGTCCGGTGTACGATACCTCGAGTTGTCATAGACGCGCCACGGCGCTTCTCGACCGGTGTGTGCGATACCTCGAGTTGTCAAAGACGCGACGCTTCTCGTCCGGTGTGTGTGTGCGATACCTCGAGTTGTCAAAGACGCGGCGCTTCTCGTCCGGTGTGTGCGTGACTCGCAGCATTTCAACACGCGTTTTTTTCGGCGTGACAAGCCGACCGAACGTGACATGGGGGCGTGGCAGCATCGACGATTCCATTTTTTAATTCGATGATCGAGATTGTGACTTAATTTCGATCGATTTCGATTTAAAATCGAAATCGTGACACCCTTACCATTTACCATTTAGAAGGCAGCTGTCTGACTCTGAGATGTCGGTCACGAACATGGTTTGTGTAACATTAGCAACACATTATTAACTGTTTGATAACGTAGTCTATTCAAAAGGCTAATCATGTTAATTATGTGTCCGACGTAATCGATTCTGATTCATCGACTTGTATATGCGCCTGTATAATTCACACTTCCTCTTCTTCTGAATGTGTTTCTGGTTCAAACATAAATGGCTGAATTAAATTAATTTCCACTTGCGATTGTGCAGCATTTACTACAGTAAAGTTGACCGAGCTCTGAGCTGGTGTCAGTGAGTTGAGGCGGGGCTAATTTACATATTCATAGTATATATTCATATACTAAATGAAGCAAGGGTGTAGAGTTACATTCAAGCTATTTTAAGGCATGAAAACATTTAAATATGCAATTTTAGTGATCAAAGATGAGTTCTAAGGGATACAATTATTGACTACAGGGGGACATTAAAGGATTGGTTCACTTTAAACTGAAAAATTCCCGATAATTTACTCACCCCCACATCATGCAAGATATTCATGTCTTTCTTTCTTCAGTCGAAAAGAAAGGAAAACATTCCAGGATTTTTCTCCATATAGTGGACAACGGATATTAACGGGTTGAAGGTCCAAATTGCAGTTTCAATGCAGCTTCAAAGGGCTCTAAACGATACCAGCCGAGGAATAAGGGTCTTATCTAGCGAAACGATCGGTCATTTTCTAAAAAACAAATAAACATTTATATACTTTTAACCACAAATTTTTCCCGTTTAAGTCCTCTATATGGAGAAAAATCCTGAAATGTTTTCCTCAAACTCCTTAATTTCCTTTCGACTGAAGAAAGACATTAATATCTTGGATGACGTGGGGGAGAGTAAATTAACAGGAAATTTTAATTCTGAAGTAAACTAATCCTTTAATACTTGAACTGGAACTGTAATACTTTAATAGTGGAACTGTTTGAGATTTAATTGGATTTTGCATATTTAAAAAACATTGAATAAATCTGCGTCATGTCATATCACAATCTACAGGTGGATGTCTTCTCCCACGGAGTCACAGATCAGCCATCTAACTTGTGGAATACAAAAACAGCCATTTTTGTTGTTTATAACTTTAATTCAATCAGGTTTCTTTTTTTATTGCATTAAAATGATCATTTACACATTTGTTTTATTTAATATATTTTTTTCATATTGTTTGTTTTTTTATGTGTGCATGTGTACAGAAAAATAATAATTGTAATACATAATTGTAATTTAAAAAATATGAAAACGCATAGAATTTTTTATTTTCATTTTTATTACAATTATTATTCAACTTCATATCCGTAACCCTGTAGTTCTTATCTACTGAGAGATTCAAGTGCAGTGTGGCACAATTACAAATGCTAACATGAACACATGTTAGGGGAACCGCTTTAGACAACAGCGCCGCCATCCCTCCAGCTAGAGTCACATGAGCTTCAGGCTGGCGGACTGTTTATCTCTTCTACTCACTACCCCCAGACAAATACAGAAAAAGTGTGAATGCACATTTACATACACTTAGTGGTATCCCTTCAGCTTCTTTTCTTCTTTGCGAGTGTGCACGTGGCTTTTGTTCTGACATTAGCTGGGAGCTGCCAGATCACATTTAGACAGGGTCTAAAATAAGCTCTCATAAAGCTGGCACAACGAAGAGAGACAGTGAGGGAGAGAGAGAGAGAGAGAGGGAAACGGCAAACACACAATGAGGGATTTAGACGGAAGGAAATGCAAGGTGGAGTGACTCCAACACTTCTCTTAGCATAAGACAGAGCGGCCTGACAGATCCTAGGACTCAGCTTCCTGCCACTCAAATCACGCCGCACGCCGCTAACCATTCTTAAAAAGCAATGCCTCGATTTCAGCACTTCAGCTCTGGGAATAATTCATTCCACAATTGAACAAAATTTGGATTTATTTGATCTGACATGGCTTTGAAATGTTTCTTCGAAGTGTCTTTACAAACACATGTACACTACCAAAAGTTTGAGGTCAGTACAACTTTTTCTATTCATTAAAGAATCCTGAAAACGAGTAGTTTCCACGTTTTATTAATTAAGCACCACAGCTGTTTTACATTGATAATAATAAGATCACGTGACACTGAAGACTGGAGTCATGACTTTCAGACAAAATTCAGCTTTGCCATCAGGAATAAATTACAGTTTCAAATATATTGAAATAGAAACCAGTTCTTTTGAATTGGTATTAATATTTCAGTCTTACAATACTTTTTTTTACTGTATTTTTGATCAAATAAATGCAGCCCTGATGACCATTAGAGATTTCTTTAAAGGAGTATTTCTCAAGTATTTAAAAAGTCTTACTGACCCCAAAGTTTTGAAAAGTAGTATACCACTGTGCTTCTAAATTTAGTGTGGAGTTTTGAGTGCTCAGACTTGCATTTCACTTCTGGGTATTGGGTAGTGTAGTGTGATGGTTCATTTTCCCCCAGACTCCTTCCGTCACTTTATTTATTTATATTATTCCCCTGAATTAAGCCACTGTCGCTGCTTGCTCTGTGTTTGCCTTGTCGTAGAGGATGAATGAAAACTCGCTGGATATAAATACGCCACAGATGTTCTGAGTAAATAAAGTTGAAAATAACTAGAGGTGACAGAACCAGTTGGCATGTTTATGGGCACTGGTATATCTCAGGCTCCATCTCTCCTGCTTTATCACGTCGCTCGCCCAATCTCACAGTCTCTCGCTCCTAACCCCGGATTACCGCTCGCGAGAGGGATCACAACACCCAATCACAGACCGCGGGAGGGATTAAGAGTGGGAGAGACAATCACTCACGAAGGATTCTTAGAAATATTCATAAAGAACAGTCAGGGAAAATTCAGTGTTGGAGAGACAGCGGGCAGAGGGAGGGTTGCCAAATGACTGCGAGAGAGAGAGAGAGAGAGAGTGCACTTATGCAAGAGAGGCATCTAAAAGAATCCAGTCAGACTGTGTTGTGTTTACACGGCTCGCTCCGTTGATGTGGTGAAGAGTTATAATTCTGAAGAACAGCGGAGCGTTTCGTCTTCACCATGCACATCCTCCAATCCCACTGCGTTATCAGGTGAGACTCTTCTACCTGTATCGCTCCACAAGCTATGCTGCTCTCGGAACGTGTTAACAAGGTTCCCACGGTCACGGAAAAGGAATTTAGAAAGTTGTGATATCTAGATCTGGGAAAATTATGCAAATTAAGTATATCTTATTTAATAACATTTCTATTTTGAATGCTTTTTTTCGCGTTTTGCTAAGATCTAAAATGTTTCACCAACAAGTGCAATCTCAATAAATGCATTCTAAATCCTATGAGCTATACTGGTTATACTGTTATTATTAGTATTATGACTAGTAATAATAGTACCATTTTATCATTACTATATAATATGAATATTAGTTATATTGGTAATATTAGCAATACTGGTTATACTATTAGTAGTACTTTAGTAGTATAGTAGTAATATAGTATTATTTTTAATATCATTATTATTATTATAGACTAGTAGTAATAGTAGTATTTTAGTATTATTAATATTACTGATATAGTATGAGTGACTGGAAAACTTGTGAAAAACCCATGATAATTCATGGGTAGAAAGTGTACTTCATGTGGTGGTACGCTTCATGTCTACTTCAGGACCCTCAGGTTCTTCTGTGTGGAGAATGTTGCTCTAACTTCTTTTCGGCGGTCTTCTGTGATGCATCGTGCAGATTTCTGATACTTCTGAATCATGTATGACGCTGCAGCCGAGTATTTAATGAGAAACCATTTTAGCATCATCAGTTCGGGCCGATTATGAGCCGGCTGTTCTATAGTCACTCGTTCCTGGTTGATATCATGATATTACTGTGCAAAACTGCTGCCTGTCCTCTCTGATGTTGCAGCGGTTGTCCTCTGTCCCTTTAATGGGAAAGTTGTGTAGCTCTTCCATTTGGATCCGGAAATAATTGATGTTTCTGCGGAGAGCAAGTGCCAAATTAGCTGTTATTTATTTATTTATTTGATTTACCCCTCCCATCCATTTCTGACTCGGCAGCATCCTCTGAGGTTTCTTTTTATATCGAGTGTCAAAATGTAAAAAGCCTTTCCTGCTTCATCTTTCTCTATGTCACTGTCTGCCCATCTGTTTATCTGCTCACAGGATCTTTGCACATTGCTTTTGCCACGGTGGAATTGATATTCAGTATTGATTACCTGGAGCATGTCAAAAAAGACACTGTCTGAAATGTGAAATCTGCAATGCTTGTGTTTGTACGTTTGTGTCTTCTTGGTGACGAGCAGGTTCCCACGGGGACAGCAGATGATTGACAGTTGTATTGGTAAAAGCATCCACGACAGCAAATCAGAGAGATTGTGATGAAGACAACGCGGCTTTATAGTGACATTTCTGTCGCCCTGAGAGCGAGCGAGAGTACGAGAGAGACAGAGTCTAGAGGCTTCAGTGTCCTGACAGAACCTCAGTCAGACATATTAAATGACATTCATAAATGACGTTCCACAGCTGCAGAATCAATACAGCAAATGACAAAAACTATGTGGCGGGGGGAAACACACTAGCCAGTATTAGACTTTGAACCCTTTTTAATCTTTCCCCCATGGCTTTGAACAAAGATGGCCTTCTTTGTGTTTGTGTGTGTGACATTGCGATGGCTTGAGGGAGCATATCACATGAACCTTGTTTTGTGTTCTCTTGGTAATTGCTGGAAGATTCTATCAAATGAGAAAAGGGCAAACTCGAGACACTAACACAAAGTTCCAATGGGATTCTTAAAGTGCCTTAGAACAGGGGGGTTTAAACTGGGGTTTGGGAACCCCAAGGGGAATTTAAGGGGGTACTACGGGTTCTTTTTTTTTAACAATTTAATATGCATATAAATACGAATTATTATAAATAAATGTAATTAAATTAAACCAAATTTAACAATAACAGTTTCTGTTTTCTAAAGTCTGGTCTGTAATCATGAAATTGAGTTACTGTGTTGTTGTTGTTGTTTTTTTCTTCTTCAGGTTTATACATCTTACAGTACACTAATGATACGATCCAGATATATTATTTTCCAGATAATATTGTACACAATCCTCATTTTTTTTACTGTATACACATATACATATTATTTATTATTATTATGTAATTAGTTAGGAAATGGGTCCCTCCCAAAAGGATGATCATATTTCGGGGTTGGTGGCACCAAAATGTGTCAAAACCCCTGCCTTACAAAACAATACCATGTAAATACTATAGTACATGAATATGTTGCTCGTTTAGTAGTATAGTAGGCTCTAAAGTTCTATAGTATTACTGTAGTATCTGATACTGTCCCACCACTGTATTTTTGTAAGGGTAAAATACGCTTTTATGTAACGGGAAATATTTGAACCCCTACAGCTTTTAATGTTTAAATTCATGTCATGGCTTTGACGGATTCGTCCATTCAAGGTGCTTTCCCCCCTCATAATCAAGCTTGTGACCGTGCGTAAAAACTCATATTTGTATCATGTGGAGTTTTAAATCTACTCTCCCTGTAGAAATCAAACTGTTTTTGATGTTAATTTAAAGAGGCTAGCATTAGCGTTAGCAGAGGCAAAGGCGTTGAAAGGGTGTTGAGAGACTAGCACCGAATTCTAACAGATTCGCCTGCATTATTTGGGCACTTTGTTACATAACTGCTCTCTTTCTCCCAGCGTAGAGCTGAGCCACTCCATCCCTTTAATCACAGACAGACTCGATGTACCGGGAAACTGTGGCGTTCACACGTTTATGTCGCTGGAGGTCGTGGAATGGCTGTGTTGTTAAGCCACGATGTCCAGCTGTATCATGCGGATCACTGTCTGCAGTCTCATTGGTAGTCACCGCTTTGCGTCACTGCTCATTTGCCCTGCTCTGCTTTGTTACATCAGCGACTGTCTCTGTCTCTCATGACTCTGCAGCTCTCATTGATAATGAATGATGTTCGGTCATTTTAGTGCTGTCAGTGTACATGCCTCTTTAGTAGTAATGGGTGTTCCTACTGCTGGATGACCTGATGTTATGTGGCCAAACTGGTCTCGTTTAGTTTTTGTTTAGTTTTGTTTCATTATTGGTAGTATTGTAAGATTTTTCTTTTTTTCTTTTTTTTTAGAAAAGGTACAGTTCACCCAAAAATGAAAATTATGTCATTACTTACTCGCCCTCAAGTTGTTTCAAACTTTTATGAGTTTCTTTGTTCTGTTGAACATATAGGAAGATATTTTAAATAATTTTGGTAACCAGACAGTTGACGGTAGCCGGTAGCCATTGACTTTCACAGTATTGTGTTTCCCTACTATGGAAGCCAATGGCTACCGTCAACTGTTTGATTACCAGCATTCTTTAAAATATCTTCTTTTGTGTTCAAAAAGGGGGGGACTTAAGTGTGAAGTCTGTAAGATTTTTTCATGTAGAAATACATTCTCTGTGTACCCAGCTTATTGTCCATTGACAAATATTAGTATTCCATTCATGGGTTTATCTTCCCCAGAAGTGTAAACATTGAGAATTGTGCGCTCAGATCCTTCAATCTCTCTCCAGCTCAACGTATAGCCAGAGTTTGAGCCGTGGCTACTGTGCCAGGCTTCACCTTTAACTTTGTAATATTAGGGGGAAAATCGCTTTATATTCGAACATTTAAAAATATATATCTTTTATTGTGAATCGTCAGCTTCCGGTTGCGCTGTTGTTGTATGCTACCTTACTGTTTTGTTTTTATTATTATTTTGTGTTTTGGGCTTTTATCATTTTTAGTAGATATGTTTGAAAAACACATTTTTGGGAAGAGAGCAGGGGAGTGTGCTTGGTCTCGTCGTGTAGTCGTCAGGAACACGTGCGCCGTAGCTCTGACGGTTGCTTGTATTTGCAGTCTTCTTTTATTTTGATCCACACTCTCTCAAATCAAAATGACAGGGTTGCCATGTTGTTGGAGCACTTGGAGCTGAATGTGTGCTAGTTAAAAATATAAAGTGATACCACAGGGAATTGCAGCCATCGAATCAGAGCAAAGACTTCTCAAATGCCAACTTTGTGGCATGTACTAATACCAACCCTCTCTCTCTCTCTCCCTTTTTTCCAGGTGGCTCGATGGCCCGAAAAGGAAGAGAAAGAACAGCCAGTGTTCGGTGAAGAGCATGTCTGGTAAGATGTCTCGCATAAGACACTGATGCTCTTGCCTAGAGCTGCAGCCGTATGTTTTCCCCTCCTCTTTCCTCCCAGAATACATCACTGACTGCACATTTCTGAGAAACACTCAAGAAACCCTGAGGGAGAGAAGGGGTTTCAGTTGCCCCGTGATCCTCCTTGCATCAACTCCAGCATCAGTTCAGCTCAATAGACTTGTTGTTATGTGATGTTCTGGTGATACTCCTTCAGGACATTATAACTCATGTTAAAGCAATCCTTCTCCTAGGCTAATGGGCTGTGTAAGGATTGGCTTTGTATTTGTTTGTGTATGGAGTACTGTTCAGTTAAGGAAGTTCAATAAAGTTGATCGTGATGTTAGTACATTATCAGGACCCCACACTTGCTTTAGACCCATCAGTCCTCCTGCCCTATTCACCTCATGCCCACAGATAGCCAGATAAAGAAAGCCAGATTCATCCCAACATCCTCTTCAATCTCTAACCTTGTAGTTTTCTCATGCTGGTGCTGTCACGTGTGCTTAGGAAGAAAGACGCTAGCAGTGTGATCATATTTACAATTCCAAAATTATCTGGTGTTTCATTTTGTGCAAAGAATTTTTTTAAAAGTTCCCTATAAATATGCCATATTTTACATGAGTCTGCATTTTTATTTACCCCCATCTTTGCACCACCTGCTGGTGATGTTTGTAAATGTTAATGAAAGAAGTTACTATTTTTCATTCTCTTTTCACCTTTTTAAGAATTGTGTATCTGGGGGGAAAAAAAGCTCTTCAGCTTTGTAAAAACCTGGAAAAATGTGTTGATAATACATGTGATAGTTATTTTTATTATTATTTTGCATCCTCTTTACAGTCCTGTTCAGAAGTTTGGTGTCAGTTGTTTTTTATCAATACTTTTATTCAGCAAAGTTGCTTTTGATTTGTCAAAAGTTACTGTAAAGACAATTATAATGTTTCAAAATCCCAAAGAATCCTAAAAAAAGTATCATGGTTTCTACAAATATATTACGCAGCACGGCTGTTTTTTCAAAATTGATAATAATAAGAAATGATACTTGAGCACCAAATCAACATTTTAGAATGATTTCTAGAGCATGAGTAGAAAGCAGTTCTTTTCAACTGTAATAATATTTCACAATATTACGGTTTTACTGTATTTTCAATCAAATAAATGCAGTCTTAGTGAGCAAAAGAGACTTCTTTCAAAAATCTTAAAAACCCCAAACTTTTGAATGGTAGTGTATATTTTTCAGCTTTGTATTTAGTGGAATAGTGGCCAGTGGACTTTCCCCCTTTACTGTAAGCTAAAGCATGTTTTTAAAATAATAACCTGATTCATATTCATGAAAGCCTTCACAAATTTGCTGAGAGGCTCGGGCAGTTGACTAAGCATAAGGCAAGAGATTGTTCTTCCTGTCAGAAACACTGGCGGATCTTAATTGCTGTCAAGTGACACTCAGGGCTCTTCAGGGCTTTCAACAATCATGTTAACTAGACTAGGCCTTACATAGATACTCAGATAAGGCTGAAGTGTGTCATTTCTGCAGTAACCCAGCTATAAACGAAGTTTGAATTTGAAATAACAGTTTCCAGTTCCCACCCCCAAACTAACACCATTGGTTGGACTAAGATTACTACAGTGTAAAAAAAAAAAAAAAAAAGATTACACTGTAAAAAAAAAGTTGCTTTCTTAAATTAAGTACAATCAACTTGAATGTTTAAGTCGCTTCAACTTAAATGACATTAAATTGACTTAAAAATGTGTTGATTCTTGTATGACTTGTAAAAAATGTTCAAAACTGCATATTTTGATGAGTTAAAGCAATATACAAACATTTCATAAGCTATTTATGTATGTATGTGTGTATATATATATTGAGAGAAATGTTTCTGACTTCTGGTTTCTCAGTATGTGCTTTGTGGTGTTGATGTGCTGGTGTACTTGTTTGTTGGTAGTTGCCATCAGTTTTTATATATGTATTTCTTTATTTTGTTTGGCAGGGTACATCCCCAGCTATCTGGAGAAGGATGAGCCATGTGTGGTGTGTGGAGACAAAGCTACAGGCTACCACTACCGCTGCATCACCTGTGAGGGCTGTAAGGTAGGACTTCTCTGCGAACACTTGTGCACAGTGACATCTGTTAACAGACACCTCAGGCCCGCATCTATTTATACAGACTAGACTGTCACTTCACGTAGTCACGGTGTGGAGCTGGTCCCATCTTTTCAACAATACACCCTGTTGTCATTTGTGAAACTTAGACTCCTATCACTATCAAACCTGTCTAGCCTAAAAAACCCTGTCAACCATCTTATCCACTATCTGTCTCTCTGTATGTGAAGGGAGAGAATTGTGAGTGACAACTGTGCTGTGCAAGTCTTTGTGACTCCTGTCTAAACAGTCTGATTCGAAGAGCTCTTAGAGCTTGCTGATCCCCGGACTGCAAAGATAGACGTTAGCTAAACATCTATCAAATTAGGGATTGTCAGCAACTTGCACGTGCCCTGTGCAGTTATTTCATTTGATTACATTTTTATTTGAAAAAAAAAAAACGTTTTGGTTTTTGTCAGGGTTTCCCTAAATAAGGGAATGTGTTCAAGAGCTTATTAATTTTTTCTATAGCATAAAATTTGGTATTAAGACTAATTTGTATTGACTACTGAAATTTTAGCTTTTTGGCAACCCTACAAAAAACAAGACAACATTGCAGAAGATATCGTTAAGATATTAGAGTTGGTACGATATAAGTCATTGGCAAATAGTTTTTGTTTGCTTATTTTAAGCATTAATCTACGTAACTATTAGGCTTCTTAAAACAAGATACATATGTTCTCAACTTAATTCATATATTCTATGAAAACATGTTTTTATTCTCATACACATTTCTGCTTCTCAAATAGATATTTTTTCAGCAAAACGAAACAAAAAGCCTCTTTGTATCCACCTGCTCCAAATGTGACAGATGCACACAAAGTCTGACTCCCCGCCTCTAAATAATCTCTTTATCCAACTCACTCCCAGGGATTCTTCAGGCGCACCATCCAGAAGAACCTCCACCCCTCTTACTCCTGTAAATACGATGGCTGCTGCATTATCGACAAGATCACCCGCAACCAGTGCCAGCTGTGCCGCTTCAAGAAATGCATCGATGTGGGCATGGCCATGGATCGTGAGTGACCTCACACACTCATGCAAATAACATACAAAATCATCGAACATGCAAAAACACACACACAGAGACAAATAAAAACATGGGTCAGTACATGGCTTTGCAAGTCAGTCTCTTACTGTACAGTCTTTTCACTGATCATCAGCAGTTGTTATCTATCTCGAAGAGTTCTTAAGTTAATAGAATTTGTAATGAAAAAATGTTAAATAAGGAAAATAATTTGAACTTCTACATCAGACATTTGGACCCCACTGTATTGGATCTAGGAGCCCTACTCCTTCCATACACAAATGCATGCTGACAGCGAAGGTACATTAATCCTATACAAACTGAACTGCTCAGTCTGGGGTTCCCCTTACGCATGTCTATACATCTCACATATGTACAGCACATGTTCAGCCCAGACCACATTTCTTCTTCCTCTGTCACTCCCTCTCTCTTTCTACTCTGTAATGTTTTATGGATGTTTCTTGTTTCCTCTTTGATCCCTCTTCGACGCTCTTACTCGTTCTGTCACCGCCATTCTGCACTGCAAAATCATTACTTTTGTTTTCCAGGAAAAGTGACTGAACATCCTTGAAAATGAAAGATTTACTGGAAAAGCAACTCGACCAAACACATTTAAATGCACAGTGTATGCATTGTACTGTGCTTTATACATCATGAGAGTGGGAGAATTAACCAACTTTTCTCTTTGTGTGTAGTGGTTCTGGACGACTCCAAACGGGTTGCGAAACGACGCTTGATTGAGGAGAACCGTGAGAAGCGGAAGAAGGAGGAGATGGTCAAGACCCTGCAGAATCGGCCAGAACCCACCAGCTCAGAGTGGGAGCTGATCCGTATGGTGACAGAAGCTCACCGTCACACCAATGCACAGGGCTCTCACTGGAAACAGAAACGCAAGTTCCTGGTAAGCAAGCAGTCAGTTTTGTTTGTATAACAGGGTTGTTATTGTTAACTTAAACTGTAACTAATATTAGAGCTGCACCGTTAATCGTTAAAAGACCGCGATCTCAATTCAAACACCCACACGATCTCATTCATAAGTGACAACGATTCGCCTGTGTCTATTAAACATTTGACCAAATCACACCAGATCATGCAAATCTCTATCTTTGCCAGAGAAAGCAGTCGTCATGTATAAGTATGAAACAGCTTCTCGAACAGTCTTTTCAACATCACAGTATCGTTATTTCTCTGTTACAAATATTCATATTATTACAGAGGAAATGATAACAGTTTATAGTTAATATATAAACACTGATGTACTTTTGAAAGTAACATGGCGCTTCAAATAAACGATTGTATCAATTACATCGTACACCACCAGGTGGCGAAAAGTGAATGTGAAAACAATATATTTTTCATTGAATCATTAATTTGAGAGATTTGTTCAAAAAACGCTGATTAATCAACTAATTAATCAAGTGAAGTCTTTGAATCATTGAATCATTTATTCAAACCGTTTTTTAATTAGAATTCATTCAGATTAATTAAACATTTTAAATAGACTGCAATTAACGTTTTGTCAGAACCTCTAGTAAATTACATGTTATTTTGTTTAGTTGTCTGTTCAGAATTGTGATCTCTATTTGGAAAAAAAAAATGTATTCTCAGTTTATCAGTATTCTCAGTCGTGCTGCTCTAATACATTTATTAATGGTTTAATAAATAATGAAATAAATAATAAAGCTGAAGTGTTAAAATTACTAAAACTAAAACTGAAATAAAAAATATATTTAAATCTATCTAGGAACTATCTATCTAGGAACTATGTTTATATATAGCTATACACATATACTTTGTTGTGCTTTTGTTATTTAATTTATTTATATATATATATATATATATATATATATATATATAAATATATATATATTAAATAACAAAAGCACAACAAAGTACTAAAAAAAATCTAAATAGTATTACAAAATAGTATTAAGTATTATAGTAGTATATAAATAATACTAAAAAAAACACTGGCATCACATTTATTTGCAGAGAATAGTAGCTTCTAAATTAGCACAATATTTCCATATAATAGTAGATGTGTATACATACATATAAATCTTACATGTTTAGGTAGCTGATGAAACGTCATTTTATTTAATTTATGTGCATTTATTTTATTTCTGTCTGTCTGCTCACTACGTTTTATTTTAGCTTAGCGCATCGCTATGGCCTTATCTGTCAGTGCAGATTAGCATTTGTTTACACAGCTTGCTAATCAATTTAATGAGTGACAATACCAGTCTGCAAATATCAGTAGTGACCAGGCGACAGCGAGCGCTAAAACAACTGACAGGTATAACTGCAATGTAACCATGAAGGGCCTTTGTAAAAGTGTCTCTGTTTATGAAGGAAGGAAAGAGGAAGGAAAGAGTTTAGATGGTATTTATCGCTCATTCTCTCAGACAATATACTACCTACTGTGAAAGGTGGCAGGATAAAGGAAGAGAAAATGGAAAGAAAGAGTTTAGGAGAGAGACATGGGATATTTTTCAAAGTGTAACGGGCTGCCTACCAAACATCTAGTGGGTTATCTGTCCTGAAAGACAAGTCGATCTTAAAGAGAATGAAAAGAGTCATTTATTCAGCTCATGTCATTCCAAAAGCTTTACGACTTTTTTTCTATCTCTGTTTTTTGGTGTCCATAACAATGTTTTTGACCCTATTGACTTTAATTGATGGACACAAACAGTTCTTCAAACGTTCTTAAATATAGGCTCGCTTAAACATGGTATCTGAACATGTCTTACTAGGAGAAGGAGTGATTTGGAGACTCTCCAAAGATTAAAGTAGGTAAAACCTACCAAAGTAGGTTTTCTCACCCCACCGAACACCCAACCATTAAGAGCGCTATCAAAGCCCTGACGCACACCAATCTAAACATTCGGCTTGTACTAGACCCTGTTACGATCATCCACAGGGGACAGAGAAACCACTTCCCCGGCCGGCTGAGAACTCCTGTAAAACGGCTCATAAAGAATTCAGCCTGTATAACCTTTACTACCAAGATATGCCTCCAATAACAGTGCAAGGCCGAGACCCCGAATGACCCCGATAAACCGCACTCTCTTTCTCCATGGGAACACTCACTCCGTCCTGTCGGTAGTCCAACTGGGCTGTCTTAAGATCTCTGTAGTGAGAAAGCGCAGTGCCAGGTTCTCAGCAGTGAGAAGGCCAGGGTGGACCAGCAGAGGGGATAGTTTACACTGGGGTCTTACAAGCGTTTGGGACGTATCCAGGGCCTGCCCTACCCCCCACCTCCTGGAAGAAGAGACACACACAAACTTTGGCTCATGCTTGTTAAAACTTACACAAATACACCAGTGCGGCACAGTTAAAACAGTCCCGTCCATCTGAGACAGCGTAAACACAAACACACAAATCTTAAGCGGCAGCAGAAGTTCCTCAGAGGCACATTCTGAATCGCTGAACAGATTCTTTCGCGTTTTATTTACTTTCTAGACATCGCCTCTCTGTGTGGTCTGTTATGTAGTTTCTGACCTGCATATGTCACATGAAGGCTTCCTAGCAGCTTTAGCGCTAATGAACTGTAATATTAATACGAGTTATTATTCAAACGGCTTGTCTGTCACAGCTGAAGTGTCCTGAGCCTTGTTTGCTCTCACAACTTGTTTGTATGTTGGCCAGCACTGCATTTTTTCTGCAGTCTTGTCTTGATTTCAGTGTCTTTGTTCATTTCTGTCTGTTTGCTTTCAATCAATGTGATTGCACAGTTTGAGGTCTTTAGGACTGTCGCTGTTGTCCACCACATGGACACGTTTTGACATTTTTTTGTGTGTGTTCAGGTTTTCATGGGCATCACAAAATGTCATGAATATTCATTAGGTCTTTTTTTTTTACATTTTAGATAATTACTATATATTTGCAAGGCTGCATTTGTTTGATCAGAAATACCGTAAAACAGTTATAAGAACTCGTTTCTATTTTATTATTTTTTAAATGTAATGTATTCCTATTTTTCAGAGTTTTCAGCATTATTATTCCAGTCTTCAGTTTCACATAATCTTTCAGAATTCATTCTAATATGCTGATTTGGGGCTTAACAAACATTTTTTATTATTATTATCAATCTTGTTGAGAACAGTTGTGCTGCTTAATATTTTTGTGGACATTTTTTTTTTATTTTTTTTTATTTTATGAATATAATGTTTTTACACTGAATGTCTTTACTTTACTTTTGATGCATTTAATGCAACCGTGCGAGTAAAAGTATTATATGTATATTTATTTTGACATTTTTGAAATTTCTAACATATTATATAAAATTACAATTATATATTATTTAATTTGATAACTTCTTTTTTTACCCCTGTTTTGCTTTCTCTATGACTTTTTTCATTCCTGAGAATCTATTCACTTGTTATTCTTACATGTCAGTGGTATTGAATGCAGTCCATGAATCATAGCCGTGTCTCGCATTCAAAACATATATCTGCATCTGCAACAGCCAACATGTAATGCTGTAATTGCAGCTCCGTCTCTTGAGCACTTATAATTTCCTCTATTCTGACTCATGTAACACACCTCTTACTGCGTGCATAGAATGTTGCTCCAGATGCCAGGGCTACTTGGCTGTTTGTCCAGAGTTTTTACATGGCTGACCTCTAATCCACTCTGAGGATACCGAACGCTGTGGTTTTCCAAGGCTATCAGGCTACATAACTGCAAAGCCGGAGCCCGCACATGCATCTCGTACTATCTATCTGTATATTCATACGTCAACCCTCTGTGTCTGCAGCCGGAGGACATCGGACAGTCTCCGGTGGTTCCCACATCAGATGGTGACAAAGTGGATTTGGAGGCCTTCAGTGAATTTACCAAGATCATCACCCCAGCCATCACACGTGTTGTTGACTTTGCCAAAAAACTGCCCATGTTTTCAGAGGTGAGAGTGCTGTTAGGTTTTGTTTTACTTTTTATTTTACAACTGTTTGAAGTGTTGTTGTTTTTTGTCAGGGCTGGTCCTAGACTTCTGGGGGCCCTAAGCAAAGCTTTTAAGGTGACCCTGTCAGTGCGTCATAAAAAAATTAAAAAAATGACACCCAACCCTTTAATCTGTTCTTTCAGATTAGTTTCTCTATCAATGATCAACAGTTGATCTTAGTGAGAATGACAAACAATAGGAAAAATACAATAGAAAAAAGATACAAACAAAATAAACATAGCCTTTTAAAAATAAAAGCCACCTATACAGAAATTTAATAAATCAAATGTAAAAAATGAAACACTGCATAGTCTTCACTGTATTAATTATTAATATATATATTGATTTTTATTAAAGTTACTAAAGTTATTCAGTGACTTTTATATGTACAATATGAAGAATACTTGCAAAAAAAGTGGAGATAAGGTTAGAAAGCATGAAGCTCACGGTGTCAGGATGCCCGTCTGTCAGACACGACCCATAGCAATCCGTTATGTCTGACAGCAGATAGAAATGAATTACTTTCGAGTGATTCGTTACAAAAGTGCGCATCAAACATGCTATACACGAAAGCTGGAACGTGTGTGTGATGCGCTAGAACACACCTCTCACGCGTCAGGCATGCACTTTTTAACTTCTTGCCCTTTTAATGGCGGTTGGCACATCCATTTGAAGGCACCGCCACCTACTGCACTACACCTGTGTGACAGTTGACGTAAAATAAAGGATAGCGATACCAATCTGTTAAAAAAAAGCTTAATCAGCCCAGATACTGACCCTTGAGACCGGCTTTGGACATCTCTGGTTATTTGTAATTGTTGCCAAATTATTAATCTGATAAAACAATAACACATATTTCGGGAATGTGTCAGTATTGGTGGATTTTTTTCTGTATTTGCTATCTATCGTGTTACGATGATTTGTACAGTTGTGGCTTTGTGTGTGTGCGCGTGCGTGCGTGTGTGCGTGTTATTGCCACATTACATCAGCCATAGCTATGTGGCATTCTCTCCATATTTAACATTCACCATCTCTCCTTTAACCGCAAGTGTGAACATTCTTGCATAGTAGACTACACAGCACCCTTATGGCAGAATATTTATTATTGTCTACACAATACATTTCCTGTCATCCACTACCGCTCAGTCTATTTTCTACTTAGAGCGTTATACCTCCTGTATTTTCCAGACTTTGAGACAATATCTTCCAGACAATACACACCTAGACGGACTGTAAAATAACGCCGAACACAACCTTGTTGCTTTTGTAAATGCTGTGAAATGTTTTATATATCAGGGTAAATGTTACTTGTGAAGAACATGTACTTGACCGTTTAGGCGCACAACCGAAGACAAAGCCTACTATGCTCGCCTGTGTTCCACTCTCAAAGCATCCTGTCAGTAGCCGATTCAGTTCTCTTTTGCAGCGTGTTGCGCTTTTTATATTTTTCTGTAATTTGTCATGCATTCATGTTTCGTTATTAATAACTTTAAATAGTCTCGTCCACTTAAAGATGCGCGGATTATCATAAAGCAAAAGTACCTGGTGAAATATTTCAAATTGTCTCTTGAAACAGCAGAGCACCAGTTTAAAAAAAAACATGTTTCAGCCCAGTAACTTTTTTAATATACTTTTAAATTTGTGCTGTTGTTCTCAAACAAATATATAGTTATGCCATTGCCACAAACAAGCTACGTAGCTGCTTGAATCTGAGTGCAGGAGCTCTAGCTTATCATAGAAACGTAAATGATTTGCTGTTGATTTCTGTCGTGACACTCGCAAACAGCACTGAACGCACTGTGGCCGGCACAATTATTATTATTATCTTTCACTAACTTCAGTAGGCTGTGCAACAAAGGGATTATTATTGGCTGCTTTTTCTCCAGAAAGCTGATCTCTAGTGTCTAATTTTTTATTAGGCGAGAATGCGAGTTGTCAAAGGGCTGTCAAAGTTAACACATTAATGTATGCATAAATCCGTTTAACACTATAATAAAAAAAAAATCGATTTGATATTTAGAACTACTTCATTCTGCGCTGTGCGAATACAGTAAGTCAGAAAAGATAAAAACTAAAAAAGCTCAATCATTGCAAGATTATACACACAATATTTATTATTATTTAATTCAATAAAATATATGAAATAAGTATTAAATCAATTTAATTTGGAGCTAAGTAAGTAACACATCACCCACTTTAAAATACAATGCTTTAAAACATATATATATTTTCATTATTTATAATTCATTTAAATATTGTATCATGTGTCTCAATACTGAAACCTATACTGGCATATATTTTTGTTCCCCCATTTTTAAATCAATTTACAGACACAATACCAATATTTGAAGTTCATTCAAGTGTTTTTCAAGGCCTCTGGACAGTGCCACAGCAGGTTTTAGGTTACCATTAGGTTATGTAATTATGTATTATCATGTGATTTCTGATTTCTGTAGCTGCCTTGTGAGGATCAGATCATCCTGCTGAAGGGCTGCTGTATGGAGATCATGTCCCTACGAGCCGCAGTTCGATACGACCCAGAAAGTGAGACCTTGACCCTGAGCGGGGAGATGGCTGTCAAACGAGAGCAGCTTAAGAATGGAGGGCTGGGCGTTGTGTCTGACGCCATCTTCGACTTGGGCAAGAGTCTGGCTCAGTTCACCCTGGATGACACAGAGGTGGCCCTGCTGCAGGCCGTCCTGCTCATGAGCTCAGGTGAGAGAGGACACCTTCCTTACAGTAAAACCATTCTCATATACCAAAACCATTCTTTGTGAGAGAGATCCTAAAACTGGATCAGCAGCAAGAAGCAACCAAATGGATTTGAGATCAATGTTAGACTCTGTTATATCTTATGCCTTCTGTACACCTAAAGACTTTGAAAAGATTTAGAAAAGACTTTATAAGATTATCAGCTCACATCTAAAGACTTGGTTTCACAGACTCACAGTCTCAGACTAAAGATTTTACAAACACTGAATCTTGTAGTGACACTATTTACAAGACTACAACAATTTTTTCCCTCCATTAAAATAGGCATTTTTATGCATATTTTTTGTTTGATGAGTAAAAATATGTTAATTTATATTGTTTAATTACAATAAATCACTTTCTTTTCCTGGAATGAAAAAAATCAAATTAGACATTGTTATGTGAACATCTCTTAATAAAGAGTTGACTAGCCTATTTAATGGGATGACCTAACTTTTTCACATGACTGTATATGGGGGTTATGAATCTATATCATTATATGATGAGAACAATAGTTTGAACTAAATGTCTTGAAAGGGTATACTTTTAAATGCAGGCATGTCGATGGCTTCGGCAATATCGGTCCACTTCTTTTCTTTTTCCACTCTGTCGTGGTATAAATGGCAGTTTACATAAAAAAGACACGGCTGCTCTGCCCTACCCGATCACACCAAATGCGTCTATACAGCACGCAGTGTGTTTATCGTGTAATATATACGCGAAAATTAGTTTTTACGTGCATAGTATACGCATGGATAGCACATTGGGAAGGTTTAGGGTGGGGTGCGTGTGTATTATACGCTTGGGTAGGATTAGTGGTGTGGGGTGCGTGTGTATATCACGCAATTTGTGCGTATCATATGCACGCGCAAAACTGCGTATCATATCCACGTAAAAACTCATATTTCCGCGTATAAATTGCACGATAAACACACTGCGTGCTATAGAGACGCATTTGCGTGCTCGACAAGGCGCTCCTCTTTATCCACGGTCCATTTTCGCCTACTTGGCGCCATTGGCGCTCGTTGTGTTTCCACGTCCGTTGACATGTTTCTTTGTTGTGACTGATGGCTTCCTGTTTCCGGTTTTCTGAGAACAAATGTATTGGTTGTTGATTGTTTTACGTCACTATGACAACGCTAGGACTTGCGATAATATCAAACATGTTTGATATGAAAGACTAGAGAAAGACTGGCATAAATCGGGTCGCCGACTGCAGATTATCCCCTCACATTTAACGATCGAGACGACGGGAGCGCGCCGAGACTCCAGTAAGATTCCTAAAAACTGCCGGTCTTTAGTCTGGGACTGTTAAAATCCTTTGGTGTACGCCCAGCATTATACCTTGCTGTCTTCTATGGGAACATGCTCGAAACGCGGAATATAACTCAGGGATCAAAGCTAAGGATTGAGCCCTAACGGTTCTCCTTTAGATAAAACATGTTCAATTTGTTACAATTTTGTGTCAGCCTTTCATTTTATTTTGCAATAAATTTAAAATTGTTTTCAAATATATTCAGCAAAATCATCATATATATATATTTGAGTATCATGCAAAAGTTAATTTATTTCAGTAATTCAACTTAAAAGGTGAAACTAATATATTATATAGATTCATTACATGCAAAGTGAGATATTTCAAGCCTTTATTTGTTATCATTTTGATGATTATGGCTTACAGCTTATGAAAAAAAATATATGAATAGTGAAAAGGTTTTCATAGCTTTAAGTCATAATTATCCAAATTATAACAAATAAATACTCACTTTGAATGTAATGAGTATATATAATATATTAGTTTCACCTTTTAAGGTGAATTACTGAAATTAACTTTTGCACAATATAAAAATTTTTAGAGTTTCACCTGTGTACTGTGTATATATATATATATATATATATATATAAATTACTAATATATATATATATTATATAATATATATATATATATATATATATATATATATATATATATATATATTAGTAATTTTATTCTAACCAATAAATATCTATATTTTTTTGTCAATCACAGTACTTCATGGGATTATTGTAATATTGTTGCTAATTTTATGATACTTTAAATCTAAATCTGGATTTTAAATTTGATGCCTAAGAACGTTGACTAGTAAACAGTGTTATTTTAGTACTATTTGTATACTGTCCATTTTCATTAATATTTTTGAATTAGCTTTTTGTTTTGTTATTTAATATTTATTTTAGTGCCTTAGTTCTTTCCTTCTTTTCTTTCCTTCTTAGTTTTTTTTCTTTTCTTTTTTTTTAGTTTCTTATACCTAATATTTAGATTTTTTTTTTTTTTTCTGCTTAATTTCAGTTACCGAAAGCATAGTTTAAATAGTTTTAGGTTTTGGAACATGGTAATTTGGTAAATATTGTAGTGGTAGAACTATACAAAAGTATATGAAACCTAACTACAGTAGATGTTTTTTAAATTTTGATACAAGTCTAAATTGGTCATATACTGAGTATTGTCCTTGCGTCTCTTCAGATCGAACAGGCCTGACGTGTGTGGAGAAGATCGAGAAGTGCCAGGAGATGTACCTCCTAGCGTTCGAACACTACATCAACTATCGCAAGCACAACATTCCTCATTTCTGGCCCAAGCTGCTGATGAAGGTGACGGACCTGCGCATGATCGGAGCCTGCCACGCCAGCCGCTTCCTGCACATGAAGGTGGAATGCCCCACTGAACTCTTCCCCCCACTTTTCCTGGAGGTCTTCGAGGATCAGGACGTGTGACGTCCCGGCGAGTCGCGGCATGAGAATCAGGAACGTTTCATAACCCGTGTTTCTCTCCCCGTCTCACCCCCCTCCATGCACCAAACTCACCAGCAGCAGCTGCATTGGCAGGGGTCATCTTCAGAAAGGCTTTCATATGGGGAGGGGGGTTAATTCAACAACTTTTTGGGTTTTTTTGGCTTTTCAGCAGAAAACTCAGCCCTCCCTCATCCACTAAACTCCCCATGCGTGGCCCTTCTGTCTCGGCATGATGTCTTATACTGGTTTATCAACACCTTAGACAGAATATATATCTATACATACACACACAAACACTCTTATAAGTGTGTTATAAGGTGCAGTACCTATACGACTCGAATTCTTCGATGAGCTTGTATGCATTTGTACACGTAGAGACTGCACAACTGTCGCGCCACCACTGGAGGTGCCCTCTGCTAAGACTGGATGGCAGCTGGCATGTAGATTCCTCCACCAGGTCGTGAAGTGGTCAGTTGATTTCAGTCCTCGAAATCTCAGCATTTTTGTGAGATTAACCGCCGGTATCTTATGTTCACACGCCGTAGCTGCGCCAAGCTCTGGGCTAATGTGGAGCTTCTTTAATAGACCTCATGATTCTCTTCGATATTGAGCCGGTGTATGGAGCGGGAGGACATTTTTAAACCAAATCAGGTGCTATATTTAAATAAAGCTACTCAAAATGATTTGGGACCTTTGAGAATATGCCCCCTCCCTTCTCTGTAGGACACGGGCCATTCAAATGCTCGCGGTCGCCATTTGAGTGCTCATTCAGGGGTGCCTCTCACTGACTTTTCAAGAACTGACTTTTTTTGTTCTTGCCTTTTTCTGGGCTTATTTGAGGGCTCCTTTTGCCTCTCTTTGTCCCCTGAAAGTCACACAGAGAAGGAAATCCAGGCGCCCCCACACCTCCGATCCACGCTGATTTGTGTTTTACAGGTGTCGGGAGGGAGACAGTATTACCATACTCCCAGACCCAACACACACATACACACACAAACGTACTAAAACACACACCTCAAAACTCGAATGCCTCATTTTACTGTATGCACTGCAGTGCTGTAGTTCTGGACTCCCATGCAGGGCTTTGAGAGTTCAGTCCAGCCCATCTGTGTTCCGCTCAGATGCTACTGTTGCCCGGTCTGTGCGAACACACGCGCACACTCCTGACGGCCCATGGCGGACTGGCTGTTGTCGATGTTTTTTTTCCTTGTGTTGTTTTAATTTTACCTCAAATGTGGGCACACCTTCGGCTGGCTGTGGCTCCATGACTGCCTCTGTGCTGACAGGTTTCTACCTCACCTCTGGACACAGGGCAGCTACCCTCAGCCACACACACATTTACACACACCTACACACACTCGTACTCTCACACACTGACAGCCAGGAAATAAACAGTTTCTTCTCAGTAATGTTGAAATACCACTGTAGACAGGAGGGCCTGCCATTCCTCATCGTAGCCTCGTTAAAAAAATAATCTGGATGGGCTTTTTTTGTTTTCTTGTTTTTCTTTTCATGTGGGACCAAGTGTCACTTTGATTTCCGTCACAACGGAAGCTAGTTTTCAGCAGTCGGCGGACTAAACCGTACACACCGATGACTACGAAGAGGAGCCATGGAGAGAACTACAGATGAAGGACCCGAGGTGGCCAGGCTTCAACCGAATGGGTCTATCGCTGTTTCCTTTTCAATACCAACCAGTAATTTGCAAAATGGAGCGAGGGGTCGGCTGGTTTCTTCAGCGTGGGGCAGGGGACGCGGCGAAGCTAGCAGTTGAATGAGAGCACTTAGCTTTGAAAGAGCCAAATCTTCAGAGACGATTCAACCCCTGGCACCTTTTACGTTTTTGCACTAAGGCATGATGGGTCCAGCCCTCCCGCTCCTCCAGCTCAGTTGCATGTTTTCCGAGGACACGCCCTCAACCTCTCTGTCAAACAGAGGCCACACCTCCATGTGTTCCTGAGCACACCCTCAGAGTCAGTATTAAGTCTAGCAATGTCCCGGTCTCGTTCTTTCTCAGTAACGATTGACGGAGCACTTACACATTCACGAACAGACCGTTGTCCCCGCATTCTCAAAGCCAGAAGTGGCATGAGACGAACACCCAACAGAAACGGGCCTTGCCTTTGTGAGACAAAGGAGTGTCCGAAGTCATGCAAAGAATGGCAGCACAGAATGAATGTGAACGGGGAGCAGCAGAAAGAAAGAGCCAGAATGAGGAGTCGCTCTTTAAGGAGGTCGCGAAGGAAGGCAGCCAATCAGAACGAGAGGAACTGTCAGCATTCCGTAAAGGGCCGGAATGGAATTCTTGGAATACGAGTGATGCCGCAGCGGTTCCGATTGGTTGGTTGAGTGAGCGCAGGGGTTTGATGCTGCTTTACCTTCTAATTTTATTTGAGAAAGGTATATAAAAAAAAAGATATATAAGAAAATAATTACAAACCCAGAAAACAAATAAAAAGATGACTCCAGAACAAAGAGTTCAAATCTCGGAGCTTGAGCTGTTCGTTTCTTTCTTTTTGATTTTGAACTGAAATGTGTGTGTTCGTTTTCGATTCATAACTGCTTTACGTAAGAGAGAGAAAAACAACAGCCGTAGTCACTTTTTGACCATGCGTGCAGTGTAAACTAGAGAATTTCACCTCTTTTTTCACCTCACTATAGTTTGTAATAAGTCGACTGCTCTGTTTGTCTGTGTATCTGTTCTTCGTCTTTTTATCAAGAGGAATTTACAACAAGAAACAGGAATATTTTCTTTTTATATTTTGTTTTGTTTTTTTATGAAAGAAGACTTAGAGAAAAAAAAACATGAGAAATGCAACAGAAACTGAAAAAAAAAAAAAAAAACTGAAACACAATCTACTCATACCTCACACAACACAAAGCTTAAATGAACTTGGGAGGAGAGCTTATCTGCGTGGCACTTGTGTCAAAGTGCGTCCAGTGCACGTGTTGAACTGTACGATGGGGTGTATGTGCGCTTGAGCGTTCATGTGATCGCGGAAGCACACGGCCTCCTCCTTCGGCCTCGAAAGCCCATCTGTTTCAGATTTGCACCAGTTGCATGCATTGGCGTCGCCTGTGCTGATGCGACGGGCCGGAATGGGAGTGGATGAGATGGGATGCGGTGTGGCTGAAAGGCTGGAAAGGGAGACGTGTGCATCTGTGACAACAGAGAGCGCTTCATGGTATTGAATGTAGCTGACAGGACTGGGCTGGAACCGAGCCCGGGAACTAGAACCTCACTTCAGGTCACCAGCAAGAGTGGACAGTGCTGTCAAAATGATGTTACACATACAGCTTACTGAGCGTATATTGCCCGCCCTTCAAGGTGCAATACTTGTGTTTTGTTTTGTTTCATTTTTCTTTTTTGTACTTTTACAAGTTTTTTGGCCATAACCAAGGATGTAAATACAAAACAAAAAGATATTGAAAGATTAAATCACTATGTGTTAACCATATGCAACCGCCACATACTGGATGTCGAGGCCAGAACACCGGCTGATCCAACCGTTTTTTGTAAAGGAAAACTGCTTGCATAGCTTTGTAAATGCTTCACACATCTGTATGTGTGCTTTTGTGCACTCGCAAATGTGCATGTTCAATACAAATATGAAGAAGAAGTGCCCCATGAAATTAACAATCTAACCCTGTGCCTCCGCAACCCTCTGCCCCGCACTCAAACCGCTCTTTCTGACAGGGTAGCTAGACGTACGTTCGCTAGGTCAGATTTCTGGTAGAGACGTAGACGGGTATGGTCTGGTACCTAGAAGCACTTAACTGACCGCGCCACTGCCAATCAGATTCCTCAAAGGAGAATAGTAGATACTGGTTTTTGTTTCACTTTGGTGGTGGTGTCGTTTTATTTTCGCCCCTTTTTTTAACCAAATTTTGTGTGTTATCTTCAGAGAAAGATGAAAAACGTCCAGAATTAAGAATGTCTATGCAATGCTTAACCCTCTGATGGCATGATGGCTGTGTCAGTGAGCCCTGATTAGAGAACATGTCTCTTTGTAAACACTCCCTCCCACCGCAACAGCATGAGCCTCATTCGGTTTGTCTAGGAAGACCATAACTGCTGCCTGAGACCTGCTTTGTCAAACCTCACCAACATATGAGGGCGCTAGTTCAACTTTCCGCTGATCTCCGATGATGTCATCCGCTGTCGAGAGACTGCATTTGTGTTTCTATGTATGTGTTTGCGTCAAATGCTCTCATGGTTCGGTGGATTGGTACTACCTGTCAGAAAGCTGAACGCCATTTCATACGTTCAAAATGAAAATTAGCTTTATATTCACACTTTAGCTGACTATCTTAAAGCTGAAGTGTAATTTCTTAGTTGAAATATTTAATTTATAACATTTATATAAAATACTTAACACAGAAATATCTAAGTATGCCATTTGTCGGCTGATTTCACCAAAAAGAATAAACACTGGCTGTGTTCCAATTCAAAGGCTGCATTCTTCAAAGGCCGCTGAGCGTTGTTCAATTAAACAGTCTAGCCTAAAGAAGACTGTTCTTGTCGCCTAGCAACTGTGACAGATGCCGTTGAGGAGCGGCAGTAATATTTCTGGACTTTTTGAAAAGTTATATTCAACTGCCTAAAAAAAAAAAAGTATATAGAGCATATAAATATGCTCACCTTGGTCCGTTTATGTGCAAAATAAAAAGTATAAACTATACAAAAACGCATCTTATATCTGAGATATGTCAACATTTGAACCTCTATATATATACCTCTATATATATTATTTTGTATTATTTTTTTACATTTTTATCATTGGTACATTCGATTATTTGAGTAAGTAGAACCCAATACTTACATTTTAAAGTATAATCTGGCAATTTCTCTTTTAAAAATCCTGTTGTCTCCAGCGTGCATTGAATTCTGGGGTACGTGAAGGGTCCATCTGTTGTATTCTTCATTGCCAGCGAAACAAAGGACGCGTTTCGAGGCCGCATTTGAAGGAGCCTTTGAATTGGGACAGCCTTCGTCGCACCGTGGGGACGCAATCGGCCTTCGAATGCGGCCTTCGAAGGATGCAGCCTTTAAATTGGGACACATCCACTGTCTCTGAGGGTCTATCAAAACATTTCACCAGCCCTGGCAATGGCTCAACCAATAGTGTGAGTTTGAGGCAGGGCTATAAGTTTTACACAGCCAATAGCAGAAGAGGGGAGTGTTTTTGGAAACCTGCAGTTTCTTTTAAAAAAAACTAGTAGTGGCGCAGAAATCACACACTTCAGCTTTAAAGTACTGTATACAGTATGCGAAACCCCATCAAAACTATATTTGAGTTTGATTGGCCGCCCTCGTCACTGTGATGTCAAAGCACTCAGTTTTTCTGTGTTTCTTTTGAAGTGGAATGTGAGTATCTTGATTTGATTAGATTGTGACCATGTATTTGTTCAAGTGCTTATTTCCGAAATGCACCCAGCCATGAGAGTGTGAGCAGAGAGCGGGGATGATGTCCACACCACAGCTGTTTTAAATGAGACTGGAAAGGAAAGCTATTGAAGGATTCTCTCAGGTATCAATGAAATAAAAAAAGACACAAAAAAAGGAATATAACAAACTTTTTTTTTAAATAAATGTTGAAAAATTCCAGCCATGCCTTTTGTTAGCTCATCATTCTTTGCTCTCTGAGTTGAAGGTGTGCTTTCAGTGTTCGTGTCCTGTGGTCTTCTCTTTATTGTTCATCTCTGCCACATACACACACACATTTATCCTGCACTCTATCTTGGGGCTGCTTCAAAGGGGCTCATGAAAACCTGGTGAGAATACATGTCTGCTTATCTAAAAAAAAACAAAGAAAAGCAGCGAGCCTTCATATTTCTGCAAACCATAGTTTTGATACACAAGCATGAGTCTTTTTTTTTGTTTTATTATTATTTATGTAGTGCTCATGTCCTTTTGGATTCACACTGACACCTAAACTAAGAAAATTTAAGTTTCTGCCTTAAATTTTTAAGTACAATCAACTTGGATGTTGAAGTCATTTCAACTTAAATGACAATAAATTGACTTTAAAAATGAGTTGAATCTTGTATAACAACAGATATATATAAGTTAAAGCAATGTAAAAACCTATTGTCAAAACTCATTGATCGTATTTGGGTTTTTTTACAGTGTAGTGATGTGGATGAAATCATGATAGTGTTTAAGAATGATAACAGGTGGGTTAGCATTTACTGTTGCTGGTCATGTGATCTCAATATGGCAGACTGAGGCGACTCACATTCAAAGAAAAATGTAAAGTGTTTTTATAATCATAAAAGTGCACCCTTAAAAGTATGTAAGCAAATTACAGGTACACAATACATTAATGGAGTGAAACATCACAGCACTGTTGGGGGGAATGCATCATCACATGCATGAAAGACTACATGGAAAATAATTGTTTAATGACATAATAACCATAATTTTTTGCTCCTGACTGCAATGTTGGATTTAACTTATGCATTGTGTGTGTGTGTTCTGTGTGCATGCTTTTGTGCTGTGAATATGTGTCTGCTGGTGGGGGTGAGTGTGTGTGTGTGTCTTTGCTTTTTGTAGTGACCATGTGGCAGATTCATTGGACACGCTTTGAGGCTCTTTTGATGCGGTATAGAAGCAAATATTTACTAATATTTCTTTGAAGACCTTCAGTTCACGCTAAGCATATGGTGTCAGGTGGAGAAGTGGAGAATTGCAAACAGGGAAATGAGGTCAATAATTTGTTTTTAGGTCCATCTTTAAATAGAATCACTAATGATTTCCCTGTTGCTATAATGGAGAACTATTCCACTATTAGAATGTTTTTGCTCTCTCGCTCACATATGCACACGATTAATTTTCAGATTTTTTGTTGCTTCGTAACTAATGAACTTTCAACATTCACACAAAAACAATACATTTTATTTGCAATGCACTTTTCTTGCACACGTTTGGGTATTTTTGGCATACTGAAGGAGTGCGAGGAACACTAACTGGAAATTTATTCTAATGTATTTGGAGAGATAAATTGGAAGTATAAAAAACTGTTTTATAGACCTTCAAAAAAGGTGCCTGGTACATTTCAGTATGGCAGTTATGAACAAGTTCCCATGGGGTTATTTCATTCAGATCTTTCTCTGGGTTTTGGCTGTTTCAGGTAGTTGTCATCCAAATTTCCTTTTGCCTCAGAGTATGACAGTTTAGTTTGAACATTTTCTATTTGCTCAGATTAAATAGGCTGCTGGTATTGTGTACAGAGAAGATTCTGTCAAGCCATTAGAGACAACTATATGCAGAGACAGAAAGGAATGTTTGCACACAAATGTATTTAGCAAATCACTAAAAAAAAAACATTTGTGATGCTAATATTATGCAAAGAAAGGTATCTCGGGATTCTTATGCAACGCTTGTCAGGTTTCACAATAGGTGCTTTTGATTTCAGTCATGCTCAGGTTTGCTTTCAAGACATGCAGGCATACATAAAATAAAATGTGTCCAACAACAGCTGAGGTCTTATGCAGAAGGGTTCATGTATCAAGGCTGTCTCTTTCTCGCAGTTCAATCGACATTAACAGACCTACACACACATCTGTTTTGCTGTCATGTTAGTGCTGTTTCCTCTCAGCTCTCCACTGACCAGCTGCCAAAGCTTCCACATGTTCATTTCATTCAGCTTCTCTTACAGGATGTGCCTGATGAGACATAAACCACTCTAGTTCATGACAGAACTGAATGCTTTATAAGACAGCTTCGCGTTAGTCACTATTAGTGGATGGTGCTGTTAAAATAATATTGCAACATTACTAAGAATTCCCTGGCTACAAGTAGGCTGTCTAGTAGTCTGTGCACTCTAAAAAAATGCTGGGTTGTTTCAACCCAATTTTGGGTAAAATGTGGACAAACCCAGCCGTTGGGTCAAATTTTTAAATTACATTTTTAACTCAATGTTTGAGTTTGTCCATATTTGACCCAACATTGGGTTGAAACAACCCAGCATTTTTTAGAGTGTGTGATTAGCCTTTTCCTAAGATGTAAATAGTATACAGAAAAATTCAAAAACCGCAATCAAGCACATGAATGAGCTTTAAAATAATATTATGTTATATAATTTCGGACCAGTACGTAACCACTAACACTTTCCTGTCAACTTCAGGTCTATTCCATTATAAGCTTTTATGAGTAAGTCTCTCCACATTCAGCGGCCAAGGCAGCAAGTACTGCAATCAATCTGAATGAGCTTTCAGTTCTCCATGTCCTTATTATAAGCTTTAACAATGTAGAACTGCAATAAGTCAAGCAGCGGAAGCATTGAAGGAAATTTTTAGCCATGTATAATATATTTTATTAACAAGCTGGTTTCAGAAGCACCGCAGTGAAGTTTGATTGGCCCCCTGCAGAAAATGAAATTCTGACGTGTTAACTTTTGGGTACATAATTGGATCACATTTCTGAAGATCACAAGTCCTATCCATCCCCATTACGGCTATCCTATTACATTTTCTTTCTTTTCTTTTTTCTCTAAATAGTCTCTCCCGGCAACCCGGCTTTGCCATAAGCTAGTGTAGGTATTGATTGGTGTAGACAAAAGCTCATACATTTTTAAGGCTTTTGTTGTTTGATTATGAGGCTTCATGCTTTGCTGCTCTGCCTTTCTGTTCTCCTGCCTTTTTTCACCTTTTGAGGCCTGAATCAAAAAAACATACTGTCTACAGTCAGAATATTACAAGTTTTTATTTTTTTTATTTTATTTTTTTGAGAGCCTTTTGGCAGTGAATTTAGCTCACTTGAGGGCTCTAGAGACCATATCAAGTGTCAAAATGGCCATGTATTGAGTGCACACAGATCAGACCTGCAATCAGACCTTTCTCCAGGGCCCAGCGTATTGTTTCAAGTGGTTAGGGAAGGCTGAAGTGATATGCTTCTTGATTTCTTAGATATCTTTACCCATAAAACCAAATGTCTTTCTAAGTACATTTTGCACTGGAGTTTTGCAGTTTGGGTGTTTTGTTTTTTTTTTGCTTTGAGAACATGGTTTGTTGAGTAATTTCTTGGAGATGGTTAAAGAAGTTATACATGACAGCAAGGAATGTATCTTGTCAAACTTAAGGAAGTTCGTTTTAATGACCTCACAAGAATATACATAGATTATGCAATAAAACGGATATATGTATGCTTATGCAATGTTTTAAATTGAGTGGTTTGAGTGCGGGATTGATCAGGTTTGCTTATAAGGCCTCAAAGGGTGCTTCAGTCGACCCTCCCCGTTTCCCCCTGAACTTCATGTGAGGTTCTCCAGCATCTGTGCTGGTTCCTACAGGACTTAACCCTCCTTGCACACTGGATATTTTCAAATCTGCACGCATAAATGAGATTTACTGATAAAAGGCTCTCTGCCGTGATATTTCCAGTAAACTGTTTCTGGACATTTGGACATTCTGCTAAATTAGTTTGTGATCCAGGTGCAAACAAAAAAGTCCATGTCTTTTCTTTTTCCCTATTCCAACTAACACTCCCTTTGGGCTGTAGCATACATGTGCATGTCTGTTTTTGCTGTCATGTTTGTATTGCTTTTGCTAGTTTTCCGTCTCAGTGGTCCACTGGCCACATGCCACAGTTTCCATATGTTCAGCTGCTCTTGGATGATGTACCTTATATGTTGGCCCAGGTTTAAATACGGTAAAATGTGTTAAAAGCTGAAATTGGCAACTGAAAGCAAAACAGCCAAATTATTTAATAAATAATTATGTGTGGGCCTGCTGGTAAGCTACAAACCAGGTGTCATTTCTGCTAAAATGAATCCAAATTTAAATCTGTGTTTATGCAGATCTTTTGTATTGTACTGTTTACTGTTAACAGAAACATTGTGCAAATGGTGTGTTTGTGGTTCTGGAAAAATAACGATTTGGGGGGGGGGGGGTAACTTCAAGGCTTTTGCGTATAATTCTAGTACTCACGAATTTCCTAGCTTCACTGTGATCAAAAACTCAACTGGGAAACATCACAACAGTAGAGTCCTCAGTCACTCAGGCGTCCTGACCAATCAGAGGCCAGCTAGCAGATGATTGGCTGAGAAAGCTGGGAGTCTGTTTAACCTATGCAGTGTTATTGGGCAACACTTTCTTGTAATTGAGGAATCTAGTCACATCGCTTGAGCAGTTATTGGGGTTATTTATGCAGCTAAAGACGTAAGGGAGTGCAGGAAATTGATCAAATGTGAAGTAGCACTCAATACAGATTTCAGCGGATAAAGTTCTGAGGGTCTTAGCACAGCATGTTTCAACCTTCAGCTCATTGGACCAGGTTCAGGAAGTCTTTATGATTCATTCCCACCTAGCATGGAGGTGCAGGAAAGCTTATGCAAGTTCTGGGCCAAATGGACATGTGTAACTCAGAATATCTCAACAGAAATACACACAAAACCTCTGAATATCTACTGTGATCTCCTCCCACACCGACCACCCATTCACCACCACACCTTTCCCCTGCACCTGTCAGTCCTAGATTTTTGGGTGGTGTGATGTCAGGTTTTCTTGTGGTGGGCTGTTTTCGACAGGTCCAGACAATCAGCGTGTTTGTCAATGTCAATGTGTGATTTTCAAACTCTTTGTTTATGGTCAGGATTTTAAAGGAAGATATTTTTATGGTAATTGTCGCTGGTCTATTTTACTATATATTTATGTAATAAATATGTGACTCAATTTACATCCCGGACTCCCTGGTCTGTTTTTGCTATTATCCTATACAGTAGCTCCTGTATTTCCTGTTCTGGCCTTACTGGAGTTGGTCCAAGGTCGCAGGTGCAGGGCTTTCGATGTACAAGAATTTAGTCTGACGTATTGGTTATTTTGATATCACTCAGCAAAAGCTGGAACACTCCTAAAGCACTTCATGACAGATCATCCCTCCGAGGACCGGGGTTGTGATGTCCACCGCGTGCCAAGACCGAAGGGAGTGTAACTGCCCTTGGTTGAAGGGGAATTCTGATTATTTGTCACAAGCACAAAGGCTTGGCAACTTTTACGGCTTGTCACTGGGGTTGTCAGAGAGCCAGTAGCCATAGCGAGTCTCTGTGGATGCCGATTTTTACATAGACTCATTTAAAGTCTGCTCACATCTTTCATTTTATGCTCTCTGTTCAACAGACTTGACAACTCACTCTATAGAAGGATATAATGACAGATCACTATGAGGGTGGAATTATGAACTGTACTGATTGATGTCAGATTAACAATCAAATACATTGTTGTGTGAGTCAGTGTGTCTAGCTTATTCAGTTTTACAAACAAGTTTTGTTTTGTTGGGCACGGTGCGAAGCGTTCTTTCTTTGCTCGTACTTGAATTGAGTGCTCTTTTCTACAAGATAAAGCTTTCTTTTTGTCCTGACTCTTTTGTACTGTAAGAAGAGTCTCATTCTCATTTCTCATTCTGTGTTTTCCTAACACTGTCTGTCCTTTTTAGCTTTGATGTTGTGTATCAGCTTGGCGAAATCTTTCTTTCTCATTCATGTTCTCTTAACTTAAAAGGGACCAATTATCCAAAATTCACTTTTTTTTAATACAGTATACATGTATTGGCAGTGTGTGTACACAACCACCCTATAATGATAAAAACCCATCCACTCCTTTTTTAATCCCCATAAATCATAAGCAATGTCTAAGAACAAGCCGTTTGCAGATTCTGACGGACTCTGCCGTATTAGCATAGACCCGCCTTGAGTGAGTTATACACTGTCCGCCATTTTCTCCAGGCCAGAGCAGCTGTAGTGACAAGAATGTCTCTTAAGCAACTCAGGTGTTTTGTTGTTGGATGTAATAGTGAACATAACAGTCCCCATGCACATCCCGATATGAAGACGCAGTGGATTCATTTTATTCATATAAGGGATGCGCCACCATATTCCTAAATGCGTTTACGTCTGTGCGAATCATTTTACGCCAAACTGCTTTGTGAACGCAGGTCAATACAAAGGGACAATACAAAATAATAGTTTCACTTGAGGAAGGATCTGTACCAACTGTTCGTGAGTCTCCGGAGCGAGTCACGGCAGTAATGAAAGGGAAAGCGCACACTTTATTACAGTTCATTTTACAGATATAAAGTTACAGTTTATTAAGCACCCCCCGAAAAGGCATAAGGTCTGTATATATTAGTTTACTGTTAGTTGAAACAAGTGTTTTTGTGCAATTCGCTGTGTATATTGATGATAATGCAAGGGAGAGAGAGTTTATAGATAAGACTTTAATGCGCACTTCTTTTACTGTTTTATTTGATTACAGTGATTTTATTGAGTGAAACCGAACCTTCATCTTTTCTGTGAACGTGAAGTACAACAAACTACATAAAACTCATCAGTTAAGTTTAGGCCAGCATTATGTCAGGGTCCACGCTAGAACAGGCTTGTATTAATAATAGTCGATAAAAGCAAAAAAACAACATAAGTTATAACCGTATCTCAACTAAACTAACTCACTGTTCCATCTCCATGCAGCATCTGGGTCTGTAGGCAGCATTATTGTCCGACTCCGGTTCGAACTGAACACGCTACATTTTCAGTGCGTGAGATTGTTCTGACACAAGAGCAAGACCACCAGCTCATCTGCATTTAAAGGGACACACATTTTTGCTCAAATTTTAAACTTTTAAAATTTGCAAATTTTAACAAGCTAAATTTGTTTTATCTTTGGGCTAAAACTTCACATACCCCACTCTAGGTTCATCAGAGACTTATTTTACATCTTGTAAAAAGGGGCATAATAGGTCCCCTTTAAAAGGATAGTTCACACAATTTCTTTTAATTCTGTTATCATTTGCTTATGTTATCATATGTTATCATTTCTGTTTTGTTAAACAAGAGGACCATTTAAGCATCAAACCGTCATCATGAACTAACTCTATGATCACATTATACTTAAGCAGCAACATGTGGACAGGACAATAATCAGATCAACAGTCATTCAGATTGATTCAGTTAAAGAGATAGTTCATCTGTAAATTAAACTTCTGTCATCATTTGCTCACCGTCATGTAGTTTCAAACCTGGTTGACTTTCTTTCCTTTGTGGAACATGGAAGATGATAATTTGTCCATTGTATCAGACAAAAAACAATAAGGGCCCTATCTTGCACCCAGCGCAATTGACTTTGTACACCGGCGCATGTATGGGGTTATTATTGTTGCAATATTCCAAATAAATAGATTAATATTCACAAATAAATGTAAAGAGATTCACAAAAATGTATCGAATGCACAAATGAATAGATTAAGATCCACAAATAAATGTAAAGAGTTTCACAAAAAATTATAAAATTCACAAATAAATAAAATGAGATTTGCAAATAAATAAAATATTTACAAATGTTTTCTTATTTTACAAACACAACTCTTCCTGGCATTTATTTGTGAATCGGTTCCTGTGCATTTGTAAATCGCTGCACACATTTGTGAATCGGTTCCTGTGCATTTGTAAATCGCTGCACACATTTGTGAATCGGTTCCTGTGCATTTGTGAATCCCCTCACGCATTTGTGGATTTTGAAACACTTCTAGCGCAGACGTGCAGAGAAATCCACAAATAGGTGGACTCCACCCACCGCCTACTCAAGCCAATCAGATAACGGCCACATCGAGCTGGCCAATCGTAGCACGTTATCGCTTCAACCAATCACGTTAGGCTTTACACTCGGGGCGGGAAGTGGGAACTGATTCTTGCATCAATGAAAGGAGCAGCACTGGAGCGCAGTAATAGCGCTGAACTGTGTGTGGTAAAAACACTCTGGGCCCTATTTTAACGATCTGAAACGCAAGTGTCAAAGTGCAAAGCGCAAGTAACTTTGTGGGCGGATCCCGGCGCTGTTGCTATTTTCCCAGCGGGATAAATGACTCTTGCGCCCGACGCAAATGTAAAAGGGGTTGGTCTGAAGTAGCTTCATTATTCATAGGTGTGGTTTGGGCGTAACGTGAAATAAACCAATCAGAGCGCCATCTCACATTCCCTTTAAGAGCTGGCGCGCTTGTTCCATGGCGGATTGCTATTATAACGGCGGATTTGCCGGCGCACGCCAGGAGCAGTTCACAGCCGAGGAAACCGACGTTCTCGTCAGGGCTGTAAAACACAGAGAAGTGACATTGGGGATGATGGGAGAAACCCACCCAAATTAGGTTCGGTTAAACAGGCGTATAATTTGGGTAAATGTGTAGCCTAATCTAGATTTTTTTTTTTTTTTTAATCTAGATAGATCTTTTTCACATCTTCACGGACACAACAATGATTTCCCTCGTGTGTTAATATTTTTCCTTGTAAATAATAATGTATGATTTGCAAAAATGAAAACTGCTGCATCTGTTTATAGCTATTAGAGAATCAAAGTGGATGCGCGTTGACATTATGGCCAAGCACGCGCCCTTAAAATACCATATCACTAACGCGCAACGCGCCACTGTCTTTAGACTGTTTTTTTCCTGATCAATGGCGCAATTGCTTTCTAAAACTGGAAAATAGCACCATGGAAGTTTTGCGCCGGAACACGCCTTCTCTTTGCGCTGAACCTCCCCCGCGAGCGCAAGTTCATTCCCTAATTTACCGACGTGCGTCTGTGGAGGGAAAAGTCCGCTGTGCGCGGGTGCAAAATAGGAATGATACATGCGTCGGTGTTCAAAGTCAATTGCGCTGGGTGCAAGATAGGGCCCTCTGTTTTCAAAAGATTGTTGGAGTTTAAGGCCTCTTTATATTTCCATCAGGATACACTCAGGGAATTATGATAATCAGAGATCCCGAGCATCATGAACAGTCTCTACACCGGCAAGAGGCGCGACACAAATAGGCACTGTCTGTTCACTGCTGCCGCTGCAGTTTAAATCATGTAAAACTAGCATGTTTGAAATGTTAACCCACATTCCCTATGTGACGTCTGCTTAGCTTTATATGCATAATCGTGCTCTTAACGGCTCTGATCGTAGCCTGCTTATTGACTAGTGCTGGTTACTTAAATCATATTTCGTGATAGTGTACTGGACGCGGGGCAGTCATTGATAGTAAACGGATGCCCGCACTTCTGATGTAGCGGCTACTTCACGCAATTAGGACAAATGTTTTTGTATTTATACATTTGGGCTTATATTTGGTATTCTACATTACATTTATTTATATCCTATTGCTATTTGTCACTGCGATTGTGCTTTAAAAAAAAAAATCGTATAATGTCATGCATCGTGTCTACCCTGTGCGAGGCAATCTACACTGGGCAAAGCGAATGTGCAAAAACATTTGTCCTAATTGCGTGAAGTAGCCGCTACATCAGAAGTGCGGGCATCCGTTTACTATCAATGACTGCCCCGCGTCCAGTACACTATCACGAAATATGATTTAAGTAACCAGCACTAGTCAATAAGCAGGCTACGATCAGAGCCGTTAAGAGCACGATTATGCAAATAAAGCTAAGCAGACGTCACATAGGGAATGTGTGTTAACATTTCAAACATGCTAGTTTTACATGATTTAAACTGCAGCGGCAGCAGTGAACAGACTATAGAGCATCACAGTCCCGCCCACAGCCCGAGAGAGCTCTGGTGCCGGAAGTAAATTTCCCATTCATTTCTCCCATTGACTTTTGGAAAAATCCGTATCTAAAGAGTTTTAGAGCATGTCTGAGGATAACCAGCTATGGCTGAACTCATAAGCATACAACATATCATTTCGATTAAAAAAACGAAGAGAAAATCCAAAAAAAGGCAAAGGTACAAGACTGTGTACATATTTTCATTTCCGAGCGAAGGAACTACTCATCCCATAAACCACCGCGCCTCACTGAAGTGGACTGAAGCCACAGCCGCAAAAGAGCCTTTTGAGTGAATTTTATATAGTAAATGTGTAGTTAATAGCAGTTCTTTCAGTAATAATCGTGTAAATAAAAATAATAATATATTGTGTGCGTGTGTGAAAGCGGTTAACGATAGCGTTAGCAACATGGTGCAGCTCAGTCATCAACACACGTGTGTTCAGTCAGTGTGTAACGTTAGTTTGTGTGTTTATTTCAAAGCCCTTTATGACACAGGACACTCTGCTGACAGGACAGGTTGAGGTCCATGCTCATTTTCATGATGTTATAGTTCATCCTTAATTGTAACATTTAATGTATTTTCTTAATATCCACAACAAGTGAAAATTAAAAAGTGATGGTCAGCAAACCAGAAAGTGCACAGCGCCACCGGTCTGATGCATGGACCGGTGCATGGTCTGCTCTTGGACCGTCATATTCAGTTTATTAACTTGCCATGAATTATTACACAAATGTTCAGTAAATGCATGAAGAGGTATGCCTAGGCTTAATATTGTTTTGACAGTGGCATCATAAAATGCTTGATATGACTCATACCATATGAAGGCTACAGTAGCCTATCTAAAGTGAACGATAAGTAAGGGATAATGTAAAGGTTGTTATAGCGAATACAACTCGCGAAAGGCTGATTATGAGCCCGAAGCGAAGCCTGAAGGGAGTTGTATTCGCTATAACAACCAACTCGCTATACATTATCCCGCTTATTACATGGCTACCTACCAAATAAATAAATAATTTGACACAAAATATTAATTTAAAAAGGAATGTATTGATTTAAAAACTATTTATATGGCTTCCGCTAAAGAAAACAGTCCGTTCAAGTCTCTACCAGAGAATGTAGACGGGCTCTGGTCTCTACTGTTAGAATCCTGCTTCCATGGCAACGCTCTGACCTTCGCGGGGTTTACACGACATCCACCAATCAGATGCATCACTGTGGGATTGTGGGATTGTTTAGGATTGTGGGTAATGAAGTACTTATCCAAGACATCGCGAATAAAAGGCATTTATCTCAAATCAAGGTTAGTGCCCCATGAACTTTTGGCGTTTATATGAGCATATACAATCGCTTAGTACAGCCGTTGCTGGTTTTAAGTCTACCATGTATGGTTACGTTTTTATGGCTTATACCCCAAATGTCTATGGAGAAATTGTATTGAATTTTTACTTCCGGCACCGGCTGTGGGCGGGACTGTGATGCTCTATTCACTATTTGCTTTTGACGCGCTGTGTCGCGCCTCTTGCCGGTGTAGAGACTGTTCATGATGCTCGGCGGGATCTCTGATTATCATAATTCCCTGAGTGTATCCTGATGGAAATATAAAGAGGCCTTAAACTCCAACAATCTTTTGAAAACAGAGTGTTTTTACCACACACAGTTCAGCGCTATTACTGCGCTCCAGTGCTGCTCCTTTCATTGATGCAAGAATCAGTCAGTTCCCACTTCCCGCCCCGAGCGTAAAGCCTAACGTGATTGGTTGAAGCGATAACGTGCTACGATTGGCCAGCTCGATGTGGCCGTTATCTGATTGGCTTGAGTAGGCGGTGGGTGGAGTCCACCTATTTGTGGATTTCTCTGCACGTCTGCGCTAGAAGTGTTTCAAAATCCACAAATGCGTGAGGGGATTCACAAATGCACAGGAACCGATTCACAAATGTGTGCAGCGATTTACAAATGCACAGGAACCGATTCACAAATGTGTGCAGCGATTTACAAATGCACAGGAACCGATTCACAAATAAATGCCAGGCAGAGTTGTGTTTGTAAAATAAGAAAACATTTGTAAATGTTTTATTTATTTGCAAATCTCATTTTATTTATTTGTGAATTTTATAATTTTTTGTGAAACTCTTTACATTTATTTGTGGATCTTAATCTATTCATTTGTGCATTCGATACATTTTTGTGAATCTCTTTACATTTATTTGTGAATATTAATCTATTTATTTGGAATATTGCAACAATAATAACCCCATACGCATGTATCATTCTTATTCTGCCCCGCGCACAGCGGACTTTTCCCTCCACAGGCGGATCTGGGGGCGGATCGGCAAAAAGAGGAGGCGTGTTCCGGCGCAAAAGTTCCATGGTGCTATTTTCCAGTTTTAGAAAGCAATTCCGCCAATGACCAGGAAAAACCCAGTCTAAAAACAGTGACGCGTTGCGCGTTAGTCATATGGTATTTTAAGGGGCATGTGCTTGGCCATAATGTAGAGTGTTAACGCGCATCCACTTTGATTCTCTAATATAAACAGACGCAGCAGTTTTCATTTTTGCAAATCATACATTATTACAAGGAAAAATATTAACACACGAAGGAAATCATTGTTGTGTCCGTGAAGATGTGAAAAAAATCTATCTAGATTAAAAAAATAGTAATCTAGATTAGGCTACACATTTACCCAAATTATACGCCTGTTTAACCGAAGCTATTTGGGTGGGTTTCTCCCATCATCCCCAATGTCACTTCTGTGTTTTACGGCCCTGACGAGAACGTGGGTCTCCTCGGCTGTGAATCGCTCCTGGCGTGCGCTGGCAAATCTGCCGTTATAATAGCAATCCGCGTTGGAACAAGCGCGCCGGCTCTTAAAGGGAATGTGAGAGGACGCTCTGATTGGTTTATTTCACGTTACACCCAAACCACACCTATGAATAATGAAGCTACTTCAGACCAACCCATTTTAGATTTGCGCCGGGCGCAAGAGGCATTTATACCGCTGGGAAAATAGCAACAGTGCCGGGATCCGCCCACAAAGTTACTTGCGCTTTGACACTTGCGTTTCAGATCGTTAAAATAGATTTCTCTCTTAATGTTCCACAAAAGAAATCATGCAGGTTTAGAACAACATGAGGGTGTGTGTACACAGTGACAGAGGTTTCATTTTTGGCTGAACTATCCCTTTAAGTATTTCTTTCTTGCTCATATCCCTCATGAAAACAAAAGGTCTTAACAGGATGCTGCTGGCTTAAACACTAGTAATATAGTTGTTACTCATTGAGGAAAGTCCTGGCTGACTGGACACACAGCTTGATTCCCATTGTGGGTGGAAGCACTGGAATCTGTTGTGGAGGCAGTGACCTCACAAAGGCAGCTTTCTTCCTAACCAATCACCATCTGACTCTGTACATTGAGGATCCGCCCCTCTCATCCCATCTCTTTGTTGCTCTTATGTTTTTCTAACTCTTCCTCATATCCCCGCTTCCGCAGGATTTTTCACTCAGCAGCAGTAAAATGTCCCATAAGAAACATACATCAATTGCTTCTCCTAGAGAGGAATGAGACTAAATGGAGATTGAAAGAAATGTTTGCTTGAATCAGAAACATTCTTGAGATCTCTTGTAAGTCTTCAAGCAATAAAACAGAGTGCTCTCCCCTTTCTTTCTTACTTTCTTTCTTTCTTTCTTTCTTTCTTTCTTTCTTTCTCTCTCTCTCTTTTGAAAGTAAAATTTTTGGACCATTAACAGAATTGAAAATATATTAAACTTTTCAAACAAGTTTTATTCACTTTCCTCATCTGATATTTTTAGCTCCTCCTTAAGTTTGTGGCATTGGTTGAGCCGGTGTTGTTATGTCTGACCTAACAGGCCTCTGCCTCTACTATGACCTTACATAAAAAATAAAAAAAAGTTATGTACAATGTACTTATTGTGTTCATGTTGTATTGCAAAACACTGTTATTGAGGTGGAATACGGGTAGGGTTAGGGACAGGTTTGGTGGTATGGTTAGGTTTAAGGGTGGGTTAAGGTGTAAGGGAAAGGTCAACAGTATAGATGTAATTACAGAAATGAATTACAGCTGTAATTACATACAGGTTTTAATATATATTTAAGTATAATGTAAAAACATTTATATACACAATAAGAGCATTGAATCAAATGATTAATTGAAATGTTAGTTGTAGTTAAAGACACAATAGAAAATGAGACCCAATACAGTGCTGAGGTGTTCATAAAAAGAGGAAAACCTATTAAACAAATGTTATCAAAGACATTAATGCTATAATTAAGAATGAAGACTTAATCACACTTTTCTCATTCCAGCAATGATTTGACAAATAAGCAGGTACATACTGATGCACACGCACATCTTCATATTTAAAGGTGATCTCAGTAAAAAAAAAAAAAAAAAAAAAAAAAAAGATTTTTTGAAGTAGCGTTTTTCACCAGATGTAATATAAATCTATGGTGTCCCCAGAATGTGTCTGTGAAATTTCAGCTCAAAATACCCCCCAGATAATTTATTATAGCTTGTCAACTTTTTGGGCGTGAGCAAAATCGAGACACCCCTCGCTGCAGCCTGTAGCACGATGACGTAGTTGGATGGTCCAATACGTAGTGGATGGAGGTGTGTTTTGGTGACGCATGCGCAGTAACGATCTCTGGGTTATAATCGTACTATCTATGGTTATAATTCGCCTGCGCTGGTAAAGGTGACATGTTTGCTCAATATTGTATTGAGATGATGTTCTAATCTAACCTGTGTAGTAGTAGTAGTACAGTTTAATAGTAAGTAATTGTTGATGAATAAGTAGCCTAATTACATAAATGGGATGCGAAGTTATCCGAGTTTCTCTCTACAAAATAGTTAATTTTACAACATTTCAATCACATGATTTTAAACATACATTTGATAGATTAATAGCATGTCCTCACTGCAAGTTTTTTTTTTTTAATGCGTGTATATAGAACATTTTAAAATAAAGCCTTTTTAATTTTCATTATCAACCCAGTATAAACCTGTCATAATTAAATGTTGCGGGGATATTGCGGGGTTGTTATTAATAGCCATTTTATTTTATTTAGGTCATATTTGCTGTTGAGTGGAAGCAAAAGTGAGTCAATAATCTAATTGTCTCTGTAATTTTAAAGGTACAATACAATAAGGTCTGTAAACATCTTACAATACCAGTACACATCCAAGGGAAAATGCAAAAATAATAACAGCATCAAGAAAATAAATCTTGTCAGATGTCAAAAAAAAAGTGCTTAATGATATTTTGCCTGGTAAGAGTTTTTAATGGCTATTCGTTTTTCCAGTGATCTGTAGGCTAAGGTTCTTGCTGTTCAGTGTCTGCAAGACATGTACGGAAGCTTGTTTTCGCCACGGAGTGAGAAATAAAAAAGGTAATTGCGATTTTTATCTCACTATTCTGACTTTTTATCTAAGAATTGCGTGATATAAAGTCGCAATTGTGTGTTATTAAGTCAGAATTGCGTAATATAAAGTCGCAATTGCGTGTTATTAAGTCATAATTATGAGATATAAACTCGCAATTGCGAGAAATATAGCTTGAAATTCAGACTTTTTTTCTCAGAATTGCATGTTTATATCTCGCTATTCTGACTTTATAATACGCAATTGGGAGATAGTCAGAATGGCATGATATAAAGTCGCAATTGCGTGTAAGTCAGAATTGTGAGATGTGAGATATTAAACTAGCCTATGAGGTAAAAAATAATAATATTTTTGAATAATATTTATTTGACTTTATATCTCGCAATTCTGACTTTATAACACGCAATTGAGACTTTATTTCACGCAATTCTGACTTTATATCTCACAATTCTGACTTTATATCTCACAATTCTGACTTTATATCTCACAATTCTGAGAAATAAAGTCAGTATGCTAAATGTAAACTCGCAATTGTGAGATAAAAAAGTCTCAATTATTTTTTTAAATGTTTTATTCTGTGGCGGAAAAGAGCTTGCATACTCAAGTGACCATTTATATATTCACTTTATTCTTCTTGGAAGATCAAAGCACGCGTGATTGTTTCCGTCACCAAAACACACCACCGCGCATGCGCGTAACAGAGTCCACTACGTATTGGACCATCCAGCTACGTCATCGTGCTACAGGCTGCAGCGAGGACCTCTTGGCAAAATCTCGCGTTTTTGTGTGTGTCCCTTTAAATGCAAATGAGCTTCTGCTCCCAGAGCTTCTGAGACTCCAGCAATAACAAAACACGCGAATTTCCGAAGCAGAGTGCAGCAGAGAGACTCAGGAAGTCTCAGGAAGAAGGAACTTTTAGACTGCACCTGGACGTTTCTTAAAGGTTAGTGGATACATTTATGTAGTTGTTGTGGAGTTATGTTGATTCATCTCATCGACTTGCTTGTAGCGGCTACCATCATGTTTAGGCCTAACTTGTACACATTTTGACAGTTCCCCGTACTACGGACATTTTTTGGTAAAATAGTGTTCAGTGCTCGTCTATGCAGCAACTACAGAACAGTTTGCATGCTGAACAGTTTGAAAACAAATGCCTCCTCCACAACTAATCCTAAACCTACCAATACTGGTGTAATCATTTGCAGGGTCGAAATGCGGCACAACACCGGCGTGGGTGGAAACGTGCAGATTAAGGGGCGGTAATATTATAATAAGATCCCCTTCCTTTGAAGGGGAGCGAAATCTGATCGGCTTATTTTTTGACATGCTTGCAAAGAACGTCTTACCAAAACAGTTACTGTGTTGTCACTTTTCACATTTTCTGGGTTGGTAGATGCACTGGGGACCTAGCCTGGGAAAACCCAGACCACTTCCGGCAAATTTAGATTTGCTCTGCAAGTGGGTCTGGCAAAGAGCCCATTGAAACCCATTTCCAATCCGCCGAAATCGCGGCACCAATCAGAAACGTTTTACACGATGACGACAGAGCAGAGACGGTGACGCAGATTTTGTACATTACAGAGATGGATGCCGCCGTGGAACATCACAACATCACTCGTTCGAATCAGCTATCGCGTCTGTTTCAAGCGATTTAAAATGGTCATTTTCGTTAACACAAACAGAGAATTGCTGAGAGTCTCGAGATGTTTCTCCGTCGCTCTGCATGCGTCATGTCATTCATCGCTCTGATTGGTTTTAGATCTATCCGACGTCCGTTGGTGACGCCCCTGTGGAAATGAATTGTCTATGGAGCTTTGCCAGACCCTTACTCAGTTACAACTGAGAGGGTCTGGGTTTTCCCAGGCTACTGGGGACCGATTATAGCACTTAAAAACGGAAGAAGAAAAAGTCCGATTTTCATGATATGTCCCCTTTTGAAAAAGATGTGTTTCCGAGTCATTTAGTTACTTTGAATCAAAGTAAATATAGGCTACTTATAGATGCATAAATCAAATCACAATAAATAAGTAACTAAATCAAGATAGAAACCTTTTCCCAGCTAACCAGCTAATACGAAATTTATTTTTAAGAGTTTTTTTAAGACGAGAATGTAGTTATGTACAGAAACTCAATTTTTTTCCACACAGCTGTATTTCAGGTAAGTAATACACATAAATGAGACAGGTAAGTGATAAACGAATGGAATGAAATTGAATGAATTTAACTAACCTTAGTAATATATATATATTACAACACATTTCTTGAAACTATGCCTCATATTCTCAAAACAGTAAACACAAATCCATAACTTCTCACCCAATTCCCCAAGCATCCTATTTTCAGGTCAAAATGAAGCTCTACACTCAAAACCATTCACTTTTGCTGAAAAACCAGACATCACACACAATGCCCTCACAAACACACACACTACATAGTCTTATACACTGGTGCAATAAATTCAAAACAACATTTTCAAAACTGGTAAGAATAGTGTTTATAGTTTAGGGGAAATGGGTGTGCTTTTTGATAAATAGCGTTATGTTTTTGACATTTTAGTTCAAAAGCCTGGTTATAGTGTTTAAGCAATCAAGAAAAACTGTAAAGCTACAAAAATTATTTAGTCAAGAGCATGGAGTAATTTTGTCTGTTCCCTTTGTTCTTTGATTAACCTTTCTGACAGACAGAATTAGTGGCTACTGTCCCTTTAAGACCAGCCGCTGCTGCATACTCATTTTTTTCACAACTCTTTATGTTCATTTAGGACTTTATTTAACTAATTTAAGACTGCTCTAATGTTATGAGGATACTCGACAAAACTGACATTTTGGCATAATTGTGTGTTACTGTTCGTTCAAGCGAGAAAGAGAACTTGATTCTGGCGCGCTATCTGCGCACGATACTGGCGATACTTTCTGTGTGCCGTGTTTGTGTCACATAGACAGGAAATTCACAGGCAGTCTGGTCTCTTTTCTCTTGTCGCACTTGAATGGTTTAAAAGCATTTGCATGAATAAGAGCGGGATAATATAATGTAAAGCTAGCCAAAGGATGACAAAAATTAAAGCATACTTCTTTCTGGTTCTCGAATCTGATTGGCTGAGAAAATTAAGTTACATATTTACTATATTTCACTTAAATCCTGTACTAGAGTGCTGCTTGTAAGTTTGACTGAACTTTTTGCTTGTGTTTATTTCCTATCGTCTTTTATAATGGCTATTGTTCATTTAAATTATTGTTCAGTAATAAATATTATTTTATATAAATAATATGCCATATTTAGTATTGAGAAAGGATAGTGATATAACTTGTGAATTGTGACATTTTAGAATGAGTAACGATGGCTTGGGCTCAACTGTTAAACTGTCAACTTGAGATTTGAATCCATGGCGGATTAGGAAGTTGTTCTGCACAAAAGAGGGTTTTAAAGACACATTACATTGTTTTTTTCCTATTTATTTAAAGTACTCCCTTGTGCTGTCAAACTGTTGTATAAATGAGCAATATCACAGGAGTAGCAGTGCAATATGTCTGTATTCAGCGCGCTGTGATTACCTACGGAGCCGTGCTGATATACAGCCATATCAAGTTTAATTATTTAAAGGTGCAGTCAGTATTTTTATTTATTTTTATTGTAATAATTTTTTTTATAGATTTCAAGTTTATAAAAGATGTAAAAAAGCATCCCACAACTGATCACATTCTATATTAGCAATTCAAATTAGACATGATCTCTGATCGTGACCCTCTGCTTTTACACTGCCTTGCTTGTAACACACAGAAACTGACTGTGTGACATCCCCATCCTCTCTCTCTCTCTCTCTCTCTCTCTCTCTCTCTCTCTCTCTCTCTCTCTCTCTCTCTCTCTCCCTCTCCCTCTCCCTCCCACACACACACACACACGTACACGTGTTTATAACTGCACACGTATAAACCCATTATGTAAGAACCTCCCTTTCTCTCCCCTCACATTTCCTCAGCTTCACTCACGAGGGTCAAGTAAGGACATGCACTGAGAGGGAGAGTGAAAGAAAGAGGGAAATGGGGCCTCCAAATCCTTCCATCTTCTACTTACCTCTACTCTGCAAAACATCACTTTATCAGTCATTTTGTCATGTTTTCCAGTAAATTGACCATCCTTAAAACAAGTTACTTGAAAAGGAAAATAACAAAATAATAAGACTTATATGCATATATGATCATATATCTTGAGCAAAAAAAACTAAATTTAGTGAGCTTTATTGCTTTCTTTTTCTTTATTCATTTGTTTGTTTGTATTTTTATTGGTCAAAAATACTGATTTATTTTAACAAGCACATGTGTGCCACATTCAGAGAGTAAAATCTGTTCCAGAGGTGCGCTTTCAGTGGGAGATGTGATGAAAATAAGAGGCCACCTAGATTGCTGAAGAGAATGTTTTTCGGCATTCTCGAATAGAAATACAAGTCTAATTTGAATAAAACTTATAAACTTAAAATATAAAACCAGCCCTGTCTCAACTGTAAGAGCACTTCCTGACCCTCAGAGTGTTTATGAATGGCTGAATGGGAATATTCCGAACAATGAGTAGCTTAGACGCAATGGGGGGCCGTGATGAAGGGGAACTTCTAGGTATGTTGAGAGGCAGACGGGCTGCGGGAGGCAGGAGGTCCTGGGACTGGGTCAAGCCTTTAGGGATGCAAAGGCTGTTTACATGAGGAAGGGCAGACTGCGGACTGTCAGGTTACGTCATGCCTGCATGCACTGGGTTATGCCTCTTATATAATACGAAAGGGAAAGAGAGAAAAGGGACTTTGAATGGAGTGTTCTCTTCCTGATGCTCTTTCTTAAATCTGCTTAGTGCGTCTGTCGTTGGGTATTCGCATTTAATGTGAGTTTACATTCGCCATGAAGCTCTCAGTCATCAGGGCTGATTTATAATACAAGTAAACCAGATACTATTGAGCTGCATGCATGATCAGGAAACATTAAAACAGACGTTTCCTGGACGCTTGACCGTGACACTTCTAAAAACTGTTGGGATAAACTATAGAATTTGAATGCAAAAATAGCACTGCAGGTTTAAATGAAGGCACACGGCAAGTTCTTCAGCTTCAGAGTTGATGTGAGGACATAGTAGCATCATAAACCCCTTAAGCTGAGAAAACCCTTTCGTAATAATTGTACGGTATTAGCACTAGGGTTTTCTTAGCTTCAGCAGTTTGTTGCAACTGGCTGCTGATCTTAGGCTTTGCCTTCCAAGTCCTGATTTCAGACTGTTTACATTTCTCATAATATTAGTTTGATGTTAGTGCCATCTAGTGGTTGCATTAGGGTTGTTCAACTGTAACCAGAACTGTTTGGTTCCAAACATTTTTCAAAATACCTTTTCATTAAAAAAAAGAGAGAGGGAAAGTCATTCATGTTTGGAACAGGAAAGTGAGTGAATGACGGGATTCTAAATGACCTTACATCCATTTCTCAACTTCCTTTCAATTGTCCCTTATAAAAAAAATATATACAAGAAAATACTGGAAAATATAATGGGATGCATAATACATTTCTATAAATGCGAAAGTAGTGCTTGTGTTTTTCAATATACTGCAGTATATGCATGGACCCTGTAAGGCTATATATGATAAAAAACTGCACTACATTTTTACATGCAATCGCTTTACTAAAACACTCAATTGATTCATTTATTTTTTTATGAGTTAACGCATGGGTTTACATAAAGCTGAACCCATATTCATACATTTTCTTTCACTTTTTGTTTTGCATAGTTACATATTTCATATATGAAAATATGTGATGTTATATAAGATAAAAAGTGTTTACTGAAATTTAGGGGATTTTACGAAATGTAAATGTGTAAATGTATATATATATACTGTGTATTTCACAATATAATATTTTCCTCATAATCGTGTACATTGGAGATATATAGTACATTCAAATATATTTACACACACACACACAGTACCATATTTTGTCAAATCTTTATATTATGAAGTGTATTATTGAATACAAGATTACATACATTAGGATATAAAAGCATATTGTGTCACATCACATATTTCTCAATGAATGAAAAATGGCAATTCCTTATGTATTATATGTTAGTGTATTTTAATATATTTACACAAACTATTATTCTGTGTATTTTCAATATAAGTTAAATAATTTAATATATTGATTGTTCATATGTAAGAAAGAATATATTTTCTTTGCATAAGGGATATCTTTATCTCCTTTTAAGGTTTTTTAGGCATTGCAACTGTTTAAGAATATTATATTTTGCAGTGTTATTAGACTGAATTGCTGTGAAAAAATATTGAAGGTTTAATTAAAATAGATAAAAAAATTAATGATACAATTAGGTTTGATTCATTAAAGTTTACATATTCAGCAAATCATAAGGCGCTATAAGAGTCACAAAGGCACAAAATGCTTGTCATTTGATTTATATAAAACAGATTCTTCAATATACAAGATACGTGTTTCATAGAGCCTGAACATGGTTACACCAAAGGGAAACAAACACGTAAACATGAAAAACAGTGCAAAAGCACCAGTCAAGAGGTAGACAATTCACAAAATCAAAAGCGATTGTGACTAACACACTGTGCATTCACTGTGTCAAAAGATAAAAATGAAAGTAAATCATAGTAGTAGATAGTAAAGCTAAATAAATGCCCTTACAATTGATTCACTTATTCAGTGTGCCATGCCTGTCTCTTAATCGGCAGACCGTCACACACACGCTCTCGGTCTCCGTCTTCGCTCCGGGGTCTCGCAGGCAAGGCCACAGAACCGTGAGATGCAGGCAACCTCTGAGCAGTGTCAGCAGAATGGCAGGTGACTGAATTCCAGGCTCTGCGTCTTGGGACGCCCAATTTCCTAAGGTTTGGACTGTTCATCCCTCCATCCAGTGCAGAAAGTATTCTGTTACCTGACTGAGCAGCAGACCCCATCAGGGAGGACTCTGAGTGTGTAGCACGGCGTCGTGGAAGGGTATTAATGACACCTTGGACAGAACCTGGAGTGGGGTCACATTCCAAAACAGAGGTAGATAGATTTCGAGGGAGCGCTGGCGGCTTAGGTTTTGGATCGCGTCCCTCAAAGGTCACCTGCTGAGCCTGCTTTCTTCTCTGGGAGATTCTGCTCTGGATCTGCTGAAGTTGGAGCTCAAAGTTATACACTTCTTCGGTCAGCTGGTTGACGCGGTCGAAACCTGCCAGAAGGCTGTCAACACAGGGCACCAGGCGGCCCACATAATGGTGAGAGTCAAAGCTGTCTGAAATGACAGATGAATCGGAGGCCAAAGAGGAGGCAGAGGATGCCTGGCGGGGGCCGATGGGACTGAGCGGGACGGAGCAGTTGGAGGCTTCAGAGCCCTGGGAGGATCTGGAGGGTGGAGAAACCATTCCCTCAAATTTGACTTTGTGTCTAAACTACAAAGGAAATAAAATGGAATAAGTTTAGGGTAAGTAATAATTTTTATGTTGTTATGAAAGAAGTATCTATGGAAGCTTGTTTTCACCACAGAATAAAACATTTTAACTGACTTTATTTCTCAGAATTGCGAGATATAAAGTTAGAATTGCATGATATAAAGTCACAATTGTGTGTTATAAAGTCAGAATTGTGAGAAATAAACTCGCAATTGTGACTTTTCTCTCTCGCAATTGTTAGTTTATATCTCACAATTCTGACATCTTTTCTCAGAATTGAGAAAAGCAAGTTCTTCTGAGAAAAGTTTATATCTCACAATTCTGACTTTTTAACACACAACTTTGTATCATGCATTTCTGACTTTATGTCGCCATTACCTTTTAAAAAAAGTTCTTCTGTGGTGAAAACAAGCTTCCATAAGTATATGCTCAGCAAGGCTGCATTTATTTTTATCAAAAATACAAACATTAATAATATTACAGTTTAAAATAACTGTTTTCTATTTATACTGTTTTCTATTCTATTTTAAGTCAATGTGATTTTTTTTCTTTTTTTTTTCTTTTATACTTTTTAAAGTTGATGAAGGATTCTATAATTTTTTATAATAGTCGGACATGGGATTTGTACCTCTTTGGTCTTGCTGAGCCCCATCCAGAGCTTGAGTCGTTTAATGAGGAACTGTACCATCTCATAGTCCTGCGGCTCCATGGATGGTCGGTATATTTCTGTCTGTACCATTCGGTAGGTTCGAATCAATACAGCTGCACATAGCCGCCCCAGTACCCAGAATCCAATGCCTATGGCAGACAGGCAGTAGAGGGGTCCCACCACCGGATGATGCTCACAAAGTCGACGTAACCCCATGTGACCCTTTAACAAACAGAGCAGAGAGGAACTCGCCTGCCCTAAGGTCCTAAAGCCCTCCACTGTACCCGAGAAGAGCTGAAAGAGAAAGATGCGGGCTTCGTTTTCAGGTGCAAAAATTATTTAGAGCAAAAATACAATGGAAAGTCAAATGAAAAAAAACATTGTACCATGATTCCTGTGTGAGAGAACAGAAGCAACAGGAGGAGCAGCAGAAACACCACGCCACAAATCTGAGGGAATACCTGTCGAATAACTCGTCCTATCACCATCCATCGCCGAACAAACCGCAGGATCCCCACCATCTGTAAAAACACACAATACCTGTTCTACACCTTGACTGACCAACGGATTATAAAGCTTGACTTAGTACAATATAAGGCACTTTAAGACCCAAAGTATCCCATTACTGCAATTAATCAGAGTACTAGTTGACTACTAGAATAATATATATTCTTAGTAGAATTTTTGATAAACCCTTTATTTTGATGGTTCCTCAACAGACATTCTACTGACTATAAGTAACTTTGAAAGTACATGCCAACTTATTCTACTAATCCTTACCCTAAGTCTACTGATACTCTAATGAGAGTTAGTTGACATGTAGTTGCAAAGTTCATTACTAGTTATGGAAATAAAGTGTAAGTAACCCTTAGTTCCATGCATTGGTGGTTGATTGGATGGAGGCATATCTGAAAGTGAGCTTGAGGTTGAATATAAAAAACTCAATTGTATGTCTGTCGTTTCACCAGAAGATCCCGTTAGGACAAATATAGAATTTTAAAAAAAGCATGTATGGATAAATTAATAATATGCATTCAGTGAATAGATTTTACAACCATTTTGCAGCATGAATTGATATTTCCTTCAGGAAAATGTGGACAAATCATTCCTTTGTTTTATGACCAATAGCCTACCTTTAGAACGAGGATGGTTAATAGGATTGCTGAGAGCTGATTGGATTTCCTGGCCAGTATGGCGGCACTGTGAAAGTCAGCAAAGGATGTGGGCCGGGAGCGATGTCTGGAGACACAGGCTTCAGTCGTGTAGAGGAAACACAGACGAAGAACAGCTGCTGCTAGTGTCAGAAGAGCTAACACTGGCTGAAACCAGCACCAGGCTTGCCTCAGGTATTGACTTGGCTTCATGATCAAGGCCCATACTTCAGAACTCACGAAGCACAAGGCGAACAGCAAAAGCACAATCTAGAGAGAAGACCACAAATCCTTTTTAACTTGTTTTGATTCTGT